>NC_080094.1:50492500-51117500 GCF_950005125.1 Chionomys nivalis
CTTCGACTAATCAGTCACCTGGCTCTGTTCTTTCATGGTCAGAAACCTTTGTATTTCACTGATCAGGAATCGGACCTCTGGGGAGGTAGCGGGGTATTAGTCTCACAGCCTGGTTTGTAACATGTTCCCTTCTCTCTTGGAACACTAGGGTGATTCTAGCGGTATACCGTCTTTACAGGAATTGAGGAAACTGGCATGTGAATCATTCCTGTGACCTGTGACTCAGAGGAGGAGCATCGGTTGTGAGAGGCAGTGGGAAGAGGCACAGAGAGCCTGGCAATTAAAAAGTAAACCCATAGAGAAGACGACACGGGAGGTGGGACTGAAAATTAATTGTAAACCCGGGGGATGATGGGCTCAATTTGGAGGTTAACATATGTAAGAAAGGGGAATAGAGAAAGACTAATGGTGGAGAGAACGGATATAAATAGCCGGTGCCCTCAAACTCCACTTTTTCCCAGAAGTATAACAGCTGTCGGAGTTGTCTCTCTTTCTCCTCAAGAATCTGGGCTTTATTATAATGATGGCTGCCTACTTCATTGGGTACTTCCATAAGAAATAGTGAGAGGGGCAAAAAGTATTTGTGTAGGAACCACACAGTAGCTATTTCACTGCTTTTACCAAAATATAAAAACATCAAAAATCAATAGTTGTAACTGTCCCCAAATTTCATCTTGGGCCTCTTTTGAAAATGTGCCCTTCTATTTAGAGTTGATAGATCATGCTAGTCTGTGCCAGCTTACCACAATTCAGTACTAATTTCCAACCAACTGGAAGCTCAAAGTACAAGCAGCCAGGGTCACCTCTCACCAGCCTCTTTGACCCGGCCTTTTAAGCAGTAATGGGGGCTACTGTCTGATGCAGTGATTCGGAAGATGAGAGCATCCTTTGGTAGGAGGTTGTGAGATGCCTGGCGGTCATCACTTATCTCAAGCCCAGTGGAGCTCTGCTAGGGACTCCAGGCACCTGATGGAACACACAGAATGCTCCCTGCCTCGACTTCTGCAGCGGCATATGGGAGACCTGGCTTTGGTCTTCATCCCTCTGCCGTCTGGTGCATCTGTGACTGAAGAACTGTTGAGAACAGAGGAGAGCAGACTGGCTGAGTGGGTTCCTGAGAGCTCATTTGAGGAAGCTTTTCTGAGTACAAATGTGGAGAACAGATGTTAAAGGGACTGTACTCCAGAGAGAAAACACAGTAGAGAGGGTTAACTGGAGAGAGTGTGGTTCACCGAGGTTGCAAGGGTTCAGAGTCAAGGAGGAAAGGCTCCTCTGACTGATGAGAATCCTTTTGAGAAGAAAAAGAATAAGACCGCAGTAGAAGGTGACCTGGAGGTGGAGGTCTGAATTGTTCCCTCCCGCTTCTTGATTATCAATTGTGAAGGGAAGAGAGTACAATTCAGACAATACAGAAAATGGAGGAAGAAACTTCAGCCTAGCCGGAGAGGATTCCCAAGCTAGAAAAACCACAGGGAAGGAAGATTAGAAATTAATGTGAATGATACCCCATAAGTAGGCTAGGAGATTCACAGGTTGCTTTCTACAAAAGACATTCCTGAGGAACCGCTCGCTATTCAAGCTAAAATGGTCTTGCAAAGTCTGGGGGCTTGAAAGAATTGCACATGTAAGCATCTTCATACAGGAAAGGTTTGTCTTATTTGAAGAACTGGAAACAGAAAAAGAGATGACCACTGAGAGAAAGTTAAAAATGCATATGAGGTGGGTGAATCTTATTGAGATAAACATGCCCACTCCACTGTCTCTCATCTCTTTTCACAGAATGGAAATGTCCATTCGCTACTGTTATATTTGGTCATGTGACTTGCTTTGGTTACATAGTGGTTGTGAGGTTTTCTAACAGGTAACTTTGCCCTTAGAACTGCCACTAAAATCAAGGAGACCTTAGCGGCCCGGGTGCTTTATTCTTTTGTCAGAGGTTCAACAGTTAACCTTGAGGGACATTTAAGTTTTGAATAATTTAAATTTGGGAGGATGTAGAGTCCTTAGACCAGGGATGACCGGCTCAAAATTTTTCTGTGACATTTCCCTTTTCTGTGTTGTCATTCCTCCAAAGGCTGGAAGCAGACTATGAAAGGAACAAACTCACAAGGAGCAGTGCATGCCGCTCTAGTGAAAAGGCACAGCCTCCCCAAAGCCACTAATCACCTCAGTGGCTAGCCCGTGAACCATCTCCATCAGACACTGCTCCCGTGCCTTGGTGTGCACCCAGTGCACGTCCTTACAGTAGCAGCTCATTGGAGCAGACACTGACTGATATTACTTCCATATACAGCTAAAGGATCTGAGGGAGAGTCTCTAAATTACTTGCCTTCAAACACCAAGAAACCATCGTGTAGATTTCTCTAGTCTGTGGGAGGGGGATGTTGAAGTAAGTTGGCATCCAGTACCACATTTGGATCTGAAATAGTGATTCTTTTCCTTCGCACGAAATAACTCTGTGCTTATTCTAAGGAAATAAATCTGTTACTTCCTTCTACCAACCAGTCGAAAAGGGAGCTTCTCCCAAGCAAACGGCAGGTTTTTGTTAGACAGATACTGAAGTCAATTAGTTCTTGGCACTGGAAAACCTGGAGCCAAGCATCTCACTCTGCAGCGAGTGTCTAACTCTAACTACTGATCATTTTTCCCCATGCCCATATTCCCAGCATCCTCTCCCATATCTTCTGTTCTTCTTTGTGTTTAGTTTTAATTTATACAGCAAAGGTTTTTACGTCTCCTTTAAAGCTTTCCTAAATCTTTTTAAAACACAGAGAGTCACAAATTAGTCAGCAAACAGGTCCCAGGCAAGCTTTGAAAGAAAGAGCACAGATGTGGTATAACTGAGTGCATATCTGAGTCTCTCCTAGACTAAGTCCCCTTGAGGCATATTCATCATTCTGTTTCTAACTTTTGGGTTTGGTTTTACTTGTGTGTGTGGTGGACACATGCATATCCATGTTCTTATGTGTTCACGTGCACACGTGTGTGAAAGCCAGCAAGCTGTGTTGGATGTTATTGTTCTTTGTCTCACTGCTTTTGAGACAGGGTCTCTCACAGAATCTAAGCTCATGATTCCCTAGCCTGGTTGCCAAGAAAGTTCTAGGGATCCATCTGTCTCTGCCATTCCCCTCTATGGCTGGGTGATAGTTGGAGAGACAGAAGCATTGCACTATACCGGGCTTTCCCATGGGTTATGGGGATTTGAACTTGGGTTCTCCGTATGTGCAGCAGGTCCTTTACATCCCAGTCCATTTCCTTGGCCTTTACTCTTGCTATTACATAATTGGTCTCAAAGGGTATGTCTTAATAATCCAAGGTTACAAAACTAATTTGGGACAAAATGAAAATGAAGGTAAGTTGTGCCTAACTAATGCTCTGCTTTGCTTTGATTATTTTCACTAGTAGAAAATATATCCAACTTTAAGAGAATTAATAGGGCTGGTGAGATGGCTCAGGGAGTAAAGGCACCTGAGTTTGATCAAGACTCATGTGGTGGAAGGAGAAAAGGAGAAAACCAACTCCTGAATGTTGGCCTTTGACCTCCACTTCCACACCATGGCATACACACACACACACACGAAAGATAATAGCATCTCTAATATTCTTCAAACTCCTCCCTTGTGCAATAAGACAGAGTCTGCACTAAACGTCTATGGCTAAGTGGTGACTCAGTGCTGGACCTGACCATATAAAACAACCAGAAATCAGAGGCCAGAGAGATGCCTCAATGGTTAAAGGCACCGAGAAACCACATGGCAGTTAACAACTTTCTGTAACAAACAAGCAAGCAAACAAACAAATAAATAGATCCAGGATTGACACTTTGCTTATGAAGTCCCATTTTACTGCCTGGCTTCTATTAGCAAAGGCTACATAGTGTTTGATTTCTATTGCTGTGCTGTGACAAACAGCATGACCAAACAAACAAACAAACAAAAAACCCTGGTGGATAAAGGCTTTAATTGGTTTACATATCCCAGGTAACTGTCTATCACTGAGAAATGTCAGACTAGGAACCCAAGGCAGGAACCTGAACACAGGAACTGAAGCAGAGACCATAGAGGAATGCTGCTTACTGGCTTTTTCTCCAGTCTTGTGTTCAGCTACCTTTCTTCTACCTCCTAGTACCACCTGTCCAGTGGTAACATCTCCCATAGTGGTGGACTGGGCCCTACCACATCAATCGTCAACTAAGAAAATTGATGAGGTGACATGGATAGCAGAACCATGGGAACAGACTGCTTGGCTGCTTGGAAGCATATGGCACTAAAGATGGCAGGCTTCCAGGCACCTGCTTCTCTGACAGCTAGATCTGGAAGATGGTGCCATGGCCCCTGCCCCGCTAGTGACCAGCCTGCAAATGAATACTACTCACAGTGACTTGTCCCAGCGTGGTTCTGTCACCACTGCTCCCTAGTGGCCACCAATGTCACCTTGCTGCCTTATTTGAAATTCTAAGCAGGCAAATGTTCTTACTTCTAAACCCTGGTCCAACTGGCCCATTGGATAGAACACTCCTCGTGACTAAAATATACATTATCTGAGCATCTCTGCATCCTCTAACAAGACAATAAGGTGTCACCTGGATGAGCTGGAAGTGTTACTGATCGAAGGCTCCCAGCTGTTGCATTCCAAACTCAGTTCTTCCCAGACATCCGCAAGCAACTGCTATCTAATGACTGAACAGGCAGAGTTACTAGGAGATGCATGTTTGAGAGACACGAACATCCCCGAAGCCAGCATCAGTGCAGAGAATTCCTCCTAGAGTTTCTAATCCCTCATTGGGCTATAAGGTGGTCTAGGTTGGACCATCCCTCTTGGTCTCCTTCTGAGAATAGTCTTGTTTGAGCTGCAATATTTCTGTCATTCTTATGTCTTTCTCCTAAATATTCTTGACAAGGGCTTCCTCTAATAAAACTTTATCATCTAACCCCACTCTAGTGTTTGTGCCTTGAAGGACCTAGACTAAGACACTTGTGTTGTTTCTCTCTGCTGAGTTTAGTTCCTCTTAATGCTACTCCCCAGTCCTTTCCTAGGGATAACGATCGGTCCCCTGAAGCCCTGTCCTCGACCCAATGGTTTTTCTGTGCTCTCAACTTTTTCTTTGTAGAATAGATAAGCTATTAAATCTTAAATTATGGCTACCCATGTAGATGTTTGAACTCCTCTACCAGATGCTGAGCCCCTTGAAGTCAATGGCACCAAAATTTCCTGATACATTATACCACCATATGCCAGGCCACGTGCTTCAGAGTTCACATACGTTGTGCATCCCTTTAACCCTCATACATGTTCACTGAGGTATACACCAGCACATCCATTTTCCAGGTAAGAAAACCTGAAGCCCAGAAAAATGAAATGACTGGCCTGGTGCCACATATCTTGTTTATAGTACACCTTAATTTGAACACGAGCTTGGAGACTCAGTGCTGTTCTTAAGTATTTCCTCCCTGATCAAAGACTTTTCTTGTTTACTGAGTGCTATGTAGTTTGCCTGTTTTGTACCTCAAATCTTATTTTTAAAAAGGGGAGGGGTGCTACATTCTGTCCAGTAGAAGCAAATAGTCATTGTTTGGGGTTCATTTTTCCCCATTACACTCTCATTGTCTAGATCCCCAAGTTTTTCTGTTTGGTTCTTGTTGATGAGGGTCTAACACGTGTGAGTTCTTCCCCCCTGTGTTGGTGTAAGCAGGCATAAACAGCAATGACCTCCAGGCTTGCAGTCTCGGTGTTGGATGCAGATTAATGCAAGATACATTTCTCTGTCAATGGCAACGCAGACTGTAAGAAATCATCTCAGGAAAGTAGAGGCCAAAGAGTGCTTTCCTGTTCCTGGTGGAACAAAAAGAAATGAATTTCTACATATTCATATAGCAATTTGGTTATGGATATCACAATGGAATTCTCTCTTCCCAGTGGCCAGAGGAAAGACCGCCATAGCCTCCACGCTGAATGGCTCAGTATAATACCTGTGAGGATTGCCAACCTGTCTATTCCTGTGTCTCAAGGTACTGCAATCAGAAGCCAGGTCCAAAGAGCCCTGGCTGACTTAATGGCACATACTTACTTTTGCATTCTTTATCACAATGCTCTGTTTGTAGTACAAATTGCTTTATTAAGTATTGATGAAAATCCCTAAAAATACCCCTCTATCTATCCAAGAGCTGGATGTAGCATTTGCATGAGTTATGGAAACCGTTGTATATAATGAGTCAGAACACTGCCTTGTGAATTCTGCAGTAAAAAAAATTACAGTCCAGCTCCACGAATGTAATTATTCAGGCACCCAGTCTGATTTATCATCTTGATGAGAAACTAAGCCATGAAATATCCCCTGTTAGAAATCAGCCTTCGCTCATTTTGCAAATGTACCCGAGAGAAGCAGGGGAGGGTAGGAGGAAAGAAAGCAACCAAACAAAGAAACACAAAATCCCAAAAGCAACAAATGGTCTGTCAAGAAGAGAGGAAACAGAGTTCTTTTTCTTTACTTAAAAAAACTGGTAATTTATAGTTAATTTTGAAATAGACAAATGGGAAAAGTACCCACTCATGTGTGTGTTTTGGGCAAGCAAGCCTGACTCAGGGCTGGGAGGTCGGCTTTCACACCGCTTACTCAAAAGCAAAACCTCAGGTGGGAGGCAGAGGGAGGAACTTTTGGGCTTGAGGCTTGGAACTGTCCACACAGACAGCCTCACATGCCACAGCTGGGAGCTGATTGGTCCTTTGCAGGCAGCAGGGTCTCCCCAGATCCCTGCTCACAGCTCATTGCTCAAATTAGTGGAAATGAGTCACAGCCTGTGCAAGCAAGTGGGGCTGATGGAGCCCACTGAGTTAACCTTGCCGAGAAAGCCCTGCAAAGGAACCCAGGAACTTCTGACAGATGGAAAGAGCCAGAAGCTGATGAAGATGTCTTAGTGGGAGATGGGGAGGGTGGTGGAGAAAAGAACCAAGGCTTCAGGATGGAAACAAGGGGCCACTTGGTGACTATAAGCCAGGAAGATGGCAGATTGTGAATCTCTTCCCTTCCTAATCTGCGAAAGAGCATAAAGATGCTATGCTAAATGTGTGTGCGGTGTTTAGGGGGTTCTGTTTCTTTAGTATAATTTCAGTTTCCTGGGAGCACCTTCTGTGAAAGCTGGCTATTGTGTGTTCAAATATGTGAGACAACCCAAAACAACACAACATAAATCTTGCTAGTCTTTGGAGAGGGTAAAGGGTCTCTGGCATTTTTGATGTTTTAAAAGACAGACAAAATGAAATTTGGCACCAGCAATATTTGAACCTGTTATAAATAAGAGCGTGGTGATAGTCCTTATGGAACCAGCTGCTATGCGTGTGAGTGTGTTCTGAGGAAGCAGAAGCTTGCAGCTGGATCTTGAGGGGCCTAAGGAGGCTCCTAAGAACAGAGGTCACCTGTTAGAGGAAGTCAAAAGCTAAATTTATGTAGTATGCTAAGGACCTTTCAGAACAGGCTGGAGGCTCAGACCTCTGCCCTGGAATCAGAAGGAGTTTGGGTAGCAGCCATGTCTCTAGATATGTAAACCTGAGCCATTAGTAACCTTTCTGGTTTTCAGTTTTCATTATTGTAACAATGGGGATGATTGTGCTACTTAAATCATCATGGTTTTGGTCCATAATTGTGGAAAAGGATTTATCTCATTAACCCATAACAAGCACAAGATGAACAGTCCCAGACATTATTATCATTACTGTGCCATGAGTACCAACCCTCTGCCAGCACCACTCATAAACACCTGAAGTGTATGCTCCTCAAGAGGTGCCCACCACCTCAGACAGCTGCTGGTAGCCAGAGAACAAGAAGAGCTAGAAACAGGGAAAAGTGTTGGCTTCCACTTGGCCCAGGTGGCATTTTGTCTCACTTCCTGCCATGGTTTCCAAGTGTCCCATCTGAGCTAATGAATCACTAAGGTGGGCCTGACCCTTGCAGGAAGACTTTGCCTATCAACGCTTCAAAAACTGAGCGCAGCAGAGCGAAAGATGAGCTCTTCACCCCTGGTCCTAAGGAATCGTGATCCACATCTTCCGTAAACAGCAGATCTAAGCAGGGCCACTCAGTTGTGCCCAAACTGTAAGCAGTAGAGGACTATGAGGAAATCAACTGTTTCATTCAGGACTGACAGAGAAGAGATCACCTTCCTGTGAATATTAGGACCAGCTTACATAGCTGTCTTCACTGACTAGTACCTTTGGCAACAGTTAAGTCCAGTCACACTTCCCTCCTATTCATGCTTTCCCATTTCTGTGAACTGCAAGAGGAGAGAAGTCATGTCTTAGCTGCACGACAAATCCTGTCTGAGCCTCCACACAGCACACACTGGTCTTAGGCAGCTCTAAAAATGCTTGTTGACTGGTTCTGTCACACTTTTACAGAAATCCATCTTAGATTAGGGGGCCCCAGGGGCCCCTGGTCCTTGGACAGCTCCTTTTACCATGTGTTTATTTGCAAAAGAGTTCATCTTCCTCTGTTCCAGTTTCTCTGCTGTGTTGACGTAGTGCTGTTCTGCTGAAAGGGAGAGGCGAGCATCCTTCAAGCCTTCCTCCTTTCTTTTCTTACCAGCTAGGAGGGTCATGTGAAATACCTTGAGGTCATTTACAAGGCTCTCAGGCTCCCATAACTCAAAGCAGACGGTGGCCAAGAGTCAACAATGAGTCCACCTTCGTGGAGTGAACAGAGAGGAGGTAGAAGGGAAAGAGGCCATCTGTGGTCCCACTGAAGAGAGTGCTCATCATCCCTCTGTCTCATTCATCACGTCTCAGAAGACTTGTTCAGTGGCTACGAGTCCTCTGCGAAATGCTCTGTGACAATTTCCCCCAAACTTTACATCAACAGAATATTCCTTTGCATTTACATAGAAGTATTTTCCTTTTCTTTTAAAGTGTGGTTATGATGTCACTATGCCTTTCCTCTACTAATTTTTTTCCACCTAAACACATGGATACATACTCCCTTGATAGATCACCTTAAAATCTTTTAAAGGACTGGAAAGACACTCCTTACAGAAAGCCTGCCTTTCAGTGACTTTAGTTGGGGTGTCCCGGAGACACTCACATGGCTAGTTCTCAAGACTAAGTTGTAAATTGCATTGGTTTAAGGTTCAGTCTCATAGGCATCTTTGTGGAGATTTAACAAAGTAAGAAGAGTCCTGTAGACAAAGGTCTCTGTGATGTTCTTTTGCCCCCAAATGAAAATAATGCCTAGTGGCCATTTCTAGCCACAGATACAAATATAACACCACCAACTGAATTGTTCAAGCGTCCAGAGGACCCATGGATGACCTGAAAAGGGTCTTCCAGAAACTAAGCATTTACTGCAATCAATATTACCACCTTGACCATGTAGACACAGTCAATTTTCTCTACTATATCAGTGTTGATCCATTTGTCCAACTGTATCATATACCAAAACAAACAAATATTAACAAACAAACAATATCAAATGATACCCCTGTCCCTGTGCAAATTAGGTTTGTAGTTTCAGCCTTGCTTAATTCATAATTTTAAACTTCTCTTATGTGCATTGGCCACAGTTATGTTTCCTCTAAGTATAGCTTGTTCAATTCTGTTTTCAGCATTTGAACTGCCATTGTTAGGGACTGAAGATGTGAGTGGCTTCTGATGACCTCCACTCTCCTGTCTGCAAATGACTTTTAATTGACTCCTCTGCCTGACAACACCCTTGAGCTGCTTTCTTAATATTACAATGGCTATTGTGATGGGATGTTGAATGTTTGCTGATCCTTGCTTACTGTCCTAACACATCACTCATCTTTAATCTCCACAAAGCCAGGCCTTCTAGAGAGTGAACTCTGATTGCACTGATTTTCCTCTCTAAGCCACAGACTTCTGCTCTCAAAAGACACCGTGTCTGCTTTCTAACTTGTGTATGTTTCTTAATCCACTTATGGGGCTCTTCTTATTACTGGAATTTATAAAATCTAATTCAAATGAAGTAATCAAGTAATATGAATGGGCAACATGAGGAAAGTTTGTGTTACTATGCATGGTGGTTAATCTCAACTTCAACTTGATGGGATTGAAATCATCTTAGAAACAAACCTCTGGCCACGATTTGAAGGGATTATCTAGATTAGTTTAACTGAGACGAGAAGCTCCACCCTAAGTATGATTAGTTACACGGTCCATGGGCTTTGGTCCAAGATAGAATAAAGAGGAAGGCCAGCTGAGCGTACGCACACAACATTCTCTGTTATTTGACTGATGCAACTTGACAAGCCATCTCAAGGTTCCGCTGCCTTGATTTCCCCACCAACATGGTCTGCATCCTTGAATTGTGATCTTTAATAAATCTTTGTGTTGGCAGAGACTGCTTGTTCATTTCCCTACAGCCCTGACTCGAAATAATCACACAGAAACTATATTATTTGCAATACTGTTTGGCCAATAGCTTAAGCATATTTTTTTTACAAGGTTTCTCTGTGTTACTTTGGAGCCTGTCCTGGAACTAGCTCTTGTAGACCAGGCTGGCCTCGAACTCACAGAGATCCACCTGCCTCTGCCTCCTAAGTGCTGGGATTAAAGGTGTGCGCCACCACTGCCTGGCTTGCTTAAGCATAATTTTAGCTAGCTCTTTTATGCTAAACTAACTCATTTCCATTAATCTGTGTATCACCACACAGTTGTGGCCTACCAACAAAGTTTCAGCAGGCTCCATCAGAGGCATTTGTCTCCTGTGGGAGGCTACATGGCTTCTCTCTGACTCTGCCTACTCTCTCTTCTCTTTACTCTGTTAAGCCACTGGCTGAAAGCAGCTTCTTTATTAACCAACGGCAATAAAACATGTTCACAGCATATGTCACCTCCCACATCACCTGTGCTTCTATAAATTGCCTTTGTTGGACATTTACCACAGTAGTGGTAAAAATAATTAATATACTAGGGAAATTTTGTTGATGCAAAAATCTTCTTCTGAAGGTCAAATTTTGTATAGGTAGCATCGACAAAGAGTCCAGTGGGAAACTGGATCAGAGTAGGACACAGCCCATTGTTCAGCAAGCTTCTCAAATCTTGTCTTATTTCCAAGGACGTGAACTTGGATGCTAAGAATGAGACAGCAGTCATCAACAAGAAGAGAGACTCCAATGGAAAGAAAACACTCTGCAGGTGCATTCAAAATTTGTAGTTGTTGCAAACTCACAAGTTTTTAGGTTAAAACCAAACGCTTTGCATGCGTCTCATGTTTTTATTCCTTTCTTTACTATGTGCAGCTGGTTGACCAGCCATTTAAAGGTTTATCTCGTCTATCGCTATATGCCCTTAGTAACTAAGTGACTCTCTCTGTGGAAATTTTTATATTGCACGTCTCTGGTTGTGAGAGCCACTAATATTTAAAATTGCTCTGCACCAACATTATTTTTTCAAAATCGTATCCAAAATTTGTGTCATCTAGGATGGTTTCCTTGATGAATTTCACATGCATTTCATTTGCCTTTGCCTTAAGCATCATTAGCGCAAGGGTTCGGTCTCCCCTCTCACCTGGGGATCTTAGATTGCCAAGCACGTGCTATGCTTTTTCAAGGTAGGTTGATCTCCATAAGTATAATACTACTTTTTTTTCTCCCTAGGTGGAGGCTGCTGCTTCTGTTTTTAAGTTTCTTCCAGTGCTTATGGAAGTACTTTATACAGTGAGATTAGCCCAGGAATATTAACTGACCTACTATTTATGACTCTAAAGTGAAAGGACTAAATAAACACCTTATTCACAGATATATTCTTTCTTCGCAAGTTGCAGTTAAGATAAAGGCAGAAGCTGGTTTCCTACATACAGTATTCCTACAGTATACTGTGAATATACTGTATACTGTAAGAGCTATGAATGTTTGGTCAGAGAAATGCAAAATATTAAAGCTAATTAATAGCATGGCAGAAAGTGTCCTAATTCTTCCTCGTGGTTAACGGGTTCATTTAAGGCTCTATAAATTCAAAGGTCTGCAAGTATTCTTGGTTACAGTTATCAAAACAGACTCTTCCAACTCAGTGGTGCTCTTTCTATATTTTAAGAGCAAAATCTTTGGAGCTAGAGAAATGGCTCAGTGAATAGAGGCTCCTGCAGCCAAGCCTGGTGGTCTGCATTTGACCAATCAAACCCGACGATCCACAAGTTGTACTCTGATCTTCACACACTCACCATGGCATAACACACACACACACACACACACACACACACACACTAAACAAAGACAATAATCAATAAAAGAAAATCAGAAATAGTTAAATAAGAAAAAAAATGAATGTTTTCCTACTGCCATCCCTACTAAGTAACTGCATGCTTACCGTCTGTAAAGACCAGCACACCAGGAAGTAGGACAGGTTTCCTGGGTTGTGATTAGCTCATTAAATTCCGTGATACCAAGGCAGAGTTTCCTGCTGACAGTGTTTTCTGTTACATGTTCATATAACTGCCTGATATAGAATATAAAGTTTAACCTGGTCTGGATGCATTGAGCGGACATTATCTTCCCAAGTCATACTCCATTGAAGAGTAAATTGTGGCAGCTGATGGAGGATCTAATAGTTCATCATTTAGACTGTGCATGGTCGTAGTCTGTACTGGGAGTGGGTTCCAACTCTGAACTGCTGGAACCCCTCAGGAACTATTTAGATTATCACGAAGGGTCTCACAGCAAGAAGAGAATCGAAGTTCGCCGCAGTTTTTTTTTTTTTTTTTTTTTTTTTTTGTGGGGTTTGCCTTTTATTTTGTGGCTAATCGTCCTTTTTTTATAATAAGCCTTATACATTTTTTTTATGATTGAACTTTTTTTATTAATTAATTTATTTAATTATTAAAGATTTCTGCCTCTTCCCCGCCACCACCTCCCATTCCCTCCCCCTCCCCCAATCAAGTCTTCCTTCCTCCTCAGCCCAAAGAGCAAGCAGGTTTCTCTGCCCTGTGGGAGGTCCAAGGACCACCCACCTCCATCCAGGTCTATTAAGGTGAGCATCCAAACTACCTGGGCTCCCACAAAGCCATTACGTGCAATAGGATCAAGAACCCATTGCCATTGTTCTTCAGTTCTCAGTAGTCCTCATTGTCCATTATGTTCAGCGAGACCGGTTTTGTCCCATGCTTTTTCAGACCCCGGCCAGCTGGCCTTGATGAGTTCCCGATAGAACATCCCCATTGCCTCAGTGTGTGGGTGCACCCCTCGCAGTCCTGAGTTCCTTGCTCGTGCTCACTCTCCTTCTGCTCCTCCTTTGGATCGTGAGACTTCAGTCCAGTGCTCCAATGTTGGTCTCTGCCTCTGTCTTCTTTCATCGCCTGATGAAGGTTAAAATTCAGGGGGATGCTTATATGTTTTTCTTTGGGTTCACCTTCTTATTTAGCTTCTCTAGAATCACGAATTATAGTCTCAATGTCCTTTATTTATGGCTAGAAACCAAATATGAGTGAGTACATCCCATGTTCCTCTTTTTGGGTCTGGCTTACCTCACTCAGGATAGTGTTTTCTATTTCCGTCCATTTGTATGCAAAATTCAAGAAGTCATTGTTTTTTACTGCTGAGTAGTACTCTAATATGTATATACTCCATACTTTCTTCATCCATTCTTCCATTGAAGGACATCTAGGTTGTTTCCAGGTTCTGGCTATTACAAACAATGCTGCTATGAACATAGTTGAGCATATACTTTTGTTGTATGTTTGGGCATCTCTTGGGTATATTCCCAATAGTGGTATTGCTGGGTCGAGAGGTAGGTTGAACCCGACTTTCCTGAGAAACCGCCACACTGCTTTCCAAAGTGGTTGCACAAGTTTGCATTCCCACACCTGATTTTCGATAAAGGAGCTAAAAGTATACAATGGAAAAAAGAGAGCATCTTCAACAAATTGTGCTGGCAAAACTGGAAGTCAATCTGTAGAAGAATGAAAATAGATCCATATCTATCACCATGCACAAAACTCAAGTCCAAATGGATTAAAGACCTCAATATCAGTCCAAACACACTGAACCTGATAGAAGAGAAAGTGGGAAGTACTCTACAACACATGGGCACAGGAGAACACTTCCTACGTATAACCCCAGCAGCACAAACACTAAGGACATCATTGAATAAATGGGACTTCCTGAGACTGAGAAGCTTCTGTAAAGCAAAGGACACTGTCACTAAGACAGAAAGGCAACCCACTGACTGGGAGAAGATCTTCACCAACCCCGCAACTGACAAAGGTCTGATATCCAAAATATACAAAGAACTCAAGAAATTAGACCGTAAAAGGTTAATCAATCCAATTATAAAATGGGGCACTGAGCTGAACAGAGACTTTTCAACAGAAGAAGTTCAAATGGCCAAAAGACACTTAAGATCGTGCTCAACTTCCTTAGCAATCAGGGAAATGCAAATCAAGACAACATTAAGATACCATCTTACACCGGTCAGAATGGCTAAAATCAAAAACACCAATGATAGCCTCTGCTGGAGAGGTTGTGGAGAAAGGGGCACTCGCCGCAGTTTTGAATGTTGTTGCAGAGCACACAGTTCTCAAAGATTATACACTAAATAGACAGATAGACAGACAGACAGACAGACAGGCGGGCAGGCAGGCAGTGTTCAGGAAGTTCTTTTTATCTCTGACACTGTGAACAAGGGTCTGATGTGGAAGAAGGTGGAAGAAGAAACGGTGTTTGGTTTCAAGTGGTTCCTTGAAGAGTCATTCTTACTGAAGACACGATTCTGTGAAGGGGAGAGGAGTTTTTCTGCCTTCCCTCCACTGACAGAGCAAGGCTGCCTCATCCTCGGGAGAACTGCTTACCCCTTCCACATGCCCTCATTATTCCTCCCTAGCCAGGACTCCTGAGCTCTGATCCCGAAGTCCCCACAAAGTTCCTCACCCCCATCAGTGCCCTCTGCTTCCATCCTTGTGCCAGGGACACTCAGCAGTGTGACGATCATCACTTATTATTTCCACCCCGTTGCATTACTGGGAATTACTGAATTTTTCCCATGAGGCCACTTGGGCCTGTTTCCTGATGGCTCCAGTCTGACAGCCAAGCCCTGAAATCATTTCATGTTATTAAGAAATAAATTTATTATCACTGAATAAGTTATATATTTGATTCAAAGTTCAGGCTAAATGGGAAATTAGATTATTACTATCTTCCTGCAAAGATTTTATTATTAATTTGTTCATTTGAAATTTAATAATTCTAGGCAAGTCAAATAAATTATTTATGATTGTATTTTGCCCCAAGATACAAATCCCACATATTTCTAGGCTTTCAATTTCTTTTCATATATTGATACTTTAGAAGTAGAAATGCTGAAAGGGAAAAGAAATATTGTGGAAAATAAAGTTCCCGATCATCAGAAATCAGGAACCAATTGCTGTTTTAAGCCTGAGTGTTTGCTTAAATTATCATTACAACAGAGAAACAATAGATGGTTACCTATCCAAACCACACCTCCCTTTCCATCATGGGAAAATCAGAGGCAGATTAATTTCTGAATTCCATCCACAGAGAATCAAGGAAGGGATCTGTGGATACTGCTGCTATTTAACATATTTTACCTCCCGGGAAGACAGGCACCTTTTAAGTACACATTTCTGCCCATCTCCAGAGCAACGCATAACCTAATAAAGAGCCACTGTCCCCAGCTCCCATTGTCTGTGGAGAGTTGTTTATCTTTCTTTAGCAAGCTCGGCAGAAAGAAGAGCAGTTTTCCAAAACTTAGATGAACAATCTGGGTTTTACAAAGTAGCATTTTGGTTTTCTCACAGTAGCAATTTTAGGCGACACCAGTGCTTGGCCAGAAAGCCGAACACAAGTTATAAACAACCCTTCACATAACCACTGGGTGGACATTGTGAGAGAGCCAGCTTCCGTGTGCAACATCATTGTGAAACCAGTTTGGCATTTGGTTTGTAAAAGGAGAAGGCAGTTTGTGTGTGTGAGCGTGTGTGTGTGTGTCTGGGGTGGGTAGGAATGCGGAGGAGTGGGGATACTGATGTGGACTTCTGGCAGTGAGCAGTGCTTCAGCAGATAGACACCAGGTAGCATACGAATTAGCTATTTTCAAATGCAGGACAGGACACTAAAAAGAAGCAAGGAGGAGTTCCTTGACAGGCAGCTGTCCAAAGAAGGGCAGAAGAGATCGGAGTGTGGTAACTGAGCAGAGGGTGCAAGGAATGCAACACCCATGCATTCCCTTGTCTACTAACACAATGTCCCCACAAAGAAACTGTTGAGGCATTATCAATGGTTTTGCTTCTCAAAAGACTGGCCCATTGTACAAATTCGTGTCAGTGGTGTGTTCTGTTTGAAGACCCAGTGTAAACCCATTTTAAACAAGATGCCTTCTACATGTGGGCTACATCCTGTGGTTATTTATATAAACAGTGGAGAACTGCATGCCTGGAACAGGCAATCTGAATGATTCAGCCTCATTGTGGAATGCACTTGGGCTCTCTCTCTCTCTCTCTCTCTCACACACACACACACACACACACCACCGCCAGCAGCACTTGCCTTCTCCATTTTAGACCTATTAATGCAATAGGACATAAATATGTAATGACTATTGTCTTTTAAATTATTTTCAGTGCATTATAAATTCTCATCCATACAACTTATTAGTAGAATAAAATTATATTTGCCATGCATCCATGGTCATTTAATTTTCAACAGATTTATGTAAGGAAATCCACATCCTTCTCTTTGTCTTCTAAGAATTAGGTCTGGAACTAGGTCAATAGACCAGTTCTTTTCTGAAACATAGAGAAACTGAACTGGACACCTTTTAAAATCTCCCACGGCCTGTGTATAAGGTAACTTCTTGGCATACCCATAAGATAAAATGATTAAAATGTACAAGATATCCACCAATGTTGTAATTTAGCAGGCAACTAAGGGGAAGAAATAAAATTAGCAACTCTCCTCGAAGAAAATAAGAAGAGAGGAACAGATTCGCGAGGGGAAAACAGGCTTTGGGAAGAAAACAGAAAGACAGATCTGAAGGAAGGAAGTGAAAGAGGGAGAGGAGTGGAGGTGGGGAGTGATCCTGAGGTTCCAGAGCCCACTGCTGTGCACTTGAGGGTCTTCCATCTGAGAGCAGTTCTGCACTGGTTACACTTCTACCTACCGGAGCACCCAGGACTTCCGTCCACACTCCTGCTACTCCAAACTCTATCCTGAAGCATTTATAGAGGCCCAGTCAGTTTGGGCTTTCAGAGAATTGGAACCACTTGGAGACTCAAGTCTTTGAAATGTTAAACTCTTACTGTGGTCCACCTGCTTTTCATTTCAAGGGGGCAATAGCAATGAAGTGTAGTTTAAACATCAAGAGGGCATAGAAGCAGTGAGAGCAGAGGTGAAAAGTTATGAACTTCTCTATGGCAGAGAAGAAGGCAGAAGCCAGTCTGGGCTGTGATCAGGTGTCAGTGTCATCTTTTTTTTTTCATAACTCCAAGTACCAGGATTGGAAAAGATGCTCACATCTAGGCACCTGGAGGGTTCTGATGACAAGATGAATGGAGAGTTTAACCCAAACATGGAGACCTTGCCGTTCTTCCTCTCCTTTGAGTCAGTGATCCGGGGTCTGAGGATAGAGGCTGAGTGATCTCACTAACCATGCCGAAGTCCTAACATTTAAGACAGAGGGCATCATTCGTGATGAAGGCAGGCGAGGCAAGCTCTAATACCTTATGGTGGCTTATCTCTGCAAGAAACTCTGAGATTGAGAAACAATGGAGACTAAGGGCAGAAGGAGAGAGGGGTGGGAGTCAATGGGTTTAAAGGTTTAGCCTAGAGCATAGTCTTTCCTCCTAAGAGGATCCTCCAAAAAAGGAGAGATGATTCAGCCTTCATCCTAACTCTTTGTTTTCTTGTTTCCAAGTTTTAAGGAAAGGTCACCAGAGGGTAAAGGACCCTCTTGATGTCCATACTACCTTGATGGAATTTCTTTTCTCACCCATGTCCTGATCTTATTCACTTCTCAGCTAATATTCTAACTACCTAGGTTAGCTCCTTCTAGGTATGTCCTTGTTTGTAACAGGGCACTAGTTACATGTGTTTACTATCAGCCATGAGCAGATTTGGAACCACTATAAATGTTTTTGTTTGTTTGTTTCCTTTCTTAGGATTTAGGAGTCCTTGGGACAGGGGAGCCCAGATAGGAGTGGTTTCCTCAGGTTACTCTAAATATCTGCTGTGGACCAGCCCTCAGTGCTCATCAGTAGAATGTACACACATGAGTCATGTCTTGACCTTTCTTCTTGACCATGCTTAAAAACAAAGAGCCTTGGGGGGGGGGATGTTTTTCATTTCTTTTGTTTTGCTTTTTTTATATAACTGGAAGGAGAATTCTTCCATTTGAATTTTAATTCCATTTAAACGATTTGTTCAGAAGCTAGAGGAACATTTACAAGAGATGAAACACAGGTTTGGGGAGCAAAAAACCACATTGTCTGAAACAGAGTCTGAAACGGAATAAGAAGCCTCATGGATAAAACGATTTCAATGATTACATGATAATTACCAATATTTACTTATGAGGCTGGAAGATATTGACCTTGCTCTTCATATTCCATAAAAATGAGTTCAATTTGTAGGTGGAAGAGCTTTTCAGTTAAAGTAAGATTACAGTGTGTTACCCATGGCTCTTCTTCCCATTCCATCCTCTGTAAGGCCATCTTCTTCCCCATGTCTCCATTATCTAATACCACTGCTTTCGTTCCTCCTAGGGAGCTCAGAGCCAGTCATGACAGCACAGGTTTGTAATTCCACTATTAGAGAGGCTGATGCGAGTTCACAGCCAACTGGGCAAACTGGTGGCCACTCTGGGTTACTATTGCCAAGAGCCAGTCTCAAAACAACTAAAAAGAAAAGAGAAAACGTTCAATAAAAAGATGATACTGATAGCAAGGTGTTGTGTCAAATAAGGAGTACGTCACAATTTTAAGTTCTGTGTAATTTTCATTCATATTTAAAAGGGGCACATCGAGAGTTGAACATACATTTCAAGAGGAGCCTTCTTGGTCCATTGGTATCCCACTGCCCATGAGTGGGTACCAGTGTCACTTGAGATGTAGTCTTAGGGCCACCCTGTGGGCACTATGAAGTCATCTCTTCCTGCTCGTGCCTCTCACCCTGTCGTACACAAACAACAGGTTTGTGCTTGACAATAAGGTTAGGGGCATGGAGCAATCCCTTGAGAAGTAGGCTGGGAAATAAAAGCTAAGATAGATTTTATGCCTGTGTGTTCCTTGTAGAATTACTGTGATCTAAGTTTGGCATTTGGTGACCTTGTCATCAAGGAACTGGAAGTTAGGAATTAAAGTTATGTTTCTTGTGACACACAATCTGGATTCTATTTCTCTCCCGAAGCCCGAAAATGACCCTGGCTAGTCCTATGATTATCAACTGGAATTAGCAATGGAGGACGGGCTAGTGGAAGTGGGGCCTGGCTGGCAGAAGGATAACATTTATAAATATCCTGGAGGGAGTTGCTGGAGTTGTAGGTGCAAAGTTTAATGTGTCTGTTTCTTTGCCTTCTGGAACTAGAGGCCCCAAAACAAACAATCTTGTGGTTTTATTAAAACGCTAAATACATGGTGATTTTGCCATGACATTTACCTGCTCACGGAAAAGAGTGTACCAAAGGGGCTCTGAGGGTCCCTGTGGATTTGTGCTGTGTAAGCTATAACTTCAGTAAACAGTTTCTACAGAAGCGGAGAGGTGGGTGAGATAGGGAGTTTTCAGGTCATGTGTATTTTGAGGCTAAATAAATACGGAGGTAACTTCGGCTTTGCATTTATTTCTTTAGACCCAGCCCTACTTCTGTAAATTTCTGAGCTATTCTTACTGGAGGATCGGGGGTGGGAAGGGGTGTCCTGGGATTTGTCCCAGGCTTGAATTTGAGCAGGCAGTATGGTTACCAGAGACAACCATGAACACAGTTGCTACCAGAGGCTGGGTGCCAACGGAGCAGAGGTTTTCAGGTCAAAAACCACTGAAGCTTCAGTTGGGTCTAAGAAATGGGCAAAGTGCTTAGAGATGAAAGAAACAAACAAAGGCAGGGCTGCCTCGGGCGACTCACTACACCAGACAGGTTGTCAGAGCCAGTGCGGGAATTGGGGCACTGTGGGCTTCCGTGGGCTTTTTAACACTTAATAAGCTGTACCCTTGAGCTACAGAACCCTCAGCAAACTTTTAGTTCCATATCTACAAATGAAGGAAAGCATAGCTACTAAATAATTTGCAGTCCTGCTGGGACCCTGCTGGGACCACTGGGGAGAGTTTGGGAGGCACCCACATGGCACCTGACAAACAGATACTTCATAAACAGATACAGGTAAACGTGATAAAACTCATTACGAAACACAAAATAGGGCAAGAAACCCCAAACGGAAGCTTACCGCAATATCCTCCAAACACTGCTTGATATGTATTTCAGAGAGCGGAACATGTTAATACATACATGGAGTGTGCTCCTTCTAAACTCGGTGACACATGCAAGTGAGCCTGTGAGTCGTTCTTTACTTCAGGAGCAGAGAAAGTGAGGTGACATCTACGGTAGCCAGGCACCTCAGCCTCCTGCACAGGCCTCATGGTCTTTCTGCCCTCCTGGAGATCCTTGCATTTATGTTCCCTTAGAGGAGTATTATTAATAAGGTATGTGAGTCTATTCACTGGGGATAGTGTTCCAGTAGCAGGGAGAAAGTGGCTACCACATTTTGGAGTTCTCATGAGTGATGGTGAGCAGGTACCCTGGCTTGATTCATGTGCTTCAATGGTCTACCACATAACAGTTTATTAAAACACAGGTGGGAGCTAAGTGTGAGTCACTCCCGGCAGAAAGCTGGGCTTCAAGGGTGCAGTTGTAAGGAAACAACATTAGATGGACTGAAAAGAATCTCTGCAGGTTCATCCCAGGTGCAGAAATCTTTTTAATGAAACAGTTGGATCTAGGCTTTTCATGAACTATGACCCTAAAGGAGAAGGAAATAAAAGTCCACATGGATGCAGGGAACTTTGGGCCCTCAGGACATGCGAGTCAGTTCTGTGAGCACTGAAATCATTGAACAAATCCTTCCCAGTGTTAGACTTGTCTGGAAGCAAACTCTGACAAAGCCTTGCTTCCACACCCAAAGCAACCCTAAGTCACATCCCACCCTCAGCTCCTGTCTGCTCTCAACCCTGCTTTTTCCTTTCCCTCAGAGGAATACAGTGCCACCTTCCTATACTCATGACTACATGTGATTGAGACCCCCATTTTCCTCATCTCACCTGCCATGTCCTCATTGTCACTGTCCTGTTGATATTCCTCATAGGAACACCTTAAGCGCGAGAGCATAAGGGATGAAACACTGGGAATGAACAGATCGCCAGGCCATAGCAGCACATGCCTTTAATCCCAGCACTTGGTAGGCAGAGGCAGGAGGATCTCTGTGAGTTCTAGGCCAGCCTGATCTAAAGAACTAGATCCAGGACAGCTAGGGCTGTTACACAGAGAAATCCTGTCTCAAAAAAAAAAGAGAGAGAGAGAGAGAATGAAAGAAAGGAAGAAAGAAGGAAGGAAGGAAGGAAGGAAGGAAGGAAGGAAAGAAAGAAAGAAAGAAAGAAAGAAAGAAAGAAAGAAAGAAAGAAAGAAAGAAAGAACACATTTCCGTTGCTAGAAGACAGGTCCAAGCAACAGGATCCTGCCACAACACAACTTCTTATCTGCTGCATAATCCATTTTTGTGATTTTTGTCCTAAAACAGCAATTTAGAAAATTGCCTTGCACATCTCTCCACTGTTGCTGGTCTTTCTTCTTTGCTAAGCTTAGTGTGAGCATAAAACCTCTGTCTAGTACACAGGATTCCAACCCTCCCGTCATAATTCTAAAGAGATCATTCTCCTTTGACTTCAAATTTAAGATACCGATTATCAGAAGTATGGCTTGTGTTCGGACCAACTGATCACTGCAGCCATCACTGGTATATTGTAGTAATTAATGCACGCACAATAACCAGCATATTAGAGTTCTGCTGAATCACTGAACCCCCACCAACATGCATAGCATTGCCATGAGAATAAAGGAAATTTCTATCCATAGAGGAAGCCTTCGATAGTGAGGTCCCCTGATTCTCAATAACCTACACAAAGCTACACTAAGCGGTCATCTCTTTCTTGGAGGTGTTTACTACAAAGTAAGTAGGAAAACACCCTGGACAGACCAAACACTTTGCACACCAGACACAGTGTTCCACAGGTTGCATTGACACAGTTCTGTGAGAGAGATGCTTTCTCCCTGATTCACAGATGAAGGCACTAAAGCATACAATGAAACAAAAGAAAACCCTGTTATTTTCTTTTCTCTCTGGAAATTTCAAGGCATTGTGTTAGGCAGTTCAAAGAAGTTGCAACTTTAAATGTTTTCTCTAATTTAATGATTTCTCTAATTGTCTAACAATACAGAAAAGTGCATGGGTCACAGCCACGGCAGTGGGATACTCCTTTGTCATCAGTTCCAAAGCAAGAGGAGCATCCCAGGATCTTCTTGGATGTACCCTCATTTTCTACTCTCTGTGTCAAGGATCAAGGAGTACCTTGATTTCTGACGTCAGCAGCTTCTTTGTCCATTATTGATGTCAATCACCTGGCTTCTTTTTATCCTGCAGTACTTATGACAGTGACCCTCCAAGTCACTCACAGATGAATAGCACAGTGTGTTTCCCAGCTCAGTGCTCACAGCTTAAATGGGATGTTTAGCAGGACCCTCAGGGTCAAAGGAGCATCTGTAAGGATTGCTCTTTGGCTCTCTCACCGGGGCAGTATGAAGAAATGCTAAATGCAGAGACATGAAAGAGGGGGAAATACTTTTAACTAACTAGATGAATCTGGTCTCCAGCTCTTGCTGTTCCTGGCTTTTCTGTCCTCTGTTAAACTACGGATGAGACCCTTAGAGTGCCCAGGAGTGAGGATTGGGTTGTAAGGGTGACATAAAGGAAATACAGGCAAGTCTGCCGTTGTTATTTGCGCTGCTGGTGAGACTTCCAGCATCATTTTGTGTCCAAGAGAGTCACCAGGTGACAGAGCTGCCTGTTTCTCTTCGTGGCTGTGTACCAGAACCATTGCACACGGGCTGCTCAGGGCAGCTGTCTGAGACTTGAAGCTGAGAGTTTGTCACAGCGCTACTGATGACTTATCCTAGAGGTGATTCTTGCTGTGGCTTTGGGGTCATAAATGCTAGTATCTAAGCAGAAAGATGAAATGCTGAGTGAATCTCTGGAAATAGATCAGTAAGGCTGTTAAAATGCTTAGCCCTCTACTATTTATAATGAATAGTAAAACATTATGTTCAAGTCACACACCAAATGTACTTTGGGGCATATAAAGGAAGGGCTGCTCTACAGGGGCCTTGGACTCTTGAAGTGCCCTCATTTTGTCAGACTTTTGACGATGAGCCAAGGCTTGCCATCAGGAAGGCAAAGGCCTGCTCCAACACTATTTAATTAGAATGTTAAAGAGATGCTCATGTCAGCTTAAACCTGGGAATTGTAGTATTATTTAATGAAGAGGCCGATATCCTCTATTTCCTTCCCCCTTCTCTACGTATAAAAGGAAGGAATAATAGTTATGATGACAAAACTGCAGATCAATACTTTCCCTTTCCAACAATTTTTTTTTTAAAAAAAAATTTGCTCTCCCTTTTGGCTATAGTTTAGAAAAAATTAAATTATGCTAAAGTAGTAACCACCAGGAATCAGTTCATATGCTCCAAAGGTGAGAATTCCAGGAAATAAAATGCTTTAATAGTAATTGTTTGGCACGAGAAGACAAAAACCAGGTCTGTGCCTGGTCTGTTTTCTGTTTTCAGCAGTGCCTATGCCAAGGGTATCTCTAGATGTGTAGGGTGTGCTAGAGCATCGAACAGTCTAGTCAGCATAGGGTTGAGAAGAAGGTCAGGACCAGAGATGGACTTTGTGACACAATCAAAGTAACAGTTGGGGGAGATGCAACTGGAACCTAAGACTACCCACCAATGGCTACTGTGCAGTTACCAGCAGCAGGCACTCAGGCAAGTGAATTATGGCATAGGTATCTCATGGCAACCCACAAAGCCCTGGAAGGCAGTTGCTATTGTAAATCCTCCTGAAGTGACAACGAAAATGATGTACACAGAGGTTACATTAGCATAAGGGATTGCTATTATTCTTCAGCTCCTGTATGCAAGCGTGAACCTTACTAGCTGATGTTTTTCATAGGAGAATTTAGTCACCTAAGTAGTTAGTATTGCATTGACTCAAAGCAAAATTTAATTTGAGCTTGCCAAAGAGTTAAACATGGGTTCCTTATGGTCTGGTGGTACCTTGTCTTCCTAGTTTGCCTTTTTTTCATATCCCTTCTTGCCTATTACATCATACTAATTTCTAATAGTATTTAGTCTTTAGTGTGTCTATACAGCATAGTCTAACAGCATGCCTCTACCCTACTGGTGGTCCTTTTCCAACCTTCTCATACACAGGGTCATCTCTTTCAGTTGTCTTTTGATTTATTTTTTATTTTATTTTATTTTATTTTTTTTATTTGGTTTTTCGAGACAGGGTTTCTCTGTAGCTTTGGAGCCTGTCCTGGAACTCCCTTTGTAGACCAGGCTGGCCTCGAACTCACAGAGATCCGCCTGCCTCTGACTCCCCAGTGCTGGGATTAAAGGCGTGCGCCACCGCCCGGCTTTAGATTTATTTTATGTGTATGTGCATTTTGCCTGTGATGTGGGAGTCCCCTCTTGTGTGCTGTGATTACCATTAATGAATAAAGAAACTGCTTTGGATCTATAGCAGGGCAGAACTCATTTAGGCAGGGAAAGCTTGGCTGAATGCTGGGAGAAAGAAGGGCAGGGTCAGAGAGAAGCCATGGATCCTCTGCCTGAGACAGATGCTGGGAATATTACCCGGTAAGCCATTGCCATGTGGCAATATACAGATTAATAGAAATGGGTTAAATTAATATGTAAGAGTTAACCAATCAGAATCTACAGCTAATGGGCCAAGCAGTGTTTTAATTAATATGGTTTCTGTGTGATTATTTCAGGTATAAGCAGCCAGAAACAAATAAGTGGCCTCTGCCAACATGTCTGTACCATATGCAGGCAGTACCCACAGTGTTCAGAAGATGGCATCAGATCCCCTGGCATTGCTATGGTTGTGAGGTGCCATGTAAGTGCTAGGAATTGAGCCCAGGCCGTCTGGAAGAGCAGACAGTGCTCAACTCCATTCCTGACCATTTTTAGCCATTCAGTAATATCTACTCATCCCTCTAGAACAAGGCCCAATGTCCTCTCCAAAGCCTTTCCTTATTCTTCAAGTGGACTTTACCACTTCTCTCATTTTGCCAGCAGAATCCAGCCCACGCCACACACATAGAGTGTTCAGCATATCTTTATTGCCTGCCCCAGTGTGCCTTTGTCGCAGAGACTTTGATAGACAGAAGCCAACCCGTCCTTTTGAAATTTCTACCACAAGGCAGCTCAGAACTGTCGCACATAGTGATGTAGGTTTACAATGCACAACAGCAGAGGGTGCCATCTGAAAATATCCCAACATGAATGGTTCACCTGAAGACATGCAGTGGCTTCCTTGCCCAACAAACAGTCGCCTGGTATCAATAACAAGACATTTCAAAAAGGAAGGCACTGGAACAAACAGACCAAGATTGTGGCACATGGCATATTTGTAAGTACCACATGGCATGCTTGTGTGTAACAGAATGATATGGTTTGACCTTCAGCCTAAAACTCCTCTATCTGTTGTGATCCCTTTCATCTCAGTTCAGTCAGAACTTTGATGCTATAAAGAGAGACACCAGGCCCTAAGTGACCCAGATCATAATCTAACATCTAAACGCTTTCCGTAAAAGGTTGGTGAGTTCTCTTTCTAATTCTATATTTAACATTACTCAGGCATCAACAAACTAATGTCATCAAAACTAGGAATAACTATTTGACTCAGTCAAGTGACTGGATGCTGATTTAAGAACCAATTGCTGTCAGACTAAAAGAGATGCATTGCTTTTAAGCCAGCATGAAGGTCTTTTGGGCTTCGCGGGTTGCCCACCTGCAGGAGCCTGAGGGCACAGTTACAAGACAAGGAGATAAAGATTATTCCCACTTTACTAGGCAGAGCTTCAGACCCCAGGAACAGGCAAGTATGCTTATTCTAAACAAGGGAAGAAGCCACCAACTCGCCTGCAAAGCAGAAGTGAAGTTGCTTCCCTGTTTTAGCCTTGCCTACAAGACTGCCATCCTGAGGTCTGATGATCAGCAGGCCATCCATTATGCTCAGGCTCGTTCCTAATGAAGGTTCAGACTGTGGGGTACCCTCTCACAGCCTTTCAGGCCCTACCTGGCATGCTGAAGGGCAAATGAGAGGAGGTTGCTTTTAATTTTCTCCTGGCCTCTCCTTTTGTTATCTTCCTGCCTGCCATCTCCCAGATGCTTGTGCTTGACAGCGTCTGTGGAGATAAAGATAAGGGTAATTTCTTGCCTACGATGCTTTTCTTTTGATCTTTTGTGGTTTTATTTTTGCACTTTGGAGTGTGGTCCTCCTACTGTGCAGACAGATGTGCCTGGATCCTATTGAGATGCAGCCCAGAGCGCACAGCCCAGAGCTAGGCTGTTATGAGATGGTTGCAATCTTTTACATCCTGGGCCCAGGGAAAAGAGCAACGGAGGATACTGGAGACATAGGATGTGTGTGTGTGTGTGGGGGGGTACAGGACATAGGTGTGAGGCTTAATGCAGAGGACTCATGGAATTAGGTTCGGCAAGGAGAATTGACTGCCTGCTTACCCCCGTTTGGCAACCTTTTAGGGGACTGGCATGTGTCATATGTTGGTTACATGGAAAACACACCCAGCTACCACATAAAACCTTGCACTGTTCCATCTTCGGCATTGACCCTGAGTAGCCCCCTGGAGCAAGCACATTAGCCCCTCCTTTTCTGCTTTCGGGCATCTTCCCCATGCTGGATAGGAGACAAACAGTTCTGCACGCTTTGTTCATTTTGAAACTGTGACCCTACAATATAGCAGACCTCCGCCTACTCACAGAGCTGGCCAGAGCTGGATCTTACTGGAAACTTCAGCCCTCTGAAAATAGTCCCATGCCCACTGACCAAGATCTCTTAAGAAGTTCTTGTTTTAGACCAAGTATAATCAAGAGCTGTCCAGAGTGACACAATGAACACCATCTCAAGACACACCCTGCAGAGTTCACCCAACTGAATCTGGTCCCAGCACATCTCAGTTTGGTCAGCATCCTCTTGAAGTGGGTGTGCGCCTCCCTTCTGTCTGTGTGATAGCTTTCACACAGTTTCCCTTTACGAGGAGCTTTAGTTCAAGTTTCTTTTTACAAATGTTCTCCTACTTTGGATGCCAGGCTTTGTTTTGATTTCTGGGTGGTGAGGACGTGACCTTATTTATGGGCTCAGAAAAGACCCTGGTTTGTTTCATGTCCCTGGATTTAACATCACTATCTGGAAATTCTTCCTAATTTTTTTTTTTTTTTTGCATTCCACATCTAATTATTTATCTAGTCCTCCCTCAGTATGAGTGATGTGGAAGGTGAGCTCACATTCATAGACTCCCTGTCCTGCTCAGCTTTAACTGTCAGTTTGACAGAGCCCAGAGTCATCTGAGAAGAGATCCTCAGCTGAAGATTACCTAGAAGAGACTGGCCTGTGGAAGTGTCTGTGGGAGATTGTCTCGATTGCTAATTGAAATTGGAAGGCACTGCCCACTCTGGGCAGCACTGTTCCTAGGCAGCCAGTCCTTCACTATAAAAGAGATATAGCCTGTGAGCTAGCATGTAGCATCCTCCACGGTTCCTATTGGACTTATTTGATTATAAAGTGAGTTATTTGCTCAAATGTAATGATGTATGGGATAGCAAGCAGGCCTGCCTTTAAGTTCCTGCCTTGATTTTCTTCAATGATGCACTGTGATTTAAGATTGTGAGAGTAAACCTTCGCCTCCCTTGTGATGATTTTGGTCAAGAGATTTTTTTTTTTTTTTTTTTTGTCACAGCAACAGAATGAAACTAGAACATTCTCCCAAACCATGCCTCTCCTGCAAAGGCTACTTTTGGCTAGCTTTTAGGATCATATTGCTCAGCTGTAGGAGAATGATGTCATGGAGTAGGGTCCTCCTTTGCTTTTTGTTGCTGTGGTAAAACACTGACCAAACCAGTTTAGGGAGAAAAGGCTTTATTTTAGTTTAGTGGTGAGAGTCCATGATTAAGAAAAGCTAATACGGGAACTCAAGGCAAGAGTTTGAAGCATAAACTGCGAGGAACACTCCTTACCGGCTTGCTTTTCATAGCTTTCTAAGCCGGCTTTATTATACAACCCAGGACCACCTGCCCAGGGGTAAAACCGCCTCAGTAGATTGGACCTTCCCATATCAATTATTCATCAAGAAAATTCCCCACCTTATACCCACAAGTCAGTCTGATGGAGACAGTTCCTCAGCTGAGGTTCTTTCTTCCAGGTTACTCTTAGTTTGTTGCAAAGTAACAAAGCTAGATAGTTAAATGGCTTAGAGTCCAGATTCTGAAGTCAAGTCATATGACTGCAAAGTTAAAAATCCAACACTAGCTTGTTTTGTGACCTTAGATCAGTTACTTCTGTGCCTTGCTTTTTCTTTTCTTCTCTTTCTTTTAAAACAGAGTGATAATAATATGTATAACCCAAAGGTTTTGTGAGTATAAAACTAAGTTACCACATATAAAGTTCATATAAAGTTTTGGTGCATTTTCTGCTTTGAGTATTAGATTAATTTTGATGTATACACAAAATATTTTATAATATTAAAGGGGTACCACATAATGTATGCTCATCTGTATATATTACATATTGACTTCAGTATATCTACCACTTCAAATATGTACTGTTTCTGTATAGTAAAGCTTTCCAAGTTCTCTCTTATAATACCGTGAAATAGCTGTATACTATCTATAGATACCCTATCATTCAGCGGCACACCGGAACGTCTTGGCTGCATAAGTGGAACGTAGTGCCCATTGATGGGCCTCTCCCCACCATTTCCTCAAACTCCGTCTGATCTTTGGTCACTACCAATCTACTTTCAACATTAAAATAGTATTTACAAACATTCCACATTGGGGAAATCGTGTGCTTCTTGCCTTTCTGTGCTTGCCCTCTCTGCTTCCGTGTCCTGAAAGGCAGGATTAATTCTTTGCTGTGCTCACATCATCCGTCTTCATTCTCTCATCAGCTGACAGGATCTTAGGATGTTTCCATCCCTGCTACCGTGAATGGAGCTGTAATGAGCACGGGAGTGTAGATGTCTCTTTGACATGCTGATTTTATTTCCTTGGATATGTCTCTACCAGTGGGAGTGCTGGAGCATATTCTGTTTCTATTTTTTTTTTTTAATCTTGGAGACACTTCCATGGTGTTTTATATAATGACTGCACTGAGTAACACTCCTGCATCCTCACCAGCACTTGCTAGCTTTAGTCCTTTTGATGGACAGCCATTGTTCTTTTTGGTTTGCATTTCCCTGATAATGAGTGACATGGGTGTTCTTTATTTTAATATACTTACCAGCCATTCATTTATCCTCCTTTGAGAAATGTCTCTTTAGGGCTCCTATACACTTTTAACACTGGGCTGTTTGATTTTGTGCTGTTGAGCATTTTCAGATCCTGTTCCATTCCGAATTTTGCAAATGTTTGTTCCACTTTGGATATAGTCTCTTCATTCTGTTGTTTTCATTTCAGGGCAGAAACTTTTCTAGTTCTATGGAATCTCATTTTTTGTTTACCTATTTATGCTTTGTTTCCTGCTTTTGGGGGGGTCTTGTCCACATAATTTGCCTATTATCTTGTTCTAAAATATCCCTTTTATGTTTTCTTAAAATTTTTTCATAGTTTCAAGTATCTCGTTTTAATATTTGACCCACTCTGCATTTACTCAGCAGTGGGGTATACACAATGCTCCCGTGTTAGTTGTCTGCATGTAGCTATCTAATTACTGAAAGTATCATTTTTCTCAATGAATATTCCCAATGTCTTTCTCAAAAACCAGTTGGCTGTAAATGCATGTGTTTGCCTTGGTTCTTTCCTGTTCCATTGGTCTATGTCTGTTTTATTCCAACTGCATGCTGTTTTGATTACTACAGTTTTGACGTATACTCTGCAGTCAGGAAGCTATAATGTCTCACAGTTTATTGGTGAAGTTAGCATGACTACATACAAATATGTACACACACACACATACACACACATATATCCATTAAAATTATAAGCTTGCTTTTGGTAGTTTTGTGAAGAATGTCATTGGCATTTTGAGATGACTGGGTTGACTCTGTAGGTCAGTTTGGGAAAGTGGCCATTGTGACAGCACTAATTCTTGTGATCTGTGAATGCTGGGTGACTTCCCATATTTAGTGTCCTCTTCAATTTACTTCATTGATATCTCACAAGTTTCGTTAAATAGATTTTCATCTTTATGCTTAAATTCATTTTTAGGTGCCATTTCTATGGCTAGCTGCTGATTTTGTTATTACTACTGGGAGACCTTTTCTAATGAGCACAGTCTGAGCAGACAAGAGTTATGGCATTCAGAAAGTATGCTAAAGAATCCAGAAGTTGGGATTTGCCAAAGAAGTCGGGCTGCTCCAATAGTGTTGGAATTTGGTTTGAGATTGGAAGGCCCTAGTTTCTCCCAAGAGTAAATGAACCATGTGAAGCTGCTGCACTGAGAAACTCTGCTGGTCCTGACTCAGGAACTTAGCTTCAGTCAAGCCGTCCTTTAGGAATGAGAGCATGGCCAAGGTGTGGCCAGTATGGAGCTGAGTTGTGCAGCTGGCTCCTATCCTGTCTCCCTCCAGATGATGGAGGCAAGGTTGTGGCTGTTGGCTGCCACAGTTCAACTCTCAAAACTCATCGTTAGGAGGCTTCAAGGTACATTCTTTTTTCTCCCCACTTACTGCTGTGACTTCCAAGAAGCACAGAGTGTAGTACAGATACCTTTGGAGTGGCTAATTCAAGCAAGAGTCTGGGAATGAGGTCAGCATGCATCTTAATTCTCTGATGGGGATCCTAAGGGACTGGAGGACAAAGGCACTAAAGATCCTCTTGCTTAGAAAAAGGAATTACCATGCCAGCTGTGCCATCTTGGGGCCCTGTTTATTCAGAATTACAATATTATTGTAATCTTGGCTTATGTTTATTCGTACCCCTTAGCATAGGAGACTGCACTCCTGTACCAGGCTAGGCTGGCGATTGTCAGAGCTGCACCAAGGCGGGAACGTGTGTCTCCTTCCATGTTCTCCACTGCCTACCCAGCTGGGCTCTGCCCTTCCTTGCTCTCCATGCACTCTCCCACACCATCTTCTCTAGCTGTTGGCTGATGACATTTCTGCTTTCCAATTAAGGCTGTCCACCCTGCTTTCAATAATTTAGAGGAGCTGACCACAGAAATCAATGTTTTATAATAAAATGGGAACACATTTATGAAGCCTAATTTACTCTAACAAGCTCATTTTTGTTTTAATGTTTTTAAATCTTGGCAATTCTATTAAATTGGAAGTCTTGAAGGAAAGTGTTGCAAGGATAATTACATGGTACGGTTTGTTTTCCAGTCCCGGCTTCACGGAGAAATCAGCAATGGGAGAGCAAGCCAGGGGCTCTGCCCAGATTCCAAAGAGAAAGGAGCCAGAGCACTGATATAAGAAGTGAGAGCCGCAGTGGAGGCATAGAACCAGCATTACAGCACAGGCAAGGGGGCTGAGCTGGTCTCTGATAGCACCCTGGGAATTGACCAAATGACCGATACTGTGACTGAAACACCAGGAAATACTACAGGGACAGCGTCTCAAGCCCATTCCTCTTAGATCTGCCAGGCTGGCAAGGAGGGTAATTTGTCCTTAAACTTCCCCAGTGAGTTCTTATGACAATCCTGCCAGGGGGAATTTTACCCACTTTCGCTTATGGGGCTACTAGTCAACAAAATTGGACCAAGTCCAAATCCAGTTTAGGTTATTTTAGATAGATGGGTAGATATGTATATAAATAGGAATTAAATATTTCAAATAACCACTGTGCTGTCAATAAAATTCCAAGTAATATGGTTTTCTATGACTTCATGCTTAAATTTAACCGTACATTTCTTTTTATTTTATATTTATGTTTTAAATGCTACCTAAATATCATGAATCTTCCATACATACTTAAAAATTAGGCAAAATAGTGAAAGAAGGTACATAGAAATCTTTTGGATTCATACCATATTTCTAATTCCATCCATTTGCATGCAAAATTCAAGATGTCTTTTTTTTCTTTTTTTTCTTTTTTTTTTTTTTACCACTGAGTAGTACTCTAATGTGTAAATGTGCCACACTTTATCCATTTTTCCGTTGAGGGGCATCGAGGTTGTTTCCAGGTTCTGGCTATTACAAATAATGCTGCTATGAACATAGTTGAACAAATGCTTTTGTGGTATGATTGAGTGTCTTTTGAATATATTCCCAAGAGTGGTATTGCTGGATCCTGAGGTAGGTTGACTCCCAATTTTCTGAGAAACTGCCACACTGATTTCCAAAGTGGTTGTACAAGTTTGCATTCTTACCAGCATTGGATGAGTGTTCCCCTTACTCCACATCCTCTCTAGCATAAGCTATCATTGGTGTTTTTGATTTTATGACCCCAGATAAGACCCTAATCAATAGAGAGGGTGCCTGAACTGGCCTTACCCTGTAGTCAGACTGATGATTATCTTAAATATCACCATAGAACCTTCATCTAACAACAGATGGAAACAGAGGCAGAGACCCACATCAGAGCACTGGACTGAGCTCCCAAGGTACAGTTGAAGAGTTGAAGGAGGGAGAATGTGAGCTAGGAAGTCAAGATCATGAGGTATTCACCCACTGAGACAATGTGCCTGAGCTAATGGAAGCTCACCAACACCAACTGGACTGGAAATGAACAAGCATGGGATCAAACTAGTCCCTCTGAATGTGATTGACAGTTGGGGCAGAGAGGGGCCAATGACAATGACATTGGGATTTGTCTCTACTGCATGTACTGTCTTTTTTGGGATCCTATTCTCTTTGGATGTATACCTTGCTCAACTTGGATATAGGGGGGAGGGCCTTGGACTTCCTACAGGGCAGGGTGCCTTGCCCTCTCTTAAGATTGGAGGTGGGTTGGGGAAAGGTTGTGTGGAGAGAGTGGGAGGCAAGTGGGAGGAGGGTAGGAAGTGGGAATTTGGATTAGAATTTTTTTTAAGTAATAAAATAAAATAATAAAAAAGAAATCTTTTGGGCTGTCATATGAAGAGAAAACTGCTCTCATTAACTCTGTGTTCTATAGATCTGTATTTTCTTTTTTTTCTTTTTTATTTAAAATTTTTATTCATTTTCATACCAACTGCAGTCCCCCTCCACTTCTCCTCCTCCTGCTCCCACACCTCCCTTCCAAATCACTTCCCATCCACTCCTCAAAAAGGGTAAGGCTTTCAATGGAAGTCAACAATGCCTAGCACATTGAAGCAAGATCAAGCCTCCCCCCCTGCATCAAGGCTGAGCAAGGCATTCCACCATACAGAATTGGTTCCAAAAAGCCAGCTCATGCACTAGGGGTATATCCTGGTCCCACTGCCAGGGTCCCTTCATACAGACCAAGCTACATAACTGCTGTCAACATGCAGAGTGCCTTGTTAGGTCCCATGCAGGCTCCATGGTTATCGGTCTAGAGTCCATGAGCTCCCATGACTTGGGGTCAGCTGCTTATGCGGGTTTCCCTGTCATGATCTTGACCTCTCTTGCTCATATATAATCTTTCCTCCCTCTCTTCAATTGGACTCCCGGAGCTCAGCCTAACTTAGGGTGAATAAAAATAAGAAGACAGAATAAAAGTAATGTCTAACTTTGTTAGCCAAGAATAGCCATTATTCAGTTACTTGTGTAAGAATCTAATATAAGAGAGATGCTCTATTTGTTTAATTTAGTTTCTATTTTTTTTAAAATACATTTTTGACAATCTCATTCATGTATACAATGAAAATGGTCATATCTACTCCTGATTTTCTCCTTTAGCTCACCCCATATTTTCCCCAACATGCTCTCCTCCCAGATTCACATTTTTTTTTATAGCCCACAAAGTTCAGTTAGAATGCCCATATGTGAATGGGTATGGGGCCATCCATTAGAACATAGAAAAACTTACCAGTGGCTATAGAAGCTGTAAAGAATGATTCTCACTTCTCCAGCAATTTTCCACTACCAATAGCTTCTCAGTATGAAGTGGGAATATGGAAATAATTTACCACAACCATGCTGGGATTTTGGCTGACTTGATCTTGTTTTTATTTTATTTTATTTATTTATTTATTTATTTAATTATTAAAGATTTCTGCCTCTTCCCCGCCACCACCTCCCATTTCTCCCCCTCCCCCAATCAAGTCTTCCTCCCTCCTCAGCCCAAAGAGCAATCAGGTTTCCCTGCCCTGTGGGAAGTCCAAGAACCACCCACCTCCATCCAGGTCTATTAAGGTGAGCATCCAAACTACCTGGGCTCCCACAAATCCATTACGTGCAATAGGATCAAAAACCCATTGCCATTGTTCTTCAGTTCTCAGTAGTCCTCAAATCTGTATTTTCATATTGTGAGCCAGGACACACTGCTCTCTGATGGACCACTTTTCTCACCTCAACCCTGTGGCCACACTACTGTCTTCTAAATAATGGTGGTGTGGTGCTTGTCTAGGTTGTGAACTTGGCTACACTGGAAATAATGAAAAACAAAGCAGTTGGATACACCCATAAGGAATTTCTCTTAATTGAATCATTTGAAGTGAGAAGACCTACCTTTAATCCAGCTCTTCTGAGGCAGGGAGACCCACCTTTCATCTGGGCTGCATATTTTGCTGGCAGTCTTTGTAGAGGACATGGAAGGAAGCAGCCTTTGTTCTTTGCCTGCTTGCCTTCACTCTCACTAGCGAGTTCATCCCTTCGCTAGCATTAGATCCTGCTTCTTTGAGATTTTAGCACATACCGAGGACCAGCTGAGACATCTTGCCTCATGGGCTGAATAACTATTGGATTCTTGAACTTTCTGTTGGTAGACTGTCATTGTTGGGCTCTCTGGATCATAGTTTGTGAGCCACTCTAATAAATCTAATTATTCTCATTATTCTCACTATATATTCTATTGGTTCTATCCCTCTAGAGAACTTTTACTAATATAGGTGGATTCCATTCTGCTGAGTAGCATCTCGTTGAGTACCCACTGATCACCATGGCTTCAGAACAGATGAACTATGGCTACAGTGATTGAGAACTACATTTTTGAAATTTCAGAGTTTTAATTAACTTCTACAAAATTCCCACACTGGCTAATGATTAGACTATTAGATACCTCAGCTCTGAAAGGCCCTGTCCATGAAAGTTCTCAGAGCAGCCTCTATGTATCTGCTAAGCAGGTCCCGTGTGTGCCCAGGGAAGCTGAAGAAGGCCAGCATTAGGAGATGAAGACATGAATATCAGATGCAGTCTAGGATAATAGCACCAGTAGCATCCAGGCATCATTAGTGGACTGAAGGATTCATTAAGTGCTAGAATCTCTTTGCTGATGAGCAGGATATGTGTCTGCTATAGCTATGTCACATTATCTCCCAGGCAGGAAGAACATTCTGGAGAATTTATGTCCTTGTTTAGATGGCTAGAAATGGAACAAAAAACAAACCTCTCAACATGAAGGATCATTTCAAACACACAGCACTGTGGAATGACTGGGGCCAGACACACAGCAAGCACTGTCAGTGGGGATGCAGACCAGCATTGCTCTGTTGCCTTTCAGTAAAGCACATTGGAATCTTCCTTAGAGGATTCCCCCCTCCTGCTTGAACTATTTAGCCCCTCAAAACTATGCTGTTTCATTGACTTTGCTGTAATATTAAGCCTGTTGGAACCTCTGTGAGAAGAGAGAGTGGAACACAGCTAAAATGTCACTACCGTTCCACATCCTTCTTTAAAAAAAAAAGATGTCAATAAAATGAATAGGTACTAATCCCTGGTGAGATTATTTCGGTTGATTTGAAGTAAATATTTTGACCTCAGTAACTGCCAGTGACATAAGTATAATAAATGTCTGACTCCTGAGAAGCAGAGGAAGTGGGTGTTTCTCTACTGACCCTTCAACTCTTCCAATTCCAGATGACCATCAAGTGCCTACCGTCTATCAGACACCCCTCTAAGAGTTTTCCATGCACAAAACTACTTAACCTTCTCTGAAGCATCACAGACTAGAAAACCGACAGAGGAACTGGGCTACTTAATGAATTCCCATCAGATGGTGCTGACATGTGTGTGTATTTCAAGCTATTTCCATCCCAGGAAGAGGAGCAGACCTACATCTGGACTGATCAGACATGAAGCCATGGTACGGCAGATGCTGTTAAAGAGCCCACACAGTCCCTGTGCAGTCAATACCAGTGTGTAATGCCATCTCTCCCTTTCTTTACCCAGACTCTCTGATGCTTCTTAGTTCACTGACGGTGGACATCAAAGTTTTCAAACTTGCTCCCCAGATATGGCTACCTTAAATTTACGTTTAGTAAATGAAAGCGTTGGAATGTTGCATGCTGTGGCTGTAAGGCCTAAATCAGAGGCTGGCTTCACTGAATGAGCAAGGGAGCCTCCCCCTGAGTCTGATGAGGTCCAGAGTCTCCTGTGTGGGTGCTGAAAGAGCTCCATTAACACATTGCCACTTTGGCCCCCACAAAACACATTGTCGGCAGGTGGTCTCTCAGTCCAGAGTCCAGGAAAATATAAACAGAACACACAGAGATGATTCCCTCACCAGACCTCACCAGATGACCCAGGCAGGTTTTGGAGGTTAAAGGAACAAGATTCCGGTTTCCTGTCACCCCATCTCCTTCCCTTTCCATGATTCCTAAAGTTCACAAAAAACTCCTGCCCATGTTTACAATGGATCATCACTAGGAAGGAAGCAATTAGAACCAAAGCTCATTTATGCCTGGTCACTTTATGATTTTTAAAAAGAGTATCTGTAAATGAGTTTGGAGAGCAGGTACCAAAATAACTGCAAAGAGGACAACTTGCGAATACAAAAGATTAAGAGACAGATGGTGGCCATGAAAGGGTCAATGACTGATCTACCATGGGTCATGAAGATCATTTGACCACTGAAAAGTGACCACTTTAGCAGAGGGCTTCAACATCATTTTATCTAATTTCCTTGGCATCTTCCATTCACACACCCTGTCTGAGTGGACAATGGGAGTGTCAGTGAATAACATCCACTACCTTCAGGGAAAGCTCAGAGCCCTGACCGGGAATCGACCGTGTAGCTCTGGGAAAATGACTCTCTAAAACATTCTGAGGTTTGTGGAAATATGTGAATTTATGTCCCTTGGTTTTGAAACTATCCAATACATTTGTAACACACTAATGATGTTTGATAGACAATGCATTTCTTTTGCGGTTGTATGTGGTCTCTCACCAAAACTACCTTGCCTGCTGGAGGGTGAACTGATGTCATCCTGATGGACAGGGACATTCAGTCTCTGCCAGGTCTTTGGAAGATAGTAGGTTGTCAAGTTTATATTCAAGTTAAGCAAGTCTCGGCTCTCTCTAGGAAGCGTTCACTGGACAGTTCTCTGGGGTGTGTTTTGGTTTATTATGGACTATTCTACCAAAACATGCACAGCCCCACTTAGGGAAGTATCAGTTGCTTTTCATGATCTGATTGGAAGGTTATGTGTTCACTTGTCAATGTTTTCCTTCCCTTCTCACTATAAACAATTAAAATGTGGCTGGAGTCTCACTAATACGCAACAACTAATTGCCTTGTGGTGACGTAAAAACGAGCCCTTGTACTGACGACATTGTCGGTTCTCTATTAACACACTCTGGGGGCCTTTAGAGAGTGAATGAGAAGGTGGAGTGAGAGGGAGGACAATGGATGTGGGATATGAGGCAAGACAACAAAGCTGAGAGTGATGACAACATGAGAATATGAAAAAAGAAAAGAACAGAGAGAAGAATGACCAGAAAACCTTCCTCCCTGGGGTGGCCCACAACAGACAGAAGATGCACACAAGAAGCTTCCTCCCATGATGAACCTATAAGGCCTGCCGAGGAGAGGCTCTGTTGAGCTTCTGAACATTCCCCTAGGTCTGGTTGCTTCCTCCTTTGGAAGTGTCTTTCTCTGCAAACTTCCTCTGTTTCTGTTGCTTGTTATGAGTTTGTCTGATGTTTTGTTTCAACATGAGGACCTGAGAATTCCAGTGGATCCTCACCAGACACCACTGTCTGGTGGTGACAAATAGGCACACCAGACAGGATTTCCTAGACAATGGACACCTAACCCACACAGATGTAATTGGAATTTTTTTGTTATTACTTTTGATATAAAACCCCAGCCTAGCTGTCCTTGAACTTAGGATCTTACTGGGTTCATAGGTTTGTGCCACCGTACCAGACTTCTGCCTAAATTTTGATAGGAATTTGCTCTGGTGTGGAGCAAAATGAGAAGAAGGTTCAGTTCTTACACTTTATGATACACGTTTCTTAATTAAAAATAAAATTCAATTAAAAACAGCAATCTGCTTTCCAGTTCTCAATCCATATTACTGAGTTCTGGTTTCCTCTTCCTCTGCTCCCTTCTCCATCTTTCCAGAGCATACAGCCCGCTGAAGGAGGCCCTTCAGACTCAAATTCAGAGCCCTTCCGGCGTATTGCAGCAGGATCTGCTACCTCCTCTGTGCTCCTGTAGTTTTATCAGGCGTGGATCACACTTTAAAATGGCCACAGTGTAATTCACATTCAAAACCAGTCAGGTCTGTTTTTCCCTAGGGAAAGGACAGGCCTTGTCCTATTTACTTAGAGCCGAGGAGGAAGCCAGGCAAGTCCGAACTGACCTCTGCAGTACCCTCTAACTTACAGAAGGCCCATCATTCATCTCCCCGTCTTCCCTTCTCCCCAGTGTCTGCTCATCTCTCCTAAAAGCACACTTTTCAGGGCACAGTGGGGTGAGAAAAAAAAATATACAGTGAGACAAAGAACGGATGAGGGAGGACCACAGTATGAGGAGCTGGACAACTCAGGCCAGGCTGCTCAGAGCGTCCCCTTGACCAGCCAGTGTGGAGAGCTGCGTTCTATGCTTGCTTCGCTCTCCACGTCGCTGGTGTCAAATGCAGTGCCAAGAAACACTGTAAACAGACTTGGAAGAACAATGTTAAACAGCAAAATGCCCCTGAAACTGTTTTTGTAATTACAGCCGCTGCACGGAGAAAACATAGCTTTCTAATTTACAGGCCCTCCTACAGTCAGGGTCTGAGGCACTCCAATCTGTGCTGTAAATCATAGGAGCCATTTAGCTAGCCAGAGAAGTCACATTCTGATGACAGGCAGGTGGACTGGGTACCTTCTGGTGCTCTCAAAGGTGGCTGGAAAGCTGTTTGTGCAGGTGTGTGGTTCTGAGAGGAACAGCAAGTGGGAAGGAGGTTTGCAGGATGAAGACGGAGTAGAGGGATCGGAGCAAAAGGCTGTCTCTGTAGAACCCGTGATGGCGCACACCTTTCTAGAAGATGCTGAGCATGTGTTCACAGTCTTTACTCTGCCAGTTAGCACATCTGAATTTTTCTCCCCACCTTCTCCCTGGGTTCCTCAAAGTTTTCTTAGGCAACATCATTTGCAAATAAAGTGAAGCTTTCTCTTCCTCATTACAAACCAAAGGAACACAGTGGCCATCATCAAACCTGTGAGAGGAGAGAGGAGTGGCACCACCTTCTGCTCTGTTCTTTTCTCCGTGATCCAGAATTTCAGACCTTAGTTTTTCTATCTGTGTTTTACTGACAGGCATCTCAGGTTCTAGAATGGTTTGTGCTATGTGTGATTTACTTCCATCTTCCTTCTAGTTCCCTAGCCTTCACGATTTCTTCTTGTGCCTTGGCTAAGTTAGACTCCTCAAGAGAATAAAATTTAAGAACATGACCTTTGGGTATGCAGAAATGAAGCTTGCTGGTCCAGATTTAAATTCCAAACAAAGCATTGCCATCTTGAACTGTATAGGCAAACATTAGTTTCTGACTTTTCCAATCGTTTCCAAAGCTCCCTTCAAATGATCAGCAAAACATTCCTAAACCCACTGGTATAATTTCCAAATTCTTGGGATGGTTTATCCCTTAAGGATGGGCACTTATCTTTAAGGAGCTTTAACACTATTAAGTGAACCTAGTTTGTCCAATTTTTTTATTCTTGAACTTATGATGCAACAACCAAGAAAGCCATGATGCTGACTGCAAGGCCTTTTGTTGACCCTCACAGAAGTGGGGTGTGCTGATGGGAACACTCAAGAGAAGGGTGAATCTTCTTCAATATCAAATCCCATGCAGCCTTTCTTCTCTAAAATAACAGGGAGATCCTCAAATCTCCATTTTTAACCTCAGAATAATCAGAGAGGGATAAAGAAGTGGGGATGTACTTGGTCCATGGACATCATTAGTCAAGACTTGTAAAGTTTAACATAAAGTAAAAAATTTCCAACCAGTGGCATTAAATTTTATCCTTCCTCCCCCCAATCACACAAAGAACTAAAGAAATGGAAAGGCATGTTCTGTGGAAAAGAAGAATGAGGAGGAGAGATGAAGGAGGAGAAAGAAGAGGAAGAGGAGACGGGAAGGAGTACTTGAAGGTGTAGGGACACAGAAATCAAGTAACCTAGAATTAGCTGTGATACCACAATGGGAAATAACAGCCCCCCAAAAGAAGAACCAGAATCAGCAGGCTTCCACATCCTAGGACTATTAAGATTAGAGACCTACTTGTAACAGTCGGAATTTCACAGGAGTGGAACCAGCCATTCCAGTGGAGTTCAAACCTGTATTCTCACTCAGCATGCATTGAATGAGCACCAATTGCTGAAGCTTCTTCCTTAAAGAGAGCTAAAGGTAACCAGAGGAACACAGGCTTAGAAACTGGGAGTCCTGACTTGCTGTCTAGTTATTACATGACGTTAAGGAATCAGTTAGCCTGTTTGAACTTCAGTGTTCTCATTTTCACACTGAGAGACATGGGTGAGTTTATCTCTATTAGTCCTTCTCATTCCCATACGGTACCATTTCTTTACATTTTATCTTTTAGTTGTTCATGAATGGGTGAGACATTAAGGTGTTCTATAGCGACAATTCTGACATAGTATTTGGATATACATTTTTCTAATTTGATTCCCTTGATAGAATGACATAAAACACCAACACGCCTCATAGGGTAAGTATCTCTTCTAGCCACATGTGATGGAGTATTTTTGTTGATAGATTTCCTGAAAATGGTATGGCTAAATCTATGTAAGAAGAGGAGAGAAATATGGGGGCAAAACAATATTTTAGAGACAGCTAGGACCAAAAGTCAACTGGTTTTACTGATGACACATTCCATTGTGGGTTGTTCAAAGCAAAATAGAGACCCATGAAAAAGATGAAGGGTATTCTAGTTGTTTTGCAGGATGTAAGTCAAGGATTCAGCACGCATTGTAGTATATTTCCCTCAAGTCTAAGAGCCACAAGACTGGATACTGGCAAGTGTTCTGCCATGACAGTAAAATCTCAATTATTGCTCTCCATCCTTTCCTGAACTCTCCCAGTCCTGTAATTTGTGTACCACTCACCTATACTCCTAATCTCACACCTGCATCTGATCATATAGAAAAGATTCCACTGGAGGCCACTATGGCAAGAGCAGAAAGATGGATAAGCTCGTGTGGCTAAATTTACAGAAAGAATATATGGTCCTATAATCTACTAGGGGGAACGGAAGATTCATCCCTGTGATCATGTCACCTGCTTACTGAACACCACTATGGCATTCAATGAGGAGGTGCTTGTTGAGATCTTGTCACCAAAAGGTGCAGCCCTCATAGCTACTGAGAAAAGTGATAGAATACCAATGATGTCAGATAGCAAGTGTCACATTAGAGAGCCAGTATTTGGGAGAGAGTTGGGGCAGACAGCATGCTTATCTACGGAGATGGAGCTAAACATTTTGAATGCTAAGTTGAGTGAAATATGTTTTTCAATTAAAATTGTGAAGTTCTCTCAGCCACTTATCTTAACACATCATTGGCTGTGTATTTCATCTCCGAGAAAATTCGGTGAGCAACAACCCTGATAATCTTACCCAGCATTTACACAAACCAAACGGTGTGCACAGTTTTGCTGAATTTCAGGAATTGACAAATCAACCGCTGTCTATTCTTAGCCATAGTCAGAGTTTTCCGTGGGAGCTGCACTGAACTCAAAGATAAGGAATGGCACCAGCCTTAACTAATCTCCCCTAAAGCTGGGAAGATCAGATGCATAGCAAAATTAAAAATAATTTCATAAAGTCTTTCAAAAAAGAGACAGCATAGTATTGACATTTGGAGGACATAGAAATCAGTACTGCTGGACTACAGCAGGAAAGATTGTAGAGAAGCAGAGCTATGGCTCCAGTATGACACAGTCCCAATGAGGACAGTGTGTGAAGGTTTGAGGGGAGAATGGACTGATAGGTGCCTTCTTGATGTTGAAATGAGTAGAAAGAAAAGCCAGGATTTATCATGAATGTAGGGAGAGGAATTTGATGTTCATTTTGTTGGCTCTAGGAAACACTTGAACTCCCTAATTAGAGTTAGGAGACTCTTAAATGAGGCCCAGGTCTACAGAAATCTAAGGCACCCCTTACAAAAGAGGACATATAACTCTTAGGAAATGTCAGAGTAATTCACCAATATAAAATTTGGTGTCTTTTTGTGGTGCCCTTGGGAGAGCTTGTAAAGGTTAATCATGAAGATCTTGTTATGAACAGAACTTAAATGAAAGTGGTACTATTATGGTTCTAATACAAAGTATCCCCCCTCCAACAATAAATAAATAAATAAATAAATAAATAAATAAATAAATAAATAAATCCCTCCTGTGTTGAAGTCCTGTTCCCCAGCTGGTGCATCCAATCACAAAAATGACGGAATTATAAAGGGGAAAATCTTGTCGGTAAGTTAATCTACCAAGGTGATCATACTCAATGAGCTATTGCTGAATAAATCCTTCAGTGGTTTAAGTTATCTAGGATGCATATTTGAAAGTCATAGTTTGGCTGTGTCTGTCTGCTGTCTTCCCTCTTTGTCTCCTGACCACTGCCAGGTAAACAGCCTGGTCACAAGCTTCTCACTGTGCTTAAGCCACACAACAGGTCCAAGGACATGGAATCATCTGAGCATGGGCCGGGACTTGTGGAAGTAGTGTCCAGCATAAACCTCTCATCTTATAAGTTGCTTTACAGACATATTTTGTTACAGTAAGCACATGTACACACATACAAACACACACACACACAAAACACACACACCAGTCATAAAAGGAGTCAGTGAAGATATTAAAGTACTCTGTGTTGAGTTAAGTAAATGATTATATAGTAAGTCGCTAATTAGAGATTCTATTGGGCTGCTATCCAAGTAAAACACAACCAACAATCAGCATGGAATTCTATCTATCAGGGTGGTTGTATATATTTGACACAACAGTGCATACATGTTTGAAGTAGGCACAATGAACTCCTCTAGGGTGACTGAGAATTGGACAGTCTTTGCAATACTGGGAATATACTATGCAATCAGGAGGCTTTGAGGGGGGAAATGTTCAAATGGAGTTGAGAGAACATGATCAAATCTGTTAATCAACCAAAGTGTTCTACTCATTCTTTGTATTCCGTGTCTGGAGAAATTTAAATTCTCTTTAGGACCCAAGGTACATATAGGGACAGAGCAAGGGTGATTGAGATAAATTATCCAGAACAGAAGGTCCCTCCATTTTATAGGTGAGCTTCTCCCAGGTCCAGCTCCTTCCTGCATATTGCACAGTCCATTCCTTGGAAAGGGCATATCCTTCTTAGCTCACTTTACGGAATGAAGGTGGAAAGTGCATCGTGTACTAAAAGCTGTCCCTCATGGTTTCTAAGGCAGAGTGGGAAAGATAAGGCAGCTTGTTAAAGAAAGTCATTAGTCTGATAAGACGTCTTATCTTCAGCACCTTCTCTTTAATAAGACTCCTTCAATTCAAAGATGAGAATGTTGATGGAAATCAATCATTTATGCGTTTGCCTGGTGCCTTATGAGTGTAAACAAGGGGAATGTAAATGAAAAGAAAGTACAGTTATTTACTTTGTATAAATTATTAAAATACTGTTAGCATAGATCATTGCATCATTCGTATTATTTTTAAGTTAAAGCCAATCAATCTATTTCATTAAGAAATGGCTTTCCAGTCTTCAGTTTTGTATATACTACCTAAAAAAAATGCAAGCTCAAAGGCCTTCGCTCTTTCAGTCAGAGAGTCAATACTCACTTTCAGATGCACAGGATAACAGATTCTCAAATGTTGTCTTAATTTTATTCTTTGAGTTTATCACTTCTTTTGGTCAAAAATATATTTTCCATTTCTCCTGGATAATAGTTAAACCTATTCCTTTCCTGTTTCTAGAAATCTTCCATGTCAGGGCTATAAACAGGTTGTGTTTATCAAAACCCTATTCTCAAGCTCAATGATCTATGAGAAAGAGAAGGTAGGAAGATTCTGAGAGCCAGAAGTGATGGCTGACTCCAAGAAAACATCATCTCCCAGACACACTAGGGCCGATGCACCTACGAACTCATAGAGACTGTGAGAACAGGCACAAGACCTGCCCAAGTTCAAACCAGATAACACTCTAGCGCTGAGAAGGGAAGTAGACCCAAAGTCCCACTCCTAATGAAGAATCTCTCTGTAATCGAAGCCTGCTGGGAAAGGAAAAATCAGGATTCTTCAGTAGACTGTCACTGTGTCCATCAACCACACTCTACAATAGGCCTCATGCCTAGAAGCAAACAGAAAGTAGACTCCATGTTTTGTTTTGTGTGCATACATTTTTTGTATTGTTTGAGTATTCTTTGTCTTATTTCTTTTCTTTTTAAAGTTTGTCTGTTTTGATTTCTGAAACTTTTCCCCTGATACTTTGGAGGGAGGGGAGAGAGCAAGCATGAGAGAGAGAGGTAGGGTGGGAGCATGGAATGGGTAGGGAGGAGTTGGGGGAGGGAAAGAATATGATCAAAGGATGCTGTATGAAAAGAAATAAATTAAAATATTTAAATAAGAATACGTGAAAGTATCTAATTGTTTCAGTCTTTTAACAAGCAGTTTTGGAACACCCTTACTGTGTGAGAGATCTTGAGCCAGGATACAGAAAAGAACAAGCATAAAATTCAGCTTCAAGAAGCATCACATACAGTAATTCAGGTCATTGGTAATTACACAACCAAGTACAAAGTGATAAGCGGCACAGAAAAGCAATTGTGGCTCTGGGGACTCTCTGTTTTACTGGATAAGGAAAGTCTAACACTAGCTGCTTGGGCTTGGATGGTTATTATGCCCTCTGGAAGGACAGCTTTGTAGGTGAGTTAGAATGAAAAACGTTATGTGCCTTTTGAGTTGTTTAGTGGATTAAATGAGATGATGCTCATGAAGAACCTGTCATAGAATAGAGGCACAGCTATGTTAGCAAAGAAAAGAAAGCATCAAAGTGGGGTCCTGCCCTGGAGTGCCCCCCCATACTCAGATTGTCACTGGAGCACAGTGATGACCAGGTAACGAAGTAATTACCTGTCCCTAGGTAAATGGAGAAAATCATCTTGCCACACTGAGAGAGAAAAGGGAGTTCAGTAAAGGAATTGGACATTCAGATTGAACCTTGAATGACAGATGAGATACAAACATCAGACAGTGGGTAGAGAGAATGCATGCATCAGAAGAAAAGGGTGCACGAGGAGACACGAGCAAGATGCTATTGGGTAGGAGAAGGATCTGCTGCTGCGGTCTGTGTGCTGGGCAGGACATTTGCAAAAAACACATGCCACTAGTAACACACAGCCAAGAAAATTACACAGCCTTGGCCCTGCTCTAAACGTGGGGTACTGGAGATATGGGGAGGGTAGGTACAGAGTGAATCCATGCTATCTGTCCATATCTACACCAGTGCCGCTGCAGACCAGGCAATCAGAGTGGGTTTTACAATAAAAGGCTTTTTAAAAATTAAAGTCTACTAAGCTCCAGATATTTCTTTGGCCCTTGACTCATAAGACTGCATGATATTTTTAAGTTAGGAAAAAATGACATACTTAAGGGACACATTTGGATTACAATTAAAACATACACACATACATGTGATTTAGGGATACAACTGAGTTGCAGTGAGAGCACACGTATGTGTATGCACATGTGTGCACTTACATAGAGACACAGTAATTTTCCTCGGGATACTGTAAAAATTAAATGGGCTTGTGTTCCACGGACTTCTGAAATTAATAAGCCCCTAGGAGTTATTCTCCAACAATGGAGTGTTATAATTTGTTGTGCTGTTGCTGCTATTGTTGGGTCCTATATGATAAAGCCATGACACATCAAAGGCTGTTTCATCTTCTATGGATGAGGAGATAACATGTAGCAATAACTAAGACTAAGCTAGTACTTTCTTCTCGAATATAGTCAGCACATTAGCACGGAGACCAAAATTCAATTTACTCCAGGCAGTTACCAAAATCTGTTTTTATATTAGGACTTATCTCCAGATTCATATATTTTTATAATGATTTCAATTCCATGTTTTTTCCTTCATCTTTTGGTAGCAGCAGTGCTGCTTAAATGCAGCTAGAATTCATTGTAGCGTGTTTTTTCTACTATAGCCTCATGCTGTATTGTCTGTAAAAATAGCATTCCCATTTAAAAGCACTCAGACAAAGGCCTTTCAAAGAGTGGAACCCCTGGATAACATTTCCCTATCTTTATATTCAAAACATCTTGGCACGCTGACACGGTAGTAGATCTGATTCGGAGAGCTCCTCTTCTCTGGGCTTCACCGGATGCACCATCGGGCCCCATAGAGTCATAAAGGGGGGAACAAACAAAGCCAAAGTGCATGTGCCGCACGGAGATGCAAGCCTGCACCTGCAAAAACACTAACAACACTCCGACAGTGAAAGAAAATTGGACCCACAGAGGTGCCTTCTGCTTCTAGGAGAATGTTGCTCTCAATATGCCTAGCCATTCTGCTAGCGAGGAACATGATTCCCTTCTGGGTAAGAGAAGTAGGTTGCGGTAAATGGCTCTGGATGCGTCCCCTGTACCGACACCATGAAGAACAAACAGACACATGTTTCATGGACTTTTGCTCTGGCAGAAGTAAGGAGAAAGGAGCTCAGTGTGACCTCCCATTACCATGTCTGGCTCTTTGCCATAGCCCTCCCCTAAAGGCCAGGTCTGGAAGGCAGTAGAAGAGGTAACACATGGCTACCCAAAATCAAGGCTGCATTCAGTGTCTACCTTGAGAAACCTTCTTGTTTCTTCCAGCCCACTGCCTCCTGTCCTCTATTGCTACTTCTCCCTCTTTTTTCAAGACAGGACATGGACACTGTCTCCTTGGAAAGGTTTGCTCTCCTCATATATTATAGAATAGTTCAGCAGACAACATTAGAAGAGACAGAAAGTAGGGTGTGTGTTGTGTGTGTGTGTGTGTGTGTGTGTTGAGACAAGCAGGCCAGGCTTTGAATATTCTGCATGGCTATTAGCCTCAATTTGAAGGTTCAAATGTCTGATCTCTTTCGATATATTACTGTAGTTTTGAATAATAATAAGGTTACACGGCCCCAACAAAGAAACACTGCTGGCGTCTGGAAATAACACAACAGGTTCGTGCACACCAACGATATTAAGGGTTACTAGCCAGGAAAGATAGAACCTTTATTTACTTTCTAATCCAAAGACTGTGTTGACCACTGGGTTCCCAAGGACAGATTTAGGAAAGGGCAGCTGAGATGGGCGTGGCAGGGCAGGAGAGACCCCTTATCTCTTATGAGGCTGGTAATAGCTGGCTTGCATTCATCCTTTCTGGAGGAAGAACAGAGAGAGTCTCCCTAGATGAACAGAAAAACACAGAAAGGAAAGCACCGTGACCTGGACACCATTCTAGCCCAGGGATTTGTACATATGGTCAAGCCAGTTCCAGCTACTGGGAGCTGGCCCAGTGATTACAGATGCTCAGCAGGTCATGGAAGAGGAGTGACATAGTTTGTAAAGACCAGAGAGTTGGATCAATACTTTCTACTGTTGCTTGGAGAGACAGGACTGCGTTGCACTACAAGAGACAACTTCATTTAATTTTCAACACTGGCTGCAAATAGGTTTCCTTTATTGGAAGAAATGTATCAGATTTGTTGGGTTTGGATTTTAATTTATACTTTAATTTTTACCAGTTGCTCTGAAGCTGTTCCTGACATTGTAAAGCAAATTGGCTCTGTGCTAAGAAATAGATTTCAGTGGAATCACGGATGCTGCGGAGGGGTTGCAGGTTGTCATTGCTTCTGCCAGACTTGGGGGATGGGGTCTGAAAGCATCTACTTCTTTTTAAGGCATTTTAAGGGGGAAAAAAAGGAATGAAAATTCACTTAAGGAAGAAACCTGGCCCTATACCTAGATACTAAGTAGAAGCTGTACTTTTTAAAACTGCACAGTTTAAAACTGAAGACAAGCTTAGCAAGTCTTGGATTCACCATAGGATATCACTGTAATTATTCTGCTTCTAAATTTGAATTGGCTTTATTTGCCTTTTATTCAAACCTTTATGGCTCTCCTCTCATTACCTGTGCTAGTATCTGTTGGTTGAATTCTAGTCCCCTCCACCTTCTTAAACCACAAGGAGACAGGAAGAAATTTAGAGATTAAATAAAATTCTTTACCATTCACATATTATCCAGAGACAATGTAAGTGGCTTTCTTAGACACAGAAGGAAGGGAGGCAGAAACCATGTCCAGCTAGAGCAAAAACCCTGGCCTCACGCTACCGTTCCACGACCTTACAAATCTCCCATTTTCCCTTTCAACACGAGATCCATGCACAAAATAATAATAAAAGAAAAAATCAGTGTCTGAGGATCCTTAAACTTCACATGAAAGACAGGTAGGCCTGCAATCCAAATTCAGTGATGTCACATGCTTGGCAGGACTGGAGTGACCATACAAAGCCTTTGTCTTCTCCTCTGGGAGCTGTGGATTCTGCAGCCAGTAGCAACAGGGTTTCCTCATGGTGTTATACTGGGTGGTGCTCAAGCAGTAGTTTCTTATAACTAGACATAAATGCTTTAATCATTGTTCTGTGGTATAATGGACAATATGTCACATTAAAAATATATAGTTTGCGAAACCCCGTTTCAAAAAACCAATATATATATGATACATATATATATTGTGATATATATAGACACATAGGGCTAGACTCATCAAACTTTATATATTCTCAAGCTCTATGTGTGTCTACAGCTTTAAAAGCGCCGTAGTCAGGATCAGAGCACAGTGGGGCATCCCTCCCAAAGTGTCCTTGTGCATCCTTACTCTCCTTCAGCCTATGCGTTGCTAGCCATGACTGGTCTGTTCTCCGTTACAGGAAAGACCTTCATATTCCCTTGAAACTTCTGACAAATACATAGCATACCACATGGTACTTATTTAACTTAACAAATTCTATTCAGTTTTATGATCTTCCTATGTAGTTGCTGGTTTGAAATGAATTTAAAGCTTTATTTTAGAGTCTATGTAGGCTAGGCTGGCCTTGAACCCACAATCCTCTGGTAGTCTCCTGTGGGTAGACCTCACAAATATGCAGTGTAAGCTAGAGGCTCGTTTTGAAGTTGACAAGTAGCAATCCACTGTGTGCACGGATAACAGCTTGTTTAGACATTTCATTTGTTGATGAACATTTGAGTCACTTCAGGTGTGAAACTATTACAAAGAGAACTCTTAAGAGAATCATTCCTATCAATATATGTTGTTTTTATCTTGGATGGATGCCTATTAATGTGATGGCTGTTCATTTAACTTTCCTTAAAATAATGGATTGTGCTCTTTTATAAGCCCACCCCCACCCCTGCTCCAGAAGGATATGGAGGTTTCAGTTCTCCAAATACATAAAATCTATGTATTTCTACATAAATTTTAGATTCTGCTGTCAGTTTCACCCCAAAGCCCCACTGACTACAATTTGGAATTGTTCTTAAGTGTGCATCAAGATGGGGAGTGGGATCCTCCTAATATCAAGTCATCCAACTCACAGATTCAGAACATTTTTTCATTAATTTTTGTCTTTTTAAAATTTCCTTTAGCGTTGTTTTGTAGGTTTTGGTAAGTCATGCCTAGCCTTTCATATTTATCACTAAGTTCTGAATATTAGTGACTTTTAAAAAAATGTTAAACCATGTTCAGAAAATTATTCTAAGGAGTATGATCATAAGCCACTTTATCAACAATAAACATTTGTTAAGCTGTCATGCTCAGGGAAAAAATACTTAGAGATTTGCAGAATGTATTCACCATCATCAACTCAACAATGCTTCTGAAAATTACAGAAAAGTTGTGTTGTTTGTTACTTTTGAGATGATTAAGAGAAGTTAAAAGAAAAAGTTTATAAAAATGAATTTAGTAATGTATTTGAGGAAATAATTCCTAACCCTGGCTGTTCCTATCATCAGAAGAGTGTGGCAATATGCTAGAAGAAGAACAAAGAAAATTCTCCTGGTTGGATGGGGTGAGAAGAAATCTGGGGTCAACCTGCGGTTTCTGATGGGCGAGGTCTCTGGTTTCTGTCCTGCCCACACTGGTCTTCAATACACTTACACAGGAGCCCAAGGCTGTGAAACTGGTGGTTTTAAAGAGGTGATATGCTGTCCTAGAGATGACATAAAGCAAACTCATTGGACCTCAAGGCCCATGGTTGGATGGGTTCAAAGCCTGGTGCCTCCCAGATCTGCGTGTGGAAGGAGTGGGGAAGTAGAGCAAACAGGAGTTTACCGTGGCAGACCCTCAGCTCGCCACATTCCACAGAGAATACCACAAGCCTGAAGGCTGAGCTACCTGAATCCTACAGTGAGAGACTGTATTCATGCCACGTCTTCTGGAATAAGAAATGCCACTGTCGCCTGTGTCTAAGACTGTCTCTAGAGGGAGACTTTCAATCCTACAGAGCTGCTAAATCATGCAAGTTACTTATTTATACCTTTTACGGATATTAAAGCACTTGATAGCACCTTAACTCAACTTTAGCACCCAGAGAGTAGGTGTGCATTTGACTGGTTCCCTTAATGTAGCTGTTTAATGTTTTTATTTGTGAGTTCATTACAATCAAGTGATTTTCATTTTTAAAAATTAAAAAGAGCTGTAACTATATTCTAGTAAGTTTGGGGAGAATATATTTTGCCTCAAATCATTTGATAAGCAATAAAACTTAGAAACAAAACCAGACTTTTCCCTCATAGGTGCTATTTCCCACTTTCAAAAATAAGCTGTCTTGTTCTTCTATCAAAAATTAGTTTTTGATTTATTTTATGTGTACGTGTTTTGCCTTCAGACATGAATGTGCACCATGTGTGTGTCTGGTGTCCATGGATATCCGAAGACAGCATCAGATCCCCTGGAACTGGAGTTAAGGTGGGTTGTGAGCCACTGTGTAAGTGATGGGAACCAAACCTGGGTCCTCTGTAACTGAGCCACCCACCCCAAACCCTCATTCTTCTACTGTTTGATCTACATTGGAAGATCACGGGCAGTGTCTCAGTTCCGACAGTTATTTTGTTGGGGTGGGGGTATTGCATTTTTCTGAGTGAAAGTAACCTAATGTTAAGACCCAAAATGGGCTTAAAGGTTCTGACTGCTCTGGGAGGTTTTACGGTGGTGGCTTAGGTGTGTATGTGTGTATGTGTGTGTGTGTGTGTGACTGAGCTCCAGATGCCACCCACAGTTCCTCTCATTCCAGCGGCATGACAAGGCTGGGAAGTCTATCGGCAGACATTGTGAACCCACAAGAGTTCATGAAACTGTTTCTCTTCCTAATCAAGGCGGCATTTTCCTGTTGCTTCATTTCTCCTTTGCGGAATGCAGTCATTTTTGCCTAGGGCTATGGCCTAACAACAGGATTCGAGAATTCATTCCCCATCAGCACCACGTTTTCACCAGCCAGCTTCAAACAATTGTGGGAGTCAGCTGACAGTTCCCATGTATGACCCCCGAGAAAGGGTATTTTCTAGAAAAAAATAGTTTTCACAAGAAATGTGAAATAGTGTGTGTGTGAGTGATTTTATCTTGATAACAGGTTTGCCACTTTTCTAAAAATAGAAACAGAGAGCAGATAAGACTTCTGAACTAACTGGAAAGATTGTTCTTCTTAAGAAGAGTTAGTGCAACACAACCCTCACCCAGATGTGTGCGCTTCCATGGGCATTGCCCTTCAATTTTTAAGCTGTATTCCTTTGTCTGTGGGTATGAGGGATTGCTGTTGTGTGTGTGTTCATGGTGTTAATTCGTGTGTGCCTGTGTATGTACATACATATAGAGTGCGGAGGTTGACATCAGATTTGTCTTCCTCTGCCGTTTTTTCACTCTATCTATCTATCTATCTATCTATCTATCTATCTATCTATCTATCTATCTATATCTATCTATCTATCTATCTATCTATCTATCTATCTATCCATCCATCTATCTATCTCTATATTTATCTCTGTATCTATATCTATCTATCTACATATATGTAGATAAATATTTGTATATATATCTATATCTATCTATATCTATCTATCTATCTATATATCTATATCTATATATCTATATCTATCTATCTATATATCTACATATATATATATATATATATATAGAGAGAGAGAGAGAGAGAGAGAGAGAGAGAGAGAGAATCTCTCACTGAAGAGGGACCCCACCAATTCAGCAAGAATAGCTGGACTGGAATTCCCAGAAGTCCTCTTATCTCTGCCCCTCCAGATATAATGCCATGTCCAGCATTTTAAAGGGGGGAGGGGAGCTGGAGCTCAAACACATATTCTCATGCTTGCTGGCAAGCACTTTACCAGTGGAATCATCTCTCTGACCCATTTTGATGTTTTAAAACTTTAACATGTAGGTAACCTGCTTTGCTTGGTTTACAAAGATGGTTCTAGAAAATGACTTTGACCACTCTCATCCTTTCCACTCAAACTCTGAGTAATTCCATCTGCAAAAGTGCCCTGTACCTCATCTTGCTCCCACCCCTCTCTGCGAACATCTGTTCTTCCATTATTTCTTCACCCAGCTAGCAGCTCAAGGTTTATGCCCTCCGTCCATTCTCTCTTCAGAACTCCCAAGCACACTTCCTCTGAAGGACCCAGGCAACTGTGTCTCTTCTGCCTATGATACATATAGCTTGCCATCTTTGTTTTGATGTCACTTGAATAGAAAGGACCACAAAAAAAAATCAAAGCAAAAACAAAAACCTCTATTCTGCCCAGTGTTCGCCAGCCTTCTCTCATTTCATGTCTCTTTTGTCAATGGGACACCACACATTTCCATGTTTACCGGATGATTTTTGTCTTCTTTCCCCTAAATTAGAATAAAAATTCCATGACGGCAGGGTGGCGTGTTCTCTTCCTGATGATTTCCCATAACTACAACAGTGCGTGTCTGGAGGTAGGGGATGCTCGGTCATCTTGGCTGACTGAGCGGGTGAGATGTCATCAAGCTGATTTTCTGTCACTTTCATGATGGGATTTGCCACTCTTCAGTAAACTGCAGGTGGTTCTTCCATATCCAAAATGAGTGGACCACTGACGTCTAGATTGGTGGAAAGGCTACTACGGAGTAAACAGTAGGCCTTGGGTGTGGCCTTTTGATGGAGGCGACCATGTGTTGTCTCTCTCTTCCTCACTTTCTTTTACTTATCTTCCTTTATTTTATGTGTATACACATTTTGCCTGCACGTGCATTTGTACTATGTGCACACCTGGTCAGAAGGTGCTGCTGAATCCCCTAGAACTGGAGGTACAGATGGTTGTGGGTTGCTGTGAAAGAGCTGGGAGGAACAGGTCTTCTAAACCACTGAGCCACTGATTCAGCTCTATAGCTGTGTTCTAGAGAAGGACATTACACATCTCAGCTTCCCTGTGGTTCATAATGTTAGTTTAGTCTCACCATACTGGTGATTGAACCCAGAGCCTCACACATGCCAGGCAAGCGTTCCAGCACATTTTCTAAGATTTCACTTTAAGACATGTTTTCACTGTGGGGCCCTGAGAGCCCACCTTCTACTTCTCTTGCCTCTGACCCTTGTTTTAGCTGGGATTACGGGCCTGTACCATTAATTCTCACCCATCCAAGTGGGTGATAACACTCACTATACAAGTGTGAGGACCTGAGTTCAGTTCTGAGTGTCCGAGTCAGAACTCGGGGAAGGCTGCACATGTGTCTTACATTTCAGCACTGTGGATCACAGAACTGTAAATGCTGGCAGCAAACCTTTCTCCAGCCTCAGCTAGACATCCTGTCTCAAAGGAATAGGGTGAAGAGTGATAGAACCGGATCCTTGCTGTCCTCCTGTGGCCCTCAAACCTCCTTCTCCCCCGACCACACTCTTGTCAGTCTCTCTGTGGGCTGTGGGTTTGATTGATTTCTTTACTTTCTTTTCTTTTTCTTTCCTTTTCTTTTTCTTTCTTTTTTTTTCTTTTTTTCTTTTTTTTTTGTTTTTCGAGACAGGGTTTCTCTGTAGCTTTGGAGCCTGTCCTGGAACTAGTTCTTGTAAACCAGGCTGGCCTCGAACTCACAAAGATCTGCCTGTCTCTGCCTCCCGAGTGCTGGGATTAAAGGCGTGAGCCACCACCACCTGGCGATTACATTACTTTCTATTGTGATATGCATTTCACAAATACATAGTCATTAAATCCTATTTAACTGATTATAACCTATTTAGCTAGAGGAAGTGCAGAAGCACAACAGGCTTGGGTAGCATTCACGTCAAAAGAACTCTTACAAGTTTAGCAGTAATGAAAGGTTACCAACCCAGAGCTTCCCCTGAATAAAGTTAATAGCCACAATATGGCAGCTCCCATGTACCAAGCTCCTATCTCACCACTACCAAATTATCTTAGTTTACAATGAATATTTGATTGATTTTGTGGAGCCTTGACTCTAACTCTTCTGGTAACGTAGGTAAGCAGATGGGCACTTAGCGCTGGTGCTGCACCACTGTTTACGAGATGGGTTAATTATGCATATGGCAGAATATCACCTGGGCTCAGGGCAGGGTCTTGGCTGCTGTGCACATGAACAGATCTCTTCTGTGCTTCAGGGACTATTTCTCTTAATCTAATCTCACAGCACTGTATCCATAGGATGATTTTGTTGACTCCATCACAACCTAACCTGGCAGACCATGGTCTTTTAAATTGTGGCCAGGCACCTCTCTCACCTATTCCATTCCTTAAGAATGAAGAACCCTACAGGTACAGCTAGGCCCTAGAGGGTGAGTGTTGTTCTTGATTTAAAGCTTAAGTGGACTTAGAAAACCATTTCCAGCTGCATTCCAGGGAGAGGTAAACAGCCTGGATAGTAAGCGGAAAGCCGCCACCGTCCTCTTGCCATGCCACCCAAGGGCACACTCCCAAGTTCCTCCGGGTTATATTTAACCACAACAGCAACATCAACAACAGACAATTAGAGGAAAGCCTTGGGCTTAAAGATAAGCTGTCAGGGACGAGACCAATTTCCTTCATGGATTCTCTATTCAAACTCAGTTATTTCAGCAGCCTTCTTTCACTGACACATCTAAGACAGGACAGGAGTCTTTCTCCAATCTTGCAAACATTTTTTTAAAGTCTCCACCCTTGTCTCTTAAATATGTGCAAACCAATAAAAGCTCATATATTATGCAAATCAGGGGGTTTTGTTTGTTGTTACTGCAGCATGGAGTGTTGCTGGAGAATAGGGCTGGGAGTACAGTGTCAAAGATGTGCTGTAATGTGCACTAACGTCATTTACATTAGTTCTTCAGATCATTAGCTAATGAGAAACAGACAGAACTTATTCTAAACTCCAGTCACTGGAAGAATGGTAAGGGGTAAAGAAGGTGACTCTTATGCCAGAGATGAGCCAAGTTGTATTGAACTTTTCATCTGGAGACATGCAGCTTCCTCTGTCCTCACTCCCTTAGTGGCTGCTGCACAGTCAGAGTGCTGTCATTGCTCTAAGTGACAGAAAGCATGGGTTATTACCATCTGGATATCTTCCTTCCCTGTCTCCTCTCAGAATGGCTGGGGACAGAGACATTTACCACACATCTATTTTTGGTTTCTGTTTTCATTTCCTGACCAGTCTCTGTTTTCATTTCTATACAGTATTTCTATTAGATAATCTTTGACATTGTAAAAAAAATACAGATAGGATAGCAAAAGTAATAAAGATATGAGTGTCATTTTGGTTTGCTGCATTTCCTTATGTTATTTGGCATCAAAACTCATGCTTATAAACGTGTTCATTCATTTCATGCTGTTCCAAACAAAAGAGCTAAGACTATTTAGTTTTTTAGTCTATTTTAAAAATGTGTACAGGTAACATTTTTCTACATAATGAAAATTAGAAATATCATCAACTGTTGAAACATACTTTATCATATAATTGCACTTTACTCAATTGTTTGGAATTTATTTTTAATTTCTCAGAATTATAAATGGCATACCGAACGCCTCTCTGTATACTACATATATACACATATCAGTTCAAGAAAATTATAGAAACGAATACGGGATCCCCTGCATCGGACTGTCATCAGAAACACCCATCAGCTTTTCCTGTGCTGATTCTTTTTCACTATGGTCTGGCATGTGGTAGAGAATGTTAGAAAATGAAAGGAAAGCAGATATTTTGTCCTCAGGGAGTTTTGGGGATAGAACTAGAAATGAAATCCATGGCCTGCGCCGTTGTAACTTGAAGCTGTTGTTGTAGCTGAGAGCTGCAATGGGTTTCAGTGGTAACAAGAGAGGACAGTCATGCTACAGGTGTACAACCCTCACCTCTTTGGTGGATGGTTCCTCGAAAGCATTCTTTGCCTCTGTATCATGCCCACAGTCTGACAGCTGGACTCTTTCTCTTATCTCCCTGGGATGTTATACTATGCCCACTGAAGCTAAGCATGGAACTCATTTCCTCTTAGCAGCTTTTCCTGGTATCTCCTCAAAAGTCCCCAAACCTTTGATCTGAGAAATCATTGTCAGTATGTGCAGATCACACTTAAAGAATATAGCTCTGGAGCACAGAGATTGTGTCTTTATCAACACAGACCCAGAGTCACAGGGAATCAGCAAATGTTAGCTGGATCAATAAACAGTCACTGAACTGATATCAGGAGTTTGGCTCACTCACCTGCACAACATGATAGGCTACTCCATCATTTCTGAACTGAGACTGTCAGCTTAATGCCTGACTTCTGAGTCACAGCAGCCCACCCATCCGTCAGTCACTCTGGTCAGCCTCATAAGGTATGACCTACCTCTCCTTCATTAGATGGTGTCTTCCAAGAATGTGGGTGAAAAAGAAGAGGGATTCTATTATCCATAACTTCTGAGTCACCCACATTCTTTACACACATACAAACGCCCACACTGACACACATGCCGAGGTGCCACTCACGTCTGCGTCTGCAGTCGAACATACAAATAAAATCTGCGGCAAGACTGAAATGGAGAAGAAGGAAAGGAGTAACATGAGAAGAGCAGAATATACCGTGAGACACACAACAAGAGGTCATGTTTCGTGTGTAAGGATGATTGCTGGGTGAGAGACAGGGGCACGAATGGATGCTCAGGGTGGATGGTAGCAGATGGTAACTGGGAAGAAAGGCAGCAGGAACGGGCACTTTGGAACTGTGCTAATGTCAGCTTACAGGTCGCATCTGGGAGTCAGGAGGTCAATCACAGAAGCAGAGGTAGCTAGCACACCTATGGGCTATTGCAGGCAAAGGTGATGATGGCGACAGAATGGGAGAAGGATATGACTACAAAACATTGCTGCCCAAAGTTTAATGATAAGGAGATGAGTCTTGGTATACCATTAAAAATTCAGATTATCCCAATCCCAAATATATTTTGGTTCTGTTAACTGTGTGGCAGAGGCCAAGATTATAGTTTTTTGTACACACACACACACACACACACACATTAGATTCTGAGGACCTTTCTTTAAAAAAAAAACACTAATCAAAGGAAGTGAAAAGAGATACCAAGGCAGGGAAGAGGCAACAAATTGAAATTATAAAAGATGCCCAAATAATGCACGCTTTGGTAAACTGCAATCATTGAAGTAAATCACAGTGATTTTATTTAGCTAGAATCATTAATATTATTTAGTTGGGTTGAGATAATGATCCCAGAAGTTGATAAATCTGTCAGTTTGCACATGTACCTGTATCTACATCTATCGATCAGTCTGGAGAGGTAGTCACCACGAGAACCAGGATGCCTTCCTTATAAACCTACGGTGTAAGATGGATGTTGTATTAGTGAAGAAGTAAGCCTGTAAGAGAAAGTAGGCTTCCCACGCATTTCCAATGTATCTCCCACAGAACTTCCCTGCCCCTCACCATGTTGTGCCCATGAAGGTCCAGTAGTTTTTCTTAGTGTCTTGCAATGTGAAGTTAGTTTTTGCTGTTTGTTTACCTCTATCGAAGGCCTATGAGGATAGTCTGTTTGTCTTGTTCAATAGAGGGTATAGCATCAAAGACACTGTTTGGCATGTTTTAGGGTTTCAAACATTTGTGTGGAAAGAATGGGCAAACTTTCCCTTCATTGGTGAAAGTGAGATTCAAGGCAATTCATCAGGAGGATAGTGCTGAAGTAAGGCTAACTTGTATTGTCAGAATGAAGAGTTTTAGCTTGACTGATACCTTCTCCAAGGATCCCACTGAAGAGAGAATAATTAAATGATAAACTGAAGATGAAGATGATACAACACACCTAAGCCTGCTTTTCCTGATCTAGAATCCACTATGATCTTCCTTTAAAATACTTTCCCAGAAATGTGCTGACAAGAGTGTTAAGAGCTTTCCAGGAGCTAGAGTGTGCCAGAGTACAAGATGGCAGGAGCAGAGGCTAGCCAACAGAGCCAAGTTTGGCCCTCCTACAGCAGACCTGACCTGGAGGCCAGACCACAGTGTGCAAGACATAGTGTAAGCTCCATGGAGACAGGGTGGTGATGGGCTAATGTTGTCCTGTATCCATGGCATATACTGCCAATCACAGCAGGCCCTCCCTCAGTCTGCACTGATGGGAGCGTTATTGTCTGTCTTTGGGTATTTGTTAAAATTTACAGTTTACCTGCCTTGGGGGTTTTCTTTTAAACACTCGTTTAAGACCTCAAGCCTCCACTTTGCTCTATCCTTAAATCCTTTTCTTCATAAGACTAAGAACTCCAAGCAGAAATTGATCCAACTTCACCTTTCTCATTTGGAATGATCCATCTGAGCATCTGGAGCGTGGGTCTGGGAACTAGGAGGTGTTTACACATCTTCTAGGGGCATTGGCGGTTTATACACCGTAGCATGTGAATAAGCCATCTGGGGTTACATTGATGGAAAAGGAACAGAGAGAATGAAAAAGGGTGGCGTCAAGAAAAATCTATCTCTTTGTCCTTTGATAAACTTCAGTTACATAAACGCAAACATTTCTAAGGAAGTCACCTGTGCTCCTTCAATAACTATGCTTCACAAGCTGCGTTTCAAAGCTCATTCCCACATTCCTGGCTTCAGCTGGGCACTTTCCAACTGCCCTGTCAGATCTAGTTGCAAGGTTCGTATAGCAACACCATTTGTAAACAACTAAAGAAAATGCAAGCCAGGCAGCAGCCTGTTTGAAGCTAGGAAGGCAGCTCTGAGCAGGCGGGCAGAGAAAGATGGGGACCCCCTATTTGACCTGTTTGCAATTCTGCTCTTCACGCAGTGAGTGAACACATTAGTAAGGCAACACCTTTGAACAAGAACGTGCTTAGCAAATGCTTTTAGCAGGGCAGACCAGATGGAATGAAACAATCCCATTTCTTTCTGATCGGGATTAGTGTGAGTGTTGTACTGGTTAGGAGCTCAGCCATTACTGCTAGAAGTCAAACGAAGTAACGTTTATTACCACATTTTATAAGTCCCTAACAATTGCTCTGATTTGAGATTTGAGGCATGATTGTGAACTAACTCAGTTCCCGTTATTTCACGCCCAGCAGCAAAGGAATTAGTGGAAACTGCATTAGAGTTTCTGATTCTGTAATGGTCTTCACGCCGTTCCTCTCCAGTGCAGTATGGCTTGGGCAGATTGGTCCCCGGCAAGAGTGAACAGAAGCCTTGGTTTGGACCCCTAGTGTTCAGGGTAATTTAATCAAGGCCACTTTTCTGGACAGCCTCCTGAATCTCCTACAAACTAAATCCAATTACCCGTGGAGTCTCTAATAACTGACGATGAGTATTTTTCTTTCTTTTTTTTTTCCTTTTTTCTTTTCTCCCCCTCTGGTATCTGAGGAACTGACTGAGGCAGCAAATTCATATGTTGTTTTGTGTGTGTGTGTGTGAGAAAAATTTGGTTTTTATTTTGAAGAAACCTGAAAGAAACAATCATAAATGCAGACGACATATAGATTTGTAATCGGCAGTGTCACTAATGACTTGGCGACCCTAAGCATGAAGGAGATGCAGGAAAACAAACTTGCATGGAATACAGACTCTGGATCACTGTCTAGAGGCTCCAGGAAGAGAGGGGGAGCAGTATGGAGGTGATTCAAATGGTAAAGAGGGCTTAAGGATGCTTTTGCCTTTGGCATCTAGGCCTGGCTTGGTAACTGGTTTCAAAAGGCAGACATCTGTCACAGTTAAGATATGTGAAGGAAGCTAACACTGACAGACCCTGAATCTAAAGTCTTTCGCCCTAAGACCTTGATATCAAAGAGTTAAGGGAGGTGGGTAACGGAGCATTGCCTGTTCTGAGTGAAAACAGCTGATGATGTTGTGGGGCGTGCTGCAGCGTGAGGCATCACACTCTCCTCTGGGTGAGGGAGGATTATGATACAGATGGCTTTCAAAAATAAACAATATGCAATATACAATATACAAAATAAACAATGCCATTGTGCGGCAAGCAGAGCAAAGAAAGTCAGCACCGAATACACAAAAATGATAGAAACAAGAAAAATATTATTCAAACTCACCCAAGAAGAGATAATAAAAAGAGATTCAAAAGAGCAATGATAGCCGGTATTAGGGGAAGGCGTGGTGCATCTGGCATGCACGTATGCTGCTGGCAAGAGAATAAGTTAGTACCAACCTTGTAGGGCAGGAAATCTGCATAAGAATAAATGCATTTTTCTCCCAACTGCTACATAAAGATGCATAAAGACTATGTGCAGTCACAAGCACAAATTTAAAATAAAATGCTAAAGAAAAGAATTAAATAAATTAATAACGCTCATTACGATGGAGCAATTCCAGCCTTGAAGAATGAGATGAAGCACATTCACCTGTGTGGAAGGATGCTTATAATATATTCCTAAACAAGCAAAAATAGATTCCACAGTGGCATATCATATACACATTTTGCCTGTATCTTATACCCATGGGCATACATGATAAAATAGTTTATATTTAATATACAGATGTATACGTAAATTTATGTAACCATATGACACAAGTAAATACCATTAGCATAACCTTTATGTAGTATAAAGCAATTTACATATCATCATGCACCTCTAAATACATTTGTATATGTCATATGCTACTGAAATTTCTTGTGTTTGGCTCGGTCATTAAATACAAGTCAATATAATTTTCTCCTTTTCATCTTAGCTTATTAAATGACATTTTCCATGGAGAGAGAATAACTGTCCCCTGAGGACAACACAATAATCCCTGTTAGGTAAATGCCACTAATGCAGGCAGCATCACCACTGGGCTTTAAAGTCACTGCGCAAATGCTAGATGTGAACTAGGGTGTGAGACTAATTCCAAATAGCTTCTCAAGTTATGCCAGTCCAAATGGGAAGAAGAGGGCCAGCCAGCCTCTTAGGCAAGCACTGGGCAGTAATATCCCCAGTGGTGGACACTCATGCTCCCGGTATGATTCCCAGAGAACACTAGACTTATTTCTCTGCCATCCTTCACAAGGATCTCCTTATCCGGATACCTCTGTAAATCTCAAACTAAATGATATTTTGCATGACAAATGTGCAGGACACATTAAGAGTGCCCCAAATCAAAAGATAAGGAAAAAAAAATGCAGAATTGTCTCAGATCGGAACAACTAAAGGGCCATGAAAACAAAACACAGTCTGAGGTTTTGGATGGGATCCTAGAACAGAAAGAAATTCCTGAGGAAGAGGAAAACGCTGGTGGATTTTAATAGATGGGATACTTACCTAATAGTATTTTGCAAATGCTAATTTCCTAGAATTAGGGAGAGGCGGCCAGGTGACGGGTATAATTAGGAACCACTCTAGTGTTTGAGAACTTTTCAGTACACATAAAATTATTTTAAAATGTGGGATTTTTTTCTTGTGTAATTAGGGGAAGTATCTTCTGCCTACCTTCTGGTTTTGATCTTATTCCACAGATGTCAAGGGAGCCTTGAAGTTTTCATAAACAGTTTACACTGTTCATAATGGCAGGCACACCCCTTGGCAGGGTGGCTAAAAGAGATTTTCACAACCAGTAATGTTCTGGTGATGAATTAGCACATCCCAGTGTTTTAGGAACACCTTCAACCAGGAAGGGGTTTTCTGCTATTTGGAGAAATAGTTCCCAAGAATAAGTTTTAGGGTCTAGTCACCACCTGTAAGTCTCAAAGGTACCTAAACAAGTTCTGAACACACAAATGAGTTTTTCTTTCTTTTTTTTTTTTTTTTTTTTTTTTTCCCAGGGACCCTCCCAGTGAACTTCTGGCACCCGTGCCCTCTTACAAGTGAGTTTTTTGATGCATAACAAACATGAAACAAATGTGTTTCTATAATACAGTGGAGCATTTCCTGTGCAGAATATTCCTATTCTTACATCATAAAACTCATGGTAGCAAAACAGCAAGCGGCAGTTTTTATCCACAATAAAAATACTCTTAATGTACACATACCTTTTAATTTTTACTCAGAGACTATGCTTAACGGCCATATTTTTCCCTCAGTGGGTGCTCAACAAATACTACTAAATGACGATTGTTGAAATAATATATTCCATCTCTACCCATAGTCCCTGGAATTAGTCTCTGCACCCTTCTCTGGGGGCAAGTCCAGCATCTGTAGTTTGGAAAATAGTCACTTCTGCTGTATTTGATCTAGTGAAATCCAGAGCGCACATAGATGGACTTTTGCATGCTGAAAGCTCTTCACTAGGGCAAATGGCTTCTAGGGCTGGGCCTTGCAGATGAGATCTGATAGGTACATAGACATTTCAAACTAATTTACCAGCCAAATCTCTGTGAGTCTTATGAATGAGAACCATGACGCCGAGTAACTTAAAATTCAGCATAGTGAAGAAAATACAGGGTCATCAAAACGTTTGTGAGAATCCAGCCAGGTAGTGAAGCCAACATGCCGCTCCGCAGCACAGTGAATCCCACCTCAGCCCACATGAAGCAACACTACTGTGAGGGGTATAAAGAAGACATTCTCTCCCTGTCACAAGAAATTCTCTGGTCTAAGAAAGGAGTGAGGCGAGCAAGCGGAAACCAAAACCAGAGAACAACACAGTAGTAGATTCTACACCCGAACAGAAGCACTCAGCTGCTTCTCGTGCTCAGCAGGGGAGAAGGGAGAGGACCTGAGACTTAATGGATGAGGGAGAACACATAGAGGAGCCCAGTGGGAGCAAGGGCATTAGCAGGCTTGAAGAACAGAAGGTGTGTAGTTAGGAAATCTTGGAAGCAGTGAGGAATGAGACGTTACCCACCAGGTAGCTCAGTAGGACACGTGAAAAAGGGAAAAGCCATGATTGCACTGGCAGGTGGGATGGGACATGAGGGATTGTATTACACAATGGGTGGGGCAGCTCAAGATCAGTAAGACAGCTAACGATCAATCACTTCCTATTAGGGAAATTTGGTGACCGCATTTTTATTGATACAAAAATTAAATAAGCAATGGACAATAGAAGGGAGTCAGAACCTTAAAATACATAATAATAGTTTATTGAGTTGAAGTAGAAAAATTTCAAGACTGGCTTCAAGGCCAGGGGTACGGATAGATGACCCTCAGTGATGGATGCAGAAGGGAAGTTCATGAAGTCCTCTTGGATGTGACAGACTGAGAAAGCTGAAGAAGCAACCTCTCAGGAGTACCCCAGGAAAAGGCAGAGGGAAAACACAGAAAATACATGAAGACATAGGCTTCTGGATTCCCATATATGGAACTTGAAGATGCCACTTTGTTTCAACAGCAAAAAAGGAAAGAAGACATTGGACAGACTTCTCGGGTCTTATAGAGAAAGTATCTGGGTGAACCACTGCTTCCAAGAGGAAACAGCTAGGGCAACAAAACAGAGATTTGGGGATATGGGAGCAAGAGGATCACAAAGGGACATAACTATGGAAGCAGAAATTGTGTGGGACCTGAGCTGTACTGGATAAACTGTTGAAGATACATTACATACAAATACGAATGTTCCAATTCCCAGAAACCAACACAAGAACAGGTCTTCACAATTCTGTGCAACCTATAACCAAAAGTTAAATTAGATGCCAAAATACTAGGGAAAAATACTCTATGCTTCCAGCACAAATGGCAGAAAAGGAGCCATTTTGGAAATGTCAGAACACTCTGTTTTTCTTAACAAAGCCTTTCCAAAGGAGAAACTAGTTAACCAGAGACTCATCTGGGGTATATCATCTCCTAACTGATGCCTCAAGTCCACTCAGCATCCTATGTAAGAGAAAAGAAAAGCACATCTAAGCCCCTTAGAGCCATCCTATCTTTAACAAGAAGTCAAGAAGCTATCCATGATGTCTGTGAAGTTCTGTCTAAAGACCCGTGCTTAAGAAGAGACAGACTGTAGGCATGGACAATGCTTTTTTTCCCTCCTATATCTTGTATATCTTGTACTGAGTATCAAGTTATCACATTGTACATAGACAGAGAGCATCAAACCAGATTTAGCAAGGCTGTTGAAATTATTAGTCTGGAAATTATGTTATAATCCAGAACAAGGAAGAACTTAGGGACAACACGTGCAGAGGTGATGACAAGCCTGAAGCATAACCAAAAAGTGATGCCTTTGATGGATCCGGGGAGAAACTCATTTTCAGTCTATTACAAACTCGTCAAAGCAGAGGCACAACATAGCGTGGAAAGGTTTCATTCCATCTTCTGTTTCTTGGTAACAGTCCATCACTGAAGGAAGTCAGGGCAGAAGTTCTGAAGCAGAAGCCATGGAGGGATGATTCTTACTGATTTAAACCTCATGACTTATTTAGACTGCTTTCTTATACAACCCAGGATCACCTGTCCTAAGAGGGCACCACCGACAGTGGGCTGAGCTTGCCCACCATCTATCATTAATCAAGGAAATGCCCATCAATTTGCATATAGACCAAATTATAAAGGCATTTTCTAAACTGAGAGTGCCTATTCCCAAATGACTCTAGCTTGTGTCAAGCTGACATAAAAGTAATCAACACACCCACCCATGTATATCAATTCAAATGGCAGTAAATCAAATATAAAAGACAAATTATGAAAGAAGCCAGAGGGATCCTATCTATGCGACAAAGTATTACATCAACCTTACCTCAGAAATCATGGAATATAGGATAGAACAATGCATTTAAAGGCTTTCTTTAGCAAAAAGTAAGCAATTTGCAAGCTTAAAATTCTATAACATGAATTTTTTTTAAGAGGAAAAAGGAATTAAAACTTTTCCAACAGGTATTGACTTTTGAAAAAGGACCTGCCTAATAGTAAGAGTTTTGGAGACAGAAAATTATAGAAGTTCAAACCTGAACTCCCTGAAGGAAGGGAACGTGCCAGAGAAGGAATAACTGAAGGTGAAATATAATCTTTTACTCTTCTTGTTCTTAATTGATCTAACAGATCAGAGACTAAAATCAGAAGCTAGATCTTTGAAATGATCAATAATATTGATAAAGTTCTAGCCAGACAAATTAAGGGAAAAAAAAAACACATGCTGCTACCGTTTTAAAAAACAAAACAGGGAACAAGCTTTGGAGTCCATGAATATATCACGTGTTGTAACTGAGTGCTGTGCACTAATGTGCACTTACAGATTTGGCAACCAACAAGAAATGGACAAATTCCTCCAAAACACACCCTGCCAAAAACTGTGATGAACAAACAGATTATTTTAACAGCCCGGCAGCTATTAAAGAAATCAGATCAACTAATAATAACCTCCAGAAAGCATCAGGTCCAAATGAGTTTGTTGGTGAACATTTATACCAAGTACTAAAGGAAGAAAGTAAACTACTTCTCCATCAGTGTTAGCAAACAAAGCATAGAAACCTCTTCCTACCACATACGATACTTGCATAGTCTGACACCAAACCAAACACAGATTGCAACAAGTAAAACTGAGACAAGTATCATGCACCATCATAAACACAAAAGGTCCTCAGTGACAACTTATCAAGTCAAGCCCAGCAGTGTATAAAAAGAATTGTACACAATAAGTGTGAGGTAGTCTAAGTATGCAAAGCTACTTCGGCATTTGAAAATTAGTCAATTAATTCCATATATCCAGATTGCAAAAAAGAAAAACCGCATGATCATATCAGTAGGTGCAGAAAATATACTTGATAAAAGTCTAATAGCTATTTATGATTTTAAAAAAATGTTCCAAGTAAATTAGAAAATCCAGGGACATTCTGCAGCTTAATAATCATCTATCAAAACCTTACAATAACATGATTTACAGTTAGAAACTATTGACTTCTCTTCTAAGACCAGAAACAAGACCAGGAAGTCTTTTGTCATTGTCTTTTAACATGTACTAACTTATGCAGTCATCAGAGACAAGGAAACAAGTGGGATAGTGGTTTGTACCGAGAGAACAAAGACACCACTGTTTACAGATGACATGTTTGTCTATGTAAAAATTCTAAAAGAACTGACAGCAAACAAAACCATTTGAATCAAGCAAGTTGCAGTTAGATTATTAGATTCAAGGTTAATAGAATCAAAGATAATGATGCTCCTACGTATTATCAATGAGTGAAAGTATCTTTTATTGTTTTGATCCTATGGCCTATTGAATTTAGGTAAAAGTCTAGAAAATATTAGTAAGATATTTTATGAAAATGACTACAAAACTCTGATGAACATCAAAAAACTAAATCAGTGGAGAGAAAGAATTCATATTCACAGATAGGAAAATAGTATTATCAAAATATAATTTCTAATAAACTTCATCTGTGAGTTTGTAATCCATGATACCTATTGAAAGTTGAGCAAGACACTCTGTGAATACTGAAAAACTGATTGTAAAGTGTCTATGGATAGTGAAAAGGCCCAGAACAAATAGCAATATAGACAGAGTAGAAGCTAGAGGACTTGCATGCACTATTCAAGGTCAAAACAATAGATACGATCAGTAATCAACACCGCATAGTGCCAGTGAAGGGATAGACAATTCATTCAAAGGATCAGAGTAGAAAGCCTAGAAGCAGACTCATGCAACACTAGTCAGCTGAGCACTGATAAGGAGCACAACCTTTTCAACAAGTGGTCCTGCAATAAGTAGAGAGCCGCACACAAAATAAATGAATCTAGACAGATGCCTCACCCTTTCCATAAATCTAACTCAAAATGGATCACAGCACAAGATGTGGAAAGCAAAAACTATAAAGCCCCTAGCAAACAATGTTAGAGAAAACCTGGATGGCCTTCGGTTGGCAATGGATCCAACACACCATATCAGAGGTACAGCCCTGGAAGGAAATAACCACTTCTCTTAATGTCATTCAAATGAAAACATCTGTTATGCGAAGTGCAATGTCAGCAATGTCGAGGAACAGGAGGCAAGCCATAGTCTAAAGAAAACATTCACAAAGTCATATCTGATGAAGGATTGCTATGCAAAACTCTGAAAACATTTACAAAACCCAATGCAAAAGGAAGTCACTCAATGTGAAAATTGCTCAATAATTCTAACAGATCTCATCAAAAAGGACACATAGATGGATGCTTAGAAGATTTTCTTCAACACATATCAAGGACGTGGGCATTAAACAATGACATATCCGTTCACAGCCATTTCTATGGCCAAATATACTGTGATGAGAAGACAAAGGACTGTCAAGAATGCAGGGGACAGGCATTCTCATTCATCGCTGGAAGGGCTGAAAAATGGAAATGCCACTTTGGAAAGCAGTTTGCCATTCAAAAGTAAAGATACTCTTATCAAACAAGCCACCAATAGTGCTCTTTGGTACTTAAAGACTTAACAAAACTTGTATCTACAAAATCTTGTACATGGATATTTTTATTGGCTTCATTCATATTTATCAAAACTTGAAAGCAATCAGTTTGTTCTTTCACAGGTGAATGAATAAGTAAAATTGTGATCTATGCGGACAAGGGAATATTAGTCAGTCATGAGAAAAATGAGCTACCAAAATATGTAAAGATTGGAAGAAGTTTAAATGCGCATTACTAGGTGAGAGTAGACAACCCAAAAAGCTTCCCATTGCATAACTCTAGCTGTGCAGCGTTCTGGCAAAAAGAAAGTTCTGGAAACAGCAAATATATATATATATATTTTTTTACTGAGTGTTGAGAGCCAGGAACAAGATGGCTAACTATGGCACAAGGTCTTTATTTTACATGTTTGTGTGTGTGCGTGTCTTATACGTGTGCTCTCGTGCCTGTATATACCATAAGACAGGAGTGCAGCTCAGAAGATAACATTTAGGAGTCAGTTCTCTCTCTCTCTCTATCTTGTAGGTCCTGAGAACAAGCCAGGACATCAGTGGTAAGCACCTTTACATGCTCAGCCATCTCACCACTCGGCATGGGCATGTTAGAGCAGTGGGTGCATTCTACATGTTACTGTAACGGCAGATACATGCCATCGTGTATTCATTCAAACCAAGTGAATGAATGACACCAAAGTGAATCCCAGTGGGAACTCTGGGTGATTATGACAGGCCAATACAATCTTGTCATTCTTAAAAAGTCTATATTCTTGTGGAGTTGTTGAATATATGGGAGGTAGTGGGTATGTGGAGGCAAGAATGATATGAGAAAATAGTCTTCTAAAATAGAACTAAGTATTTGTATTATAAGTAAGTAATATAACCCAAAGTAGTCTAGAGACATGTTATCAATGGGGCAGTCATAGATCCCGTGTGGCAACCAGCCACCGTAGATGTGACTAGTCTGAATTGATATATGCTGTGGCAAAACACGCCACTCCAATGCCTCCTTGAGAAGGAAAGTAATCTACATCATTCATAATTATGTTAATTAGATGATGCAAAAATTTTAATATAGGCTAAATTAAAATGTTCTCATTTTCTCACTTTTTAATATTACAAATGTTACAGCTTTTTTAATATTAAAAAAGCACTCCTGGGTCTTGTGTGATCTCTCTTCCCACACTGCTAGCTACACGCTCCATCCTCAGCATTGTGGTCGGGTTCAGGATGCAGAAGAAAGCATGCATTTGTAGACTGAGGATTCCGGAGAGATAGACAGGAACAGAGAGAGTAGAGGGACTACATCATGAGTGATCGTTCTTCTGCCCACCCTGGTGAGAAAAAAAGACCGGCAGAGCAGAAGTGCACACACTTGTGAAAGGCAGGGACCTGGGCTCATAGCACAGTGATGCCCTACGGTCACTCAGGCAGGGGAAGCTGGAGGCCAATTGGCGAGGATCCTGCCCTAGTGGGAACACTGGATAAGGAGGCACTGTAGTCATTTTCTCACATCAAAAAGTAGAGAACAGGTCTGTGGGAAGCTTGAGGACACAGGGTATGATGGCCAGAACCCAACTGCAAAACCTGCCTGTCATGTTGCCTGCTTTGAATTCCCCGAAGAGCAACATCCAAAGTTGGTCTCTGGCCTACACACACACACACACACACACACACACTCACATACACACATATCCCCACAACTAAAGACAAAGAGTCACAAGGACCAAAGCTGTCATTTACTTGTGAAACGATGCAATTTTCGTCTGAGTGCAATAGTGCCGAGGGATGGGAAGCCTAATGAAGCTGCTGCTGCAACAATCTTGTCAGCTGCACTCATGGGTATAACCTTAGCCCGACACCGAATGGTTAGGAGAGCATCATTCTTAGAACCAAGAGACTGCAGAAGTGAGGCGGTACCCAGCCCCCTGCTTTCCAGGCCCCAGAAAGATGCCTTCTTGGATAAAAGACTGCATACGATGGCAAAGTGGACTATCTTCTCACAGAACGCTCCAGGAAATGGCAGAATCAATGAAGGTAGCTCCATAATTAAGGGCCATTGCTAGGAGCCACCTCCTGTGGCTTTGGCTGCTAGAGGCATTTGGTTTGCTTCATGCAGACAGAGGATAAAACTTATGGAAGAGATCTCCCATAGGCAAGGGAGAAATGCGAACAGCCTGGGGTACTTCCTGGCTTTTGTTAACTGCTGTGTGAAAGAAAAGGCTATATATAGATTTTTTTTTCATTCCTCTTTCTGTAATTTTAATGAGACCCAAAGTCGAAGTATAAAGATTTAAATTTTCAAATCCAAAAAATAACGTTTAATTTGTAAAGAAATGGAAATGCATTTTTTTTTTCACTTCAGGGTAAATATCACGGTGCTGATCTGCAAAATGATGTGATTCTGGAGTTGAATAATCACAATATATGCAAAAACCCGCCAGTCCCTCTTGGCAGATTTGCATTCAATATTCTCCCATGATTCCTTGTTGGCTACAAGTGAATTATATTTGAGAACCAAGAGGTGAAAGGATAAGGGTATTAAAATGCTGTGTGTCTTGGGCAGTAACTGAATAAGTAACTTCTCCTGAGTCCTTAAAAACATGATGCTAGCTCTCACATAGACTGACAGATTGAGTGCAGGAGCAACTAACTTTTACTACCTAGATAAATTCTTAGTATAGAAGAGAACACATTGTACATCCCTAAATAATAATATAATAATATAATATAATATAATATAATATATATAATAATAAAATAAGAGTGCAGATCATGGCTTGACCAGGAAAACAATTAAAAGATGCAATGAAAGTCAGGTTCTGTGGATTATTTCTTCCCATGTTTGCTGTTAGCAACCTTGAATAGGCTGCAGCAGGGCAAGAGGCTTTCTAATGAGTGGGAAAACGAGCGTCCCTGAAATTCTTCTAATCAAAGCACTGAGTCGCTCTGAAGATTTACAAGTTCCAACTGTGTTATTACGATTCTCAGTTTCAACCAAGAAATTAGGGAGTGTGTGATACAAGCAACATTGAGCAAGAAAAGAGTCATGTGACTAACCGTGCCCATAGCCACCAGGGAAGACACTTCTGTGATATTCTTAAGAAAAAGTATCAACAGAGGAACTAACAGTTAGGTGTTTGTTTTCAAGTTCTGCAGATTAAATAGAGAGAGATGTCTCTGTCTTTATTTTGAGCACAATGCTGTTCAAAATAACATCACAAATGACAATGATGTTATTTATTAAGATGTCTGCAGTCTTTTGGTTTTTTGTAGGTAAATATTTGGATAATAATGCTCCCAAAAAGACTAGGGAGAGGCATGAGTGAGACAAAACTTTTAGTACATAGTAAGTATTCATAAGAATTATTATCATTATTGGGACTAGGGAGATGATTCATTGGTCTCTTCCTTATGGAAGCATGAGGACCTCAGTTTAAGCCCTGGTGCCAATGATACAAAAATGAGGTAACTATATGGACTTGTGGTCTCAGCATGTGGAATACAGAGACAGGAGGATCTCTAGGGCTTGCTGGCCAGCCAATCTATCTAGACCAGCTCCAGGTTTAGTGAGAGACCTATCTCAAAGATGGAGAGGGACTGAGGAAGAGATCCTGATGTCACCTTCTGGTCTCCCCACTCTCACTCACTATCACAATCTGAAGAGTACATACTTTCAACCTACAAATCACCAGCAACACCTACACAAACTTAGAACATTGTTTTTGTCTTCAACATACTTGCCTTAGGACTTCCTTTCTGTAACCTCTTTCAAAATAATCCATGAGTAACCATGGAGACAAGAATGAAACGAGCTATTGACCCTCTTCAAATAAATAATGATTATATTAAAATAAGTCAAACCTGTTCTGCCAAGACCAGACTTAATAAAAATCTGGACTAGGAACTGAACATCATTTCCATCATGAGCCTCCATAGCTCTATCCCTCCCCCAGCTCCGTTTTAGCACACATTCTCATACCATATCACTGTTCCATTTCTCCTCATGCCTCAACATACCTCTGGACCTCCACACTCCCCACCACAACCTTATCTCTCCACACACATCATCATAGCTTTGTCCTTCTCATACCCCATCACTGCCCGCTCCAATACCATTTGCACATCCCCTGTGCTACATCAGAGTCCCATTGCTCTACCTACTTTCGTACTCCCTACCACAGCCTCATCTTGCCCCACAGCTCATCACAGCCTGGTCCATCCTCATCTCTCTGTAATTCATGTCATTTCCCCTACATGAAGTGTTTTGAAAAGCGAGTCAAGCTTGCAACATTTCCATCACTAAGTCAGTTATCAGTACATGAATTTGTTGAGTAACTTTGTCATCTTATGATTATGTCTCTGAAAGAAAATGTCATGCTAAAGCCATGCTGCAGACACTTAAGTTATATGCTTGAAGGATGCTGGAAGATCTGGTAGCAGTGTGTCTTATCTTCAGCCACTCCATGCAATGCCAGGTCAACAAATGACAGCAAAAACAGATGTTTTGGCGTGCTTTGTCATAAGACACTTTTAAGTGATGAAAGGAAATGAAATGGCATGGTTTCAGTTCCTATGCAGCATAGCAGCATAGTTCCATGTAGGAAACTTCTCCATGAGTACTCTTCCTACAGGGAGGAAGGACCGACCAAGTTTCTGTAGGCAACCACTGCCGTCTTCTGTAGTGATCTGTATGTAACCACTGCTATCTTTTACAGTGATCTGTGAGGAGCCCAAACTACCACATTGTCAGGTCGCAGCCAATCTTGTCTCTAAGAGTCATCCGTCTAATTTGTTCTAAGAGATGACTGACTAACACAGTCAGGAACCCCAGAACCTCTGTGTCTCAGGGTGAGTTTGTTGAACTCTTTTGGGGAGGGGGTCTGGAGTTGCTTATAAAAATAAGTTTGTTCAAATATTTGCATATTCTGGAAATTATAGGTATTAATTTAATACTCTTCATGTGAGGAAGAACAACATCTTAATGGAGATTATCTACCTCACATCAGAAATTATGCCAGCTGTGTAAACATTTATTCCCACTCGGCTTCACAATGCCACATTCCAATTTGAGATGTGAGGTAGCAGGGCCCAGAAAGAATGGTAATTTATTCACTGGCCTATTGGAAGCATATGACAGGCCTGGACTTTGTGCGGATGGACTTTGCAGGAAGCATACACCAGGGAGAACAGAGTAGGAAAAGATCAATGCTTGGTTTCTTACTTTGTCACTTGGTTGCATGGTGGTACGATAAAAACTTCATTATATTTTTAAAAAAATAACCAGATCAGACTTGGACACATCTTTGCAAATAGAAAACATGCTAAAAGACCAAAGAAGTTTTCTCCATACTGTAAGATTCTTGATTAATTTGGCAAACAAAGTGTGCTTTTGTACACCACTATGTCTTCACAAGCATAACACTACATGCATTTTCTATACCATCTTAGAGAAGTCAGCTTTAAATGGTGACACTTAATTTATACAATTACTCTTTTGCAAGTAACAGTGGATCTTATAATCTTCCTTGGGAAAAAATGAAAAGCTACTTTGGATATAAAAGCAAGCTTCTGACAGAAGCAGTTAGCATGCCTCCCTAATTCTTACTTATGGTCTTTGCCTCTATCATCAGGGCAACAGCTGGCTGCAGGCAAACACTGCTCATGGTCACTAAATTCTTTCATTATATTCTGAACTATCATTTACCTTTCTGTTACAAATGTGTATACCTGTCAATTTTTTTGCACAAATTAAGAAAATATCTTCTTGTCATTGGACTGAGGAATTTTCTAAGTCTTGGGCTTAAGTAGACATTTCCAGGAAAAATCTTGAAGAAAATGTTGGTAGTTCATCTCACTGCCTCCATGGAGACTCCTGCTGGTCCAGGCTAGAGCTGCCACATGACAGGGAAGCCCAGAGGACAAAGGGAGTGCTTCCTCAGAGGAGAATGATAACTCTTATGATGATGACAACAGAATTAGAAAGGCAGTGATATTCTTCACTTAGCATGCTCTATAAAGTCCTCAAAAGCATTCTGTTTAGTTGACCATAGAATAACATTGGAAAAAAAAGCAACTCTTAAATTATAAAAGTATAAACATTTACATTTATAAAAAGAGCTCAAAGGGAGATACTCTATAGCAGGGAAACAATTCTATTATTTGACCTCACAGGCTAACAGTAAAAAATACAAACAACAAATAAAAAAATACCAGTGTCAGCAATGGGTTACTTCTATTGGCATTGTTGGCCAGTGAGGTCTCATAGACCCACAGTGTTGCAGGCTACCGCCGCTGCTCTTCATCATGCTAATACTTATTGTCAACTTGACTACATCTGTAATCTACCCAAACCCAAGCAGCTGGCTGTATCTTTGATAGGTTTTGTTGATTAAGAACCTTGAAATGGAAAGATATACCCTAAATATGAACCATACTATCCGATACCAGTCCACAGAAACGGACGTGGAAGAAGGAAGCACAAAGTTATAATGAGTCTTCTCACTTCAAATGATTTAATCAACACAATCTTTCATAGGTGTGCTGCTTGGTGTTTTGCTTTGGTCTAATAGTTCCTCACCATGACCCAATTCCTCTACTTAGGAATAGTATTGCATATTCTATGCTATTGCATTGTTTGCAAGTAAGTAATTTGTCTTTGATCTTATAGGGCAATAAAGCAAATATGATTACATGTAATGCATGACATTCTCATAAGTTAATAAAAAGATATTTTAAATAAAAATGTAAATGTAAAATAGAAAAGGCAGTTCAGAAGGGCAATGCAAGCAGCTGAGTTATACCATTCTCAAAGGCAAGGCACAGCTTTACTCTTAGTAGAATCTAGCAGTCAAGGGAGGAACGGCCCTCTTTCCTCTCTTCTGTCAGGAGATGCGACCCTTGGCCAGTGATCACAAAGCAATGCTAAGTCTCCTGCAGACAGCACAGGAGCACTGGAAGGATGTGCAGCTAAGAAGCTGAAATCACATTGCTCCACAGATGCTTTTCTGCTCTGGCAGTTTGAATGGGAATGCCCCAAAGGTTTATGTTTGAGTACTTGGTCCCCAGTCATAACCGTTTGGGACAGATTGTCAGGTGTGGCAGTTTTGGAGACGTGCCATGGGGGGCAGGCTTGGAGGTTTCAAAAGACTCATGCCATTGCTAGCACATCCTCTGTGTCCTGCTTGAGCGATGTGAGCTGAGCTCTCACATGTTCCTGCTGCTTTGCCTTTGCTCTGCCATCACGGGTTTTAACCCTCTAAACAGTAAACACTTTCTTTTTATAAATTGTTTCGGTCATGGTGTTTTGTCACAGTAATAGAAAAGTAACTAAGACATATGCTTTTGATATCACCAGACTGTCCCATGGGCAATACAAATGACAATTACCTAGCAATGCCACAAAAAGCCATCTACTGACTGTTTACCAACTCAAAGAGGATAGGTACGGAGGAAGGTTCAGCCTCCAGTCTAAGCTACTGGGAAAAATTTTACAGCACATAGAAATTGTCTCTAGCGGCCACTTTTAAAGAATTAGATCCTATTTGTCTAGAGTAGGGATTCTCAACCTTTGCAATGCTGTGACCCTCTAACACAGTGTCTCATACGGTGCTGATCCCCAAGCATAAAACTGTTCCTACTTCATAACTGTAATTTTGCTTCTGTTATGAATCACAGTGTAAATATCTGATATTTATAGGATATCTGATGTCTGACCCCCAAAGAGATCTCAACCCACAGGTTGAGAACCACTGGGTCTAGAGAGTGTGGGGGAGACTTGAATTAATATTCATAATAAGAAGCCCAGAGGACTCTTTTTAGTCTTGATCACAGAATTATATGAAAAATTGGTGTGTTGTGGAATAATTTTTTTGTACAATGTGAAGATGTCTCTCTCAGATTGGTTTAGTAAATGTTAAATAGTCAATAGCTGGGTATAATTTTCAGGTCTTAGAGGATGCTGGGAAGAAGAAGGACAGAGTCACAAGGGAACACAGAGGAAGCATGACATGTAGAAGATCTGGTAAAAAGCCACGAGATAAGTGGCAACACATAGATAAATAAACATGGGTTAATTTAAATTATGAGAGCTAGCTAAAAACAAGCCTAAGCTATTGGCTGAGCTTTTATAATCAATAAGTCTCCGTGTCATGATTTGGGAACTGGTTGTCAGGCCAGAGAATGATTTGTGGCAAATGGTGCTAAACATCTGGGCACATATTTCCACATAAGACCCAAGAAAGCTTTAAAAAATGGTTTCTAACACACAAAAACAGAATCAGATACACCTTCCTAGTCCCACAGTCTCTCATGCAGGACATGGTACATAAATATGGCTCCTAGCCACTGCCTGTGGGTTTAAGTCACCTGACTATCATGGTCTAAGCCACACATGGTTTACAGTTTTGCTTGTGCACAAAGAAAAGATTACAGATATGAAGTAAAGCAGGTACATATGAGAAAAGCCTCTAAACTGGTTAAAATGTGTTTAACAATGTGGGTAGGCTTAAGAAACAAAAGGGCATAGGGAGTCATAAAAATGTTTAAAATAACAAAAAAGTATTAAAAGAGAAATAATAATAATAATATTAAAAGAATAAGCCACATAGAACTGGGAAATACACAGGGGATGAGTCTGGATCCTGTATGGTATTGTATTGACTTTAAAATTTTTTATTACTGATGAGCAAATAATAGCTGCTGAGATATATTGGATTATAAAACTACTAAAATAAACCAACCTATATATTTTTGTGTGTCTTAACTTCAAAATGGAAGCAACAAAATATATGTTACATTGGGGAAGAGGTTATGTTTTTGTTTCCAAATAAAACAAAAGGTTGCGGATTCATTCAAGGTTGAAAGAGATCAGATTTGATTAGGGGAGACCTCATGAAAATCCTGACTATAAACATAAAGAAATAAACCTAGAAAACTATAAAATAGGTGATGCATACTTTATCTGATCAAACATAAAACAAAAAAATCATCTTTAACTGACTTGTGCTCACTGCACATTCCATACTTGTATTAAGACAGATATGTGTGCTACCTTTGAAGGTTTGTGTGTTCTTAGAACAAGGGGACCAGACACCAATGAATACAAGTAATCCAGGTGATCCAGCCTGTCATACTACCTCTGTTGCAGTTTCCTCAGAGTTCTGCATCTGAAACAGCTTCAGGGATGCTGACAGAGATGCTCCAACCTCACAGACTATTCCATCCAGGACTTGACCATTATCCTAATTTTTCCAGGGTACCCCAAAGATTCCAGCACCCCCAGACAACAGGAAGCAGTGTAGAGAACACCACATCCACATTCCCAATAGATGGGGTGGGTAGTTTTTGGTCATTCTGTGGGTTATGGATTTTTGGCATCATTTAGGAGGGTTGGTTACAAGTTGATACTTGTTATAGTTAAATAAAATATCCTGAACAAAGGGGATTAAATCCAAGAATCTCTTTCTGAAGAGAAAATGGGGACTATAATATAGAAAAGATCAAAAACAAAAGGATGGATTTTTGAATCTACTTTTCAACAACCACTAACCTCAAATATTTTACAGTGGTATGAAATTTTGTTTATTTAAAAGTATTTCTGTTATAGTACATTATGTGTTTCTCTTCTTGTTTAAGGTATTGTACCTATTCATCTCACTTAAAAGTGTAATGTTAAGTTCTATTTCTTGAAATCTATTTGAGACAATAAATACAGCTTAATAGCCATGTATAACAATCAAACTTATAGTCACATTAGGTATGTTTTTAAGGTCATACAAAGATAGATTTTAGATAGATGATCTTCAAAGACTTCAAAGACCTACAGAATGTTACATTTAAAATATTTTGTTAATATATGGCTTTTCATGACAATGAGACATATCTGTTCCTGACAGCACCAATTTACTTCAAAGAAGATGATGGATATCAAAGAAACTCCATATAGAGTTTGTTTGCATTCTTGCAATGCTAGCTATTTGAGCAAGAAACTGCTTTTGCCTTAACTGTTGGCAATATGCTGCACAAACTGGACAAGAGGGACACAGAAATTTGAAGTCATAAAAGTCTATTTAACCATTTATTAAGGGTAGCAATGGAAAAACAAGCTCATGAATACAGAACAAAGTAGGCATTGCTACTGATGCAGCTGTTGCTGTCCTGTCATTTCCAAGTTTTTCTCCCAAAGGCAATGACTTGCTTAGGCTCTAACTACCCAAGAGAGTGTATGTGACCCTTCTTCTCTGTTTTATCTGGTCATGTTTCTGGAGAAAACCATGCCTACGGCAAGCCACCCCAAAAGTCCTTGGTAAATGGACGGAGCTCCCACAACATTTTTCCTTTCTCTTCTAATTAAGAAGGTTCTCATTCTAACATAAATTACATACAATAAGAACTCTTAAGTATTGTCCAGAAGAATGAGAGGTAATAACAAAAGCAAAAATAAACTACAACCAACAAGAACAACATTGAGCAAGAAACACATTCTAAATGTCTAAATGTCTAGACCATAAGTCTCCAATAGCTGTTCTATCCTGAAGAGTCTAAGTCTTGTCCCTAATATAACCTTAGCTAAGATATGAGACTATCATAACTATAACTATCTATTCTTCAATCACATCAAAGGCCTGAGAAGAAAAATAATATTACCTGAGTAGGCAGGAAGTACAAGCAAGTGACTTCCATAAGATACAAGAAATGACCAAAACAGCTGGCTGACTGGACAGTCACTCAAAGTATCTCTGCAGTGTTGGGGCATCCAAGTTTAACTATAGGCTTAGAATATCTGAAGGATCATTTTTTAGAAGGCAGGAAAATTTGAAAGGCTTTCATAGCTTGTCTTGGCAAGGTTCAGCAGTCACTTTTCCTTGTATCCTGCTTGTCCAGATTGGAAAGCATGCTTACTGTCAGCAGTCAAGGCAAGGGCAGTTCTTTGCCCAAATACGTCAGTTTTGCCAAGAAGGAAATAAGCTTTATATGGACTGTTTTTGGTGCCCATCATTCTCTTGGGAGTAGACTGGTCCTGCCAAGGGGAGTTATGACTCACATTAGCAGGATCTTAAATTATTAAAATGTTTAGTTGCCATATTCTGTAAGTCTTTGAAGTGCTTACTATCTGTGCGGAATGCATCTTTGTGCATCTAGAAAACCTAACAAACATAGCTATAAGTAGGACAAATATGAATGACTATTAGTCTATAAAAATTAATAGCCTATATAACTTAAAAATTACAGTTTCACAGTATAAAAGTATACAATCTGTAAACAGATATGTAGTATAAGGAAAATGTCCTCAAATTTGTGACAATATATAAAAGTATCTTAATCAGATGTAGAAATCTATAGTGCAATATGACAAAAATATCTTTTATTTGAATCCATATACAAAAATATCCTAATCAGAAGTAGAAACATATATACAGTGTTACAAAAATAAATCCCACAACAGGACACAGAGGAAAAAGTCTGCCGAAATTTGCCAAAATAAGGCAGGAAAGTCCTTCAAAACTCCTGCTTCATAGAGAAGTTTGCCAGATATTCTTAGCCTATAGGCCAAAGACGGATGCCCTGATATTACAGAGGAACTTTCAGTGACTTTCTAGGCAGCCAGATGTCTTTGTCAGTTTTATAGTTTTGGAACTGGCTTGCACTGCACTTCCTGTTTACTTGGGTAATATTGTATCCTTCTAGGGTCTTTGCAGGTGTTGAAGGCTAGATAATTATAATTTTGTTTGTTGGTTCTAACTGTGTGTGTGTTTACTTTTTCATAAGTGAATATGTGACTTCACACCAAGCAGAAGAATCTTGATATGTCATAATCAAGTAAGAGATGAGGATAAACATCAAGCAGCTCATAGATTCTAACATAAATTTATATTCCCAAACTGCCCATAGGTACATCTTGAACTATGGTTAAGACAATGGGTAAACCTTCTTCTGACAAAGGACAGTTATTTATTCACAATGGCTCAAATCAGTAACTAGTATGACTCCCCTCCCCCCCCAGCACTGTATTTAAATGGAATAGCCTTCACACTCTTTGTACCTTGCATCCTATTCAGTTATCTATATATGCAGACCAGGCAAAGAATGTTGCAAGTGTGAGAAGTTGATGCTGGTAACTGGCAAAGCAATTTTGACATCACAAAAGTACACGAACCTAATGTGTGCCCTCTGGGGCAAATGGTTAGGAGTGTTATGACTGGGCCTTCCTGGAATCCTGGAAATGATGTCATCAATACTGAGTCTAAATTTCTATCATGACTGGCAACACTCAAGGGGTGGGGTCAGAGGGGTGACTTTCACAGAGCCAACACACTCTCCAAGTTTAACAATTCCTTATTCACTCAATAAATATTGAATGTGTATCCCACATAATTCAATTCAACATGAAAATTCTACCCTTACGTGGTATAGAATTTAAAAGAAGGAGAGAAAATAATCAAAAGAATTAGCACAAGAAATAAGAAAAGCAATAAAAAGATGTTGTGCAGAACATAATTTCAGATTAATTGGTCTAAAAGAACATCATGGAAAAGTGTGGAGTTTAGTCAATACTGAAGAAAGAGGAAAACCATGTGGAAGTCATGTGGAAGAAATTTCTGGAAACTGGGATCACGAGAGAGCTAGAAATCACAGCAACCGAATGAATGGCTGCATGTAAAGACATTTGCCTTGAAGATAGGACCTATGCTGTAGATCAGAAAGCATCATTGAGAGGATGTTTCCCTTCCATTTACAGTTGTCTTGGACCTCTGCAGAACAAGGCTATACTCAGGGTTTTGTGGGCACAGCTTTGAGGCTTGCTTTTGTTCTGTCCTGCCTGCTTCCTGCCGAAAAATGAAATTTCTGTGCCTGAAGACATAAGGTGAATGGCATCAGTTTGTGTTCTATACTCACAGAACAGCTTAGACACAGAACCAGCTTAATTTGTGCAGTAGGTGCCTCACCATGAACGCCTCTGGTAAACTGCAACTCATTATGCCCAAGTTTTCTATGACTGGTGACAAGGTACCATTTGGGGGCTCCAAGTGGCACAAGTGTCTCACATAGTTCTGTAGGTCAGAAGTCTGAGGTGTCTCCATTCTAAACTCACACTCCATCAGAAGGGCCAGATTCTTTCTCACGTACCCTGGGCATAGTGCCTTTGCTGTCTCCTGGGTCTAGGGACCAGACACTGGTCCTTCTTTACTAATCCTTACTTTCCATCTTATAGCTAGCAGAGCTAAGCTGAATGTTCCTCACACCCCAGCAGCCAGACCTTGCTCTGTATTCACATCTGTAGCTCTTGACTCTCATCCCTGTCTCATTTTTTTGTCTTTTAGGGGCCTTTCTGATTACATTGTACCCAACCAATAATCCTCTAAGTCTCAATTTAATCTCAGTTGCCATGCCACCTTTGCCATGAAGATAATGTGCTTACAGTTTCTGCAAATTAAGATTTGGATGTAGTTGGGAACCATTGCTACAATGGGCATGCTTTTTTTTCCCTCTCCATTTCCCCATTTTTAGCAGATGATCAAAGTTTCATAAGAAAAGCTTGCTTTAGGCACGTAAAGCCAGCAAGAAACACAAACGCTTTTTACATCTTGGGAATACTGAAACTGAAACAATTTTGGGGCTAACAGTTACCCGAAAAGGGCAACATAAGATTACAGGATAATAAAAGCAACACAAATACTAAAGAAGCTGAGTCTGCATAGCCTCCTGGGTGTATTTTTAATAATGTATAAATTATGACAAATGAATAATTCACTCTAAGACTTGGTTTCTCCACATCCATATTTCAAGGTGACGTGAGTAGTTAGGAGGGCAGTATCATGTACACACACCAAACATCTGGTACCACCACTGGAATTTGAGTTCTTGTGACATCACCGATAATCTTCTCTTCATTTGTCCTACTCCCTTAATTTAGTCCCTGAATAAAAGCCTGGATTTAAAAAGCCTCTTCTGTAGGAAGCAGCTTTAGCTATAACTAATTTCTCCCCTTATAATCTGGGGGACTATTGAACTCGCTACGCTAATGAAATCAACCTAGATACCACGTCAGTAGTTATGGACAAACCCTGCATCTCTCTTTGAGAGAAATGCTCTGGCGTGGTTGTTCCTGCCCCTCACTCCCCCACAGCTGCCACTGAAAGGTAGGGGCACCTGGCACAGAAGGCAATGAAGAGCACAAATCATGGGAGCAGTCACTTTTAAGGTTAGGATGCTCTCAGGGCAGTGCACCATCTGCCTGCTTACCTTTAGAGCCATCTGCCTCTGCGGGGAGGCCTGGGTGGCAAGAACAACAGCTACCTGTTTTGTTTCTGGTAAGTCCTGAGTTAGTCCTTCATGCGCAAGTTAAGCCCCTTGGTAGCCCACATAAGACAATTAATTTCTGTAATATCTGACATTCAGATAGTTTGGATGCCATGGAGCCAGCTCCCTCTGGACCTATACCTAGATTCATGCTAACATTTAGGTTAGAAGAGGCCTGGGTATCCTACTTACATGATTTTATTTATGCTGCCCTTTGCTGGTATATGTCATTAAATGTTGAGTGCATGCAAGCGAAAGCTAAGAAAGAAAAGACGATTTGTCCCAAGACAACGAGAGTTTTGTTTTTGTTGATTCCAAATTTACTTCTCTCTGACCCAATGCCTAGGCTCCTCTTCCCCTCATCTCAAAAGAGGTCCATTTCTTGAGGAAGATGAGGTTATCTTCCAACTCTGTAGTAGAAATGTTGGCATCAATACAATATGGTAGGCCTCCATAGGTGGACTAAGACAAAGGTCAGGGCACTCAGAGACAATACTGTGTCTAATACATAGCACCCTGGACTGAGCTTATACCTACATTATGTAACAAGCTGTGTCAAGCTAAGTCTATGTTTAAAGGACTTCTCAGACCAAGTAGGTGACAGAGGGAAAAATTGGTGACTAGGGTTGAGGGCTAAATAAACTTACTCTTTGAGCCTTGCTAACAATGGATCGGTAATGTCTCTTATCCCAGAACAAACTTGCAGGTGCCACGGTGAGAGTCTCAAAGGAAATGATTCACCATGTAGAATCTGCCTGTCTTGAGAAAGAACAGTTGTAGGGTATGGTTTATTTGCCCCGGTCATGTTCTGGTTTTGTCGTTGTTGTTCCTAGATGTCACCATTCCCTTCTTCACAGTCCCCAGGACTGGCCACTGCGCAGCACATGTAACCAGCACCCTAGGAATATTTTAACTTGAATACATTCTTCTCTGCCCTCCTGAAATACACCAACGTCCCTCTCAGTTTTCCTTTCTCCTGATTTCTCAAGTACACAAGGTTTACTTGACACTACAGACTTTACAAGAGCAATTAGCCAGAATGAAATGCCTTAAAGACTGGAAAGCAAACATTAGATTCCCTTCTGGGGAGCAGCCTCTGAATTAGCACAGGCTAGCACTGCCTCTGAGCTACCATGTGGCTGGGGCTTGAATGGAAGAGAGCCAAGCTGTATGATCTGCTGATCCCATTAGTCTCCACGTTTGCTTAGATGAATCAGAATTTCCAAAATTCCAAAGGTTCCCTAAAACACGTGTCTAATAGCTACATCAAGAATAAACACATGCTAATGTGTCCCTGACACAGCCAAGGCCATTAGCAGGGGAGGTTGACTCCACTGTAAAACTGCTAAGGGCTCCTTCAAGGAGAAGGGACGAAATTGCCTTTAATAATTCTCCATGCTCAGTCTCAGCTACTTGTCGCACTTACACATATGTGCCTGTAATTTTCTACCAAGAGCCTACAGTTTTCTTACTGTGAGCTGGCTCCTGGGAGACAGTTGCTGCAAAGGGACAGTTTTGATGGATGCAATTTGCTCAAGTGTGTTTAACAGATCCCATCCAGGCTAGTTTGTCATCAGCGGCAACAAGACAAATATTTTGATTTATGTTGAGCTCATTAATTATTTCCTCACCAGTTCCTAATTTGGAAAAACTCCATGTGTGCTAAATTTATTTCTTTTTAATTTTCTATCTTCATGCAACTGAAAACCCTCTTGGAGTCCTGACTGGACCAACTGTTGTTTACTGGCCAATGCGAATAGTCTTACTCCCCCTTGCCAAAGGTAAATACCCAAAAGGGATCCAAAAATACATTGAATGAAAACTTGGATGAGCACCATTAGTGCTTTAATTTGAGTGAAAACAGTCCTCAAAGGTTATGTGCTGCAAGGGAGACTTGGCTTATTAAGTAGGCTGGAAGCTGGTAATAATTGAAGTTCTTCCAAGCTGCTCCGGTTATATCCTAACCTGGTTATTTGAAGCAGACCTGCATGGGGAAACAGAACAATCAGCTGGAATGCACCATGGTGTATCCGACTTGTGTATTCCATAAGGATTAGCTAATTCGCTTATGCGCTAGGTGTCATTGCAGCTAATCTGATCCCCTACGTCACCTGGCACTCCAGCCTCTGCCCACACTATCTTTGTCATCAATTTGTTCCACTCTTTGCCTCTGTTACTGCTTCTGCCAGTCTGACACGACTTTGAGCATGCTGGGGACTACCTGGTACTTTCAATGCTAAGCGAGGAATGGTAACTCAGGACATCTCCACCGTCACTCGGAGGTGCAAATGAGACAAGGCAGGAAATGAAACACAGTGTCGGAAGAACAAAGAACAATAATAATTGATCTTAATATTGTCCTCATTGCTACGCTCTTCACAAGAAGCAGGAGAAGAGGCGATATGCCAGTAAGACGGTGAGGAGGCATAGACCTAGCCAGGACAGCTGGTTATGGAGGAAGGCACTAAGACCACCCTAAGGCAGACCGAACACAGGGCGTGCACCCTGACTCTTGCCAGCTCTTCAGCCTGCTGGCGAGCAACGCGAAAGGAAAGCTGTTGAGCCACCCTCTGCCATCGCCGCTATTTACCACGGTGCCCAGAGCAACACAGCCACTGTGAGGGTTGCGAGGGAACGCTGGATGCTGCACCCAATGGCTCCAAGTCACTTCTTTAGTGGCACCAGTGGGAACTCCATAACCCCTTCTAATTCTGGCTCAAACAGTTCCTTCCTGCAGGTAGATTCACACAGCAAGCTGTCCTAAATGCCTCTGGTATTTTTAACTTCCCCTTTATTGATGTTTAGAATAAAAGTATACATTCCCAGCGAGAAGAAAAAGCAAACAAAAAGCCCTTTCCCCCTCCTTCGTACATTAAGCTAAGCCTTAGAAGTCATAAATAGTATGTAGGAAAACACACGAGAGGACTCCAGGAGGCTAGGAGGCAGGCCAGGCTCTGAAGGCTTCTCCCCAGGGTCCCACCTCCTAGGGCCTGACTCATCTCCTGGTTCCCCTCGCTCCCAGCACTGGTTTCCTTGTTAACTGCTCATTTGAAAAGTGAAATTGTTAGACTGTACATCAGATCATGTTGCTTCGCCCACACAGAAGCATGATGCTTCAACAGAAAACCCAGAGTTCTTGCCACCCTATCCGGCATACTTTGACACTCCTTTACACCTCAAAACTCAGTAACTTTATCCTAGATACCCTGACTTCGCCTTCAGTTCCTCTAGCCATTTACCCCTGTTCTAGAAGCTTGCAGCCTCTTGTACTTCATACGTGTGCCCCGTTTCCTCTCAGTGTAGAACGTCTTCACTTCTACCCGAGTCCTTGCACTGACGGCAAACATCACCCCACAGACACTCCTCAGAGCCCCATGGAAAGGAACTTTCTCTCACAGCCTCAGAGCCCGGTCTCACCAATGTCTAAACCTTTGAGCACTCATTGCAGCGGCTGTTCATCTACTATCACTTGTTTAGAAATGCCTACAGTTGCTTGTGAGGAGGGGCCTATATCTCACTGCTAAATTGTCAGCACCCAGGCCAATGACTTAAGTAGATGAGGATTCAGTGTTTAATGACTAAAGAGAAAATTTCAAGACTTTTCCATCTTATCCAGAACAGCATGGCATTTTATAGCTATATATTATGTGTTATAAACAGAAATATGTTTGGGGGACATGAACTAGATGTCAGGGGCCACACTGAAGGGGAACAAAGGAACATATTATATAAAAAAGACGATCCTGGATTAGATCTGTATCATTCATTCATCTGGGGACAGTGGCATCAAAGAGAGCTTCTGGAATCATGCAGGAAATAAAATTGAGGAGTAAGAGGTGTTTATAGTTGGGCTTGATAAAACAATTGAGAAATAACAAACACATCTTGTATCTTTAGGGTCTAAATATAATCAAGACAAACATATAATTTTAAAAATATTATCTGTTCCTCCTTAGAGCAACTGACTTGGCTGCCATTCTCCTGCCCATCGCCGGCCGCAATCTACTCAGCAAACTGGCTGCAACAGGAAGTCCCTGAGTTCTGTGTGCCCTTGAGAAAAAAAAGAATACCTTTACTCTGATGATTCATTTTAAAAGTGGAGAGAAATTCTCAAAAATGGGCCTGAGAAATGTTTGGGGAAAGGAGGGAAGGGCTGTGTTGTAATTGTAGCCATTTTCCTTTCATAGACAAAAATGTAAAGATGACTTTCAGAATTCCACTTGCCTCTCTTTTTTCCCACCCAGGCACGTGCCTGCCAATTCCCCTTTCAACAGCCAGCTTTAAAGGGATGCAGGTGTTAGAGCATATTCATATGGAAAACACTTCTCTGCCACACTCTTGAATTGTGTGGATATTTATGGCAGAGTTAGTGCATCCTCTCAGGAAATCTGTCTTTCCACTGCAAGTCTCCTACCTGATAACACTCCCATGTTACGGTTACACCTCCAAAGGAACCCCTGTTAGAACAATAGACTCGCTTCTTTAGTTTTACACCTGTGTAAAATACATTCAGGCACAGAAATTGTTTCCCAGTGAGCATGCCCTTTTGCTTTATTTTCTGTCTCATCCGTACAGGTTCCAATGAATGATAAAATGCATGAAAGCAAGGTGGTCCTCGGGACCGGATCTGCTGTATTCATAGCCACAGGTTTTGTAGCTTTCATTTTCAGCGGGCTAGGATGCCATAAAGCAAACATCGATTAAAAGGAGGCAATGGGATAACAACCTTATTGCTAAAAGTAGCCATGCCTTTACAAGGTCAGGGAAATTCCTGGGCGAGCTTGTAAGCAGCTCTGAATGGCCTGTAGCTGTTGTGGCATCCTTCACCAGGCTCCAGGTAAACAATCCTGGAGGAGGAAGGGGTGGGTGGGGAGGGGAGGACAGAGGTGAAATCAGAAACCTGAATCCTTAATTAAACTGAAAACCAGATGTGTGATTTTTTACCTCTAACAGATTAGCATGAACGGTTGATTAAATCAGGAAATTGACATCTGGATGTTTCAACAGATTTACCCTAGAGAAACCATGACTAAATTCTGACTCCTTTGAACCAGTGGGAGAGCACTGGGCCCCTTGTGGAGCAAGTGTTAAGTACTTAGATTGGTGAATCTTTCAGCTAACTTTGAAACAGATCTAAGCACGCGAAAGCCTGAGAGAATTGGCTTAACTAAATTCAGCAGACAAAAAAAATAGCTTCACATGTAAGCACACACACAACAATAACAACAACAACAAGCATAAAACAGGATTGCTAGAACAATCATGAATAATAAAAAAATTGCTGGATGGACTCACCGTCCCCTATTTTAAGTTGTACTACAGGGCAATAGTAATAAAAATAGCACAATACTGGCATGGAAACAGATTTTTTTTTTTATCAACTGAATTCAAGTGTAGTCCCAGACATAAATCCACACATGCATAGATACCTAATTTTTAATAAAGAAGCATCATCAACAATGGTGCTGATCAAATTGGATGACTGCATGTAGAAGAATGCAAATAGAGCCATCCTTAGCACCCTGGACAAAAGTCAACTCCAAATGGATCAAAGACCCCAACATAAAACCAGATACACTGACGCTGATAGAAGGGAAATTGGGAAATAGCCTTGAATTCATTAGCATAGGTACTAAGATCTACAATTAGCAAACATGACCTCACAAATCCAAAAAGCTTCTGCATAGCATCAACAGGAGAAACAGACAGCCTGCTGAATTGTGGGGAACTCGACATCCTTTAGAGGGATAAATTCCAAATATATAAAGAATTATACATCAAGAAAGCAAATAACCCTATTTCAAAAATGGGGTACGGATCTAATGGAGGATTCTCAAGAGAGGAAACACAAATGGCTGAGAAACACTTGAAGAAATGTTTGAAATCATCAGATACTGGGGAAGTACAAATCAAAACTGCTTTGAGATTTTATCTTAACATCTGCCAGAAAGGGAAAAAAAAAAAAAAACCACCACAAGGGACAGCTTGTGCTGGTGAAAATGTGGAGTAAGGGGAATACTCCTCCATTGCTGGTGGGAGTGTAAACTCATACATCCACTATGGAAATCAGTATGGTGAGATGGCTATCAATCTACCTCAAGATCTAGCTATGTTCCTCTTCGGCATTTACCCAAAGGATGCTTCAATCCACAACACCAACACTTGCTCAAACATGTTCATTGATGCTCTCTCATAATAGCCAGAAATTGGAAATAACGTAGATGTTCATCAATGGATGAACTGGATAAAGAAAATGTGGAACATTTACACAATGGAGCATTACCCAGCCAGAGTGAGGTATCTCACACAGAGAAAGACAAATAGGGTCTATATTCATTTAAATGGTGATCTTAGTTGTTAAGTCAATCATAACCAAGCTACAATCTGTAGAAGCACAGAGGTTAGGTATAAACTAAGAGATTTGGTGTTCTTCTTCTACTGTCTTGTTCTTCTTCGTCTTCTTAGTCTTCTTAGCCGCGAAAGGAGGATGCAAGACACAACAAAACCCACCTGGCGCGCGAGGTTTGTTGCATGAGAGAAGGGGAAGAGAGCGAACAGACGACGGTCCAGCCTTTTTAAAGGGTCCCCCCACGTGCGTGCGTCAAACGCCACATTCTGTCTATGCAGCCTTTGCGTGGAACGCTAGGGGCTCCTGGGAAATGTAGTTCCCCAAGAGAGCTACGCTCAGGGGCCTTCTGAGGAATAACACTTGGAAGTGGGGGAAATAAATATCCCTTGGAAAGGGAAATAGAATAGATATGGATGGGTAAAGATGGGTAGAGACTGGAACAGGAGGATAAAGTGGAAAGGGGGAAGGGAGAACAGGATGAGGAAGAGAATACAAGAAGAGACAGCTAAAATTAAGAGCCATTTGAGGGTTAGTATGAAAACCTATTTCAGTAGAAGCTTCCTAAAATATATACATATATGCAGGTGATTTAAGTAAAATCACTAAATAATGGAAAACTAGAGCCCCAACTACACATCTCTTGTCACCAAATGAAGTTTCCAGCACCAGGACTGTATTACATCTTTGTGAGTTGTTAACTAAAGGGTCTCACAGGAACCCCCAAACAGCCTAGGCTGTTGCCAAAGCTACAGTTTGCTCTCCACAGACTGATGGCAAAGTCCCATTGCTGACAACACCTATACAACCCACTGAACATAGAGAAGTTGAACTTCTGTCTACATAGAGTCTTCACTCTGACATTCTAGCTCCCTTGGTACAGAAAGGTACTCTACATTGTGCCAAAGGGAAAAGGTAAACACCACGCCTACTACAAAACATTTTATCTAAAACCGTGTTCTGCCTAGAATATATGCTAGTGCAATGGAATCACAAGGCTTGTGGTGACAGCCAACCAATATCTGATTTGACTCAAGACCTACTTCACGAGATGAAACCCATACCCAGCATTGTTTGGGTGACAAAAATCATGAGACTGGACAGCCTAGGAACCTAGGGTAAAACCAAATACTTTTTTAAAGTAGCAGAAAAATGATTCCTAATGACATTCTGCTATATTCAAAGATCAGTGCCTTGCTCAGCCATCCTTCAGGAAAGCTTTGTCATTCTACTGAAGCAGATGCAACAAAAATAGAGATGTACAGCCATACAATATGCAGAGAGCAAGAGACCTTAGAACCTTTGGAACTAAACAGAATGCCTCCACCAGATCCCTCCCAGTAGAGCTCAGGGGAACTTGCAGAAGAGGAGACAGAAGGCATGTGAGAGCCAGAATGCCTAAAGGACACCAAGAAAACAAGGGCCTCTAAGTCACCAGGATGGATGCACATATGAGCGCACAGACTAAAGCAGCATGCACACGGCTTGCATCGCTCTGCACCAGATGGGATCCTAGAGCCGAAAGCAGTGGACTCGTGCCCTCATCCCTAGCCCAGGAGCAAATATCCAACTGGTAACCACTTGCAAGTGAAAATTTAATTTGCTCCAAGGGAGTCTCAGTAGGGAAATGGATGACTAGAATGGTAGGCTGCATGCCCAGCAGTAGAGAGCCAGCAGACATGAGCTCAACCGCTTCTTTGGATGTTTCTTGTCTCATAATGTCCTGTCAGGGTTTTCCCTTTTTCTTTCTTTTTTTTTTTTTTTTAAAAATTATCATATTATTTCTTCTTTTAATTTTTATTTGATTTTATATATTTTTCTTCTCTCTTTACCCTATAGGTCCTTTGTGTATATATTCTGCCTTCCAAGTTAGTATTTTCATGGGATCCCTGAGTGTGGAAATGAGTGGGTCTGTTTCTTGCACCTTCTCTTGGACTCTCCTCTTTCTGTTTGTTTTTTTTTCCCCTATTCTGATGTGTTTGTTTTTGTTTTATCTTATTCTATAATATTTATTTTCATTATTCTTCCTTTGAAATCTGATTCCTAATGAGTGGATCTGGATGGGAAGGGAGGGAATGAGGAGCTTGGAAGAGTAGAGGGAGGGAAATATAATGTGAGATAACAAGATCTAATTTCAGTGGTGGGGGAAATATAGCCTCCAGGATTTGGTTTGGATATGAACTAGATGCCAGTAAGTATGAGACAGGCCCAAAGTGATGCCAAATCAAATTGTAGCTCTGACTCTCATGTGATTTCCCTGACTCTAACTCTGTGCTTCACTCTACCAGTGCGCTTGGCCCTAACAAACTTTCAGCGTCCACTTTAGTGCAGTTCCTGAGACATGTGCTCTCTACAATGATGATCTCTTCCTAACAGCACAGCTGGTCCCTGTGCAGATGGCCTTCTTGCTTGGAGAGCACAGCAGCTTGAAGCAGTAAACCAATACATATTAGGACTCCATCCTTGAAAAGAACTGTGCTGCTCAGGTCAATACATTATCCATTTATCAGGGGAAGACACAGGAAAGACAGCCAGTGTTTCAGCGCTTCCAACCTTGGCATCCTACTGAAGCTGACATAACATAATATTTTCAAAGTAACTTGTTACGCACATGTTCATTTAATTCTCTTAAGCGTGTAAAAATTTAAAAGATTTTATAAGCAAAACACCTTGCCTATAAAATAAAACACTACATATCTGCACCATCATTAGAGTTCACAGAAGGCTTAAGAGAACAAGTCTTTCTGCAAGTATATGGCTGGGACCTCGCAGCCAGGGCTGTTCATGTCAGTCCCTTGCCCTCTTCATTCTCCTGGCTTTCTTAGATGCCCAAGGCTAGGCTAAAGCTGAAAGAGTCTTAATGGCCTCTTTCAAAGGCGACAAGATGAATGAAATATTGCACAAGAGAATTAAAGGGTTCAGGTTTCAGTCCACAATGCCCAGAGAGTAGGAGCTAATCATTTTCAAATACTGAGGCCCCGAGCTGGTCAACTCCCATCTTCATCTTTCTCAGCTGTAGATAATAACTGGGAAGAAAGGAATAAAAAATACATGCGTTATCCACATTCTGTGCGGCCTTTTAGCCAGAGGCCAGGAGAAGCAAGGTTTCTCAAAGTGCAGAGGGGGAATCCTGCAGGAAAAGACCCAGGGGCATTCTGCCAAGAGTGCCTGGAGCTTTCTTTTCTTCTTCTTTTTAATGCAAGAAAGAATCATTTCATTATTTATAATAGCTGTCCTTTTCCACCTCAGGAGAAAGCCAGAGAGAGGAACACAGACACACTCTTTTTATAGTCTTAGAAATTTTATGTCTTGGTCTTGAGAGTGATTTTTTTTTTAAAGTAAGTAACTAGCATCATCACAGCGGAGGGGGAGGAGGAGGTTCCCACAGTCTTTTCTCACCCTCTTCAGAACCCTGCAGCTATTAACTCCTCCCGGACACAGCTCTGAAAAGTACTTGCGGAGCATAGTTCCGACGTTTCTTTTCAGGCGTTTCTTAAGAGTGTTGGAAAGCGAACAACAAAGCAAGTGTCTCTGACCCCTGTCCTGCCTCTGTGGCTGGCCTGACAGCTCTGCTGACGTGCAGAAGGAACAGCAGCAACACCACAAGCAATTGGAAAAAGAAAAAAAGAAAGATTTTTAAGACCAGCTATAGGCTCTTTGGAAAAGACTTAATTGAGTTCATTTCTTTACACACAGAGAAGTAGCAGAATGGTCATTGGGCAAAATGTATGAATTGAGCATACTAGATGTTTTAATTACAGAAAATTGGGCATTTCTGCCACAATCATGCATAATAACTGAACATTGCTACATTAAATCACTTCTAGACTGAGTAGACAAAAGAAAAGGATGGATTTCCTGTTACCCAGTGCCAACATCAATACAACTGTTAGCGATTAATAAGACATCCAGGTGGACACTAACTGTGTACATCACTCTTTGCAAAGGTCTCATAGTAAGCACTGTTTCCTGCAATGAGGCTGCTTGGCACATCTCCTACAGAAGAATGCAGAAGGATGCTAGCTGTACCGGCCTTGAACCCAGGAATCCAGTTGCTATTAACCCAAGTTGAGGCTACCTGCAATCGCCAGTGAAGGGTGGCAGCCAGCCAATCTAAACAGCAAGGTTCACACTTGTAAGGGCAGACGACCTTGTAAGGAGCTGCGGGAGTGCTGAGAGCATGAAAACAGGAAGCCCAGTGAAGATTTAGAAACTAAGGAATTACAGCAAAAAGCTACATGGGCATGGGATGCTTCCTAGAGTTTAGAGGAGTGGCACTTGAGTATCAGCAAATGATGGCTGGAGAAAGCTGGCAGTGCCACAAGGAAAGGATCTACCCTGCTTAGCTACCAACCTTCCAGCAGTCATTTTGATCCTGTGACCACCCCACTCTGAAATTAGACATTTTTTCCCAAGAATTGAGTCATTCTATTAGGAGATTGGATTCAGTAATTTCAGAAAGGAACGCAAGAAAATCAATCTCCTGAAAAAGAAAAAATATCTCATCAAGAGCACTCTGGAGACAGGCTGCACAGGCAGATGAATGAGTCCGAGGAGAGGGAGACAAAGAGTGCCCAGCGACACGAAATGAATAGCAAATATTTGAACTGATCTATCCGCTCACTCAGGAAACGATTCTGTGAAAAGCCATTAAAACCAAGGACTGTGTTCTCTATCGAAGTCAATGCTCACCTGTCTGGAGAAACCAGGCCAGGGAATAAGGCATCCCGGAGAGGAACTGTGGTTTGCATCCTGGAGCATGCAAGCTTGTCTGTCCACACGTCTGGCTGACTGTTAGCCCTCTGTGGAAACCCAGACATGTTGGGCTCTGTAGTGTGCACACTAGATGAGCTCACAACCTGAATCCCAGGACCCAGTTCATTAGATGCAGAGTTAACAAGCCCGCCTGAAGATTCTAAAGGTCATCATTGTTTTAAAAACTCACCTGCTTAAGATAAAAGGAAAACACGGCCAACAATTGCTTAAAAGAAAAAAAATCATTTGAATTTTTTTTACCTTTACCCAACAGCTACCAAGTAAATTTATTAAGATTTTGTTTTATGAGGAATCATGACATATGTCCAAAGAGATTTTACATAGCCACTGCGCACCAATCCGACATGCAGTTCCAGGCTGTTTTCCCCTCCTGTACCATAGCGTTCACCCTGAAAGAGGAAGACACTATGCCTTTTTAAATATCGTGTAAGTTCCTACCGTGCTTTTCTGAATGGAGTGGCCTTACACTGATGTTCAATGTTCAGTCAAGAGTTCAAAGAATAAAACAGTTCAACATTCTCATTTGTATTTCTCTTCTTTTAAGGTGGCCTGACCTATGTTAATGAGTGCATCCTTCATTTGAGAAAAAAATAATGTATGAGAAGCAGAGTAGAAATTCTCTAGAAAGCTTGAATATGCTTGCAATATCTTCCCAACAGCTCAGCAGGTTGACTCAAGTTTCCAGGAAACCAAAGTCCAAAATGCTGCTAACCTCTGGGAGTTTTGTGTTGATCCAGACAGAAGAAAGTAGAGAAAGAGCAACTGAAGATGGTTGCAGCTTAGAGAAGGATAAACAAAGGCCTTTGGAACATTAAGATATCATCAAGTACTATAATGACAACAATAACGGGATAACGATAGGGAGTGCATCGATGCTAGGAGAAGGCAGAGATTGAAAATTACCCAGTTACAGCAGGCAGAGAAGCGGCAGAGGGCCGTGTATATTAAGACCAAACTGTGAGATATTTACAACAAAGATAGTGTCCCTTTGAAAGATCTTCATTCTCTGGTTTGGAGGTAAAAGGAAGAGGCAGGGTGCGCTCAGTAAAGGCTTCCCTCTGTCTTCGGGCCCATCCTGGATGCTGTGGATGTGGAGAGTCCAGAATGGAGTTCTGCACTTGTACCTTTAGGACCATAGTTTACTGAAGTAGTTTAGGGATTATGGATGTAAGAATCACCCTTTGTACATGGCAGAGCTCCACCTTTGGACACAGGTTTCTTCTCTGAACATAGAGATAGCACTTGTTCTATGGTCCTCTATACACAAGGAGATCTTTCTGTTCTGGGGCCCTCTGGAACTCCAATAGATAACCACACTATCACAGACTCCTGATCCATCTTTGAGCCATGGTCTTGTTCTTCATTTCTGTACCAGTGATTATGTATCCAGGTTGGATAAAATGGTAATCATGTGATTGTCCCTTCTGAAGCCACTGGAGAACTGAGAGAGCCTGAGTAGACATCACTAAATACCGCATTTATGAAAACATATGAACACCCTACTCTAAGAGCTGGACAGACGTAAACCATACGATGCAGTCAGAAGACTAATACAAAGTATTAACTTGTGAAGCCATGGTCACTTTTGATGTATTACTTCAATGTCTAAGTTGTGAAATAAATTATGTGACATTTATCTGTCTATAAAGGTTTTTAGTCTACATCTGAACATACAAGTATGAACAGACATGTATGTGTATGAGTAAATTGATTTATGTGATATAGTATGTTACTAAATATGTTATTTCTAGCCACATAAATACAAAGGATTTAAATTTATACATGCAGACTTTAAAATATTTCAATTATTATTTAATGAATGATATGCTTTTTTTAATATTTAACCACATCTATACAGAAGGATGATTATCCACCTCCTAATTTCTTGGCATTTCTCTTCTTCCACCGCAGTTAAGTTCCCATAGGCAGGGTGGGAGTTGTCACCCTTTGAGAACGTAGGAATGAGAGTTAAATGAAACATTCTCATTTTATTTATATGGAAAAGAAAGCATTGTTTTCAAATCTGGGTTACTGCTTGGCATGCCAACGGTGACACAAATGACCCTGGTGGGCTTGGGCATTCCAGTTCTTCTTGAAAGCTTCACAGCAATTCCTGCAATTTTCTGCTTTTACTAGAGAGATGAATGCAGCCTTGTGTTTCTCAGATGAAAAAATTCCCTGTCAAATGGGAAGTGTGTTGCCCGAGACTCTTAGGAGATGTTTCCTCCCTAGGACAACCTAGTGAATCTTTGCTTACAGAATGCCCAGCTGCTCTTCTCTGTTTACACTCAGCCAACATACCTGATACCAGCCTATCTTTCCTAGGTCATAGCTTCAACTTTCCAAGTATGAAGTTACAGCCATGTGTTCCCTCCCGCTTATAAGCAGGAGTCTGCCACCGCACCACTCCCAGGACCCATATGGAAGACAGATGGGGCATGTTGGCTCCTGTCTTGTTTTTCCCATCCTCAGTGTCAGTCTAAAGGGCCCTGAGTCTTTTCGTCCTGGTGTTTTTGTGAGTCCATATACCTTCTGCACCTTGGTGCTTCTGAAGTTTCTGCAGGACTGGGCACACTTAATTCCCAGTTCACTTCTTTAGAAGCAGCAGTAGCCCCAGAGGAGAGCTGGACCCTCTTAAATGCTTTTGCTTTCCTGAAGACATAACATGTTTTCCTTTTCACTGCACATCTGACCCCCGAGTTCTTTGTTATCACACTGTTTCAAAAGAAAAGAAATTACATTACTCTAAGAATATAAATCCTGCAAAACAAATGCTCAGATCTGAATTTAGTCTACCCTTCATCTTTATTTTGGCCTGACTTGTTGGTGCCCTGAACACAAATCACCCGACATGGCTTCCATTTCATGTCTATCTTAGTTCCAGCTACTGGGTCTCCATCTTTCTTTACTCTCCCCCCTCCCTTTCAACTCTGGGTTGCCCAGCAACTTCAAACAGCTGGTTGCCCAAACAGGGAAAGTAAATGGGATTAACTCTGGAGGAAACTAATTGAAGGCAGCATTAGTACACTATGCGGCCAATCAGAATTCTTCCAATACTTGCTGATTACCTTGCACTCTGCTGCCTTAAATGAGAGCATGGGCTATGCAGTGTTACAGGTGGAGAGATTGCCACAGACTTGAAATATTAACAGCAGCTCCCACATCTACACCAGTACCAGCTCTCTGCTGGAGAAGGAGCACAAAGTCAGGTCACATGTCTCCATGCCCCTCTCTTCTCCTGCAAGAGACCCTGTGTGCATGCGCTGACTCTCTCTCCTACCCATTCAGTCAGTATGCATACTACAACCACAGGCCTTTACAGAAATTCTGTGGGCTCAACGGCAAGTCAGTCCTCGGTTTTAACCTCAGTCTCCTCCAGCTCCTGGATACTGAATTCAGTTTCTTAAACTGTCTAAGTCTTAATTTTAACATTGGCAAAGGCCAGCTTATCAGTGCCTGCATCAGAGAGACATTGGGATGGTTATGACAGAATATAGGAACAGTGACCTACAATGGTGACTGCCTGGCTTAGACCCGCTAATTCCCCTCTCCTGCACGTGGAAGAAAAGCTAATGGCGCTTTGACTAGCTTGGAGCTTAAGGCTGTTATTTCAAGCAAAAAGCCACAACGTATGAATGGGACTTCATCATGATTCTGAGAGACATGGATAGACATTAGAGTCATTTCTAAGAAGAAACTAATAGATTAGGGTAAATGATGAATAAGGAAGAACTATTAATAGTGTTTTTGGTTTTTTAATTAATCTTTTTTTTATTATTATTTGACAGTTCCATAGATTTATATAATGAATTTCCATCCTCCACATCCTCCTCCCTCTGGAATCCTTAACAAGTTGCCTTCCTATTTCACAACTCTTTTGTGTGTCACTCAATTAGTTTCTTGCCTGAGAATGGGTGGGAGGTTATTTATTGGAACATGAGCAACTTGTCGGTGGCTACACAACTGAAGAAAGAAAATAATCTGCCCCAACGATTGCTGATTGTCAATAGTCCTTCATGGAGGAATGGGCTCTCATGGACTTCTTTCCTTCCCCATCCATGGTGAAAGTTCAAGAGTCCTGTCTTGCATGGTTCTTGCATGGACAGGCACAGTGAGCAACAGAATTTTTTATGAGTGCAATAGACGTGGCGAGCCCAGAACATATTTTGCTGAACATCACTGTAGCATCTCACAGCTCCCATCCTTCCACCCCTCTACTTCAATGCTCCCTGAGCTCCATCCACCCCTCTACTGCAAAGCTCCCTGAGCTCCGTCCACCCCTCTACTGCAATGCTCCCTGAGCTCCAAATGTAACAGTCATATGGTCTCTACATTACCTCTTTGTTTTTTTTAAATTTATTTAAGATTAATTTAATTAAGATTTTATGTGTATGGGTGCATTGCCTGCAGGTAAATCTGTGCACCAAGTACATACAAAAGAGGTGCCAGCAGAGGACAGAGAAGGCCCAGGAGTCCCTGGAACTGGAGGTACAGATGATTGTGAGCTCCCATATGGGTTCTGGAAACTAAACCCAGGTCCTCTGCAAGAGCTACAAGGTTCTTTTACTGCTGAGCCAACTCTCTAATTCTACCTCTGATGTTTTAGGCCTAGCTAATATCAGACATGTTGCCCCTGATGAATTAATAATAAAAGGGAAATAAGTATCTCATATATACATATATATATATATATATATATATATATATGCCGAATAAGTATGTATAGATGTGTTTAACATTATGTTTCAAAGAACTAGTTTTTATTTCCTCAGTTGTAATGTCTAAAATATTTATTATTGATATATGTAAAGAGTCCAAAGATAAGATGTCTGGTCTGAGAGACATCCTTAGGATTATGGTCCTTGTGCTTTTCATAGGTCAGACCAGCAGACTGAAGAACTGAGCAGACAAGTACCAAGAAATCTAAACAGTCCTGCTCATAATTCTGGGGATTGAACACGTCTGCTTAGGGTTCACATTTTGTTAGTCTAGGAGATGAACCCAATTGCCTGGGGGTATGACCGTGGCCACCCTTTGTCCATCACGACTCATGAAAGTGACCACCAAGCTTCTGCTTCATTTTTGAGATGGTCACCCAAAATGTCTGAAAGAGGCAAAGAAGCTGCTACAGAAAGGGGTAACCGGAGGATGAAAACAGAGAAGAAAGAAAAAAGAGGGGATAAATGTGCCCAGTGACTTTGTTGTTGTGATATGAGGTTCAAGAAGGATGAGGCTTAGCAGGGCACTGCCAATTTCATTCCTCAGCGTGACTGGGGCTTTCTGAACTGCTTTTTCTTCACTCCGGGACTATCTTCTTAGCTCGTCTCCTTCTCATCGATATGAAGATTGCATCGCATGTGCAGTAGAAAAAGAGAATAACGGAGTGCTGGCAAGATGGCATGCTGGTTGCAGGTGCTTACCGCCAAGCCTACCGACCTGAGTCTGAGCTATGGCACACACATGGTGGAAGGAGAGAACCGAGTTCCACAAATGATCTCCAACACATGCTTTCCTTCCCTCTCCCTCTCTATGTAAACCAGAAAAGAGATAGGAGATAGAAATAACCAATATCCTGTATCCTGAATAGTTTTCAAGAGGCTCACAGGTTTCGGGGTCGGGCCTGTGTGACAAACTGCTACTGCCTTCTTTAGTTTATTCATTCATTTGACAAGCAGCTGTTTTCTTCCAACTGTCTTTTAATAGAGAGAATAAAGTATGAACACTAATCCAATAAAGAAACAAAATTTTTTAGCCATATTTTTATTTGTTTGTTTTCTTTCACCAAAGATAGAGTCCATCTTTGTAATCCGGCCTTGCTAGAGATTATATGTTTCCTCTACTTGAAGTCAGATGGCTTCGACAGCAAAAGCAACTGGGGGAGAGGCAGACAAAAGGCATACCCAAACTACACAGAATAAATACATAATTTAATGATATTAACCTCTCAGCTACCTGGGAGGGATTCTTTGTAGCTCAAACAGTGAGCCAGCCGGTGAAGGGAAACCGTGTTTATCATTTATTTAATACACAGGGCTGCTGCCGAGAGAAGAAAAGTTTAAAAGTAATGTCAACAGCCAAAGGATCACACTCAGAGTCATCCGGCTCACCTTGCGCGTCTCCCCCAGGCAGAGCTGACATGAATTCATTCAGGGCCATTCTATTATTCATGCAAGGAACTGTCCATCACAAACGCAATATAGAAAGGAAGCACGCCGAGCAAGGTATGGCGTATCAACTCTAATGACCGGCGGTTTCATTTCATGACTTCTGGGCTGTTCATCTAAAAGTACCTGAAGCGAAGTTTGAAGCTCAGGATGATTTAAAGGGAGCATCGTCACACTTTAAGAAACCATGTCCTCCTGGTTTGCTGGGAAGTGCAAGAAATTGAGTTGGAAGGAGATGAGATACAATGCAAAGCTTGACAATAGGAAGAGTAGGGGGCAGTGCCCCCCTCCCCCAAGTCTGTCAGGCCTACCCTACAGAATTCCGTAGTCTTTGGGATAATTTGGGAAAACTACTCTCACTGTTTCTAATCCTAGATCAACAGAGAACACAGCAAACCTCCTGTAGTATCTCATTTGCAGGAGATCTAGAGCGTGAGTGCGACCGCTGTCTGCTGGCCAATGCACACCCCTGCTGACATCTAGAACAGATGGAGGAATAAGGGATTTTAACAAACATGAGACCAAGCAAGAAGCTGGGACCTGGTGCAGACACAAGACCAACAGTGTCCACTCAGAACTGAGCAGGGGTCAATCTACCACACCCAGTGATATTTCCAAGCCACCTTTCCAAAATAGTATATTAATGGTTCTAAGTGTTCAAATGCCACCAGACAGATAGGTCAAGTACACCAATTGGCAGATGCCTAACCCCTCCACCTCTCTCTGGCAGATGCCCCATATTTTTGCCTTACGTGAAGACCTCCGTGTGAACCACTGAACTGGAAACTTGAGAACGGTTGGCATTTCAGTCACAATGACTAGGCTTATGGGATTCTGAGGGTCCAGTCAGAGCATATGAAGGACAGTGAAGGAAGCCAAGGCTCACTCAACCAAGGAAGGGACTTAAAAACAGGAAGGCAAATAGAAACAGGTATCATGGACCCAAGATTTCTTATCCTAGGAAGCCAAGAGCAAAAACCATAGCAGATGTTTTGAGGATCCTGCCTGGGCCAACAGATTGCAGGACTTGCTGCCTGCGAATGGCTCACATTTGCCAGCTGCGGAGGGATAAGGGGGCAGGCTGAGTCTGGGTAAGCGCAGGGTGAAGAAAGGCCCACGCACAGCCAAGTGTTCTACTGTCGTATTCTGGTCAAGCTCTAAATTTTCTACAGATGGGTACTTCTTGCAATGTGTGCAAGCAGAAGCACCAACTGGAAAGCTGGCCCACCTACTGTTGATGAAGATTGGAGCTCTCCCTGGGGCCGCAGAGACACAATGACTCCATGGGCCACTTTAAGTGGAATATGAAAGTCATCAAAAAGAGCTCTGTCGCCAAAGAAAATGAGAATAGTGAGTCAGCGTGAAGAGACAAATGTGAGCGGCAGCCCCAGAAGACCAGAGAGCAAAGCCACCAATCAAGGAGTCCATAAAGTCCCCAGCATCTGCCAGTTTCCTCATGGGGCCGGCTCCACAGACATTTAAACGTAGTGGCTCAGGATGGTACCTGCACATACACACACATACTATGAATGCGCATACACAGGAACACATATGCTTTTCCTTCCCTTCAGTGTATCTGTTCCATGTGCCTGCCAAAACTTCATGCTCCGCATCCTGCACCTGGGATTTCCTGGGAGGTAGAGAGGGAGGACGTGGGGCTGCAGTGAAGGGGCTTCTCATAGTGAGAGTCTAGATCTGGTTCTGCTTATCATCAGCGAGTTTCAGGGAATGGACAGAGCCGGCCATAGAGCGAGGACCTGAGAGCACTAAATACAGAACAAGGAAATAGGAGTCGATCTGGGAGAGACCAGACGGCCCTACATGCGCACCATGTTTACCAGAACTCCCATTGGAAAGGCAGAGTCTGAATATTGGGGCGGTTTAGAGCACAATGGTGTAGAAGGGGTTTGACCCATTCACACAGTGTTGACTTCCTCACTACTTGCCAGGACAACACCCATAAAGGGTTTCCCATGATAGTTGCTCATAGCACCTCCTCCTCTCCCTTCTCATGCCACATCTGTTAAGGACAATGAGCTAGACCATGTGTTCACAGAACATTTAAAGGTATTTAAAATCTGAATCTATGCCTGTTCTATGACCATCCAACAGAAAAATGTCTATTCCTTTATCAAAATACATTTGCTAGAGTGAAGACAGCAGTGGCACACACAATAAACAGAATGCAAAAGCTATTAATATGTCCATTACCAATAGAATGGCTGAATAAATTGTAATAAAACATAATAAAAGAATTTTCATTGCTGTACAATATTCTGTTGAGAAAATAAGGATATAACTCACTATTATAATGCCAAGCAGATAAATCAGATATAAAAATATATATCATATAAACATATAAATCCATATATATATATATATACATATATATACACACACACACACAGGGACACACACACATATACATACACGTATATTGTTTAAAAATGGATAAAACTGCTGGGCACAATGGTGTATGACTGTACACTTATTACTTGTAAGGTAGAGACAGAAGGATTGCAAGTTTGGGGCCGCCTTGAACTATACAACTTCAGGGACTGACCTGACTAGGTTATAAGGCAATAAAGAAAGGACAGAGGCACAGATAAATGAACAGAAAGCTGGGATTGTGTAGGTTGTTCACCAGCCCCCAGACCCAGTGCACAGGAACAGACGAGATGGGTTTATTGTATACAGCTGAATCAGGAGGTAGGGAATTATATGCAGAACCAGGGGACAGGGTTAGCTAATCTTAATATTGGTAGCAGGTCTGTAGGGGAGCAGTCTCAGGCTGCAAGCCTCAGAAAGGGGGAAGCTGCATTAACATTCAGCACATACAGTCAACATGGGTACATGAACTGAGGGGAGGCTTTCCAATGGGTCCTATGCACTGGGGTCCTTGACATGGCTATACTTATGTCAATATACATTCACTGAGAACTCCTTCTGCTTCCCACATGAGACCAAATTGAAAAACACAGGGGCATACTATCTCAAACAAATAAACAAACAAGCACAGGCAAGGAGTATCCCTGCTAGAAGAAGCTGGTAAAGCCATTATTCACGGTGTGGGGGTAGTGGGGCGCTCATAGCAGTCTGAACAGCAGTTGTGTCAATATCAGCCCGTGTTCCGTTTTCAGTGAGCGCATGCTCGTATATGCACACCTATTCCTGGTGTTTAAAGAGGAGGAAACAAAGCACATTTATTACCATAGAATTTATGGCATAAAGACAGATAAAAATACCAGTATCAGGGAGTGTCCCAGGGTTCCCATGACAAGCAATAAGTGCCAACGGTGGCTGTGAGAGGCATCAGCTGTGCTGGACCCACATCTTCTCTCCTGTCTCTGGGGTGTGATAACTGCACTGCCCAAGGCTGATGAGCCTCCTGGTCTTTAGAGAATGCAGCAAAGTGTGAAGTTACGTGTGAAGCCTTGTGCACGACCTGTTTCTGCAACCCTGTGTACGCTAGTGTTTCTCTCACAGGACAGCTACAATGGCCATGAAGACTAGATGGGAGTTTTAAAATGACTGTCTTTGACCAGCTCACAGGTTACCAACTGTATGTAACATGGACAGCCTTCTTCACCCTCATTCATTCCAGTGGATCTCCCTCCTGTCCCTCCACTCCCCGCCCTGGGTGGATTCAACTTGCAAGGCATCCCAGGTCTATTTGTATAGCCGCTGTCTGCTAGAGATGGGTGCACAGAAGAATGGTGTCCTCTTCCTAGACAAACCCACCTGTGTCCTCAGAGTGGAGCATCTTTAGTCTCCCCAACCATCAGGAATGATCCAGAGGAAACATATGGCAAACCCACTGGAATTGTTACAGAATTATGGAGGCCCAGGTTCAGGAACTACAGTCGGTGGAAGGAAGGTGACCTCTATTTCCCTCCTTCCAAAGTTTTACATAGGATTTCTGAAACCTCAGCCCAATCATTTCTAGTATCCTCTGCTTTTTCCCATGGAGTCTCTGAACTGCCTAACTTCCCAATTCCTTTCCCACTCCTAAGCTTTGTGTTGAATTTCTCTATCAATTTAGATTTGTTATTATGTATTCATTGAGCTCATAAATAGAACTGTGCCCTGGAGGAAGAGCCTGAGAAATTAAACACATTGTATTCAATTTATTTTGAAATTAACACTATGGCAAGTGAACCAAAATTTCATTTCTTTATACACTGGTTAACAAACACACACTTTGGCAGATGCGAAAGATCCTTTCCCAGCCTCCCTTCTTCCTGTAAAGGCTTTATAGGATGGAAGTTCCATTCGACAGACCTTCCCCCTTCTCTCCAATGTCAGGCTTCCCTTCTTTTGTTGACCATCTTAAACAAGCAGGCGGATGTTTCCTTCTTTTCTTTTTAATTGCTCCTGTGGATGTGTGAGGCAAAGTTCTCAATGAGATGCAAGCAGTGCTGCCCACACAGCAATAAAGGGGGCTTTGTGGGCCTCCCAGCATGGGCTGCATCTCAGCCTTGGGGTTCATGGTCCCCTTCTGCAAAGGACTCGGTGACCTTCAGCTTCTCCCTCCCATACCAAAGAGATGCTCTGACTGTGAGAAACCCAGCAGGTAGGACAGGCAGCACAAAGAGCCTGTCCCCCAGCGTGTCTGTCTTCCTTCGCTCTGACAGTCAGTTATTATGACGTAAATAACAGTTGTACTTCCTCAGGGTGTGAGGCCACCGGCACAAGGGCTGACTAAAGCTATGTCACCTGAAGACTTTTGCTATTTAGCTAGCTTTCCTGTTAATACACTGATAGTAACGGCGATTAGCAAAAATACTCTTTATTAATTTTACACCCGAGTGACAGAGAGAAGCTTGCTAAGTGCTTCAGAATAGAACAGGCTTACATTTGGGTGCAGAGAGAGCAACATATTTTCTGGTTACGAACAGAATTATGGCTAAAGCCTACAGCAAATGAACAAACAGAAATTACCTGTGTTGATTCGGCATCATTCTCAAGATGGATTGCTCACTTAAGGAAGGACTTTCACCTTGCATAGACTCATTAGTACTTCAACGGGTCCAGCAAGACTATTGATTTTTTTTTATCCTTCTGTGGGTTCTCTTAACATAAGTTAGATGTAGCCAGACCCAGGTAGCCATGATTATCATTAACGCTGAAGAGAGTAGACATTGTCCTCTGTGTGACAGGCCTGGACTTCCGCAGCATTACACTCTACAGGAACGATGACAGAGTTTTCCATACAGTTCATAAGGGTTAGGTCATTCCCGAGGCCCTAGCACTAGAAATCAAGGGTAAAATGAACGCTTTATGTCCCTCTAAAATTCAGTGCACAGTTAGTTGGCTCTATTGTTTGGTGCCTGTGTGGCAGCGAGCACCGTTATTTACCTCATGTTGGCTCAGAATCAAGGAGGGCCAAGAGCAAGACAGGACTTCACTATCTCCTTTAAGGACACAAACACAAGGGCATTTCCTCTATGTCACACCTTATAAACATTCTACCATCTTTGAATAGTACCAACAGTCTGGAGACCATACCTTTAATGTATATGTCACTGGGGAACAATAGAAGTTTCAAATGTGACAGGGACTAAGGAAGACCCGTGTTACAAGGCCAGGAATCTAAAGGTCATGTGAAGATATTGGGAAGGAAGAAATTCCCCCAACCTTATAGATCTTGCAGGTGAAGTCCAATTTGGCCTCCTGTCCTTAGATGCCTTTAGAAACCTAAGCTGAGATTCTTCATGAAGTCCCCGCCACAGCACTTAGGAAAGTATTCATGACAAATTGCCATTCCCAATACACTGGTTACGTCCTTAAGCACAACCCAACAGGATGAGTTGCTGCTGGATCAAAAATAGCTTTCCTTTGAGATTATTTTTGATCAAAGCGAGGGGACGGTAGAGATAAATGTTGTGAGGGGAGCTGCTATTTCCTTGGAAGGGTTTTACACTGTTTCCTTTCCTCTCGTCGGGGACCCTCTTTTGAAATGTGGATCACCTTTGCCAGCACCTCTCAGAAGATGGTTTCACTAGGGCAGTGCTAGCATGAACCTTGTGCATCCTCCGTCTTCTCGGCTTTGCTTCTTTTCAATGTTAATCCTCTGCCCTGAGTAGGACAAGAACCACTCTTTTTCTACACAAGGGGAAACTATTAGCCTCATTCTTTTACTTGGGCCTGTGCTCCCAACACACAGCAAAGGCTCAGTTCCCTCCCCACCCCCACTTTTTGTCCTACTTGGATATAGCAGAGGCTAAGACGTGGCCCTTGTAGGGGGTTGGGTTGCATATGTTGTTGTCTTCCTTGTACCTTCATAAGACTAGGGAAAAATTTCCGAGTTTACCTACTGCAGGAAATCCAGAGGACCACTCTTTTTTTTTTTCCTTTAAATGCCCATCAATTCACACTTTTTCCTATTGTACCAGCCTGACACAAACAATTTCTCTCCTTATCCTGTTTGATTTGTCATTTGCAATATGACTTGGCCTATGCCAGAGTGAGCATTTATCAAAAATAACAATAATAATCTTGAGATGCTATGGTTTAAGCCTGTGTATTTCATTAAAACAATGGGAATACATATGATGAATGGTGTTTCATATCTGTACATAAACAATTGAAACATTTTTTGACAGAACTATCTTTTAGATGCACATGGCTACCCTGTGTTCTCAAATTCCCAAATGGGAAGACATGATGACACTATGATGTCTCGTCTCCTGAGTTAACTGACAGGTTCAACCTCATTTCAGGTGAATTCATACTTGAGAAAGTAAAACTAAAGCAACAGATACATTAAACTGTCTACATAAGATGCTGCTATAGTAAGAATCTTTGGACATTTCTGAAGATAACAAAACTAGGTTTCCTTGAACAAGGATTTTTCTAATGTCTTGATGTGGCCAGATACCGTTAAAGCTAAATGAAATAGGCTAGTGGAAAGGGCCCTGGCTGAACCTGGGACTGGGGCTTCTCCCTCATCAGTGCCACAGATCTTCCCAGTGACATAGACATACTGGAAACCTGATTCATTAGAGTCTTAGTTGTTTGGTTTTCTAAAATGTCCAAAGCTTTAATTAAAAAAGTTTAAACTTTTCAGTTTAAAAGATACTACATTTATATAGTTAAAAATAAAAATAAAGAAATTAAGTTAATCAATTCGCAAGGAAGTTAGTTATTTAACTTATTGCATGCTAACAAACTATCAATTAAACAAATGTAAATATTTTCTTTGTTTTTAAAATATCTAAAGGGTGATGGGCTCTTTAACATTAAATTGATATCCACTTTCCACTGGAATGTTCTCAGTGGGCTACATTGTGACGTAGTTCTAAGTCAGACTAATTAACTCTTCATTAGATTTGATCTGATTCACTGGCCATGGTATCAATGTGAACAGTTCTAAACATGTAGAATGGGTAAACTGGAAGGTTATTTCTACATACATGTCATATATACACGGGCACACACTTATAAAATTAAGGAATACTCTCACATTACTTAAATGGATGGACTTTTATAAAGTTAAAGCATAGATGATAAAGGCATAAAACCGTTTGGAGTCCCTGATATAGGAGTCTGAATTGAGACTTTATGAGTGTTGACAGAATGGCACAAGTGGAAGGTTCCCTTCCTGCCTTCCCATGATGGTCACAGTCTTAATTAGCTGTACTGAAAATGCTGCATAAAAATTTCTTTGTACTCAGAGTACAAGGTAACTATATAATCAAAGTTGGTCTTTAGACTCAAGTCCAAGGCATTTCACTATGTAGCTACAAATATTCTGAAAGTTTTACACACACACACACCTGAAACGAATGCTTCTGCCCCTACGCATCTTGGGTAGGACATACTCAGAGTCTGTAGAGAAGTACTAAATGAGAAAGACAGAATGACTGCCATATAAAGAAATTCTGACTGAAGCCTGCTGTTTACAAGGACAAGAATGCCTCAGATATCAAGTGTGTTCATCAGAAATAGAAGTGCAAATTCAGTTTGCATGAATTGCCATGCAGCACCTAAATTAATGGCAAAAAGAAACTGAACCCATGCAACAAAATCAAATGGAGAAAAGCAAAACGTGAAAGCTTCAGAGCGGTTTAAAGGTTAACCCAGAGACAGCTTCAACATGGTCATGCTTTAAAACGAAGCAGAGGAAGTCCCTCCCAACCCCAGCACTCAACCGCAAACACTGCCAAGAAAACAAACGTAAGTTGGGGGGACTCCAAGAATCATTTACTGACATCTTTAATGTGCAGATCAGCAAGTCCTGACAATGTGTGGGGTCCTGGGAGAAGTGCAGAGAGTCTTTAAGAGTCTTTAAGTTCTCAGGAATCTAGTAGGACGGTCTCCAGAGAGTGTCATTTTCAAGCACGCCTCACAGGAATGCTGGTAGACCCAGTATTACTCAAGCACAAGGTTACAAGTGGACATTCTTGGTTATGAACACTCCAAAGATGCGCATAATCGCTTCTTTAAGCAATTATTTTAGTGATGTCAGAGTCATGAAGCAAAAGGAGAAGTCAGCACTGGAGAAGGTGATATTAAAACGATCAAAACTGGGGACACACCTCTGTGGTAGAATACTTGTCTAGCATGCATGAAATCCCAGGTACAGTTTGGGACCCTAGCACTGAAAGAAAAACAACAAAATGACAACAGCTGCTTCTGTGCTGGGCGTGGCACACAGAGGAGCTCAGTGAACCTGCTTCCCAGTGGAATACAAAAATGGGGACACATTTGCTTTGAATGCTAGCTAAACAGCAAGAACAGCAGGAGTCTGTGGTATCTGATCAGCACCTACTCCTTTGCCCTGCCCCCCTCCCCAGCTCATTGTGGCAGAGCTACTGACTAGGTGCAGCTAAGGGCACAGGCCCCTCTCCCTGTAGCTTTTAGCTAGAGGATGCCATCAGAACTCTTACTGTGTGCCATTATGGGCAATGACACACTTTTCTGCCCAGCTCCATAGGTAGAATGGTAACTCTATCTCAAGCATGGTGCTACGGAGATACTAGATCCTCAGTGTCCCTGGCTATTCAGTTCCTAAGACAGCAGTTTTATGCTGGGTGAGGCAAGCCAAAGCCTAATGACCTTGGACCAGTCCAATAAGTGTGCAACTTCAAATACAAGTTGTCCAGTCACCCAATTATATGTTATCAAGAAATTCTCTGAAGTTCAAACTTTGACATAGAGTAAGTACCCCCATGAAAAAAACATTCATGGATTTAGAAGGATTGAAACCAGACAGTGTTCTCTATCTTACCATAAATTAAGAAAAAAAAATAGGGAAAAAAATATCTTAACAATGTTCTTTCACATAATCCACAGGTCAACAAGAGTTCTAGTAAAAAAAACAAAGAAAGAAAGAAAAAGAAAAGGTGTACATCAAACATATAGTGGCATCTTATACAGTGCTGATCAGGAAAATTATAGCATTGAATGCTTATATTTGCTATAAGAAAAAAACGATCTCAAGTTAATAACCTAAGTTTTTACTTGAAGAAGCTAGATTAAAAAAGCAGAATAGATATAAATCCTAAATACAGAAAAGAGAAAGTAAAAATTAGATAAATCAATATTATTGAAAATATAAAAAAAATAGAGATAAGACTTTGAAACCCAAGCAGGCTTTAAAAATATTAATATATCTGTAGTACACCTGACAAAAAGAGAAGACACAGATTTGCCAGTCTCCAGAGTGAAACAGTGATTCTAAGCAAGTACTCTAGTCTCCAAAAGGAAACACAAGTCAACAGATACCTCGAACACAATTAGAAGTGACATGAAAACTGTATTCTTATGAATTTAACAACTTAAAATACAGAGTATTTTCTAAAAAATATAAACTAAAACTCAGCTAGGAGGAAATAAATAACCCAGTGTGGCTTTCGCTTCCAGTCGCCTGCCTATCCAGATGTCGAGCTCTCGACTCTTCCTCTAGCTCTGTGGCTGCCTGCACACCACCATGCTTCCCTTCATGATGATAATGGACTAAAGCTCTGAAACCTTGGAGACTGTATGCCATCTCCATTTAAATGGCTTCCTTTATAAGAGTCTCTGTGGTCATGCTGTCTCTTCCCAGCAACCGAAACCCAGAATAATACAGTAGTATATGAATCCAATGCAATTTCTACCAGAGTCCCGCTTTATATATTATTTATATATTTATATATATAAATGTGGCATATATATATATATATATATATATATATATATATATATATGGCCAAAATTATCTCAGGGCCTGTACCTTGAGACCTGTAGGACAGAGAAAAGCCTGCCTCAACTTTGAGGGAGTCTCAAAGCTATCAAGGATGAGACAGCAAAATCTAGGTAGATACCCCTCCAGCCAGAGGGAGGGCTTGGCTGTCTCTCATTGGCTGGAGGTACCCCCACATCACAGGATGTCACTTAACCTATATAACCTGACGCTCACAGTAATAAACTGAGTTCTTCTTTGACTTGACTCCCTATTGCATCTGATTGTCCTGCGTTGTGGGGCTGCGGACCTGGCAGACAGTGCATTCACCTTTCCCTGGGGAATAGGGAGGCTAAGGAAACCTAGTATATAAAATATTATTATATGCAATATATTATATACACACATATTACTTTACCACTGTCCGGCACAGTCCTAAAATAGCTGAAATAATTTTAACAAAGATAATAGATAACTGTGCTATTAATGGCTACAACAATAGCACTCAGAACTCTGTGTTAATAGTTCACTGGGTATAGAATAGAATACAGAAATCAGAAACAGACTCAGAAATGCTCAGGTGATCTAAGGAGAGGGGATAACAGAAAGTCTATGGAGAAAAAAGTTTTTACACCAAGTTGTCTATGAAAACACCAATAAAATCTACCTCAACTTAAACATGAATTTTACACAAATTCTCAAAATGTATCAAAGATTTAAACATAAAACACAAAACTACCAAGAAAGCCAAGACGTAGAAGCTCAAAATCAGTTTTATAACTTTAGACTGTTTAGAGTAACCCCTAAAATTGGTAAAATTGAAAACTTACTAATAAATATTTTAAAAAAAAATGTTTGTTGAGAGACAAGCGGAGATGTGTCAGAGGCGTAGTACTGGCGATTCTTTCAGAGCATCCAAGTTCAGTTCCCATCGTCCACCTGCTGTGGGATGATGCTCTTATGCAGTGTAAAGATTTGTCACTCATAGTGATTTAAAAAATGTTGATTGGCCAGTAGCCATTGAGGAAGTATAGGTGGGGCAACCAGCTAGGAGAATTCTGGAAAGAGGAAAAGCAGAGATGCAGTCACCAGCCAGAGCAGAGGAACCAAGATGAGACTGACTCACTGAGAAAAAGTACCAAGCCATATAGCTAAACATAGACAAGAATTATGAACTAATTTAAACTGTAAGAGCTAGTTAATATTGAGCCTGAGATAATAGGCCAAACAATTTATAATTAACATAAACCTCTGTGTGTTTCTTTGGAAGTGAACAACTGCAGGATTGGGCAGGACAGAACTCTCCATCTACATCCACCCTGGACTGCTCCCAACTGCCTGTAACTCTAGTTCCAAGGGATCTGACCTCCTTTTTTTGTTTCCATTAACAGCAGAGTCATCATTATCTTTCTGAATGTACCATATGCATGTGCGCACACACATACAAACACATATAATTCAATAATAAAATAAACTTTAAATTATTTTCTCAGCTAGGCAGTAGTGGTGTGTGCCTTTAATCCTAGCACTCCAGAAGCAGAGGCAGGTGGATCTCTGTGAGTTCACGGCCACCCAGTTGTACAAAGTGAGTTCCAGGACAGCCAGAACTGTTACACAGAGAAATCCTGTCTCAAAAAAACCAAATAAATAAATATAAATAAATAAAAGTCTTCTCCATGAAAGGCCAACTGAAGAGGACAAAAGACAAGCTTTTTCTATGAGAATACTGTTAAGTTTCAAACCCAGAAAACAGCTTAGGTGCCTATTTAGTGTATCAAAGCAGACTTGGCTGCCAGGTTCTCCCAGCATCCCTCAGTCCCTACCTGTCATAGGGTATGGCTCTCATACCCCACTCTCTACCCTGAATTGTCCAGCCTAGAGCCTGGGCTGCCCATTCCACGGAGGCTCCTCCCTATATAATCCAGACATTTTGTTAACCACCCCTTCCCTTTTGGACCTCTGGCCTCCTGGCTGCTGCACCTTGTTCCCTTGTCTCTTCTCCCTTCCCTTCCCTCATCCAGCATGGTCCAGCTCAGCCTGTTCATGTCTGCTCTGAACTTTCTCTGATGTCCCCGCCTCTCATTATGCTCCTCCACATCTCTACAATAAGCTTTCTCCTCCCCCATAGCTAAGAGCAGTCATGTCCATTCCTTTTTATTTCCTCTTTTTTATTCAAATTTATTTCTCAGTTGCATATAGAGAAGAATTGTAATGTACAAATATACAAAGAAATTCTAAACTCAATAGTAAAACATTGGAAAACATAATTAGAAAATGATCAAAATACATAAAAAGATGCTTTATTAAAAATGACATACAGATGATTAATAAAGATACAGGGGTGTTCACCACAGCCCCTAGGAAATGTGAGTTTGAACCCAACCTAAGATTTGATTATATCCTCCTAGTAGTAATAACAGAAACAGGGAAGAAATTCATTGATTACTCAGGCCGACTGTGAACAATTGTTATTTTTTTTTATCGATTTGTATTGCTAAAATTTTTCTGAGATATTATTTAAAAGACCATGGTTAATAATTTAAAAAGAAACAGAAACGTGAAAAAGGCAAGGATTCTACTCTACTAATCCAGGTCTAGGGAACCTCGAGTCCCTTAGACACAGTTAAGGGAGGAAATGAAAATGGTCGGGCATCATTAAAAGAGCAGCCTGGTATGTTGAGGGAATCTGAACGACCACAGTTTGGAGACTAGGATCCCAGTCATCGTTCAGGTTTGTGGGTACTGAGAATGGAGAGCAAATAACACATATTATGATCTAAAAATAAGAAGCGGAGGTAGAATGTACAGGGCTACAGCTCTTCAGATAACGAGTCTTCCTCTCAAAGGACGAGAAGAGTTCCTGCACCTCCGGAATGTTGCTGGAATCTGGACGGTTAGCACTGAACTAACTGAACTCTGCTGGTTTTAATTGCAAGTTTGCTTGTAATGGGTGTTACTGGCACCTTCTGATACATCCCTTTATATCTGCTACTCGTGAGGGTGCTTGTGAAAGAGATTTCGGGTAGTTTTGATCCGATGCTTCCAGGTAGAAAACCTCGGGTAAATGCGGAACAGGTGCCTTCATCACTGACATCGTACCGTCCTAGCTAGAGAGCCACAGACAGAAATCTCCCCAGGAAACCTTTTCATCCACTTGCTATGGAAGATAGTAAAGGCAAAATCATGGTACCTACTTATAACTAGCGTTCCCACAATGCTGTCAAGAGTACACTGGGCAAATGACAAAAGAGAGCCATAAACAGTGGTCCTGGGGAAGCTTAGCCCACTTTATTTGGCAAAAACCTTCTGGACACAGTGGGATCTGTTTATTCTTCTCGCTGCTTGAAGGTACCATTCTGTCAAACAGAGGGCTCGTGACAAACGCTATTTAAAGGAACTGCCACTCATTCTAAACAACTTCCAATACGCAAGCAAAGTTTTTAAAACAATACCCATAAGGGAAGCCATCCTTCTACAGATGTATTGAAAGTGTTTTCTTTCAGGATTTATACTTTCAAAAAATTGGGTCATAATCATTTTGGAGCATTGGGCATTCCATGTTACCTTTAGTCTGTCTCCTCCCTTCCGCACTTGGCATACACATATCCATTAGTGTGCATGTAATCTTGTATGTTCCTGTGGCAATCTCTTCCTTGCTGGGGTACCGTAAATACTGGAGTACCTGCCATTTACAATCCGTATGGTCAGTTTTACAAGATTTACGGTCTATATTGCAAAGTCCTCATAGACTAGGCCTCACTAGTGGATATGGCCATGTTTTACAACCCAGGAGCATGAGCTATGTATGACCTTATGTTTTAGAGAAAAATTAAATCCTGTCTAAATCATCTCTTAGAGTCTTCCCCTCTTGCCTTGTTCTTGTATTGCTTCACAGTCCCAGGATGTTTGGAGAAAGCCTGTACTTTTGTTCCTATGAGTTTGTTACTGAGATTTTTTTTTTCTAATGAAATTTAGGTGTTCCTACAAGAGGCTAGTAAGGACCTTCCTGCTTATAGCACTCCTTTCCCCCTACCTTCTGGCCACAGACATTCAAAAACCACATTCCTCAAGTTTTGCAGATCTTCAATGCAACCTCTTCCCACATATCCTTTATGGCTAGTGTGAGAGGTCCTTCTGTATATGTGTTGCTTTTATTGGTTAATGAATAAAGAAACTGCCTTGGCCTTTTCATAGGGCAGAGTAGAACTAGGCAGGTAAAACTAGACTGAATGCTGGGAGAAAGAAGGCGGAATCAGGACAAGCTATGTAACCCCGTAGGAGACAGACTCCAGAACTTTACCTGGTAAGCCACATCCTCGTGGCGATACACAGATTAATAGAAATGGGTTAAATTAAAATGTAAGAGTTAGCCAATAAGAAGCTAGAGTTAATGGGCCAAGCAGTGATTTAAGATTGAATTGAGAAGGAGCCGTTTATTAGGAGGACAGATAGGAGAATAATTGCTATTGTTACTTCGTATGAAATAGTTTGTGCTACCTCTTCCCACATATCCTTTATGGCTAGTGTGAGAGGTCCTTCTGTATATGTGTTGCTTTTATTGGTTAATGAATAATACAGTTTCTATGTGGTTATTTCCGTGCTGAGAAGCCAGGAACAAACAAGCAGTCTCTTACTACACATGGCCCTTCTAAATTTTGGGACACAGATTCAAGCTACTCCTCAGTCTCAAGCCTGTAGCCTAGCCAAGCATCTTCCTGAACTTGGTTTTCAAAAACACAGATCTCTGATATCTTCTCTAGACCCTAGAATGATTATGCCTCTTTCATACTTGGGAAGGGAGGAAGAGTAAAGAAAACATTTTATGATGAACCTACAGAAAAATAAAACCATGTTTTTCTTTTCATGCAATCCTACCATTCATTTTTGTACCCCCAGTGAACAACACAGACCCTCACAGAGAGGGAACACTCATGAATATTTAATCAGCATACAAGTGAGGCACAGGCCACACAGGTGAAGGCTCATGAGGCATGTCAACTGTGAGGCCTTATAGCAAAGCTAGTCTGCTTCAGGCTCAAGTTTCAGGATTCAGTGATTTTTTTGCTAAATAGTCATGTGACAAACCTTGACCATGTGATGGAGAGTTCGAGGTTTTAAAGGTAAGGTTATCCAGGATTCCCATTTAAGATGATAGGGAATTGCAGAATTGGAAGCCATGGTGATGTCACACTCAACTCTAAATGCACACATCTCAGGCAGTGGGGCAGATGACTGGTAAATCTGACATTCCATATTTAAACCAATGGAACAATGAGAAAAGCATCAAGCATCTGAGAGCTGCGCTTCCTCACTATCTCCTCCAATCCCTCGTTGTCATTAACGTTTTAATCATTCTGAGTGAATATCAGCCTACAGTACATTATACACATCTCCTCTGTCTTGAGCAAATCACAGCAAACATAATTTAACCTCCTGGGATTAATGTCGTCATTATAAGTGTTCACTGTTCCAGCCCATTTAAACACTGGTGCCTTCTAGGCCCTTGGACTTTTCTTCTTCTATACAACAGGAAACAACCTTAGCCTCTGAGTCTTCTAAACTAAAAGCTTCTGTTTTTGATTATTTTGGAGCATTTTCCTTGTAAGCATTTCTCTCACTCATTGCTTGACAATAGGATATGCCACTTTGTTGAACACTAGCTCTGTTTTTTCCTTTACAAGTTTTACCTCTTTTCTTTTCAGGTGCCAAGAGTCCATGAGAAATTGAGCTTCTTTTTCAGTTAGGACTAAATAAGAAAAAAATAGATCTGATTTTCATCGGGCTGATATTTTGACACCTGTTTTTTGCTTAATAGAATATTTTTTAGGATCACAGTTATTTTAAGTCCACAATAGCAAAGCAGCTGACTTATCGTTTCCAGGATGCTTGACATTTTTTCAGAACAATGCCATAACTTGGAACCATTTGCTTCCCATGCTAATCCTATCATTTTATGCACTTAAAGAGTATAAAAGGCCTGTGTCTCTGTAATCAGCTGAGAGTAAGTACTAATGCTTCATCCTTCACTGCTTGATCCCCAGTCTGCTGTAATTCCTGGCATACCATATGAACACTCTGGATAGTTAAAAACCAATTTACCCCACAGCAGATTCTGATGATGTCGCAGACGATGAAATGATTGATAGGATTTTTAGAGTTGGGCTATTAAGCTTACGTACTTGGAGTCGCAACTAGCAATGAGTGTAGATGCTCATAGGTACACTGGCCTCAAGTTTCAGAAGAGAGATGATTAGGCAACACTGGATGAAACCATAAAGAGAGCAAGTGACAGAGACATTAGACATGGGTGCGAGCTTTTACCAGTATGATTGTGTCTCTGCTTCACCTGAAGTAAATCTGAAGTTTTCATTCCTAAATGACCATCCAAACACACCTAAGTTCCCTATATATTTTATGGACACAGTGTTAATTTGGGGTGTTTATATGTCCTATATAGGATCAGATATTTGAAGACTTAGTTGGAGAGGTTATGGGGAGGTACAGTCATATTGGAGAAAGCATATCACGGGTGGGAGGGGGGCTTGAGAGTGTATATAATCATACCTCGTTTCCTGCTCACTATCATTTGAAGGTATGATTTCCCACTTCCTGTTCCTGCTACCATGCTGGCCACTTGCTGTCATGATGGACTCTAATCCTTCTGGGATCAAAAGTGCAAATGAACTCTTTCTCCTATGTTACCAAGGTCAAGGTGCTTGTCATAGCCACAGAGATATAACTAATATAGTAGTTTTTACTTTACTGCTGTTGTCCAGAAGAAAGAATATGGAGAAATTTGCTATTTTCATTCCATCAGGGTTTGCCTTCCTTTTTCTGTCTTGCAATGTGCTTTGCGAGGAAGGTCCCTACAAGAAGTCTACGGAAGTAGACAGGCTGACAAGATGCCAGGCCTCTTATCGTTGCAATCTGTGATTATATCACCATACGCCAAAGCAACTTTCCAGATGTGCCGCTGGGGTCAGAGGTTATCTAGATTTTCTGGAGGAGCCCTATGCTATATTGCAAGCAGGAGACCTATGCTAGCTGTAGTCAAGGGAAGAGATGTGATCATAGAGGCACGAACAAAGCCAAGACATGGGAACAAAACTCACTCTGTTGAGCTGCTGACTGAAGTTGGAGGAATGGTCGTGTGTCAAGGGATCCAGTGGTGCCTAGAATGAGGACAAATAAGGATACTGGTTCTACCCTACAAAGCTATAGAAAGGTGTGATTAAGGGAACCTCGGCTTTAGTCCATTAAGAGCTGTGTTGAATAATAGCAGACGTGTGTCTGAGAATATTCAGCATCCAGCCAATGTATGCCCTTTGGGTCTTTGTCAGGTTACTATTGGGTCTTCCCTCCCCTTCCTCTCAAATGTAAACAAGCATGGCCATGGGTTTGCAACACTTCCTTTCGCTTATTATTTTCTTTACACCACTTAGCCCCTCAAGCTATCATAAAATACATTTGTTTACATTTTTCTCAGGTGCCCCTCTGAAGTTGTAATCTATCCGGCAAGTGTTGATTATTATTGGTCCTGTCCACCAGTGTATCAACAGGATGGAGAATAGATGCCGACAAACACACATTAATATTAGAAAATATTTTAATAAAAAAATGAAGCCAGAGTAGATCAATGTTTGACTAGAAGAATATAATTCCTTCTCTCTTTTCAAGAGCTTCCAGCACATGTGCTACTTTTCTTCCTAGACGCCATTACAGCATTTCTCTGAAGGAGTGCATAGAACCCCACACTGGAACTCCCTCCTCTTATCATATGAACAATGTGAATCTATCTACTATGTTAAGCCATCTTACATGAAGCGGTATGGACACAGCCTGCCCCTCTGATTGTGCTCGATCCTTCCTTAGAAGAGTTCCATCCTTGGCATTCATCAGCCCGTCTCCAACACAACCTGCTCTCGGGCTTTCCTGGCCCTTTGAGAGCTTCGCCATACTCTTTTAAAGCTAACTCTTCTCATCACCTGGTATGCTTCAAACCCTAATTATCAGCGTCTGTTTTAGACTGACTGTAAACACACTGACTTGAATCTGCCCCACGAAGCCTCCCAGTCTTTCTTCTCACATAACTTCTCCTGTAAAAAGTTGTACCTCGTAAAACTATCAAGGATCATTTTTTAAAAAAAAAAATCTAAAGAAAAAAAATTCTAGGCTCTCAAAATTTAAGATGAACCATGACAGTATAGGGAGTTAGTTCAAACAGGATACAAATAATACCCAAATCCCCAGTTCACAAGCAGATGCCTTTAGAGGCAAGAAGCTGTAGAACAGAGAAAAGCCAATCTGTCCCCGAACCTGGATGTAAAATGGGGTAACCCCTGGTCTGCGTTTTATTCTTTGGTATTTCGTACACTCTCAATCATCCTCTCCCCGTTCCATTAAAACTGCATTTCTCATGAGCTCCAAACACCACTTCAGCTTGACAACTCTGATTTCTCAAGCAACTCATGAAGTTTTGTGTGCTAAGTGCTTGTCTGTGCTTCCATGATGTTAAAAGTTCATATTGTAAGGTTTTGAGAACATCACATGTATCTAGCAATCCTGAAACCACCGATGCTCAAAATCTTTAATACCACATCCATAATACAATGTTTTAAACTCAATTCTCTGAAAATATTTATAAGCATATATTTATACTAAGCATAATGTATTTACACAGAAGATTAAAGATGCATTCTTAGTAAAAAGTTTCACTTATTTCTAAATGATCCAAGTATTTTCTTTAATGACTGGAGACTGCTTCTACACTGAGCAGTCATATTATTTAAAATATGTCTTGAACTTGGTATAGAGTTAGATATAAGAATGCTAATAACCTTTTCTCTTTCAGGTCCCAGAGAAAGCTGACAGTAGATTGTAATTTAACTCAATTTCTGTTATTTTTGCAGATTTAACAAAACTTGAAACCTGAACACCCAAAGTCTGCACACATATGCATATACCCCATGGCTCCTTCTTGTTTGCACGCCAACCACAAGTCATTAGTCTGAAACCTTACTTGATTGAGCCTGACCCTGGTCTATAGCATTATGCAAAATACAAAGGCACAACTGGGAAGAGAATTCTGCTTGAACAGCTCAGCTTTGAGAGGTTTGGGAGGTGTTCACAACCTTGGAAAAAGCAATCATGGCCAACTAAGCAAAAGTGGACTGGCACCTCAAATGAGTCAAGTCTGGATTCTTTAAAAATAGGAACACAAGTATAATTCCTTGTAGCCATAGGCACTTAATCTTCTCATGCTACCTCCCTTCATGCTTCAATAGAGACTAGTTTTGTCACAACAAGACTACAAAGAAAGAACTGGGTTTTGACAGCTTAAAGATAAGTGTGGTCAGTAATCTGCCCGAATCCATATGAGCAACAACTAGCAAAACTGGAATTTATACGCTAGAAACTTAACTTTAGATTCCAGCTACTTTTGGGGGGTGGGAATCTTTTGGTCAATAATGGGTAGTCTGACCCTCTAGGAACTAAAAGGACCAGAGCCAGGAACACAAAAAGGGAACAATAATGTGCCATAGAATTTTCTGAACAACTTGTACTATATCCATTAAAGTAAATTGCTCAGGATGAGGACTATAACAAGAAAGTGTGTGACCCAGCACACCGAGATTGTCCTCTGGAGGCAGAGAAACAGGTGCCTGGTTGCAGTGTTTGGTTATTTTTAATACTGTTTTAAAAAATGCTTGTTTTTTATAACTCTTGTTTTCCCCAAGATTTTCTTTTTTCTTTCTCCTCTTCATCCTTTTCCTCTCCTTCCTTATTCTCTCCTCTTCCTTCTCTAAATCCTTACCTCACCCTCTCCTTCCTTTTCCCATTCCCACCCCCCTCCCGACAATTTGGTGGTTATATAACTCAAATCAAGTTCCACTGAGTATACATGCAGTATTTCCTGTCAATTGCTTTAGAATGTATTTGGAAACAAAATACATAAAGAAGCTAGGATAGAGAGAGAAGGGGAAAAGTGGGTGGGAGAGAGGAAGGGGATACATTCTCTTGTAGTTGCAAGAGGACAAAACAAGTTTCAAGAATTAAGACAAACAAACGAGAATTCACATTGTGCTAACTTTAATTTTGTAAATGGTGATGGCCTGCACATAGCCTCCTGGCAATGGTGGCCACACATACCTTCAGGTGGACACTGTGCCTTTCCCTCCTTTGATTCCAGCTGTTCCCTTTGTTGATGTCTTGTGATGGCCTCTGGTTGCCAAGGTCCTTTTTATTCCTGATGGTCTGCAGTCCTCACTGAGCCTACCAGAGATAGATAGAAATGGGATACTGAATAATAACAAAACGAATCCGCTCCAGTAGACCATTTAACTCCAGCAATGTTTTCTAAACGCACACATTCTGGCTGGCACACCGTTCTCTCTGAGTCTACGGAACATTGCCATTTGCATTCCAATCCAGGCTGTGTCCCGGCCTTGCTGCGAGATAGATGAACCTCTCATTCTTTTGGTGTTTTAATTTCCTCAGTGGCTAAACCCGAAAGCATATATCCAATCTACCTTTCAGAACTCCTGAATGGATTATAGCGAAACCTTTCATAATGCGTTGGCTTAAAAGATTTCTCTCTGAACCATATTGATGCTTTCAATATTCTATTTTCCCCAAACAGTCATCAATAGGACTCACAAAAGAAATATAGTCATATAATTGGATTAATTTCTATAAATCTTTGGATGAACTCAAAATGTTTGGCCTTGACTAATCAATGAATTTGGATTTTTGGCAAGCAGTAATCATGCGCACATTTCAAGGATCTGCCATTTTCTAAATAAAACAATCTGCTTTAGCTAATTTCAAGACTATAAATGTTAATATGCAGCAGTATTAGAATACGGTTTCATTGGACTACTTTCGCTGACGGTCTGAGGAATCAAGATGCAAAAGCAGCCATATGAATGCCAAAGTAGGAAGTCATCTAGAGTCTCCAATGTCAGATCGTGACAAGGTCAAGGTTGAAAATTTCTAAAAGGGAATCTAGTGGGGGTGGGCTGACTTGACAGTTGAAGTGGGAGGGGAATAGACCTTCCTATACAACTAGCAGTTCTGTGCGCAGTGCCATTGCATCTAAGTATTCAACCTTCAGCTCCGCCATTGCTTCATGTGCTCCCAAAGACAAATATGAAAGCCAGGGAGGAGACAAAATGTATATACCCAGGTGACTAGCCACAACCAAACCCTAGGTACTATATTAGAGTCCTCATTCAGATGCTGAGTTAGAAATCTTCAAGTCTACTTCAGTCATGAAGACCAATCAATGAGCCGACTAGCATGTGTACCTTTGTGGGAGAAACAGTTCTGGGTAGAAATCCTGAACTGGAGCCGTTAGGAAATGAGAGGACGATGTGTGTCCCCTCCTTTGGGAAAACAAAACACTGTATGAAAAAGATACACAACATATAACCGAGGTCAAGATTTAGAAAAAACCTGCACATAAAAAAAAAAAAAAAAAAACACAGTTCTGAGTTTTTGAGTATTTGTGATATGGGAAGGACTTCAAAAGAGTCATCCCAAAGCCTCATGTGACCTTCAAAGGTTCTTGTTACAAATTTATGTTAGAGGTGCAGTGGCTGAAACTTAGACGGGCAAGTAATAGTCATAGAAGTCCCAGTGCAGGATGTAATGGGACAGGTACTAAGTCCTTGCCTACATATTACTTACATATTATATACACATATTACTTACAAAGTCCTCAAAACATCTTTATGGGGTGGATATTAGTGTCATATACATTTACCATATGGGAAGCAGATATATGAGATATTAAGGAAGTCACATGACTCCCAGATAATAACCTTGGGTTTCAAATCTAGGGAGTTTGGCTCTAACAAGGGGGCACATAAGCATCGTTTGCTACTCTGCATTATACAGAGTGAGTGGACAAAGAGAGATCTGAGGGTTAGACCTGCATTCTGTAGACAGTATGCTCTTTGTGTCTAATGTTAGCTGCTCTTAAGAGTCAAGCAGGGAGTATTTGGGGCAGGAATTCTTTTGAAGGATGTGATCATTTTACCAAGTTTAAGAATCTGAAGTTCTCAGCTGAATTTCTTCTTACCCTTTTTCTAAATATCAAGGAATCTTAAAGAATATACCAAGCACCTTCGCTGTTGCTAAAAGTGATAATTCTTCTCTTGCCTCATCAGACTTGGGTAGGCCCATCATCAATGGCCCCGAGTAAGCAAAGACATCAGCCCATCAGGGCTGTGAGACCTCTGTGGCCTCGGCACAAATGCACAGCGACTGACTTTGAAATGGAGCCCTTGTCTGTTTTGCCTTCATTTTTCACCTTGACAAACACACTGAACTTCAAGCATGGGGAAATACCCTGATGAGCACTTTGGGAACACAAGTTCCTTTTCCTCGAGGGAAGCAAAATCTACTAAGAAACACTGAGATACTGACAGCTAGATGTAATTCATATTGGAGAGATACAGAGTACTCTTGGCTCTTCACCCAAGTCCAAGTTTCTGCTGTGTGAGAAAGTTAGAACAGGCTCAGGTATACTCTGGGGCTCCAATCAAGGCTCATAAAGGTGAGCTACGGGGATTTGCAATATGCTTAACCACCATAAATGAGTCCGGGCAACTCTGCACGCTTCTCATGTGCCCTGGAGAGCCAGGCAGATCATCGTTATCATTGTTACTATTTTATCCTCCAAATACAACACAGCATCTTCTCTTCAGTAGGCTGTGTCCCTGAGAGCAAAATAAACTCAACAATTTCTTCCCGCAACATCTCATGAATATTAATACCTTCTTTATTTATTGTTTGGCAAAATATGACAAAAATAAAAATGCACTACAGCAAAAAAGAACAAGAATACACCAAAAATATCTAGCTTGTGTCATCATCATTATCAATAAACACACACTTGACAAGCGTGCGGCGTGCACTCCTCGGCCCCAGAATCCTTTCTTACCAGTGATTTTTCTGAAAAGGTGTGGGCGATTCTTTGGTTGCTACTCACGGATTCATGTTAATTTTGAAATTGCGCAGACTTGGTGTACACAGCTTTGGCACAAGGAGATATGCAAGAGCGGCCTTTCAGAAACAGATTCCCAGGGCCTCAGAATCTTTCCTCTGAATGCTTTGTGCAAGAATCTCATCTAAGACAAAGAGAACTGAAGCAGTTTTGATTGAAAGGAGTAGATGTAGCCCCTCAGTCCAGCCCCTGTCTCACATCCCAGCACTGTAAGAAAACTTTGAGTTTGCACAGCACACTTGCAAAGTCCCTGATCCAGCTTGCAGAGAAAGGCCCAGAATACCAAGCCAATTAAGGCAGCAGAGGCCAGAGAACCAGAGGCAGAGCTGGGAGTAACATCTCCACCCCTCAATCCTCATCTAGTGATCTTTATAAACTGCTTTCTGTCTCCCTGCAGAGTACTATTTAGAGGTTAAGTAAAAACAAATGTTTATCCAGACAACTTGCTCTCCAGCTCTGGTAACTAACCTCTGAACATGATCGTGTGTTCCTGGAGCGACACTGTGATAAGCAGTCAGAGGACTCGCAATAGGATAGATGACAGAGAGTGCCCAGGATTACAGTGTCTGCTTTGTGTTTATAGACATGGGAATGCGGCATAGAAAACCTTGCATGTGAAAATCCTTGAACTCTGGCAGAGGAAAGTGAGTCTGGCCATACCCAAAACTTGACCAGCCTTCCAGAAAGCACATCTGTCAATCTCCTGTGCTTCACTTTATCCCCTAGAGAGGTCCTGAATTCAAGGCAGTGCCTTTGAGTCACAGGCAAAACTGTTGTCAAGGACAGAAAGCATTATAATAGTTGAATGTATAGTGCTGTATATGCAGTTTAGTAAAAGAACAGTAGTATCCAGCTAGATGTCCCCATGTAACCCCCTTATGTGATGGAACGTGTCAGTGGGCATGTCTAGTATATTCTCCAGCAATGATGACACCCAGTCCCATTGTCTCTGGCTTGCAAATAAATCCCTTCAGTAGCTGTACCATAAACTCAGCTTGAGAGAGCATCAGATTCTATCATGTGATTCGGGTACAGTCATGAGCAGTGTAAAATCTTGCCTCTCGTACTGTACTCTGTATCCAGGTTACTCCATAAGCTATATCCTTCTTCCTCTGAGAGGAGGTTTTTCTAATATTCAAAATAGATATTCTTTCAGAAGTTCTTACTCTCTTTCATAGAGGAACTGGCTTTGGCCTGCCACATACACAGTACGATCATTTCACACAGAATGCATTTGAGGGTCTGGAGAGATGTCTCAGCAGTTAAACACACTAGGTTTTGTAGAGGTTCTCGGCACCAATTAGCACTTGAGGGAATGGAACACCCTCTTCTGTCCTTCAACTGCACCCAGCAAGATGCACAGACATACATGCAGCCAAAACACCCCCTCTCTCACACAAACACACACACAAACACATGCTAAAATGTAATTGATGTAGTTGACCCATTGTTCCTCCCAACAACCTTCAGCAGAGGAAGATTTTATCTGAAAGTGGCTAGAGTTATTTTCTTATTTTTTCCCCTGTATGTTAAAAGGTCTTAAAAACTCCTTTACACAGTAGAAAAATAAATCTAGCAAATATAATGGAAAAAGTTACATTTAAAAGGGTCCTATAGAGTTGTGATTTTGTTGTTAACCATACTGTGATTGTTGAGAATTCTATGATATATAGAGTACTGAATCATGACATCAAATACTTAAAATTCCATTGTTTTCCATTGGAAAGACATGGTTGAACATCGGAAAAGCATGGAGACACAGAACTAAGAAGTCCATGTGGCCTCCTCTGTGGTCACACTGTAGATGTCAGTAGGTATGACACAGTTTTCCAACCACACAGAAAGAGGCTGATGTCCAACCTCCTACTCCAACTATGAGTTTTAGATGTACAAGTGACAGATTAAGAAAACCCAAACATACCCCTCCATCAAAGTAATTTAAAAAATCTATTGAGAACTATGAGAATCTACTACAATTTCAGAATTCCGGAAATAACCAAGAAGGTACAGTATTTTAGAAGACATTTTTTAAGCCAGGTGGTAGTGGCACATGCCTTTTATCCCAGCATCCAGGAGGCAGAGGCAGGTGGATCTCTGTGAGTTTGATGCCAGCCTGATGTACAGAGTGAGTTGCAGGACAGGCACCAAAGCTACGCAGAGGAACCCTTGCTTGAAAAAAAAAAGAAAAAAAGAAAATAAAATATTTTTTTAAACTGACCAGGAAGTGCAAATTAGTATGTTTGTCCTCATGTTATCCCCTGCTAGACACCGAGACAGTGAAAATGACATCAGGCTACATTGTAGAAGGTGACCCTGGATGAAGCTGGGAGGAGCAAATTGGTTAGGAACTCCTTGACTGAGGATGCCTGGGAGACCTGTGCAATAGCCAGTCTTAGGAATTTACCTACGCTATTGACTGCCACAGAACATTACCAAAACCACAAACAGGCCAATGTGTTTTAAAACTGTCTGCTTTCACAGAGCCTGGAAACTGGTCAGAGGTTTCTGAATTGGACATCTTAGGTATATCCTAGGCCTGCACATGATCTTTCCTGTCCCCAGAAATGTCCTATGTTCCAAAAATACCTACCTCCCAGCCTTTCTTCTCAAATATGTTATTTAGAATATTGTTTGCCCAGGTGTCATCTGAAGACAGACGTTTCTGTCCCACCCAGTCCCACAGCCATTCAGTACCAAATAAAAACATTTTTACATTATTATACACTGTTTGATCTATTGTTCAGGTTTATTACTAACTACCTCTTACAACTTAAATTAGTCCATAATTCTTATCTGTGGTTAGCCATGTGACTTGGTATCTTTTCTCAGTAAGGCATTCTCAACTTGTTTTCTCTGCTTCTGGCTGGTGACTGACTTTCTCTTCCTAGAATTCTCTCTAGGAATTGCTCTCCCTATACTTCCTGCCTGGCTACTGGCCAATCAGTGTTTTATTAATCTAACACAAGTGACAAATATTTTTAGTGTGCAAGAGCATTATCCCACAGTAGACATCCATTCATTTCAGGCCACAGACATGAGAACAGGGCTAGAAGCCTCCCTTTCAAGGTCAGTTCTCATCACTCTGATTAGCCTTGCACTGGAACTCACCACTAAGAGGAGTAATTAAGAGATGCCCAACTGGAAAGTAAGAAGCAACAGTATCAGTGTTTGCCGCTGATCTTATATGTTGAAAACTCCAAGATTTCATGAAATTCTTGAAATCACCAAATGAATTCTGTAAAATGAAGGCTACACAGTCAAAATACAAAAATCATATGTGTGTGTGTGTATGTGTGTGTGTGTGTTCTATCAGCAATAAACTATTTGAAAAAGAAATTAGTACTGAAAGGAATCAATTGCTTAGGAAAAAATGGAACTGAGACAAAAACATGTATTATAAGCAACAAGCAATCTTTGGAAAAAAATAAATACTTTACAAAATGGGAAGACAGACCATGTTTACAAATTGGCAGAGTCAATAGCATTAAGGGGGCACTGCATCCCCTGTGTTGATCTGCACACATAATATAATAGCTATCAAAATGTGTCATTCCTGTCTGGGCAAGGTGACCCTAAAATTGACAAGGAAATTCAAAACATTATACTAGCAAGCAGTACCGAAAGTGAAAAGCAAGCTTGGAGGACTTACAACTTCCTGATTGAAGATCTTGCAGTGTGGGGCAAGCATAAGGACACATGTGGAATTGATGAACAGGATCCAGAAGCAAGTAGACCACAAACCTATGATTTCTAACCAAGTGTACCTATCTCATTCAATTGGGAACAAACTGGCATTTCAATAAAAGGGGCTGGAGCCACTCAATATTCACAAGAACAAGGATGATTTGTGGTTCTTGACTCAAATCACACACACACACACCACACACACACTCACACGCACACACAAACCACTCAGGTTAAATATCTAAATATAAAAGCAAAAAGCATGATCTTGGATGGAAACACAGGTACAAATTCTTGTGCCTGAAAGCAGTGGCTTCCTAAACAAGATGCCGAAAGCATACGCAACAAATAAAATCTTCCCACCACTGTGACTTTGTTGTTGTAAGCTTGTGTGAGTGAGGCCCAGAACACTGCTGAAGACAACACAGCAGATAAAACAGAGAACCTTTAAACGTTAAGTACTGATAAGGACAAGTCTCTAGATTATGTAAAGGACTCTGAGCTAAGATCCCTTGCTTGGGGAAGAAGCAAACAATGTCTATCATTCCACCAAAGTTCACTAAGGGGACCTTATTTACATTAGATGAGGAGTTATGGACAGGAACATAGGGAACCCTAAAACAGCTATACTGGAATGTCTTCACCTAGCAGTGATGATGACCTCCTCATGACTGCATCTCTTCACCTATATCCCCAGTCCCACCCTCCACAAACCCAATATCACACACTAAAATTAAAGCAGAATTGCATACAACTTATTGGGAAGGAGGCCTGGATAATCAGGTGAGAATCCCATACTTCCTCTCCTCTTTTTCTTGTCTTGGTTATGTGTCCATTTCTGTGATAAAACACCATGACCAAGCCAGTTTATAAAGGGAAGTGTTTAACTGGGCTTATGGTTCCAGAGGGTTTGAATTCATGAGGGCAGAGCACAGGCATCACAGAAGGAACAGCTGGGAACTCACATCGTGAGACACAAAAAGAGGCAGAAAAGACACTAGGAATGTCATGAGTCTTTTTAAGCTTCAGATACTGCCCTTAGTGGTATAATTTCTCCAATGAGGCCATACCTCCCAGTCCTTCCCAAAGAGTCACAAACTGGGGACCAGGTATTTAAATTCAGGGACTTTTAAGGGACATCTTTTACAAAGCACTATGGGAGTCAATGAGCTGAGCTGTAGTGAGTTTGTGTTAGCAGGTCCAGCAGAATTCCTGAAGATGATGTCAGTTTGGCTCTGAGGATAGCCCTTTAGAACGCACACATCCCAGTGATAAAAGCACAAACACCCAGCTTAAAGATGTGGGAAGATTTTGAAGTTGTTTCTCCAAGCATGATACTAAGAAATGAAAATAAGCATGCTCAAAGGTACTTCAAGTCCTTGTTCATTAGAGAAAGGCAGCTTAGACACATTAGGTAAGACACATGGTATCACGTCCAGTAGGTTGTATTTAATAAGACATACAAAACCCACAGAATACTCAGTGTTAAAGAAAATAGGGAAAACCAGAACCTTTCTTTGCTGATGAGAATGCAAACTAGTGGACCTCTTGTGGAAAACATCTTGAGCAAGATGTTCCCTGTAATCTGTCACTTGCTTGCCTAGGCATTCAACCAAGAGACAGGTCCACACAAACATTGCAATAAAAATACCATGACATCCCTGCTATTCAGAAATTTCATAGACGGGGGCTGTGAGATGGCTCACTGAGTAAAAATGCTGACTTTGCAAGCATGAGGACCTGAGTTTGAATCCCCAGAACCCACGGAAAAGCCAGATGCCTAGTGTGGACACCTGTAATTCCAGTGCTTCAATGAGGAGATGGGAAGTAAAGACAAGGAAATCTCTAGAAACTTAAGCCATCTATTCTGGTGCACACCACAGAAAAACAACAAAGAGTCCCTGTCTCGAATAAGGGGAAGGCTATCTTCTGACTTCATTGTTCATGCCATGGCACACATGGGCTGCACACATGAGAAAGAGAGAGAGAGACAGACAGAGAGAGAGGGGGAGGGAGGGAGGGAGGGAGGGAGGGAGGGACGGGGACAGACGGAGGGACGGAGGGATGGAGGGACGGAGGGACGGAGGGACGGAGGGAGAAAGAACAAGAAAAGTATCTAAATATTTTAAGTGTTAAAGTATTTTATACTTTAGATATTAAGGCACCTAAACACTTTAGCTAAATACATTAGCTGATAGGGGATAATCAAAGTCTATCTTCTACTGTTAAGTGCTATACAGAGGTGAAAATCTCTTGAGTCCTTGTACATATTGCACGCCTATTTGGATGAACTTCTGAAATGCTAGCGTATAGCTAAGGACAGAGATTGTAGGATTACGTGTAAGTAGGATCCAGGAATGCTGAGTATGAAGAGACAGTGAACACAGCTGTGGTTCCCAGAGGTTGGTATGAGAAAGAAACAGACTAGCTACCAACAAATGTCTGCTGGTTTCTTTTTGGGGCAAGAATCGTATTATAGAATTAAATAGTGCTGATGCTTGTACATTGTTGTGAATATTCTTAAAACCCATGGAGTTTTAGTCTTTAAATTTGCTGATTTTTTTCTTCTTAGAATTTTTTTTTGTTCAATATCAATGCCAAAGATAGATTCTTGCTTGTCTGTAGCCTACAGTTTAGATTTTTAGAAACAACAGATGCAGGATAGGTATTATAAGCATTTCTTGTTCCAATTGACATCTCCTGAAGGGATAAACTCCAGGGACACAGTTCCATGTAGTGAAAATAGAATTATATTATGAAGAAATCAAAAGTAATTATGAGTTTGATATATATAGTCTTTGCAACTGGCTGATTTTCGAATGTATATGAGCCAAATTTCATTCCCTGAAGTACCTATGTGTTTAAAAGTATTTAAAAGTATCCCTACCTGGAGAGCAAGAGTTGTTATGGGACAGTGATGTGGGTGTGGAGGACCTGCTGTTGGGTAGCAGCAGTAACTGTGATGGGTGGTGATGTGTGTGTGTGTGTGTGTGTGTGTGTATTGGAGGACCTGCTGTTGGGTAGTAGGAGTCACTGTGATGTGTGGTGATGGTGATCTGTGTATAGAGGGCCTGCTGTTGGGTAGCAGGAGTCACTGTGATGCTTGGTGATGGTGATCTGTGTATAGAGGGCTTGCTGTTGGGTAGCAGGAGTCACTGTGATGCGTGGTGATGTGTGTATGTGTGTGTGTGTTGGAGGACCTTCTGTTGGGTAGCGGGAGTCACTGTGATGGATGGTGATGTGGCAGGGGGTGGGGCTTGCTGTTGGGTAGTGAGGCTAGAATCCTCGGAATCAGCAGAGGTCAGGAAGATCTAATGCTCTGATAAAGTGAGGAGTATTTAAAGTGGGAGGGCTGGGGAAGTGGATATGCAAATCAGGATAATAATAACATCTTAGGAATTGAGAGGTCTCAACACTCATCAGGAGATACTCTCCAGGGTCATTCTGGAGCATGTCAGGTGAGGATGGCATGACAGATTGTTCTTGAAGGATCCCAATGGCTTCGCTGGGCAGGGAGCAGGAAAAATAGAGGATGAGACTCAGGGAAACAGTGGGGGTAAAGAGTGGGTAGTGAATAAACAGACCTTCTCCTTTATACGTTCCTAGTAAGCTGAAGTGAAGAAACAAGTTCTTAGCTTCATAGGAAGAAGACTAAGGAGAGGAGAAACAAAGAAAAACAGAGAGAATGCCTGTTAAAATCTGACTGCTGGTGTAGATTTATTTGCAAGTACATTTAAGCATTATGCTAATTACTCATGCATCAATCATCTGTATTTCATCGAGAGACGCTCAGGGAGCTATTGTCTTTCCTGATGGTTATTGAGTCAGCATCGGAGCCAGCTGGAGTGCTGATTAAAACCTAGATTGCTGGCCCCACCCTGGGGTATTTCAGTGGCAGGACTGGATGGGGCCTAAGAATGTGTATGGATGACGAGTTCCGAGGGATGACTGACAGTTGCTCATCTAGGGACCAAGGACACCTTGAGAATCACTGACTTCATAAGGCAGAGTTCCAAGGAAGAAATCCTGGTGGCTCTAATGCCTGAGGAAGGATGGAAGAAAACAGTGGGGTTAAAGTGCATGCCACTTTTGATAGCTCCCAGACAGAGAGCAGAGGAGGGGGAAGCAGGCCAACCTTTGCACCCTCACAGCTGACTGCAAGAGGGCATTTAGGTTTTTATATCCATTAGCAATGTTGTTTGAATTTTCAGACTAATAGTTCCCGAATAAAGCCATAGAAATCCAGGGTTAGGAAAAATTACACATATAAATCTTATTAGTGGACACAGTGAAAATTACGTAAGCAAAAGCTGAACGAGGTGATTAAAAAAAAAATGTTCTGTAGATCTCTGATCCCCCCTTTTTAATACTGTGAAAAGACACCAATACTACAGCAACTCTTACAAAGGAAACATTTTATTGGAATGGCTTGTTTACAGTTTTGGAGGTTCAGTCCATTATTAGCATGGCAGGGAGCATGGCGGTGCACAGGCAAATGTGGTGCTGGAGCTGAGAGCCCCATATCTTGTCTCAGAGGCAACAGAAAGGTGACTGACTATCACACTGAAGGAAGCTTGAGCAAAAGAGACCTCAAAGCCCGTCCCCACGGTGACAGTGATACACTTCTTCCAATAAGGACATGCTTCCTAATAGCGTCACTCTCCTGGGGCCATTTGCTTTCAAACCACTACACACGGGTTTTCGTATAAAATTTCAGTTGAGTGTTCAATACAATTGTTTTTCCCCAGAGCTGAGCACTAAACCCAGGGACCTGTGCTTTTCTAGCAAGCACTATACCACTGAGCTAAATCCCTAACCCTGCTCAAAACAATTCTCAAAGAAAAAAAGCTTTAAGACGCCTAAAATAAAAACATATCTGACAGTTGCCAGAATTTCTCACCAAATGAAAATGCAGAATATACAATTAAATCTGCATTTCTGATGATAAGCATTGTTTCATTTTTAACATAAGATGGTTTGTGTATTATTTGGGGCAGAACTAAGACACTAACATGTTTTCATTAGGTATTTAAAATTTCAGCTTAACATAGTGCCTTAGGGTTTCTATTGCTCTGATGAAACACCATGAACAAAAGGCAAGCTGTGGAGGCAAGGGTTTATTTGGTTTACATTTTGGCATTGCAGTTCATGGCTGAAGGAAGTCAGGACAGCAACTCAAACAGGGCAGGATCCTGGAGGCAGGAACTAATGACACAGAGGCCATGGAGGGTGATGCTTACTGTCTTGATCCATCTGGCTTACTCAGCCTTCTTTTGCATAGAATCAGGACCACCAGTCCAGGGATGGCACAGCCCACCATGAGCTGGAAGCTCCCCCATTGATCCAGGTACTCATTAGATGAGGATTTAATATGTTGACAGTTTTATAAGGAGGCAAAAAAAAAAAAAAAAAAACCCAACCACATCAAGTCCTGCATGTAACCAAATGAGAAACAAAAGGATGTAGACACTGGGGAAGTTTGAAGGATACCGTGTAATGGGGGCCAGTGTGGCTGTGACAACTGAGACAGGGAGCAGTAACATTGAGTCCATAGAACTTCAGCTGTTCCTACAGCTGCAGAATTTGAGTATCTAAAACCCCATGCTGAGCTCTAGAAGAAGTGTGAGTAGCATGGGTGTAGACAGCAGGCAAACGGGTAGGAGAGGAGAGCCGCTGCTGTGGACACGGCCTGCTCTTGCCCATGTGCCATACTGCACAACTTGTATAGCATAAACACAGGCATCGATCCTCATCAATTTTAACATGGATCCATGTCCTGAGGACTACACAAAAATAAGTTAAATTGCATAATACCAGACGAAGCTTAGATACTGAGCCTGTGGGACAGGACCCTGACCCTGATGACTGCAGTATTTTCAATTAGAAAATAAGTAAATCGTTGCTACTAAACCCCAAGAAAAGATACCAAGGAATTTTTGCTCATGGAGAGAAAAAAAGGCTGCATGGGGAGGAAGTTGACTTTCTCTGATTGGGGTTTGAAATGGAGGTTCTGCCTTCTGTACACCCAGGACCGTAACAGAAAGCTCTCCTGGGGAACCAGCCAATCCGGGTGCTATCTCTCGGAAATGTTTCCAGCTACACAATGTTTGCCTGAGCTTCAGCTTCCCAGCTGTGAAGCAACAGTTTGGGATTATATTCTCTCGGGGCCCTTCCCATTTAGTATTCGGTGATTAATTGAATAAATCATCCATTCAGTGAACGCTTACTGTGAGTCTGCCATATGCAAGGCAATTTTTCTAGGACATATGATAGATTCAAAGAGAGTTGTTTATTCATCATTGGGTCAAATAATGAAGCAAGTAGTTTGTCCCTTCTCCTGTTGAAGGAGCCACCTGGGCACTCTAGATGGCGGGCCTCTGGCCGGGAAACTCAAGCAGCAGGATTTTCCAATCTCCTTCCATTTCATTTTGGAGTTCCCCCTTCCCTAAATTTCCTGAGGAAAACCCCACTTATCTGCACCCCATTCCCTGGGGTTCCTGCTCTCAGCCTTTCAGTAACTCATCTGATGATCTCATGTGTGCCAAAGTCCCCCAAAAGGAAGTAGGGTGCTCCATCTGAGAAGCTAGCCATATAATGTCACATTTCAACCCTCTTTTTCTTTTTACATATTAGTTACTCCAACCAGTAACTGATTCAGAATAAATAAGAGAGAGAGAAATCAAGGCATCATTTGTCAAGGCTGTTTGGTGTTAAACTAAGGGTTATTATCTCATTACGTCGTCACAAACGGCCATGACAACTGTTTATTATCCTCGTAGGTGAACCTGGACAGGAAGCAGACAGGGAACCTGCCGTCGCCAGCCACAAGCACCAGGGAAGGAGTAATTGCCTTTTCTACTGCCATGGTCTCCTTGGGCTGGAGAGCACTAATTAGGTTAGACGGGCTGCCGAGCGAGCCCCGGGGATCCTCTTGTGGGTCTGTCTCATTTCCTCAGGAATACGACTGCAAACCTGGGTCACCACACTCAGCTTTTGCATCAGTTCTTGGGACTCAACTCAGTCCTGCTGCTGACAAGGCAAATACTTGGCCCCCTTGGTCATCTCCCCAGTCCTCACAGGAATATTTATCGCAGAAATATTTGTTCACATTGTCACCTGTCACTCATACTGTAGGAGACAAAGACTGCAAGACACCAAATGACCACTAGGTTAATATGGGAGTGGCCCAGGCAAATGAATATTCTTTAAACTCTGCGCCTTGTTTACAGATATCGCTCCTTTGTACAGAAACTGCTGGCTACATGCCTTTTGTAGCGATATCACTATTTAGACAACCGTGTCTGACTCTGAAAGTGTGACCTCTGCATAAGTTCTGTGTGTCACAGTGATCACCACTGTCTCCACAGCTGTAAGAGGTGGCTCACAACCATAAGATCTCTGCACCCTCAATAAGATTTTACTGTGATAAAACCATACTCGCTGAACATAGCGGACAATGAGGGCTGCTGAGAAGTCAAGAACAATGGCACTGGGTTTTGATCCTACTGCACATACTGGCTTTGTGGGAGTCTAGGCTGTTTGGATGCTCACCTTACTAGACTTGGAAGGAGGTGGGAGGTCCTTGGACTTCCCACAGGGCAGGAACACTGACTGCTCTTCGGGCTGCTGAGGGAGGGGGAATTGATTGGGGGAGGGGGAGGGAAATGGGAGGCGGTGGCGGGGAGGAGGCAGAAATCTTTAATAAATAAATAAATTAATTAAAAAAAATTTACTGTGAAGTTAAGGGCTGCCAGGGACATAACAGCTCTGTTTCCCCGGTATCCTTATGTGCAAGGACTTAAGTAACATACTATATGAAACCTAAGGATGAGTTTCTTTGCTGCGTGTGGTGGTGCACACCTACAAATTCCTATGCTCTGGAGAAGGGGGCAGGAGTTTGGGGGAGCATAGACAGGCAAGGCTGGACTATACTGTGAGCCGGGCTCTTCGAGGGTGTTAAAAAGAACAAACCCAATCCAAAAACAGGTTTTGTCTGGTCTTTTTGTCTTTATATGTAGATAATGGTGGTTATTTCTTTACTAATGTTTTGTGCCAGAGACTGTTTACTGGTTCTTTCAGGCTTAGTCCTACACAGGGTGAAATTTTCAGAGTTGATTCTTTTTAACTCTGTTCATTGTCTACTTCCTACCAAATATCTCCTCCATTTTTCAAGAACAGAAACCCGATGCTTTCATGCTACCAACATTTATTTTAGTATTGTGCATCACAATGAGGCTATATACAATTCTGTTCCATAGCTCACTGTATCAATTAGCAATTGCTGAATAAAAAAATTATCCTAAACTGTAATGGCTGAAAATAGCATCCATTTATTCAGCTCATGAGTGTGTAGATCCAAAATATCCTGATCTTGGCTGAACTTCCTGATAAATTTGTGGTCAGTTGAGGCCTTCTTGACATCGACTTTAGTGATCCTGGTTGTGCTTCCATTTGCCTAGGATAAATGTTCTGGCTTGGCTCTGATTCAGAGTGTCTCATCTTCCAGTAGGTCAGCATGGGCATGTTCATCACGGTGAGGCCATGCTCGACTGCAGCAAGCAGAGGCAAGCAAGGTGTCATTGCCCATGCTTCCAACTCGCACACTGCCTCGGACTCTTTCTGTTGTTGTTTAGAGACAAGATCTCAAGTAGCCCAGGCTGACCTCAAACTTGCTATGGAGATACAAATGACCTTGTGCTTTTGATCTTCCTTCCTCTACTTCTTAAACTCTGGGCTCGTTGGCTGGAAAGATGGCTCAGCGGTTGAGAGCACTTGCCGCTCTTGGAGCAGGCTAGAGATTGGTTCCCAAACCCACAACTGGCCAGCTCACAGTCACCTGTAACTCCAGAGCCTGGTAATCTGATGCCCTCTGGCTTCCAGGGCACTTGCGTGCATGTACACGCGCACGCACGCACACACGCACACACACACACACACTTTAGAACTCCTGAACCACAGGGGTGAATTATATTTCCTTCAAGGCTATGACTGACACATGTTATTTAACCAGGGTACCTGCTGCAGATGTTGGATTGTATTTATGGAACTTGTCTTCCATGAAGCACATTTAGAAACAGATGTCCTCCAGGAATGACCTATGATGTGAAACCTTCAGAAACAAGAGCAGTCTGTGGAGTCATCTGTTCGGAAAAGGACTGTTGTCCTCACCCCTGTGGGGTCCAGCACTCATGGTCCCCCACGTCTCTGGTTCTCTGTCACTCATCTGCCTCACAAAGAATTCTGCAGTGATATTTCATTTGTATTTTAATAAATAAAGCTTGCCTGAAGATCAGAGAGTAAAACAGCCACACTGATCAGCCTTACAGATCAGGCAGTGGTGACACACACCTTTAATTCCAGTAGCCACACTAGTTTGCCATAGAAACCGGGCAGTAGTGGTGCACACCTTTAATCCCAGCACTAGAGAGGAATATACGATGGGAGGAGACAGCTTTCTCACACAGTTTCATTCTGAGGATTCCTGGAGGCAGAATCACCATTTGTGGACTGAGGTAGAGGTAAGAGCCACTGACTGAATGTTTTATTTTTCTGACCTTCAGGTTGAACCCTAATTTCTGTCTCTGGGTTTTTATTAGTCGTGCTACAGAATTCTTTTCAGGGACTGTATATTTTCCAGCTGGTTCCATGCTCTTGCTGTTTAACCCACCCTCCTCTCTGTTCCTGACAGAAACTCTCTGGTAGCCTGAGCTGAGTCTATGAGCTTTATACTCTTATACCCACGGTGAGAACACAGAGAGGACCACATCCTCTACAGCCACACAAAGAACAAAGCGAATCCAGAGCACCAAGAAGGCTTCCTCCTTATCTCCAACTTGAGCCAGACCTCGCAGCGCCTTTGCCACTGGAGTTCATTTTCAGTGGGGTTAAAGCAGTCTCACTATTTTTTTTAAATGGTACCCCTGATTGAGTACTAAGGAACAAAGGATCAGAGGTGTCCACCAGTGTGCTAGCCACTGCACACTGAGAGTGGGGGTTCCCTTTTGTCTCCTTTGGTATTCCCTGGTCCCAATACTTAGTGCTCAATTATGCATACTGAGCGAACAAATGAGATGCAAATTGAAGCTGGGGCAAGGAAGGTTTGCTTTGTCAACAGATTTAGTCACTGAAAAACCTTACTGAAAACTTTACGGACAACCTTCATATTTTATTCATCATTAGGCCACCAAGGACCGTGTGTATAAAGTTGACTGCTACCTACTGCTCCATTCCCCCTAGATGCTACCCTCTGTTACTGAAAGGCAGAGCTAGAGGCAACACATTTACCCACAATCCCCAGCAGGGATCAATTTTGCTGTTTTTTATTATATGAAAAATTATAAACTATGTATATCTTCTTTGATTTTTTTATATCACATCAATGTTTAAACCTGTCAAAACTAAACTTCAAAATAATAATTATCTGGTATTTCCTTTAATGAATATATTTTAAGGAATCTATTTTACTATGTTTAATTTCTTATGTGTGATATCTAATACTCTCTATAATATTACATTATATAAGATCACCCATAGTCTTAAAGTATCCTTCCTTACATAGTGAACCATCCTGTCTCACTTCTTCCGAGCCTTTCAAGTCTAACTTTCCACTTCAAATAGAAAAGATTCTGTTTCAAAATTATCTAGAAAGCACATTTTAATTTGTAAATTAGCCTTATCTTTAAAACAGATTACACCCTGGGAAGCATCTTTTCCACCATTCTGTCGCATTTAAGCTCATACATTTTTCTTCCACAGAGATTCATCGTATTTCCCCTGGAGTTGGTTATGGGTTATACCGAAACACGAGGCCTCTCCATTCTCTCCTTTGTGCAGCACCCGTGGCGGGGCCATGGGAGGCTCTTATTCTGAAGGTGGTGTTCTGAACTGTGCTACCCATGGTCAGTTTTCCAACATCAAGCTTGCATGCTGTCATCGTCTGTCAGGTGGCTCCATGTTCCCCTTCAGCTTTGAAGGGGAAGCTCAAAGCTTAGCGTCCCCTGTGGACATTTTATCAGCTGGGAAATAAAGTAGATCCTTCTGTCTGGTAAGTAAAAGTGTAGAAGACATGGGGAGGATATTGTCCTGGAAAATGTACTTCCTGGATTTACAGGCATAACACGCTTATTTGACTTATATTTTTGGCCTCTGCCGTTACAGTCCCTCATTCTGACTTTTCCCTTGCCATCCTTTGTATATTGCTGCCTTCTTCTGTCAGCGTTCATATGGAAACTCCGCTATGGATCTTTTCAGAAGACTTGACACCACTGTAAATTTAAGATGACCACACTGACTCTGAGTGAGGGCTATAAACAAGAGCTCAAGGGCTAGTCTGTGATCTTTGTGACAGCTACTGGCACCACTCTGAGCACTGGGGCTTTCTTTTATGTTTCAGAGGGTTATGTGGCTAAGTCTTCATGGAAAATTTCCTTCATTTCCTATGTTTGTCAACAAGGTACTATGAGTCAAGAGACTTATGTGACAGAGATTCCTGGTCCCCCATTTCTGGATGCCAGGCTTCTGAGATCGAGGTGGTTTTTCTTGAAGGATCAATGGAAAAATCTGCCTGAGGATGTTTCCTTAGTGTCCAATGAATTAGCAAATAAGTCTTGGTGTTCTTCAACTTGAGCATGAGTCACTTCAATCTCTACCTTCATCACTGCATGGCATTCTCCTTGCATGCATCCAATTTTCCCCTTTGTGTGAGTCATGGAGAGGCATCTGGATCGGATCATCTACAAAGACCTTCTTTCCAAAGCGGCTCCTGTGCACGGGGCTGAGAGATTAGAGTCTCGTGCTCTTTGGAAGAAATACAAAGCAACTTATACAGGATCAGAGACCATGAAGGACACAAAGAGCCCATAAAGAGGCTCCAGGATAAACAGGTGAAACAGAGTGCAGTCTATAAACCACAGATTTCTCCTGGGACTCTCCCCATCTCAAAGGGTCTAGAACCTGATTCAGAAGGAGCCTCTTAATTCATTAATTCATGTTGTGTCTTTGTTTTGGTTCATACTGAGTACTAATATGTTTCATTGTCTGGTTCTGCTTTGTCTTAATGCCTTTCACAGTTCAGCCAAGTCCCCTTCCCTACTGTTAATTTCAGTCCGGTTAAGTACTGGTTTACTATGTGCCCTGATCACAAACAGCTCCTCTTCCAGGTCATTTGTAGCCATTTAAGGGCAATGAGTCTTAATGCTTCAAGTCCATGAAGAGTTCACTGGTGCACAGGCAAACATCACTGAGCACATGACAATGTCCAGAGGTATGGTTGTGTTGTGCAGAAGGCCATAGGATTTTCACAGCGACTCTGGGTTGCGCAACACTACAAAAACAGCTACATATGTAATCATGTGACTTTAAAAGGCTTCTATCTTTGTTGTCTAACTGGTTAAACACTGAGATGCTTTGCAGTTAGAGAAGTCCCAGTTATCTCCTTGCAGATAGTGAAGAAGTGCTGCTTCTTTTTTTGTTAATAGAAATGATGGGCTACAAGTTTATCTCCAAACAGACGTGCACTCTTAAGGGCTGTGTGTAGATTCTTCAGCCAGCTAGCATCTCTCTGGGTTTCTCTTACATTCTTTCCTTCTCTCTCACTTCATTCCTCTTTCCAAATCTTTATTCTCAGGCCCTGTCTGTCTCTGTCATGTGCACACACCCATGAGATGTTCCTATACAAGATAAACAATAAAACAGCCCTTGACCACAGTGTGTCATGATGGCTGTGAGGTTTTGGCACTAGCTGATTTTGGTGGCAGCAGTGACACAAAGGGCCACAGTTTCCCAGTTTTACTGGGAATCCTACTCCTCCAAGAGCTGTGCTTGTTCATCTATGGTGGTACCTCAGAGAGACGGCAAAGCCTTCCTCTGGTCTGAGTGCAAAGGTTGAGAGTATGTGCAGAAAATGCCCACCCTTGCCTTCCCCCTCAGCTATTTAAGTCCTGACTACTGCTCCCCTGTAGAGACTGTTCCTATCAAGATTAGGTAAACCTGCCTCTTTCATCAGCTGTAAGTAACAGCCCTGTTTCTGTGCTCACATGTATGCAATCACCTACCCCTGTGTTCAGCTATATATAATAAATACTCTGAGCTTCCCAAGTGTTGAGACTGATCCCAGGTTTTCTGTGTGTCAACATCATTGTCTTTTCTTCATCCCATCGATGCCCTAGCCAGTTCAGGTCCTAGAGTCCTGCAGCCTACAGCAGGGTAAAACAGTCAGAAATGTGGGCACACCACAGACTTGGATTTGAACTTTAATACTTTCATGATAAGAAAATTGCCTTGCCAGTGCTGCTTAACATCTCTGCATCTAGTTCCTGTTTTGTGATATGCAGGGAGTATGTTTCACTGAGGTATTTTGAAGATCAAATAGGATAACAGAGATTTGGGGCAATGACCATCATGTTCCAAGGATCAATGCATCCACACTTTCAATTTCCATATTTAACCCAAAGCAAAATCTCCAGGAATCTGCTGCTTTGCCTGTCACAGAGCTTTCACCAAATGGAGTTTGTCAAACGATCCATCGGTCACTGAAGGAAGTAGAAGCATCAGTATCATAAACAAAATGGAGCAAGAAGGCACCTTCATAGAATGCTCTCCCCTACAGTCCAGGCTACCTCAATTACAACAGAATGGGCTCTGTTTCATTTGTGGGTCACTTTCTGGAAACTGTTTTTGAGTGGTGGTTAAATCCTCAAGCTGTGTCAGAGGGGTATGTTTGACTCATATTAGAGCTAGCTGGCATATTTTCCCTTTAGGTTTCAGGGGTAGAACTTCACAGTCAAACAGAAAGGACGATCACATATGTTTAAAGAGACATACATGCACATACATGCAACACACATCAGAGTCTAATTAATAGTATCTCTAGTAGCTCCCTCTTATTTGTTTGTTTTATTGTATTTTATTTTGTTTAGTCTTTTGAGATGTGGTTTCTCTACACAGCCTAATAAAGATGTTAAACTTACTATATACCCAGACTGGTTTCTAACTTGGGATCCTTCTGCCTCAGCCTCTTCACTGATGAAATTACAGATGAAAAGTATTTTGTTCAATACATTAACACAATTTTTTTTATACTCAGTCCCATTTTGGTGATTTTCCTCTTTTGTAATGATTATCTTTTACAAGGTACTCTTCCTTCATGCACCTTCCTATGCAAGTTTATTTATTAGTGTGACTCTTAGAAGATTAATTAAACTAATAAAAATAAAGAGTTTTAGTAATGACGAATTTCCCTTTAAAGTGTTGTGGTAGCTTGCTGCCCCAACCATATTCCCTGAGACGCCGTGGGTTATTTGAGACGCTATAAGAAAATACCACAGACTGCCGGCTTATCAACAGCAGGAATGTACTTGTTAGTGCTCTGGAGGCTAGAAAATCCACAGTCAAGGCACCAGGAAGCTAATGGTGGGCTACTTCCTTATAGATCCTGCCCAGTGTCTTCTGGGTTCCATATGGGAACAGAAACCAAAGCTTTGTGAGGTTCAAGCTCCAGTGCCAGGGAAGGAAGATGGCCACAGGGATGAAGAGTTTCAGAAGATTGAAAGGCATTTTATGGAGATAAGGCATATTTTGTTCACACCAGGGGGAAGAATGCTAAACGGTGCCACTGACACAGACACACAGAGACCATCACACAGGCTGTGTGGAAGCAGGCACACAGATACACCCAGGCAGGATGCCAAAGGCAGACTGAAAGGGCTCAAGCCTCCAGCCTCAAAGTCATATTTATATCAAATCACGCTAAAATGGGACTCTGCCAAAAATAGTTACATAAATGATTACTTCACTGTTTACTCTGTGGCTACCCAGACATCCATCTGACTCATAACCCCACAGTGTCCAGTCACAGCCATTTTAGCTGACTCATACTGGATATCACGACGCTCATCAGCGAAGTAACCAAACCGCAAACTTCCCGAACTGCCTTCTCTCCCCCGAAAGCTTGTCCCTTGCATCTCATTTATAGGGAGTTAACCCAGTCATAGATTACTCTCATGACCTAATCACACCCCAAGTCTCCACTTTCTGTCACTATTACAACCTTAGGGATTTCAACATAGGGATTTGGGGTGAAGTACACATTTCCAGACCCCTGGAGTCCTTTTTTTTCATATCCTTGCCAATGCCAAATGGTATCACATTTTTTTCCTTTTTATTTATTTATTTATTTATTAAAGATTTCTGCCTCCTCCCCACCACCACCTCCCATTTCCCTCCCCCTCCCCCAATCAAGTCCCCCTCCCTCTTCTGCCCTAAGAGCAATCAGGGTTCCCTGCCCTGTGGGAAGTCCAAAGACCATCCACCTCCATCCCGGTCTATTGTCAAATGGTATCACATTTTTAAAATGTTTTTCAACAAAAGTTAATTGGAGGTGATGTTTGTCATTTTCAGTTGAACTTGCTTATTTGATAATTGTTTTTATTTTCCAGGGAGTTGCCATTTGCTCATTTTTTTTTCATGACTTGTATGTTTTTCTTTTTTTCTTACTGCTTTCACAAGCCCTTTGAATATCAAAGAGTCAGACCCAACATTTGCGTGGATATTAGAGCCCTCCCTACCCTGAGGAGGTACTTTTGAACCAAGTTAAACGCTTCTTTGTCTTCAAAGTCCTTGACTTTCCCTTAGGTTGTCCTGCAGTCATACTGTGTTATTGGGATGTCCTGCCATAGAAACCAGTCAAATTTCCTCTTATGAAGCAACAATAATGAAAAGCCAGAAGGCTGGATTTAAACACTCTGCTAAGAACTGTGTGTTTGTGTGTATGTTTGTTGTGGATCTTTGCTAATTTGAATTATCCTTGAGAAACAGTAGTGATCTAGACATCCTATTCCCAACATCACAAGACTGAGCACAGGGTTCTGGGCTTCTGTTAATGACGTTTGTGCCCTCTTATGAGCCATTGGCCCTGGCAGCTTCAAGAGACTTCTCAATCTACCGTCATTTCTGCGCATCAACAGAATAAAAAATTCAGGGTTGTTTACTGACTTTTGATAACTAGAAGGATCTCTAAAGAGGTGGTCTGTTTGAGAAAGTGTAATATTTATTGAGAAATTTAGATGCTGAACAGAGAGGGTGGGGATTTGGAACAGCATACCCTTCTTGCTTTCCTTTGTGACACCTCACATTTTCTAGGCTCAATAAAGAGTAGTTAATGACTAACAAGACAGATTACACATGGTATATTCTGTCCAATAAATAATTAGTAATCAATGCTTACTATCCTAGTTAGCTTTAGTTGCCAACCTGACTTACCCTAGAGTCCTCTGATCAGAACATTTGATTGATAAATTGCCTGGACCAAACTCGCCTGTGCACATATCTGTGGAGAATTATCTTAATGGTTAATTGATGTAGGGGGATGCCAGACCACTATGGGTGGAACCAGCCATAGGCAAGTCAGTGGTCCTGGGCCCTATGAAAAGATAGCTAAGCAGGGACTAGAGATTAAGACAGAAAACAGGATACCTACATGGTTTCTGCTTTAAATTCCTTTTAAACTTCTGCACTGGCTTCCTTTAGGGATAGACTGAGATCTAGAATTGCATTCCAAGCAACTCCTTTTCTTTCCTACACTGCTTGTTTTCAGTGTGTTTTATTATAACAACAGAAATCAAACTGGAACACTTATCAAACCAAAAGAATATTCTGGCACCTTAGTGCATGTTCATGGAAATCTACTGAATATTTTAACACCTTTATGGTGATGTACACTCAACTATTCTCTAGTGATATGATGTATCATTTTAGTATTGTTCTTTTAAAAACAAAATGACTGTTCAGTAGTAACAGTTGTAAACTAAGTAACAGAACTAACTGTAGACAGTCTACTGTGTCTTAAGGATTCTTGTCCTTTTATAAATTTAGCCTGAATACTTTTGGGATAATAGCACATCTATACACCAATAATTTTAAAACATAACATTTCTAAGTGGAATATGTGTCTTTGGCAACCACTTTCTACTGGTGCTTGGTTATCAGTTCTCAACCTTTCTGTCAGTCATTTGTGCCTTACAAGCAATTGTCAAGCAGTTGATGACATGCATAAGTAACTCCTTCTAATCCTGAAAATTATGATTTTCTGTAGGTAAATGAGATTTGTTTAGGACAAAAGCAAAACACACAAAAGCTAAGCTACAGTTAATTAATTTTAATCAGGTGTAAAATCTTGAGAAACAAATGCATCCACCTTCTCATAGAGAAATATGACTGTTTTGAACACTGTTTATTTATCTTTAATACAGGTAAAGTCTCTCTATACAGACAATTTAAATGTGTTTATGCACATATGCATAATAAATGCTATGTAAAAAAGTATCTGATAAAGGTATAAGGGGGGCTGGCTTATTGTGTTAGTCATTGAAGATATAGTTATTGTTTGAAAAATTCCCAACCTTTTGAAGAAGCTTCCTTTTTAGTAAAGTGTGTTTGTGCTTGCTAGTTTGCACAACCCCCTTTCATATACACATGAACCGGAAAGAGCATCTCAATGTTCAAGGACAGCTACATGCTGGTTCCAATAACAAGGGTTCAGAGAATGCTCTTTCTTCCTCTAAAACACTTCAGAGAACAAAGATGCTACAGCCACAGATCTTGAATAGCTTCTGTCTAAATTCAGGTAGATTGCACAATATAAAATATAAACAGCAGATGTTAATTTGAATTTAAATGCAATTGAATTGTCCGTCAAAAGGAATATGGTTCCGATTTATAATTAGCTTCTAAATAAGTGAAACCCGATTCCGGTCTAAAATGAAACTTAATCTGTTTATTGAGCAGTCATCAGCTCCTGTGTTTGCACTACTCACAGACAGAACAGGCACTTCTCTAATGGGCTTTTAAATCCATGTAACTGTCAGCAAAGTAAGAACAGGCTAAATGGGCAGATGATGCCACAATTAGCCAAACCTCCCTTTGCTCCAGCAGTCAGGTCTGATGCGGGCTTTGTGCTTGTGTGCAATATTCGAAAATGAACTCAGAAGCTGTCCTGAGAGAACTAGAAAGTTTACGTCTTCTATCTAGTGCAGTTTGTCTGTGCAACCTGGACCATAAGAGACTACAGCTCTCCTTAGGATGAACCTTCACATAAACGGTGGCCACTGACATCAGAGTTGACAGACAACAGTACACAGTGAGAGCTGATACGGCGTCATCTTTCCCTAACAATCCCATTCTACCCCTAAGAGCTAGACAAGAACAGATGCCAAATTTTCTCATTATGTGTATTCCAAACACAGTGCCTTAAAAAAAAAAAAAAAAAAACAGCCTGATCCCAATCGGGGCACTTAGTTAAATAATCATTCTGCATGCTTCCGGCAATATTGCCTGCTGCCCTGACCTTCAGATGTGCCTTTTCTTCTTTTCCATTACAGGTTCTGCTTGTGAACCTTTGAAGACCACTTTCAACTTTGTCCTAGTCCTCTAACATCCACCCACTGTACCTCCTTCTCCTTCTCGACTTAATGGAATCTTGCATCTAGTCCACCTTGAAATCACATTCACTTCATCTCTCCCCTCCCCCAAACGCACCAGATAGTGAAAGGAACAGCGACCAGGCTCCAGGAATAGCCACCAGCAAAAAAAATCCTGACACCGTATGGCTCATGATGCTTTTCACAATTTTCTCCAGGGGGACACACCCTCGTGACATTCCAATCAACAATCCGATCTCAGAAGTAAGCCCAGGTCCAGGAGTGGCCACCAGCATGAGCGGAACCAAGTTCTTAGCGCCTGTTTCCTACTTGGTAGAACAATCCTGACTACAAAGGAGAGATATGCTACAATCCCAGCAACAGAGACTTTTAATTTCTTAAAATAAAGGAAGTACAGCTCGCAATTGCTGACAGTTCATCAATAGCAACAAATTACCTGCCGAGTTCCTCGGAGATGATCAAAGAACATCAGTGTGCATGTCTCTGTGGCAAAGACCTTCTGCCACAGCCTGTCATTGTCTTATAAATTGTCCCCAAACTTGTCGTTCACTGAACAATGCTAGGCATGCCACAAAAAGTGCTTTATTGATTTTGCAGCTAGGCTTAAAAATAAATGATGCTAGCCAAGTCTAATGGGAGATGTGAATGTTGAAATTAAAAAAAAAAATGGTGGAGACAACTATCAGCATAGGAACGTCAGACGTGAGCTCATTGACACCTACATGTAGTAGATGGAAGGAGTCAAACCACACTATTGACACTGGAGGTCCCCAAACCATCTACCTTCCCTGGGTATCCCTGGTACCATATAGAATCCAACAATGCCAATTAGGATATGGCAGACTACTGACGAATGGCTGACACTAGTACTCTGCTGTATTCTGTGGGAGCCCTCAGTCACCTCAACAACTATATTTAAGTTAACGTTAAACAGACTTTCATGCCACGATGGAAATGCTATGCCATGCCTTTGGACTATTTTATGCGTGTGTCACATGCCCACGGTCTCTTCAGGACCTGAAATATGACTATTGCAACGGAGCAAATGAAATTTTAATTATTTAAGTGGCCGTACCCTAAGTGAAGAACATTTTCCCCACAGCAGGGTTCTGGTGGATGCTACATGTCTAGAACTCCAGGGGATTTTATCTAGGAGGGAGGAAAAGCTTTAAGGGAGGATGGATGGTCCTGGAGAAGAACAGTCATGAATGTATTGTGTAAGTCAGGTAGCTTGTAACGTGCTTTCTGCATATTTGCACAGGGATGCTTAAGCCCCCAACTGCAGGGGAACAGGAAGGATCTGACTCTGTATCTTCATGGAATCTCTTGCCATGCTCCGTCATCCATTGGCACCTGCATCCTTTTGAATGAATTCATATGGTTATTGCCGAGTCACCAGAAACAGAGATTAAAAAAATGTCACGCCATATCATTGAGTGTGTAAGAAGGAATGCCGAAAGGCATGGATAAAAGACATGCTATTTTATGCATTTGGCAGCAGGCATGTGACATGTGCTGGCTGTTAGAGATGGCATAGGCTTAGAGGGAGAAAGAATTAGAGAAAAAAAATTGATTCTTTTCTTATTAAGAAACGTTAGGAATGCTTGAATGGTCAACACTAAAATGGCATTATCAGTGGCCATCATAGCGGCCACCATCACTTATGGAATCCTTCCTGTCCTTAAAGGCCTCTGCTTAGAGTCAGCCACCCTTTGAATTTCCGGTGAGAATGTTGCTGTCAGAGATAAACTAGTAGACTGGAAAGCAGCAAGGTTTCAATGGTCAGCTTCTTTCTTATCAGCACAAGTCCAATCACCCAGACAGTCTCCCAGGTGCACTCAGTGGAGTGATGCCCAGCAGATAGCAAGCAGCATCAGGAAAGAGACACGGGCCGTTGCTTCAGGGCCATGTCCAAATCAGTGTGCCTATTTCTTAGTGCCTGAAGACATCTTACTCCTCCCAGCTTTGTGGCTGGTATTTTACTATTATTGCCAAGGCCAACATTAAAATTTGCTATGAGTTTGTTTGGCGTGAATCACTTTATTTCCAGATACATTTAAAACATTTACATTTTGTCAGGACCTGTGAGGTTTAGAAGACATCAACACATCTCTCTCTCCCTAACTTCAACACCATTCTCTTCAGTTTGGTCTATAATATAGGCATAGAATTACTTCAGATGAGTGTACCTTTAAGGACATAAAAAAAACCCAAAAAACTCGGCTATCTGCACCATCTATCTCATGGTACCTAAAAATAACTTCGGGGAGTTAATTATTAAATAATCAATAACAATAACCCTTTAGCAAGACTTAATGTGCCAACATCTAACTCAGTCCTTGGCACAGAAAGCTCACTCCATAATTGGTTCTCTTTTCCCTTTCTTTGTCTTACCTCCTTGAGAATCAGATAATACCAAACCCCAGTTACACATACATTTAGCCAAAGATTTTCCACTCTGATTCCAAGTCACAATAGAAAGTAAAAACTCTATTCCAAATCTCGTAGAGCTGCGGCTCTGCAGTGTTTGCCAATTCTTTCCTTCAGATAGTTTGTTGTTATTTGCAATAACAGACCAACAGCCATAAGGTTATCAGGTTAGAGCTGGCATCTAAAGGAAATATCTACCTTCATATATGCATTTTAATAAAAAACAATAGAGTCTTAGAAAATTATACTTTGTCTTATCAATAGGTTAAACCAAGGCTAGGAAAATACATTTTTTATCCTGTGGTTGGGGTAGCTTTAGAATTTGGCCTCACTGATTGAATAATTTATATGCTAGATTTTGTAGCAGATACTATGTGGTTATTAAGGAGAGTAGGTAAGCCCATACGTATGCATAAGGACACAGATACAAAATATAGAGTTATTTGACAATAGCCAGGTGCATACTCGTAGGCAGGTTAATTTTCAAATATATGCATGAATAAAAAGAATACAAAGGATAGGAACATGGTTGCTCCTAGGGATGGTGGAGAAAATTTATTATAGATACATGGGAGAGCACAGCCAGGGGCAGGGACATCTGAGAGAGTCCAAAGTGGATATGACTAGACTGAGCAGGGCCATGTAGGGAGAGAGGGGAGCAGGTGTAGCACCCAAGAGGGCAAAGGTACAAAAAGGGCATGTAATCAAAATAGCTGGATTAAATAGGAAAGAGCAACCAGCCCCTGGGCTGGAGTGTTCAGGGTAGGGGTGCGGTATGCGAGCTAGGAGAACACTGCAACAGGTAGGGACTGAGAGAAGCAGGGGCAACTGGTGGCCAGTGTCTGCTTTGATAAGTTAGATAGGCACCTCAGTCATTTGTCTCGGGTTTGAGACATAGCAGTACATAGGAAATATAGAGCAGTTGATGCTTTGAAGTAAGCTTAAATCAATATCTCCATGATCATTTCACATCCATACACACAGCAATTAATACCTGTTACTCCTAAGAGGGTGGGGACTTTCCTTGAGCCTCACTCAGAGTTCCACTAAAGTCTGCATACTCTAACAGTCACGGAAACCGTCTTTCAATTCAAAAGCACAACACAAAGCATAATATGTTAAATACGTTTTAAAAATTGGAGTTTAAACCTAGGGGTATATCACGGAACATAAAGCCAATATCTCTCTAGGAATAAGACATCTATCACAAGAGATCCTGGGCTCCTTATCCACTCACACCCCCCCCCCCCATTCCCTAAAAAGAGAGTGCAGTACCTTTCTTTCACTTGGGGTAAAAGCCTGACAGTCACTCTGGCAGAAGAACTGCCAGTCATTCAACTTTAATGGCTCAATAGGCCCTTGGTGATTGTTCTTTCGGCCTAGTGAAAGAGGCGTGAGTATGAATTTCAATCTTTTCCTCTTCATACATAAAGACCAAGTCAGGATTGACAAGCTTTGATAAACGGGGTGTCAGACAGTTAAGGCTTGTCTGCCATGCAGACATTCATGAAGCTTAGCACAGAGGACCTGACCAGGCCATGAGGACCGGGAAACACTCTTGAGTTTCAGAGTTTTCCCTACATTCTCAAATACATCGTTCAGGACAGTTACATCAGTTCTGAGAGCTTGTTCTGTGTAGCACCACACACATCCTTCTTAAGCATTGTTTTCAATGAATGCATCTTCAGACAAATTACTTTCCTTATTGAACTACATGAAGAAAATGTGCTTGTCCTGTGGCTGACGCCTGCTGTCACGTGAGCCCTCGTAACTGGAAAACTACTGTACTGGGAAGGCTGGTTCTGTGGAGTACAGATTCCATGACCTATTTCCTGAAAAGTTAGGTGCCCGTGCCATAAGTATTTTCTAGAATTGTGTAATCTTTGCTCCTACTGGTAATTCAGTGGTAGCCTAATTAAAATGGTAGCATTTTAGAAGAAAAATAAGCAACTTAAATTTTAAATAGCCTGTCTATTTTATCATGGAAGATCACCCTGATATTGAACATGCATAAACCATTGGCAAACATTAGGTAATAGGACATGCTAGAAAGAACAATAGCCTTGGGCCACAGAAAACTGTCCTGGCATTTCAGAGATCAACAAGAAGACAGCCACAAACTCAATGTGTGGTGACCTGGCAGTATCTGATGGGTTAGACCTTTTCTGAGTAGCAACCCTTTCTTATGGTGACTTGTATCTGGAAAAGAGGCAAAACAAATGAAAACAGTGGGAATAGATAGAGGAGGCCTTCATTCTTGTTTAGAAATGAAAACCCCGAAGGGCATAAGTAGAACCCATCATTGTCCATCCTGTCCTGGTCATCAGCAAGGTCTAGTGGAGACTAGGGTTGCAGAATGTGATGCTAGTGTACCCTGAGGGTCACAGTACCCTGCGTTCCACAGTACCTTGAGGGCCATAGTACACTGAGTACCACAGTACCCCAAATACCATGGTATCCTGAGGGCTGCAATGCCCTGAGCTTCTAGAAGCTTCTGTCCATTGAGAAGCAGCTAAATGACTGACATACTCAAATATCATTCAACATTAATGTAACTTTTGAGTCCACAATGTGCAACAGAGAGTTGAAGAATGTTCAAATGGTTTTAAAACTATGTAATGTAATGAAATACGCTTAATGTTTGTTCTTGAGATATGAAGAAGAGGAAAGCCATGGAATGTATTACATACAATATACTAATGGATATGTTTGCTGGCTATAACCCCTTGTCTTGGTTGGCTTTCTATGACTGTGAAAGACATAATGACCAAAAGTAACTTGGGGGGGGGGGTCAATAGTTTATTTGGTTTGTATGTCCTAATCAAAAGTCATCACTGAGGAAAGTCAGGGCAGGAACTCAAGCAGGGCAGGAACCTGGAGGTAGTAACTGAAGCAGACGTCATGGAAGAACGCTGCCTACTGGTTTGTTCTGCATGGCTTGCTTAGTCTGCTTTATAACACAATTCATGACCACCAGCCCAGAAGTGGCAGTGCCCTTAGTGGTTTGGGCCTTCCTCCCGTCATTCATCAATCAAGAAAATGTCCCACAAACTTGCATACAGGCAATCAGATGCAGACATTTTCTCAGTTGGTATTCTTCTTCCCAGATGTCTCTATTTTGTGTCATGTTGACAAAAAGTTAACTAGGCCTCCCCTGTATTGATCACAGAAAACACCAAGCATCCAATAGTCATCTGAGGAAACACAAGTCAAAAATCCCCTCTTCTATACAGATTCTCTTGCGTCAACAGAATGCTTGACTTATTTACTGTAGGGAATTAAGAACAAGGCTATACACCACACCCGTCCTTGCATATTGATTATAATAATGGCAACAACAGAGTGTAATACTGTTTGTGTGTTTTCTATGTCTCTGACACCATTGTAAATGTTATTAAACATTTTATCTTATGTAATATTATAATTATCCCATAAGGTAGGGATATAGTAATTTTATTTTTAAAATTATATGAGAGTATGTGTGAGTAAGGTGTCCATGGGTACAAGATGCCCCTGGAACTAGAGTTGCGTGGGTTTGTGAGCCGCCGGATATAAGTATTGGGAACTGAACTCAGATCCTCTGCAAGAGCAGTACTTGCCATTAACCACTACGGAGTCATCACTTGAGATAATTTTTTTATTACTTTTATAAACCTGAAACAAAAGATCAGGAAATTTTATGATTTGTCTCAGATTTCATAGCTCTGGGTGGTGCAGACAGGATTTAAACCTAGGTGTTCTGGATCCACAGCTGGACTGCTGTAGCTAGAGCAGTGTAGAGCCTCCATGGGTGTCTGCGGTGGCTCTTCAGAGGATCTGTTTTCAAAGTCATTCTTTCTTGTATGTTATTGATCTTTCATCATTGATTACCAATTCTGGTGAAGAATCACAGTTACCTAAGGGGTATACTTAAAGCAGGTAACCTAGTCCTGTCCACAAGATACTCTGAGCATACTAAGTTGAGTTTCAAAAAGTATGGCACAGTGGGCAGCTGGACACACAGTTCAGCCAATAGCATGTTTCCTTAGCATGCTAGGCCCTGGGTTAAATTCTTATCTCTCCATAAGGTATCATGCCTTTAATTCCAGAACCCAGAAGATCAGCCTGTGATATATGAGACCCTTTGTCAAAAACAAACAAATTCACAGAGATTCCTTTGGGGTGCTGCTTCTGGGAGCCATTTTTTTGGACTCTTCTGTTTTTGAGGACTTCCTCACTCACTACAGAAGCTACCTTGGAGCATGGGGATCAGGGAAGGAAGAAGGATTCGGGGGGGGGGGGGATAGATGGTTCCCTGTGTCTTGTCCCAACAAGGTTCTTCATCCCCTCTCCCACAGTAAAGTCCCAAGGACAAGCACCAAGTACTACAACTCTGATGTGGACTTCCCACAACAGGAAGAGTGATTCCTAAGGCATACTAGGTGCTCAGCTAAACTTATTCTTTTTTAATGAATCAGTAATTTCAAGGCAATACGTTTTCTGACTAACAATTGTTTACTGCTCTGATGATGAAAGAGTCACCGTGTTACCACCCTACTCTAAGTGGGAGATCTGGAAACACCTCGTTCACTACAATGGCACACGGGAAGAAGGAGGGTCAGGAACTAACAGAAAAACCAAGCGAACATTGATGCCTGGCTGGATAAACTACACATCAAGGAAGAGGTCAAGTATGATCTTCTACATTCATTTCTATACATTCATTACACTAACGGGTGTCCTTGTAAAATTTCTTCCAGGCCAGCTCCATAGGGCCCTCGATTGAACCTACCCACTTTCCTCGGCCTAATTGGCCACAACAAACTATTGGGCAAATAGTTTCAGCAGCCATGTTTTAAAGTGTTCACCTAGAATCCCATTTAAGAGCAGTGGTAGGTGGCATTTTTTTTTTAAATCTCTTATTGATTTGCTTTATGAAGCATAGTGGAGAGGCTTCTTCGCTGTTTGTTTCTGTAGCAAACCTGGAATACCAATTTGCTATGGCTGGTGTACGGCAGCTACTCCAGCGGGAAGACTGTTGACCAGATAGGAATGCTAATACTCAGGTGCGCACATTAATATGTAGGCACTAATTCAACTACTCTCAGAATGAAGACCTTTTTAGCTGTTTCTGAATCTTTGTCACCATCCTGTAAACAGTCTGCCACAATGGTTATTTACATGAACTAAGAACTCTATGTAATACAAAGAGGATTTGTGGTGTGTGGGAAGGTGTGTGAAGGTTACTGTAAACATCCCCACTATTTCTGCTGAGGGGGTCCGCACACTTTGGGGGAAGCTGCAGGGAATTGTCTTAAGAGGCTAATGGATGGGATGGCTGTATTCTAAAGCTGAGTAAACAGAACCCCACGATTTTAAGAAATGAAGCAAGGAAGACATGGAGACAAGACTACCCAGAAGCCCACAAGTCTGTAAGTAACGCACCCAAGCCAACAACTGCTTTCTAGGACAGGAACTCCTGTATTCATTAGACATGGGAACATTTTACAGATGTGCCACTCACTGTACATAGAGCTGAAGGAAGCAGACAGTTATTTCAGGATGATGAGGAAAGCATCTGGAATGATGGATGTGTGGCAGTCATCGGAACTAAGAACCTGTACGTTTTATCCCTAACTCTGCCGCTACCTAACACTGTGCTCCACCTTCCCAACCTGCTCCCCAGAACAGTTCCGACCCCCAGCCTAGAATCCCTGCAGTTGTGTTGCACAGACCCCACGTCTAAAAAGAGAACAAACCATGCAGGAACATGGATGAGCTGCACTTTGTGGTTCTCCTCATAAGAGCCATGAATCACGGCACTGAATTGCAGTTCTGGGAAAATGATGAGCACAGGGGTGAAGAGTGAAAGACAGGCCCAGCTCAGTTCTCAGACTACAGGACCCAGGACGTCCAGCAGAGCTGTGTCATGAAGCTCCCCCACAAGGCCAGAGGGCCTCTTGCTGACAGCAGTGCAGCAGCTATGACCTAGAATTGTCTCCTGGATCAATCAATCTGTAGGATGGTTAGACCAGAATTATTCTCTTGGTTTTTATTTCTAGAAAAGTTATATTAGTGGACCCTGAAGTTTTGTGGATTGGTTTTTAAAAATATTCAAGGTACACAGCTTGAGCAGACTATATATTAATTATTATATTTTCTATATTACATTTGTTCTTGAAATCCATATATTCTAAATTCTATAATATATTATTATACTATATATTATGTTAATATATATATTTATTCCTGAAATCCATATATTCTAAAAGTTCAATAACACAGGGAATACTGAAACTGCTGTTTTCAAATCCTGTGAAACATTAGACTACCAAAGAAAGACACAATTATATTTATCTTATTTATGATATTAAAGTGCAATTATTTTAGAAAGGGATCAAAAAGCAATATAAAATAAGCAAATATTAAATATGAAGATCAATTTCCTGATATGAATTTTAAATTTATCACTCTTTTCATATAGTATAAATAAATATTAGATTTATTTCATATAGTATTTATACTGATGCACTATTTTATATATAATATTTTGTGCATATTCATGTGAGTACATGTAGGTACATATGTGAATAGGTATGTGTTTCTGTGGGTGCTAAGCAGGTAGAAACCACAGGCCAATCTCATATGTCATCTTCAGGAACAGAGTCTAACTCCTATGAGACAGGATCACCCATTGGCTGGAAGCTCATCAAGTAGACTAGAATAGCTGGTCCTCCAGCCCAGAGATCCTCCGGTCTCTTCCTCCTGGTGCTAAGATCACACTTAGACACCACCATGCCCAGCATTTATTTGTGGGTTCTAGCAACTGAATTAAAATTTCTCTGCTCATGAATTAAGATTTAACTGACTCATCTATATCCTTAACTCATGTAATAAATTTTATATTTCACTATTTTCAATTATACTGTCTCATAAACATAACTTATTTCTTCTATGTAATTATTTGAATGGCTCAAATATTAAGATATATTGATATGCTGTAATCTACAAAATCACTTTCTTGTTAGATTTTTAATTTGCTTCTAATTTCTATTAATGTTTCTTGCAATAAAATGTATCTCTTTGCCTTGTTATAGTTTGTTGAAATATTTGTATAAACAATGAGTTGAAAGGCAGATATGAAAAGGCTGTGACTTTTGTTATAGATGATCATTTTATTTTTGAACAGGCTTGTACTGATAATGTTCCCAACAAAGCGTTCACATATCACTTTTACAGAAATGCATTATTTTTGTTACGTAGTATTTATTTTTATGCATTGAAGAACTTGGTGGGGTGGTACAGATATGCTTAACAAATGATTGTCAACAATTATGCTTTTGAGCCGGCTCATAACAATCCTGGGTTTGCTCTTAAGATTCAATTATACATTGTTTTACTCCTCCTTATTCATTGTGAACATTTCATCAAGTATAATTCCACACTGATGAACGGTTAGGCTGTGTCTGTACATGGATTACTTTGCTTTAGGGTGGTAACTGTCTCAAAGAAGAACAATCATAGAATTGCACACTTGATTACAGCATAGCCCAAGATGCCTATGGATTCAGGAGAGACAATGAATCATGCACTATGTTTCATTAATAGCATACTTTCAACACAATATAGTGGAGATCTCTGATTATCAGAACCGGGTTTACAAAAATAAACCCTGATGTATTGGTATGCATTTCTTTTGTCTGGCTTGGTTTCTGAGAGTAGGTTCTATGTTGGCCAAACCAGCCTTGAACTGGTGACCATCCTGCAAAGCTGGTATATAATCAGTATAGTAGATGGGGAACAATGTATACTTTCCTATTACTGTGACAAAAATATCAAGGTCAATGACATATATAGATAAAGGAGTTTATTAAAGCCTGATAAGAATCTGTTATGGAGGGGAGGTGACAGGCACGGCAGCAGGCATGGTGACTGGAACAGCAAGTTGAAGACTCAAATTCTGAACCACAAGCAGGAAGCAGAGAGAGCTGCAAGACCTTTAAATTCTTAAAGTCTGCCCCTAGTGATATATTTCCTCCAGAGAGACCACATCTCCTAAACCTACCCAAACAGTGCCACTAACTGGGGACCAAGTCTTCGAAGATCTGACACTATGGGGGCATGCTCATTCTAGCCACCACAAGGTGTTAAGGCTCCAACTCAGATGTAAAAGTTTTAAAAATTGGGATGGGGGAAACTGTGGTCAGGTGGATGTTGCTTTTGATGGTTTTCTTTTTTTTTTTTTTTTTTGGTTTTTCGAGACAGGGTTTCTCTGTGGTTTTTGGAGCCTATCCTGGAACTAGCTCTGTAGACCAGGCTGGTCTCGAACTCACAGAGATCCGCCTGCCTCTGCCTCCCGAGTGCTGGGATTAAAGGCGTGCGCCACCACCGCCCGGCTGCTTTTGATGGTTTTCAACCAGCTTCCTAATCTGTGGCTTTCCTATCTTCCGTGGGCCTCCCTCGGCATTCATGTAGAGGGACTTGTCAATCAGTGATGTCTTGAGCCTCTTTTACCTTCACTTCCAACCCTGTACATAGTATTCTTTGCTCTTAAATGCTCTCAGTTGAAAACACATAAACCCATTCTTCAAAAGCATAGCTGTGTTTCAAAAGTCTCTGCCTTAAAACATCGGCAAGTGTGCTCACTCACTGGAAGGTTTTAAATAATATCCAACCTGGTAGTGGATGATTTGTGTATCATTTAATTTAAATCTTCCAAAATTCACTTTTAATCTCTTTTTTTTCAGAGTATTTAAATAATGTCAACAAGATCCCTAAGTTGGTAGGCTACAGTTGGGAATTACAACTGTGTAGATGGAAACCTCGTTTCCTGGCCACCCAGACTTTAAATAATCACATAGAAACTCTATTAATTACAATACTGCCTGGCCAATCAGCTCATGCATATTTCTAGCTAACTCTTACATCTTGAATTAACCCATTTCTATCAATCTATGTCTCACCACGAGGTTCGTGGTTTACTGGTAAGGTTCTCTGACATCTGTCTCCTTTGGCAGTTACATGGCATCTCCCTGACTCTGCCTTCTTTCCTCCTCTTTCTGCTTGGAATTTCCACCTTGCTCTATTCTGCTAAGCCACTGGCCAAAACAGTTTTATTCATCAATCAATAAAAGCAACACATATACATGTATCATTTAATTTCACTCTACCAAAACTCACTTTTAATATCTTTTTTATTTCAGAGAATTTAAATAATGTGAACAAGATCCCTAAACTGATAGGTTACAGTCGGGAATTACATCTGGTTTCCTTTAAATACCTATTGATTTTAATATTGTATTAAGCTTTGTTTCCAGCTCTGGAGAAAGGGCTCAGATCTACACTGTGTTCTACAGTGCTGCCCGTGAATTTTATTGGATGCCTTTCGGAGAAAACATTCAGTTAGGTGTATTAGGCAGACTTTCCTCTGGCAAAATACATACATATGGTCAAATATGTTGGCTCAATCCAGACCAGAACTGACTCGTTGACCCAGAATTGTCTTTGTTAAACAGTTATTGACAGTGGAGTGTTATTAAAATGATACACACTTGATATTGTTGTGAATGATACCCTCCGGTCATGCATTTTTACTGTGACTAATCAATGGTCCTTTGCATAAGCCAAAATGGCTTCCAGTGAGAGAAATAGCAATGCTTTTGAAAGACAGGTTTAAGAGAATTATATCATTTTGTAATGATGTAAGCTTTACTGTTCAGGGGTATCTCAAGACCATCACTTGTGAATTAGTCAGAAGCAAACAGTATTGAGATCTGAAGCAAACGTTCCTCACAAATTAGCTCAAAAGATATGAATATGGAAACTTAGCTTTTGTGACAAGTCACCCCACATTTGCTGAGGTCACTTCAAATGCCACCCCTGAGGGCACATTTGCTGTGAACAGCTCACAGTTCTTAACTAGTGTTTCTGGTTCTAGATAGTTTATGTCTCATCTCCTGCATGGTTGTTTTCTTTTTAAGACATTTTCTGCAAAATTACTGACACACAACACTAATTTGCATCAACTTCAGTCTTTTAAATTAATAGAGTAGAAATCTGTGGATTCTTATGTGTCCATAAACAATTAGATTTATCCAATAACTCTTAAAATGCACAAAGTCACTTTGAATAGTAAATGGCAAGTCAAATGGGCAAATAAAGAACATGGCAGTAAAGAAATATGTAGTTGATTATTTTGTGAAAAACAGTACTTTAAAAATCACTTAGAAACTTAATATCATAAACATTGATCACTTCATACTTTCACTCAAATGAAATGGTGAATCTTGTTTGGGGAAAATATTGCTGAAACATATTTTCCACCGTAGTGGATACGTACTGTAACATAGACACTTTGGTTTTATAAGTTCTTTGGCTCCATTTTGCCTTCCAGTAGAAGTAAAATGATGGGGGACGTTCGCCCACTCTCTAAAACATCAACTTCAGTTATTAATATTGCCAGACTTCTGTTAATATTGAATAATGTCTGCATCATTATTGTAATGCTTTTGAAGTGACTCTTAGTAGATAATTTGATAGGAAACACAAAAATCAGGGTCAACAGAGAGATCATTAATTTGTCTTTTATATTTACTATGGTCCTGTTTTTTATTGCCTTAAAAGCATTATCCCTCTATTTCTTAGACAAATAAATTAAAAGTCTATGAATTTTGTAAATGAGGTTGGTCTAACAATCCTATTCTGACATATGGTAGTGAGTTCAGTAATTCATGTCATTCATCCTTAATGGTTTATATTTGGAAAGTCTTTTTGTAGAGTGCAATGTTCGTTCATTTTACTTCATAAAACACTTGTGTAAGTATTGTTCTCCACTGACAAAGCAACATAATGTAGAGACAAATTATTTGAAAGTAAATTAAAAAGACTGAACATCCCCAAATGCAAACCACTCAAGAATTCTACCAAATAGACACAGAAGACAAGGCTCCCCTCAGCCCTGCAAAGACACAGCCTACTTTGGGCACAGCTCACATGTCCCACCTGCGGCTCCCTCCTTTCAGATCTCCTTTCAAGCACATTTTGTAAACCGCACAGCTCCAGAGAAGCAAGAATTGTGAAGCCATCTTACTGTGCTGGAGAATTTTTTTCAAAATGATGTATATTATGTAGGAAACTTTGAGGTGGCATCCTATGTTAACAGGAGAAAAACTTCTCTTTATACATATGTATAAAAATATTTTTGTTTTATATATATGTTGTATATATACACACATATATAGTCTATAATATGTTCTTATGATGCTTATAGAACATTAAAATCTGCTGTGTATTTTAAACTCAGTATCAAAATGTACACATGAGTGAGAAGGTACGGGCAAAGTTATATGTAGCAGGCTGAAATGTCAGGTTGGTTTTCTACAGAAATGGAAACTGGTTGGAATATGGGATAATTAATGTTCTTCAGTCTTCAAATTGAAATAGCTAACAATAGTGAACACTGGCTGAAACAAGAAGATATTTACTTCAGGTATATTTTCTGATTTTAGTAAATGTGTTGCTTCTATAGTTATCTGAGTTCTATAAAAGATATTATCCTAACCACAGAAGGGATTACAAGTCCTCCTTACATATGAACCACTTAAAATTGTACAATAGGCTGGTGACACATTTTTTTTTTTGGCCCTTTATAGTCTCAACATGTTTTTTTTACAAACATAACTGTCATTCCAATGATGCAATAAAATTACTCTAGCAGAGTCAGGCAGTGGTGGCACATGCCTCTAATTTCAACACTCAGGAGGCAGAGTCAGGGGGATCTCTGTGAGTTTGAGGTCAGCCCAGTCTACAAGAGCTAGTCTAGGACAGGCTCCAAAGCTATAGAGAAATTCTGTCTCGAAAACCAAAAAAAAGTTAGTCTAGCATATACTCATGAAATGGTGGGGACTCAGAGCAGAATTCAGCACTCTGACTAACTTTCCCAGGTCCCCCATCAATCTAAAGAGATATATAACACCTTTTGTCTTCTTTCCTTGAGGAATTTTAACTTCAGAGTGCCTGACTGCTACATTCTCTTTCAGAGGTGCAGCACAGCCAAGTGATGAAGACCACGGATCCCAAGGGTAAACACAGCTCCTCACCAAGCAGCTGGAAGCTGATCCTGTGTCTCCATCTGTCAAATGTTGTTGATGACGGAAGCTTCACAAAGGGTCTAGCCAGACCGGGCATGCAGTATGAATTCAATGGGAACCACTTTTATTGTTAGAGATTCCATTTTATACTCCGTCTCTCTATACAAATATATCCCATAACAAGCTTTACACACTTATTCTAAGAATACATGATAAGAACTAACTTAGTTCAGTGCATTTTTGGTGGGAAAGACATTTTGAGGAGTGGTTTCTCATGTAGAGATGAATATGTGTGAAGATAAGGAAGTAAATTTATTTCTAACGTTTTTTATAGGTTTTTAAACAGGAACTCTATTTTTATATTTATTTTTAATTTTTAAAGTGGTAAATATTGATATTTAGTCCACTGATCCTTATGGAAAGCATGTTCCAATTCAGGTACTGTTGTTGACACTGAGGATTCTGCAGCAGCTGGAGCGTCCATGGCTTCAGAAATACAACCCCACACTTCCCAACCTCACGATTCTTCCAGCTAAACATGTACTCTCCAGTGGATGCTCAACTAATTTGACAAAGAGCTTCTTTGTCTTATTGTGCCAGGTTTGCCATAACAAATCCACAGAGCAGCTGAGGGACAGACACTCTGATCGCATGCATATGTGCACTTGCGCACACACTTCTTAAGGAATGGTTATGAGCTGCTCTCGGTCTTTCTTACCTACACCAGCCCATTCTTCCTGAGGCTATCTAGCAAACACCTCACTGGAGAGGCACTATTGGTTCCCTAGAGCCGCTCAGCTCCCAGGTGGTGCTGACTATGATTGGTACCGAGAGCAATTGACAACATCTATTTTCAGAGTGCCCTTTTCCACCATCTAAGTCCTCTCCATTGGCCAGTAGATCCAGTTACCTAACAGATTATTTGATCCCACTCCAATATTTTGTGGAAGGATTTCAAATAAAGGTCAAGAAGTCAAACACAAACAAACAAACAACCCGATGCAGGGCTGGCCACTTCTGGAGATCATGCCAGAGGATTACCTCTAGTAGATGCTCCTGGGCACGGACAGAACGCGCAGGGGAAACACTGCAGAGGCCTTCTGTGGGTTTGTCGTTTACATTTCAGTCCTCAGAGTGATGTTTTTGAAGAAAGTCCCTTCCCAAACACTCATTGAAATGTCTTCATTTAGGTGTTCTATAGAAGCTCAAAAGCAGATCCACACAGCTGCCCTCCCTGCTGTCCCCAACTGTGTTTGTACATCATTGGTTACCGACAGGTATCTGTGCCAATGAACTGCAATGAAAATTTGGGACCCTAGATAGAGAAGAACCTAGGTTTGAATTCCTAGCTTAACAATTTAAGCTTGTTCCACCCTCACCATTACCACAGAAACAAAACTTAACAGAAGCATCGTACCCTATTGTCAATGTGAATCCGGGTCCCTGTTCGAACATCATCAGTGACAGGGGTCCTTGACAGAAGAGCCGGCAAAGCAGGCAGACAAGAACTGCTGTCCCCAGCAGCTGTTTGAGCATTAGGGAAGAGCAGAATCAGGGACAGAATAGGGGTCTGCGCTCTATTACTTTAAACTCAATTTTAAATGGACGAATACAAATGTTTATATTTTCTACAGACAACATGCCATTGTAAATGTGGAGAGTCTACTCTTGCCTTACTGAGACATGCTAGCTAACTTTTTCTAGTCTGAACAGTCTCCTTCAATTAAATATTGTCCCTTATGAAACCTGTTTATAGAGTTATTTCCTGGAGGAACTCTTTTCATGGAGTGGACATAGGCTCATATCTCTTCCTTTCTTCAAGGTAATTCCTGGTTTATGGCCATGAACGGAAGGTAGCACCAATCCGTCAGGTTGAGTTTCGACTGCTCCCAGTTTTCTCACAAAAGAATAGGACAAGCTTTTTCCCATCCAATGAATAATTTGGAGTAAAATTAAAACTATTTAGCAGTGGATGTGGTGCACCATGAACCAGGCAGAATGTGTGTCAGTCTGATACACATCAGAATGGGCACTAACAAGATGAGGTAGATATGCCATTGTGAGCCAGCTAGACATATGTCCTGTGGGTAACTCTGTAGTGCGGATGTCTCATCAAGAGTTTTGGAAGAGCCTGCTGGTGCCCTTTTCTGCTCTCAATAGCTGCAAATACTTTTCTAAGTAATGCTCCCTCCAGTAGCAGGGAGCAGCTTCATTCAGATCTTAGATACTCCAAAATGAAAACGTGACTGCTGAAGCATGAAAGAGGGATCTTTGGAGGTTTATCGATTGATGAACTGGGCTATTGCTACCCTTCTGCTCCTCTTAGGTCATACTCATCTTCTCCTAAAACATGTCAGCTAATCCAGAAAGCATGGTCCTTAGTACTCACCCCACCCTCTATCTACTCAGGTTTCGAATCCTGATCTCAAGGACAGGGAAACCTCCCAGCTCCCTAACACCAAGCTTGCTTTTTTTTTTTTTTTTTTAACACAGTGTCCTATGACTGCGGGGGGAGGGGAGAGGGTGAGGATGGCAGGGATGGCTTCCCATGCTCCCTGGCTCATCTCGTCCACTCCACCCACTGGAAAGCATTACCCTCCTCAGTCTACCCTGTCTTAGTTCTTCTTTTTCTACTTAGGTTTAATAGATTTAGAATTTTATTTTCCTCAATAATATCCAATCTTCAAGGTCATGATGATGATAAAGAAAAGAGACAAATGGCAGGGACTCTGAAGCGCAATGTTACTCAGTGACTCTCTCTTTCGGACAACCAGCTCCATCACTTTCAGGACAAGCCTCTTGGGTTCCTTCACATAATGATTTTGATATAAGTAACAGCGAGGTGTAATCTATTTTGAAAATAATCCAATAAGATATTTAAGTACTAACACTTGGAGGAACACTTGTGTTTACATAGGAAATTGTATATTAAGTGTGTGAATTCAAATATCTCCATCAAAAGATCAAATATTTTCTGATAAACTGGCTTTTGCAAACTCCGCACCCACCCAATAGGAACTGGTCGGCTGGCAAAGTCCTTCTAGAGAAGCTATGAATGATCAAAGGAGACTGTGGACCTGCTGGGAGTTGGCTTTCCCTTGATGATGCTGTTATGGCAGTTAAATCACAGGCTATAACTAACTGATCTTAAACTTATTTAACTGCTTTCCTCCTCCCTCACTCATTTCCTATCCCACAACTTTACAAAATGACAAGACTGAAATTCCAGTCTTTGAAATAAAAATTCAAAAAGAAGCAAGACAGATTACATACATAACAGTTGCAACATAATTGGAAGAGAGTTGGAAAGGCCTCTCCTGCCATTCTCTTTCCCACCTCATCTTGGAGAGGCCTGTCCCCACAATTCTCCTCAGGGTCCACCTCATCCTCTAGAGGCCTGTCCTCACCATTCTCCTCAGAGTTCATCTCATCCTGGAGAGGCCTGTCTCTACCATTTTCCTATGGATCACCTCACCCTTAGTTCTCAGAGCACAAATTCACTGCTAATACATCATAATTTTAGCCCATGGTGAATCAGGAAAGCTAGATTCCTTACAAATCTAGAATTTAAGGATCTGTATAGAGCACAGGTTTATACCCTCACAGGCTGCCTTGAGAGAATGTTCAGTAAAGGGTAATACCCCCACAGACTGCCTTGAGAGGATATTCTATGTAGGGGGATCCAATCTCACAGATGTAGGGAAAAATTGTTCTCACGTTCTCCATAGGAGTCCACTGAAGATGCCACAAACCATGGCCCAAAGCCAACTGCAGGTGACACGAAACTTCAAGCCACTGTATATCAAAGCACAGATTGGGCCACAATGACAGAGAAAAGCTTTCTATACCGGCAAGTGATTTTTCTCCCCCCACAACGGTGCTAAGATCCTATTCATGTGACGTTTTTCCAGCGTTTGGAATCTGGCGCTTTTCCCAGTTACTAAAAATTCTCATGAAAAGAAGCAGTCACACAAACGTAGCCTGACAAGCCGAGGTTCCTTTGTTGGCTTTCTTCTATAATTGATATTACACGTATATTTAGAATAAATGGACAGTGCAGGCTTGTGCCAGCCACTCATTCTAACGTGGTCCAGATTCTCTTGAATTGTGTGCAACTTCAGCAGTTTCTAATCATCTTACTTTTAAATACCTCCACTTACAATAGGAAAAGGCTTAGAGCCTCATTTAAATTAAGACATTCCACATAACTCTGCCTGCATTCTTTCAAAGTACTCAGTCAATTAGCATAAGCTACCTTCTAGAGGATTTGCTGTAAGTCAGGTGGAAAGAAATATTATTTCACAACCAAAGAAGAACAAAGCCATGAAACAGACAGCAAATCAAATAACTGAATGAATATTAAGCATGTTTAATTTTCCCATATTTTAGAAGAGAGTCTACGTTCCCTTTTCCAGTGTTCTGCCATAAATGGTTTCTGGGAGTGCATAGTCTTCCAGGACAGCTCTAAAGGGACAAAATATTCAAACTATTGCAACCCTCTTCTTTCAGATGGCAGACCAGAAAGTCTGCAGGTTCCAAAATAATGCAGGCTCAATCACCTTAGGGTGCAGTGAGCTGAAGCCCAATCCCCAAGGCATTAAATGCACCAGCAAACTGTCCTGAGTCTGGCAACCAACCAAGGAACTGGCAACCAACTTTAGGCATGACCAGGAACAGAGCACTTCTGGCAGTGGGACCAGGCTGCCACCTGCAGGACAGCAGGAAACACAGCTCCACAGATGCCAGTCAGTTCCCAACAGCCAGAGATGAGGCTGTGTGCTGTGCTGAACTGTTTCCCCTCATTCTGTTCTCCTCCCTGACAAAAGAGCTGAGTCGTTCTGCTCTATGGCTCATTGATTTGCTGACTGATGGGTCAAATCCCCAATCACCACAAAAGGATGCTGCTTATCTTTCCGTTTCCCTTGTTCTTACCTGGGAAAATACAGCACCAATACCCACTTTATCATATTATGGAGGAGATTGAAATTATACTCATCAAAACGCGAAGATAATATATTAGTGTAACTCCCAATACAATTTTTAAAAGTTGGAATAATTTAAGTAGAGAACAGAGCAAAGAAACAGGACCCAGATACCAACCGCCAAGTGAGGCGGGTGAGAAAGTACTGGATCAGGAGCCCCTTCAAGGCAGGCTGCTACCTCAGGCCTTTGCCCTCCTTCCATAAGTCTGCTCAATTGCCCCCACTCATCTTCCTTTTCTTCACGCCTTGCTTGTCCTTTTCACAACCCTCAATTATTACTGAAGAAACCACAGCAAACAAAACAAAACAAAACAACAAAATCTCTTCTGTTTTAGCTAATTCACAACCTTATAGCATTTTGTTTTTTATAGAAATAGGATTCTGGAAGTAATTCTATTGTCCAATTGTGTTTTTTCCAGGTAACCTAGCAGAGAGAATGCTGGGCAGAGCCGAGGCTCTGAAAAGATGCGGGTGGGTAGCAATTGGTCCCTACAGGATGCGCTGTTAATCTGAGAGAACTGTAGTGACATCTCCTGGCAAGACCAAAAGAGCATTGCCTGTCATGAAACTTGCCACACTGTCACAAATTTATGATCAGAAACAATGGTGAAAATATATTTTCTCACATGTATTGTTCCTTGATACAAAAATATTCCATCTGTAGAGAGAGACAGTCACTACACCTGTATCTATATTCGAGTGAATTCCATTTTAAAAACCAACTGAATCCAAGGAATAAGGTCGTCACATTTTTATTCTATGACATCCAGTAACTAATGCTGATTTTATCTACTCTTCTAGGCATGACATACACAAAGCCCATGCAGCAGTGTCTAAAGCTAGGCAGTAACATTCTATAGAAATGATTTTCTAAAGTTCTCTATGTAGTATTTCTATCTGGGCTTTTTGCAAACTGTTGGTCTGAAACTTCTTTGAATGCCTGGACAGTTAACTACCCCACACTTCCTCTTCATCCCCAGCTCCCTCCCTATCTCCAACATGGTAGTATCTACACAGATCTTCCCTGACGAAAAGCATTTTCAATCTATAGTCACCTCATTCACTGGATATCTCTCTCCAAATTCTTTACCTCTTTCAAAAAGTACCTGTGTTTTAGGAAGCAGTTTGATGCCCTGCATACAAGAGCTAAAGTAAAAATAAATATTAATATCAAATATCTACCCCATTTCAAACCTTGTGACTGTGAAGACGGTTCTAGAAATACAGTCTACATTCCCTCCCTTCTCTCTTCCCTCTCACTTATATAGTCAGTACTATGTGCTTGGGCTTTATGTTAGGTATTAGGAACACAAGAAAAACTACACAGCAGATAGTAAGCTTGCTTCACAGGATATAATTCTAATCATCAAGCAGAAAGGAAAGGAATCAACAACACAAATTTAAATGGGGTCTGTGACAAAATGACAAAAAATGACAGGAATCTGTGCCAGAGTGGAAATCAAGGAAGGGCTTCCAGAAAAGCATGAGGAAAGGGTCTGTGGTAGCACAGGCTGTGGGTTTTGTGGAAAGATTAAAGAGGAAGATTCGAGTGGCCAGAGTTGAGGTTGGTGAAGATACGATTGGATAGATGACCCTCAAAGTAAAATCAGGAGCTTGCAAAAAGTTTTAAAGGAACAGGTCTTCACAAATAGCTGAGACAAAATAGAACTTAGACTATTTCCAATTATCACTTGATCCTTTTGACAGCTCAGAAGCTAGCTCTTGACATCCTCCTTTTCACTAATGGAAACACAAGAGAGAAGCAACTCCCCCAATCCCTAGTCTTATAGGTTAGCTTGGAAATGGAAATGGTGAGACTCACCACAGTCCTGGGGTCCATGCATCAAGCTATACAATGACAACCTTTTAGATGACTGTTTCTGTAAAAGCAAGATTTGGGAAGAAAGCCTGTAGGAAAGCAGAGGAGTTTTTGTCCCAGAAGTGATGGCCAAAGGATGGTGGAGAAGATGGAAAATTAAATGAGCCTATTGTGTGTCTGTGTTGAAATCTCACAAGGGCCTGCTGGTAGAATGGATATTATGGGCCAGAGAAAAACCTGGTGGGGAATGCATTGTTCAGAGACAGCTGAACCACACTGCAGAGATGACTTCCCCCAGAATCTCCACTGCTTTGTCTCTAAACTGCACATATTTTCAAAGCATTTGTTATCTACTCCCTTTGGTGCTTCATGGGGGCACCTTTCTAATAGCATCCATTCTTCAGATCTTTTATATGTACATACTCAACATTTTAGTCTTTATTAGTGAAGTTTTGCATTGTATATCACACCATCTACTTTCGTTTTGATAATAACTGGCCTTGGGGAAACTGCTTATAAATGCTTCTTAACATTCTACTGGGGGCTGGTCATGTGTAGGTCAGTAGTATAGCACTTGCCTAGCATGGACCAGACAATGGGTTCAATCCCCAGCCCCACAAAAATACCTGTCATAAGAAGACACTATAATTTCTTGTTCTTGCTGTTATTCTCCCCCTGCCCCTCTATCTTTGGTTAGGCACTGTTTCTAATTTTTCACTTCTTACTAATTCCATTCATATAAATATTTTTATTGAAGTCATGATTGTTTCCTAGGGCTAGGAAAATAAACATGAAATTTATAAGTCATTCATTAATAAATTAGTTACTTATTTTTGCATCGCATTTCACTACAACTATTCACATGAGCCACTGCACTGTGAGAGAGCCTGCAAGAATGCAAATTAGCTGAGAGCCAATGCTGGTGGATGGATGGATGGGCAGTAGGTGTCCACGAAGGCCATTTTCTGATGCCTTTGGTATTAACAGTGGCAAGAAGATAGACCTTCATCTGAGAGTTAGGCATTGCCAGAGGAGAGTTCTAGAAGAGAAGAGAAATTGTCCTGCAGTTTTCCAGGAAAATGAACGAAGCCAAGTATACAGTCAGATTACCCAAAACCAGTAACTACTTAAGGCAATGAATGTGAGGTCACAGCACGGTGTGGCCCTTTCCTCTGGCATGTGCAGTTCCACGGGTTTTAGAAGTCAGACTTCATCAGGACCAAACTTCCAAACCTTCACCTCCATGCCAATGGCCACTGGGCTGTGGTACTTCCTGGTGAACTTCTAGCATTTTTCTTCTTTCTCAGAATCTCTTCCTTTATCTCAGCAGCCCTGGACTGTACTCAGGCCACTACGTTCCTCTTCCACACTTACATTTGCCCGTTTAGCTTGAACTCTCCAATTAATCTGTACCTTCCTGCCTTCCACCCACCCACCCAGACTGAGCAGCACATACTTCCTCTCAGGCCCACAAGGCCTGAGCTGTTCAGCGTTACTTCTTTGCTCATTCACTTTCAGGACCTACTTTATCCTCATTCTTTAAGGCAGCGGACTTTTCTTCTTGTTAATTCTCATTCCTGTTTTTCAATATCTTGAACAGGGTAGGCTTGATTTCAAGTTAATGAAAGTCAAGTTTTGTCTATTTACAAGATACTTCTCTTTTTAAATCTTCAGCTGGGGAAAGATGAAAGTTGCCTTGATCATCATCACAGGACAGCCTTATCACTCCTGAAGACACTTGTAAGTAATCACGAGCAACCTGCGAATAGTTATGTTAGGGGGAAGTCTGAAAACGAGGCAAGCTTTCACTTCCACGTGTTGCTTGTTTGCAAAAGCGAGATTGTCTACTCAGTTTTACAATGACCACAATAATTAAGACAAATGCCATGTTTGTATGATATTTTTAGCATGTCTATACATTTCTAGTTTCAGTATGACTGAAATATTCTCGCTCACTCACTCAATCTCTCTCACATACATTCTTATTAAATTTAATTAAACAATCATGCTAACTTCAAACAGAAGTTGCCAGTTTATTTTATTGACACATGTTTAAAACTTTTATTGTCATTTGGTTAATCCAGCAGGCAAAGTTGGAAATTCTAGGTTGCTTACCAAAATAAGCTTTTTAAAATTTAGTAAATGATACAGTTCTCTCAGAAGTTATATTTTTTAAGGCAGGAATTACCACATAAATATGGCGACCTCATATGATCAGGCCCAGTTACCCACCAAAGAACAAACAGAACAAACTTCCAGGGGGCACACATATTAATAAAGAAAGCCTGCAGTGGGACCTAATAATCTAGTATGAGCAATGGAGATACAGAATGATGTTTCCCCTTTAATTCTCATACACAGTGTACAAAGAAACCTCATGTGCCATTAGAAAATCAAAACAAAATTTTCACTTTCATCTTTAGAAGCAGCCATTCTTCAAAATTAATCCACTTAAGAAAAGTTCAACTTTCTCACTCACTTTTCTCTTGTGAACTTTATTTTACATGCTCAGAATTAAAACAAAATGGTACTTGTAAATCCTTGAGTTCAAATCCATCACCCCCAAAGTTATTCCCACCAGGACAAGCCGGTGAGGAATATGTAGCAAATTTCCAGTCCCTTTAAGGATAATTAGAAGACAAGCTCTTTGCCCAAATGGAATGAAAGCTTACGCATCAACCTGAACACACTTGCATGGCGGGGGCTAATGCCTGCACCGTGTGGCAGTGTGGTCTATAAATAATCCTCTCGGGCTTCTTGCCAATTAAAACTCATCACGTGGCACACACCTTAGATGTCAGCAGTTAATTTGCATGTCAATGAAACAATAATTTGATGAAATTTTAAAGCTTTATGCACTATTTATACCATACTTGGAAGCACAGTGAGTGTACTCATATGCAGATTTTTATTGTGTTCAATGATCTCTTTAAAAGCTGCATTTCAATGATCAGCGTTCATCCTCGCCAGAGTTTAGGTCCAGGACAGCAGATCTACATTCTAGACATTCAGTTCTTTTAACATTGACTCCAATTGAGATGTCTGAGGGAAAAGTTAGTCCCGTCCACCACACAGTAGAGAGGCAGCTGCTTCGATTCCGGACTCTAATCCCTTTGTGGTCTTAGCTGCAAACATGTCACCCTGGGTCAATGAGGTTTTTCTTCAAGTTGATTTTTTCTTGCCTTCCTTTCCCCGCCTCCTGCCCAGATTTTCTTTAGTTAAAAGGAGCACTTTTGTGGGTGGTCTCTTCTAAAAGTTGAAAATGGTTGTTGATTCTAGTACAAAGGGAAACAATCAGTGGGCACTTAGACTTAACTACTGTACTTAGAACAAATACTGTATTTACATGGACAGAAATTTCAAAAGCTGCCAGCCTGGTGGGGCAAACTTGCTATTGGAATGGCCACACCTACCAATCAGTGCCAGGCAAGTAGCAAGTGGAAAAACCAATGAGGAAAAGAAGGGAGAAGGTGGGAGAAGGGAAGGAGGGAGAATGGGAGGAGGGAAGATGTAGAATGGGAGGAGAATGAGGAGAGAAGGGGAAGCATGAAGAGAAGCTGGGAGAATTTGAGGAGCTAGAGAGACGGCTCAGCGGATAGGAGTGCTGATTTTTCTTCCAGAGAGAGGCTGGGGTTCAATTCCCCACAATCTCATGGAGGCCAACAACTGTCTTTATAACCTTAGTCCCAGGATCTGCCCCCTTCAGGCACTACACACAGGTAGTAAGCAAACATTCACGCAGAATAAACACTCATACACCCAAAATAAATTTGTTTTCCTTTTAAAAAGAAAGAGTGCCTGAGCTTCCAGTCTCAGGGCATCATAGTAGTTCCCCAGCATTCCTTTTTGTCCTCAAGCTCTAGAGAATGCTGGGAGCTTACATACTCCAAGGAAAATAATAGAAAATGTGGCTGCTTTGCTGTATTGCCTAGGGCTTGCTATGAGAGTGCTCCACTAGGAAGTGTGTACTCAATGTCATTAAGATCTGGGCTTGGGGTTTCATTTTAATGCCATAGACGTACGCATGAGTTGACACAATTGTTCTTCATCCAGACAAGATACAGCTACCATGAATCGAGACTACTTGGGATCAGAGTTTATCTCTTGGTTTGGCTACTATTCTATCACCATTAATCCTCCTTTTAGACCCATTTAGATTCTGTTCTAAGTACTTCTTCACATCTATGTTGATGAGCCCTCTCATTCCACAATTGAAAACGAAAGGATGTATCCTGACAGAGAAAAATGAGTAGATAAACAGAGCAAGATAAGAAAAAGGAGAAAAAGAGCAGCATTGTAGATCTGATCATTTGTCTCCAGCCACTTAAGAAAACTACATTAGTTCCCTGAAAACACATTTTTTTAAAAAAGGCTATATAATATATCATGAATTATTAAATTGACTGTCTTAGTCTTTATCTTACAAATGATTTCCTTCTCATTAATTAAGTTGCTCTTCATCTTAAAAGAAATAAAAACCATTGTTGATTTTTAAACTCAACATTTAACTCAATAATATTTTCTTCAATTAGTTTACATCAAAGGAAACTGAAAGTACTATTTTAATGAACATAGTTTAGTCATTTGACCAACATTTCTGGTTTTGTCTACTCAAGCAAATGAATGTCAAACATCACTTGTTTAATGAACATCCAATGAGCAGCCATGGAAGGAAACCAAAAAGGATTTGCTTAAATATTCCGGAAACACACATTGACATACTTCACTCTTCCAGAAAGAGAACAGTAGTCCTCCCCACAACAGTATAAGAAAACAGAGCCTTTGATACCTATGGGAAGCCAGAGCCAGCAGCCAGCAAAGGCAGGGCTTCTGCTTAGGAAAGTGGAGTCTGGGGGAGCCAAATGCTCAGCATGGGCTTGGACTTATGGATCCAGAAGAGCTTCTTAGTGCATTCCACTCAGGGAAAGCTGCTCTTCTTCCCGACTGCCAAGTTCTGACTCAAATTTTAATGGAAGTTACTCTCCTTCTCTCCTCACCGCTTCCCTCACCAATCACCGCCTCCCACCAAGTCTTCAACAGTATGTTCCTTCATACAGGCTATGTGGAACGTATTTACCATACACTTATGACACAGGGGGAAAATATCAAAAGACTCAGGTTTAAGAGATATTGATTTAACAGGCTATTTATTTTGAAGAAAAGTAGCCTGACATAGACTCAGCGAAGACTTCAGTAATAGTGTACAGTACAACAAATTCTCTATCTGGGGGTTCTGAGAAATTACAGCAAGTGGTTGTAGAGTAATGAATGTTTGTAATTCATTAGCTGCTATTTTAAAATGCAAAGCACACCATGACATCAATGATGTTCTTTTAAATCTCTACAGACAAGCTATCACAATGAGAGCACCTGGAAAAAGACAGCGCACTCCAATATATTTGATGAAATTTCAGTGTTTCCATAACGGTGATTCAGTAGCATTTCATAATTTATAGAACGACGAAAATGTCCTCAGATTGGTTTAAATGTACAGATTTTATTTCTAGAAACGTCTCATGAAAGTTTAGCAGTAACATGTCAATACTCAAAGCTTGCTAATGGCCCTTAATATGGCTTTAGTATGCCTTTAAGAAAACAAATAATATTTGCTTAAATCACATTTTCTTCCTCTGAAAAAGTAAGTAATATTTTAAACTGCTTTTTCTTCTTTTCTCACTTTCTATCTGCCTTCAGTTCCTAGACAACAAAACAATGCCTCTTTCTTCCTGTGGAAGAGAAAACTCAATAAATAAAATGGCTACAGGGCCTCAAAGCAGTAAAATTATGGCTTTCTAAGGAGTTGGTTTTTCCTTTATGAAGAAACACATTTTAAAAAGACCTTTTCCCAGCGCACATTAAAGCCAGGCATATTTCAATGAAATAATTATTTTGGCAGTGCTAACTAAACATTGCTGACTGATAAATGAGTCCCAAATAATTAAGTTCTGTTCTTTTACAATCAAGATTTAGTGTAGTCATCAATCTGAGTAGAATTTAGCGTCTGGAGACTTTGGAAGATGAACAAGCTACTAACTGAAATCGGTCATGTGGGGAGGTGGTTAAATGACTGCTCGGTTTGAACGTAGCTTTGGATAACTTTCATGTCTTAATCTTCATTAGAACTTGGCTGATCCAACTGCTCATTTGTTCCTGCCTTAACTTGGACCCTGAGTGCAAACAAACAGAAGAAAACCTGCACAGATAATTTAGTGCGTCCGATGAGCGGCACAGTGTCCAAAATAAGATGTAACAGTAGGCTAAAGCCAAAGTTCTTCTCAATAAAATAATGCAAGTAAAGCAATGGTGTCATAAAAACATTTCGCTTAGAAGCATTAAAAGTGACAGGGAAGAGAGAAGAGATTATGCTTTACATGTGTGTCTGTGGAACTGAGATGCATGCTCAGGTTTCCACTGTTCTTTATCATCTACCTAATTCACACTTCACAGCCTTAGAATCACTCATCCAGCTTTTCGTCCTGTAATCAACACCCACACTTCTCCATCTATTTCTCCTCCCTCCGAGAGCAAAAAAAGCTATGGTCAGAGAAATGTTCACATGGGGTATTTCTCCTGGGGGCTGAACTCCAGCTTTCAGCAGACAATGCCCTAGCAGCTCGTGGGCACAACAACATCAAATCCAGGGAGAAGGGCAGTGATGTTTGTTAGAAACTACTGATATCACTACCGACTACAGATACATAATGCATATGCATAAATATGTGTGCATTCGATATTCACATGCAATGATATTTAAATACCTCTTGCCAAGAGTTGTGCACATTAGGAAAATCAGGGACAAAAGCATCCTTAGGTCAGGTACTAAGGCACTGACACCGTAAACAGGTGATATTATTGTCGTGTAAATAAATAGTGGGGAAAAGCCAAATAAGGATGTATATGCTATGACGGAAAGAAGGGTTTCCTTAAAGTGTCCTAGGGCTCCCCAAAGAGGAGAGGAGGGAGGTGAGGCTCCCTATGCCTCTGTCTCCATCCACTTCCATCCTTAAATGCTAACATCAGGGCTAGGGTGGGGAGCCATGGACTCTAAACCACTGTGTGGTCATATGTACAGAAGAACTTACACTTTGTTTATCAAAAGGGACTCCTCTCCCAGAACCATGTAATCTTACTATTGAAGGTACAAAAAGAATGAATGCAAATCCATGAAGAGAGGGAAAGGGCCAGAAAAAGAATAAACCCCGCCCAAGAACAGGGAAACAGGTGCTAGCAGGAGAAAACATCCAATTGCCCCAAATGCTTAAAACTCCACCTTCATTATTCTGAAAGCAATTTCAATACGAGAGGGGATATTCTTGCTTCCGAAGCTCCATTCGCTGGGCTATCTGTCTGAATTAGTCAGATCTAAGTTTTGCACTCAGAGACGGTTTAGGTTGTGGACTACTCTTGCTCTCTGAACCAAGAAGTCCCTTTCCAAAAATGTGTGGTCAGACGACTCCAACCCTCACTCCTCCAGGTCAACACTTTTTTTAACCTAGTGATGAGCTCTGTCTGTGTCGCTCAGCCCGGCTCCAAGAACAGTCACCGCGAACAATGAGCCAGACGAGGGACCCACCCAGTGAGCACCTGCTAGCCAATGCGCGAGCCTGGGAGCGGGACGCCTGGGTCTTGGGTTCTGGTTCCCCACCCTGCCCTTCCAGACCCCAAGAAAAGCCTGGAGGCAAGTGGTTCCCTGCAAGAGACTCTAAGCTCCGGAGTCAACCCAGCCTCCCAACACCCACCAGTTAGAGCCGCTGTACCTAAAAAGAACACAAGCCCAGCGGTGCTGCGGGGTGTTCCAGCTACCACCTACCGGTGGCCCCGCGGGTTCTGACAGGCACCCCATGACCCACACTGAAATCCCCAGAGCTGTGGGGTAGAAAGAGGTGGAGCCCGGAGCCTTAAAGTGGCTTCCTCTGGCCCGCCCCTGGCCTGGCAGGGCTCTGGGATCCGGTAAGACACAAAAGATGGGGAACATCTGAGCTTGCCACTATGCCGTCGCTGGGGTGAGCGGCGGGGCCTCGGGTGGGTCCCTGTCTCCTCTCCCCACTGTCCATTCCCTCTCCCGTGTCCACAATCCGGTTTCCTGGTCCCAATTCCAATACCCTAGTCCCAATTCCTGCTCCCTGGTTCTGATCTTCTCTTTTTGGTTCCCATCCCGGCTCTCGGGTCCCTATTCCTGATCCGTGGTCTCCGCCCGCGGCGGGAGCATCACTGGATGCCGCCGAGCCCGGCGCGCTTTCCAGGAGCTCGAGTGGGCAGCAAAGGGCGCGGGCGGCGGAGACAAGAGACACTTACTTGCTGGGAAGACTGAGTGCCACTCGCTCCTCACTCGCAGGTGTCCGGCCCCGCGGTCCGCGAGGGCTCTGGAGCAGCTTGGAGCTGGGCACTTGGCGAGCCCGGGACACCCTCGCCTCCGCTCAGCTGCGCGCTGTCCCCTGCACCCTGCACGCAGCGGCACCATCCGCAGCCCCAGGCCTCTGCCCCGCTCTCCCACGTCGCCCGCTCTAGGCAGACCACACCCTGTCACCCTCACAGCCCTCCACTCCTGTCTCTTTGACACTTCACCGGTTACTCCGCCGCCCGGCGTCCTCCCACCCCCTCAGCCCACGTGCTTCAGCGCTCGCTCCCTGCTCCAACTTCCCCCGATGGTCCCCGCCCGCCTGGGAACCTCTGGACTCAGGCTGGAAGGTGCCGGGTCCTTCCTTCCACAAGCCGAGCCTTAGCACCTAGGTCCTCCCGTTGATGGTGTCACTACGATATAATGTGTGCTGTATGCTGTATATCACGTGTAAAGATGTATTTTGTTGTTCTTGCTGTTGTTGAGCCATGCATTGTTACTTTTAATATCAGAGAGATGTGTTTATTCCCAGGAATCAATCACTGATTGGTCATTGGCCTTGACCCGTCAGCCCAGTTGTTGCCACTTGCAGAAAACCTTCTAAAGTCGCTTGCATCATTTCAGCCAAATCAGCCTATTTTATTTCCTTCCTATGTGTGCATGTATGTACGTACGTACGTACGTAAGTATGCATGCATGCATGCATTTATTCTCTTTTTGGGTTTATTTTTTTATGTAGGACTATTTTATTACTAGGTTTTTGTTGTTTTTTTTTTCCTTCCTGCAAAGTCTGAAGTTCCGTCCTGAGGGCTGCCTCCTCATCGGTTCAGTCCAGGAGGCTTCCCTGCCTCCCTGTTACAACTTTGTCAGCTGCCTCTAGTGTAAGCCTCAAGACATAGTGTAAATTCACGGATGCTCAAAACTGCCCCTAACTTATGAACATAAACTTTGGTCATTTTATATCATGCTGTAATGAGGAGTTTAATTGCGTGCTTGGCTGTATCCCAAATCCTAGGTCCTGTAGAAACCCAGGGACATTTTACATTTGGCTGAGTGATTTCTCATACTATGATGAGACTTAGCAGGGTTAATAACTTGGGTTATCGCTAAATGTGACACTTTAAAGCTTTTTCTAGAGCATGGACTCCAAGTACCACACATTCACAAGCTTGAGGTCTTGGGCCTTTCTTAACAGGGCACTTGGATGCCCACCTGCCCAGCCACAAACGGCTTTAAGGACCGCTAGCACAGAAAACCATCCAGACACCTTTCTTTTCAGAATGATGTCATTGAACACTCTTTACCTCTTATTTAGTCTCATTTTCTTAAGAGTTTTAAGAAATAAAATAATAACCTCTTAAAAGTCTTGTTGCACTCATTGGCTTAACTCTTACATATAATAAAATTTCTATGCCTGTATCGTGCCCCAGCCACTCACCCAGATAACCTTATTCGTTAGTAAGCTCGTGCTTACTAAGAAGAGAGACCACCCACCTGCCAGCACTGCTGGAAGAGCTCTGCTCCTTAGACATTTTATAGATGACAGCAGGAGGAGAAGGGGGATAGAAAGCTGTTTATTAATCATTGCAGCGAGGACTGGATTTCCAGCAACCTACCTGGTCTTGACCAGCATAACACCTGTCTTATCACAATGTCATAGACCTATTAAGGAACAAATATTTTTTAAAAAAATATATATTTATCCATATTTAGCTGCATAGCCAGAAACTGAGCAGAAGTCTGATGGACAATTGAGACAGACATAGACAGATTTTCCAGATCGAAAACTCTTGGTAACATCATGAACACTATAACCTTCATTTAAAATATGGGAGGGACGTGATCTATCTTAGCATTTCAGGTTGTCTGTGTAAAATAACTCAGCATTCAAACTCGGATTCAAGGTTTGTACTTGCTGGTTTTGTGTGTCCACCTGGGACAATCTACAACCATCAGAGAGAAAGGAGCCTCAGCTGAGGAAATGCCTCCATGAGATCCAGCTGTAAGGCAATGAGGCGGGGAGGGCCTGGCCATAGTGGGTGATATCATCCCTGGGCTGATGGTCCTGGGTTCTGTAAGAAATCAAGTTGAGCAAGCCAGGGGAAGCAGCAAGCCAGTAAGCAGTACCCTCCATGGGCCACTGTGTCATTAGCTCCTGCCTCCAGGATCTTGCCCTGTTTGACTTCCTCCAATGACAGACTATGGTGGCCTAGAAGTGTAAGTAAAATTAACCCTTTCCCTTCCAACTTGCTTTTTGATCATGGTATTTCCTCAAGGCAATAGAAACCCTAACCAAGACAAGGTCCTTCATGATCTGTGAAAGACACCTCAGCTAAACTGCCTTTGATGGAGCACACTGCCTGGCTAACTTTTGACTTCCAGAAACATGGGTACATGTGTAAGGTAATCTTGAAGTCATTAACAGACCAGTGGACACCAAGGTTAGCCAAGTCCCAGCTCCCTGAATGTTGCTATGATGATGAATGACTTCGGAGATGTAGGAAAATATCTTCAGGCGGAGAGATTATCTTGACCCTTGAGGACCCTAAATGAGATCACATGGCTTCATGGATGGGCGCCAAAGGGGGAGTCAACACAGAGAGAAACAAAATGTGCTTGAGGGCAAAGATTACAGCAATGTGGCCACAAGCCAGTCAGTGGCAGAGGACACCAGGAGCCAGAAGGAGCATCGAAGAGTTTCTCCCACAGATCCTCTGCGGGGAACATAGCTTTGGTTTCAAGTTGGTTTCTATTCAGTAAATGTGATTTTGGAAATATGGCTTCTAGGACTGTTTTGTAAAAGTCTTCTCCAAGATCAAAACATTCTATCCTGCAGGAGAGCTCCTTAAGCAAGAGTTAAACAGTCACTAAACCCCCAAAATTGCTTCAAGAACTTCCTGAAACTGGCCAGGCAGTGGTGGTACACACCCTTAATCCCAACACTCAGGAGGCAGAGGCAAGCAGATCTCAGTGAGTTTGAGGCCAGCCTGGTCTACAAAGCAAGGTTCAGGACAGCCAGAACTGTTCCTCAGACAAACCCTGTTTTAAAACAAAACAAACAAACAAACAAAAAAAGAACTCCCTGAAACTGGCTAGATTCTCCATGTCTTTTCCTACCACAATAAGCAGAATCAAGGTGCAAAGAAGATCATCCATCAAGAAGAACTGCCTGAAAGATGTTTAGAGCAACTGAGGCAACGGGAAAGGACACTCTCAAACTTCTCAGCTTCCTGCAGGCTGTGCAGTGTGCTCCAGCTTCCCAGCTTTGTGAGCTGTCACCCATGCTGGGAGGGCTTTGGTGATACAGCTCTCTTTGAGTCATTTCTGCTCCTGTCAGTAACTACTCACCTACATTCCTGTAAACAACACCCATAAAACTCATTGGTTCACCAAGCTGGACTTTGATGGTATTCGTATTTTGATCTGCTGTGGGAACATTATTTTGGGAGAGTGGACAAGCGTGTTTCATTTTCCCTGGAAAAATCTCATCACACAACAAGGACTAACCAAAACCAAGTTTATGGTGATTTATAATAGCATCTCAAGGTAAGAAATTTCTGAATATGTTAAGTGTGTTTCCATGCCTGTGGGTCAAAGAATCAGAAGACATCCTAAACACCTGGTCCTTGTCCTTTGCTGTAGCTGGAGGACCAGCTAAAGAGGAAGACGGACTGACCCCAATGGAAAGTTGCATAAACACTCTGATTGGGATGTTGCCATTTTAGTTTTCAAAAACACGTGGAATAGCTAGGAGATACAAGACTTACAATCGATGTACTACCTAAAATTTGTTATCAGCTATCCAAGAACACTATCTAAAGTCCACAGGTATTAAAGTTTCCTTCCACTTTACAGGATGTAGGATTTTGGTGCCAATGTTTAGAAAGGCAAAAATTCCCTATTGTCAGCCATGAACAGTCAGTAGAAATAAAGCTCTGTGTGAGGGCTGAGCCAGCCCTAGAGACAGGCTCCACAACACCAGATCTCCATCCACTGTTATATACTGCACACTTTAAACTTAAGTGTAGATCTCATTTAAGTATGCTAAAATAAAAATTAAAGTAAGATATAGCTGCATTTTAAGGATACATGCTAGAATTACCTAGTGAATAGCAAAAATTATACTTGATTTAAGCTAAAAGCATGATTCTTTTAAAAAATAATAAACCATGTGTAGACTCTTCCTCAATATATTTCAGATTCTGTTGATCTCTGTGATATTCATGTACTTTATATTAAGTCATAGTAGATTTAATTTGATTATCTTTTAAACTTTGTAAAACAGGACACTTCTAGTAAAACTATAGATGGCCAGTTAATAAATTTTTACTACAACTCAACACTCCATGTAATGTTTGGGGCACTAAATTGTCTTTGTTTCACATCATGTTAACCACATAGTAACTGGAGCTTCTGAACCCAAATTAACAGTTATCATTGATTCTCCACCAGTCTGGCGCTGTCACCCTGCTTTAGGTAAAGTTTAGTCCCACAGTCCCCAAATACTCAGCCACTAGTGTATTTCTTGTTGTCTTGTACAGTGTTCAGCATGTTACTGTTCATCAGGTGGAGAATTAAATTCCACTGTGTTTTTTTTTTTTCCACTTGTAATTACTTCATCCTCATTCATGGCTTCTTGAATTCAGTACAGTATTTCTAGATACCAGCAACTGAATTATTCCTTCCCTTTTGTGATCTAGCCTTCAGGATTTCTGACATCAAGATACATGCAAGCTGTCTGAAAAGACAGAGGAGGAGAGGATGCTAGTGCATGTGGCAAGTCAGAAAGTCAGTTGTGACTTCACTTCCTGTTCCACAGAAACAGTACAAACCATGTTCTTACCCACTTCACATCTGTAGTCTCTTAAATTTATCTCATGGGGCTGGAGGAGGTGGTTCTGCAGGTGAAATCCCAAGCTGCATGGGGACTGGAGCTGGGGTCCAGTGGACAGGGTGACCCATGTGTAACCCTACCTAGCCCATGGGAGGTATACCCAAGGATATTCCAGCAAAGAGGCTAGGTAGTCTAGGAAGTTGGGAGCCTGGGTGCCAATGAGAAGCCTTAATATATAAGGTAAAGAGAGGTTGAGAAATGCCCAACAACCAACTTCTGGCCTCTACAAACATGTACACACATATGCATGCTTACCCACACCCACATGCTATTCACATACATGTGAACACACACACACACATGAATACCACATACACATAAATGCCAAAGAAAAATATATAACTTGTTATCTTTATATCTTCATTAGACTCCTTGAAGCCTTCTCGTTCGAGTAAAATTGTTTGGAGGCAAGAGTTGAACAGTTCCTAACTTAGAGTACTTGTTAATTGAGTGAAACAAGTAGTTTTTAATCAAGTTGATGTCCCACTTTCCAAAGAGGGAACAACCATAGCCATCTTATGCTGTTAATTCTTGAGAAACGCCAGCATGTCCAACATCAGGCCTCATAGAGAGTTCTTGATCAATATGTCTCAAAGCACTTTTGACCTTTCCTTCTGTAATTCCACACTATGCTGTATCTCCCAACCAAGCTTTTTGCAAGAATTGGCACATACTAACTCCTTAAAATCTATTAGTCATATAAGATAGTGGATGAATGGGAGGCAACTTGGCTAAAAGTGTTGTGAAATTGACAAAGTGATGTGGAATTGTAAGAGGCAAGTGCTAATACTAATAATTAATAAGTAATAATGGATGATACCAGCAGGTCTTTGATTCTGGCTGAGCCTTGGAGAATTGCTCTGCAAGAAATGTTTGATGCTTTGCCTTTTTCATCTAAAAATTCAATTGAGAGCCCCAGAACAGCAACATCTATTGATCAATGGATGCTGTTTCATTCATTCTGCTTGGCTCTGTAGGAATTCCCATTTATCCTAAGTACCTTTTACTTTTCCTGTATTTTGACCTACCTATGTGGATTCAATTAGTGATGGCTACATTTAACAGCAAAGGCGGCTTCTGTCCCCTTGATCAGGAATGTGAAGCCCAACTGGCTGCAACGAGTGTGATTTTGTAGGCACCAGGATGAAGCTCCCAGCATAGTCCCTGGGCCACTTTGAGCCTCTGATGTCTGTGGAACCACTGCTGTACAAGTTGGAGACAGAAAAAGGAACGAAGGGAAAAGGGTTGTTAAAAATGACTTTATGTTAAAAAATATCTTCCCAGTTAAAACATACTTTTGTATGTGATTTTTTTTCAAGGTAAACAGTGATTGTTAATGTCACAAATTAATATTTTACCTTAAATAATTGTGATTATACTTTTAATAATACAAAATCCCTACTTTTTTTTACCCGGTACTTTTCCTTTTATTTATTTTCAATTATCTACATAGTTTGAAGTTTCATTATAGCATTATCAAGCTTAATTTGTTTTTATAGATTTTTCTTCCCTCTTTTGGCTTCATTTCCCTGTTGCCCCCAGTTGTACCCTTCAATTCTGCTCATTTCTGCTTTCATATTACATACATTCTAGTACATTCCCCATTCTTCGGAACATTTTCCCCTCTTCTGGTACCATTTTTAGTTTCATGAAGAACTACACTACACACATCAAATTTAGGATACAAATATGAAAGTATGTAGTTTTGAGTCAGGATTACCTGATTTTACGTAATGGCTTTCAGATCCACCAACTTGACTGCAAATTGTGTGTCCTTTCTTTGAAAAGCTGAATAAAATCCTATCCTATATATGCATTACTGTTGTAAGGAGCTGCGGCCACTCTGTCATGAGGGGCGCGGCAGGCTGCATTCCCGCTGCCTGGCTCCTGCATGGCTAGCTTATGCCCCGAAATAATTACACTGAAACTGTATTCTTTTAAACACTGCTGGCCCATTAGTGATAACCTCTTATTTGCTAGCTCTTACATATTGATCTAACCCATTTCTAATATCTGTGTAGCACCACGAGATGGTGTCTTACCAGGAAGGATTCTAGCCTACATCCGTCTGGGGTCGGAGAATTATGGCGACTGACTGACTCGGCTTTCTTTCTCCCAGAATTCTGTTCAGTCTACTCTGCCTACCTAATTTTCTGTCCTATTAAAGGGCCAAGGCAGTCTCTTTATTTAACCAATAAAATTAACACAAAACAGAAGACTCTCCCCCATCACATTACACCTTCATTATTCATTCGTCTGTTGATGGACATATAGGTTGGTTCTACTTTCTCACTAGGAAGTAAAGCAGCCATAAGCCTGGATGTTCAAGTATGTCTGCAGTATGATAGAGTTCTTTGGGCCTATACCCAGAGGAGGTACAGCTGGATCATAGTAGTTTGGTTTAGAACATTTTGGACAGCTGTCACACTACTTTTGGAAGGCGGCTTGTACTGGTTTATAGCACTACCAGCAGTGTTTTCTTCCCCATATCCCCAGCAGGACTTGTTACCACTTGTTTTCTTGGTGACAACCATACTTATTGCATTTTTCTTTCTTTTTTTAAATATTTATTTATTTATTATGTATACAATATTCTGTCTGTGTGTATGTATGCCTAAAGGCCAGAAGAGGGCACCAGACCTCATTACAGATGGTTGTGAGCCACCATGTGGTTGCTGGGAATTGAACTCAGGACCTTTGGAAGAGCAGGCAATGCTCTTAACCACTGAGCCATCTCTCCAGCCCCTTATTGTATTTTTCTATAGGTTACTCTTTTTGGACACTTTAAAATTTTATTGGCCATATTTTTTCTTTCCTTCTTTTCTTCTTCTATCCTTCTTTCCTTCCTTCCTTCCCTCCTTCCTTCTTCCTTCTTTCCTTCCTTTCTTGAGAACTGTTTTGAATTATATTAACACATTTATTGGTTGACAAATATGATTTTTGTTGTTTGATGTTTGTAGTTTTTCATGCAGTCTCCTTACGGCAGTCCCTGTCTGAAGTGTAGATGTCAGAGATCTTTCGTTATGTGTTTGCCTGTTCACTCAGCTTGCAGATTCCTTTGTTGTGTCAGGGCCTCTTGATTTCTCAGTTCTTTGAGCTGTTCCCTGTGCTGTTCCAGTCCTCTTTAGAAAATCTTTGCCTGCATTTAGGTCTAAAGGTATTTTACATGTTTTCCTGGGGGATTTCATCATTGTTGGTTTTGAACCAAGGGCTTGGTTCCATTTGATTTTTGTGCAGGGTGAGAGATGTGGATCTAATTTTAGTCTTCGGCAGATAGATGTCCAGTTTTGCCAACACATTTTGTTGAACAGATTTTTTTTCTAAGTATGTGTTTGTTGTGCCTTTGTTAAGTATTAGGCAGCAATAGCCATATCTGTTTGTTTTTGAAACCTCTATTATATTTTTCTCCCCACTCTTTCCCTCCCTCCCCCTCCCTCCTCACCTTCTCTTTTTTATTTTCTGGTACAATATTGTCTATCGCTCTGTCTTGGTAGTATGATTCACATGTCCCAGCAGTATGCCTGTGTGCCATGGTTGTCTGTCCATGTGCATTCCAGTAGTACTTTCGAGTTCTGGGAAGAACAGTTCTAGAATTTTGATGGGAGTCACAGTGACGCTACAGGTTAAGCTGGGAGTATACCCATTTCCACATTCATTCTGCCAAGCAGGAGGTGCAAATCACCTAATGTTTTTACTTACTATTTTTTAGTTTAAGGTTTTTATTTTAAAGTTTTTTTTTTCCATTTCCTTGATTAGATTTATTTTTAGGTACTTTAGTTTGCTAAGCTATTATAAATGGGATATTTTTCTAATTTTGTTTTTATTAAGTTAATTATTGTTATAAAGAAACACTACTGAGTTGTAGCCTTCAACTTTATTGAAAGTGTTTATCAGATATAAAAGTTTTCTGGCATATAGTATTTTAAGTATAGCATGTGATCTGCAAACGAGTGATTTAATTTCTTTCCTATTTGTATCTGCTTTATATTTTTCTCTTGTCTTATTGATGTACCTAAGACTTCAAGCACTATTTCTGCAAATAATGAAGAGAGGATGCATGCTGGTAGTTTTTTTCCAGATTTTAGAAAAAAAATGTTTTTTATTTTTTCCATCCATTTTATATGATATTGGCTAGATGGTTTTCATAAATAGCTTGTATTATTTTGGGGGTATGTTCCATGTTTTACTAATTTTTTAGGAATTTATTAAGTTCAAACTTGACAAATTCTTTTTCTATATCTATTGATGTGATCACATCATTTCTACCCTTAAAACTAATTATATAGTGTATTGTATGTGTGGATTTGCACATGTTGAATCAACCTTGCATACCTAGGATGAAACTAAACTGATTGCGATGTATAATTCCCTTAATGTATTTTTAAATAAATTTTTCTTAGCATGAGTAATACTAGGTACCATATGGCATTTCCAAATAATTATATTGAGCATTTCCAAACAATTATATTGAGCATTTTCTTTCTCAATATAACACTTTCTAGACCAATCCATTTTTCTGCAGTTTTTTAATAGTTTCACTTTTTACAGCTAATTAAAATACCTTTATGTATGCATACTAAATCTTAGTTATCTATGTATCCACTGATGCACATATAGACTTATTCCATTTTCTTTGTCAATGAATGTGGTTAAAACTATGGACACACACACACACACACATCTCTGTGGTAGGCTTTAAATTTCCTTGAGTAGATGCTCTGGAGTGGTATAGTTCTTTCATGTGATAGTTCAATATTGAATTTTTTTGATCAACAACCAACTGATATCTGTAACGATTATACTTGGTTTCACTCCTAATAGGAGTTTCACATTTGTTTACTGGATGATCATAATCCTGAATTAGTTGAGATGAAATCTCCAAGTGATTTTAATTTAAAATCCCTAATGGATAAATGTGTTAAACTCCTTTTAAAATAATTTTTGGACATTTGTGTTTCTTCTTTTGAGAACTCTCTTTTCATATCATGAAGCTGTTTGTTGACTGGCCATTGTAGGGTTTTATTTTTGTTTTTGATATTTAATTTTTGCCCATCTCAGTTACTGACCCTATCTGAAGTGTTACTGGTATGAATTTATTCCCACTCTGTTGACCATCTGTTTGGTGGGCTGATAGTTTCTTTACAGAATCTGTGTGACTGTATTTGTCTTATTTGTCAGTTCGCTAGGTTCTTTCCTATGCTCTGACAGTCCTTTCCTAAAAGTGTTTCTCTGTATCTCTACCTTAAAGTGCTTTCTGATGCTTATGTCTAGTGGGTACCTTGCTTCAGGTTTAAAATTAATTAGGTCTTTGATTTACTCTGAGTTAATTATTTTTGTTATAGGGTAATATATGGATCTATTTTTATTCTTCTACATATGGAATTAATGTGTTCCTCAACTCGTTTTGAAAGTATTTTTTGTCAGAAACCTTTGTACCTATACTCATTTGGGGACATGTCTATAGTTTTCTTTTTGCTATGAGTTCAGAAACTGTCCTTCCCTTTCTATCTGTTGGAACAGTTTGAGAATTACTGGTGTTGAATCCCCCTCAGAAGTTTGGCAGAATTCAGTTCTGAATCCATTTAGTCCTTAGTAAGGAGATTTTAATTCCTGTTGTGCTTCTGTTTAAGTTTAGTTTTGGTGAGTCACATGGTTTAGAACATTTTTAGTTTCTTCTAGGTTTTATTCCATATTGAATATAAGTTTCAAAGAAATCCTGTACATTTTGTTTGTAAATTATTACATTTTAATTGTGGGCTTTTCCCCCCTTTTTGTTAGTTTGTATAGTGATTTTTCAATCTCCTAACATTTTCAAAGAACTAACTCTGTTGATTTCATAAACTACTCTTTATGTCAGTTTCATTAATTTCTGTCCTAATCATTATTATTTTTTACCTTTTGCTGAGCTTTGATTTGGAATTTTCTTTTTTTTTTTGTATGGAATGTTGAAGTGAGTTATTAGGTCACTTATTTGGACAGTTCTCTGCTGCTCTCTCTTTTTTAATGTGAAGATTTGTAACTTCTAGCTATTCTCTTTTACTGTCTGTCTTTTTCCTATAGGTTCTAATAGGTTTTGTCACACTTTCCATTTTAATATAATAATTTAATTTTTTTCTTTCCTGATTTCTTTAATGAAATTCAAATTTTAGTCTCTGAATATTTGTGTTATTTTTGAGGTTTCTCTTGCAGTGATTTTAAATTGTACTCCTCTGTCTTCTGATATGTTTTTAAAGATTACTTTCTTTTGGGGATATTTTTGAGGTTTGATCTGTGCTCTGCAATTTGATCAACTTAGAGATGGTTCTGTGTGCCACTGAGAAGAACGTGCATTCCCTAACTGCTGGATGGAATACTTTTCAGATAGACAGCTATAGCTGTTGAATCCAGTTGGGCTGTAGTATGAGGTCTGAAGAAGTAGATAAATCCAAGATTGAAGTACTGAAGTCTCTTACTCCTTTCTCCACACCTTTGTGACAAAAGTCTTTAAGTTATATGAAATTGTGAGATTATGAGTCCTAATATTCGGTATTGTCAAAGTTATTAATAGTGGAAGTGTTCTTTTTTGCTTTTGGCTTATTGTGGTTGATGTCTACTTCATCAGATATAAGAATCAATACACAAGCTGTCTATGATACAGCCATTCCTAGATAGATTGATTCTTAGGTTGACTTTTAGATTTTTTTTTAATCTTTCTTGGAATGATGTTGGGATTCCCTTCTGTATGCTATGAATATGCTTTATTGCCATTGGTTAATAAAGAAACTGCTTTGGCCTATGGCAGGGCAGTATATAGCCAGGCTGGAAGAGATATATAAAGAGTGTAGGCAGAGCTAAGGAGATACCATGTAGCTGCCAAAGGAGAAGGATGCCGGAACCTTATTGGTAGGTCACAGCCTCATGGTGATGCACAGATTAGTAGAAATGGATTAATTTGAGATATAAGAGCCAGCTAGGAATATGCCTAAGCTATTGGCCAAGTAGTGTTGTAATTAATATAGTTTATGTGTTATTATTTGGGTCTGGCTGGCCTGGAAACTAACGAACAGTCTCTGAGTTTCTTGGAGACAGCAAATAGTTCGGTTTTGTTCTTTAAACCAGTTAGTTAGTCTACATTATTTTATTGATCAGTTATATCCTTCCGCATTTACAGTTATTATTGAGAAGGGTTTTCTTTTAATTATGCTTTTATCCTGGATCCTGGACTACAGTAAATGAAGAAATGTAACTGAGACATGTGGATTCATCATCTTTGCTTCTGGAATGTGCATATAATATGAACAGATCCCTTAAACTCAAGCTTTTGTAACTCCCCTGCCATTACAAACCATTAGCTGGAATGTGAGTCAAAATAAATACTCACTTTGGTAAGTGTCTTAGTCATTGCTCTATTGCTGTGAAGAGACACAATGACCATGATAACTCATATAAAGAAAAGCATTTGTTTGAGGCATGCTTACAGTTTCAGAAGCTTGAACTATTGTCAACATGGCAAGGAGCACAGTGGCGTGTAGGCAGCCATGTGGCATGCAGTCAGTCGTGGTGCTGGAGAAGCAGCTGAGAGTTCTAACTTTGGATCTATAGGCAGCAGGAAGAGAGAGCCAATGGGACTTGCTTGGTCTTTTGAAACCCCAAAACTCACCCTCAGTGATATACTTCCTCCAACATGGCCATACCTACTCCAACAAAGCCACACTTCCAATCCCTTTCAAGTAGTGCCTCTCTCTGATGACCAATCATTCAAATATATGAAGCTATAGGAGCCATTCTTATGCAAAACACCACAATAAGAATATTTTACCATACAACAGGACTAGAAAATATGGTGATTGATGATATATACATAGCTGATTAGTTTGTTGGTAATTGATTTCCTCTTTCCCTTTACTGTTAACTGTTTGCTTGTTTCCTGTTTTGGACTTTATTGATTCTCTCCACCTTCTAATTTATCAGCTCCTCTCATTGTATACATTTTTTTCACTGTGTCCTCATGAATGATACTTTATACTTCCCTATTATATAATATTGCTTAAGAAATTTTCTACAGAGCTGCCTAGATTGTTTTAATCTACATTTATCTTGAAGTAACTTTCTTTCCCAGTAACTTCTGAAATAGCTTTTCTGGTATCTCAGTCTTGATTGTTAGTTGTTCCTTCTGGTCATCGTATGCTTTTCTGTCTTGTAGCGTTGGTGATGAAAGTTCCAAAGTTATTCTGATCTATTTGTTTTTTCACTTGAGTTAGTTTCCCCTTATAACTTTTAGTATGATTTCTTTGATTTTTATTTCTGACATCTTGATTATGTTGTGAGAAGCTCTACATTGGCTCTATTTGCATTTCTAAATGCTTCTTGTGTTTTATATTGACTTATTTGCCTATGATTAAGAATTTATTTGGTAGAATTTCACATAATAGCAAAGGTAAAAGAAGATAGAGAAGAAATAGATAATGAAAATAAATAAAAATAGGCAATAACAGGAAATAAAAGTTACTATACCCTCAGAATTTCTTCCTCACTGGTGATATATGACTTTTCTCTCCTCATAGACTGTATTTAGCTCTCCTTGACTGATGTCTCATTGCTTTTGCACCCCTAGTATCTTCAAATCTCTATTATAACCCAGGATTTACAACCACACACTGTGGCCTCTCTGGGCTTCCTCACAGGGCTACTTCTTTTTCACATATTACAGGCCTCAGTGGCTCTCTGAAGCAGGAGCAAAGGTCCATGTCCTCCTCAGTCTTGCATCTTTTGTGCTTTCAAAGCCATTACTAAGTGCATGACACCACCAAGTTGGCCCAGCTTAGAATGACTCTGGTCCTCTTGGACCACAATACAGCAACTTTTATATGCTAACCCTTGTGAAAAACTCTCCAGGAGGGTATTTCTAGGAGCAAGAAATCACTTTGGTTCACTCCTTTCATAAACTTTAGGCTTAACTAGAAGTGGTCTTATCCTGAGGGCATCCTTTCTGTCTTTCCAATTCAGGACAAAAGGCTACTTCTGCAACAGTACCATTATTATTATTATTTTAACAATTACAACCTCTCCTAAGATGTACAACTTGGCTGCAACATTAAGCCTCACAGTGCACTTTTCTTCCCCAAATTGCACATTGGTATTTCGTTCTGCCTCACTTGTTACTATTTTTATTGCAGTCTGCATAAGAATAATCAGCAATCAGTGATAAACAACACTCAGACTCAATTTTTCTGTCTTATAATTTCCTCCATGAAAGAAACTAATTCATTACCTTTTTATTCAGCCTCACACAAGTTCTCATGACAAAGGCTCAATACTGTCATGTTCTCTGCCAAACTATCACATGAGTGACTTGTTTCTGACAGGCTCATTGATTCCCACTGAACTCACACGAGCCAAGTCTCTACTGTACACAACTCTCTCAGTGTTCTCAACTTCCGATTTCTTAGTAGGATGGCTTACACATTCTACTTCCACAAGCCAAAGTCTATTCCAGCCCTAAGTTCCAAACTCTACCACAAAAGAATTCCAAAGCATGGTTGGGACTACCACAACACCCCAGTTTCTATAGTAATTTCTGTACTGGTTCCTTTTCTGTTCCTATGAATAAATACCCCAGAGAAAGCCAGTTTTCCCATCAGCTATTACGCTGTGATAAGTTAACTTCTAGATCATTCCATTACTTTCCCACACCTACAAAACTCCCAAACAGTGCCTCAAACTGGGTGCAAACTACCTGAGCCAATGGGGGACAGTTCTCACTCAAACCACTATGCTGTCAACACAGTTAACACTGGTCAGTGGGGCCACTGTTGCAATGGTGGATATGTGGATTTGTGGGAGAAGTTTGCTGGAGCATGCAGAAAATGCTGGGCTTTGTGTCTGGGTGACAGCGAAAGCAACTGGACCTGATAACATAATAGCATCAGTTCTCCATTCTGAAGTGTGTTCATCCATCCTCTAAGACATGGCTTCTATTCCATCATTTTATGAGGAAGTACAAATCAAACAACATTAACCAACTGTTCCAAAACCATATGCAAGGCATTTCACCTACTGAGCTTGCAAGGAAAAATTAGGTAGTGTGTTTCAGCAGGACACAGTGTTGCCTTCATATAGTTGGGGTTGCATTAATCAGAAGAAAGAAGGAAGAGGAATTAGGTGAACATATGTCATATTCTCATTTGAATATTATACTTTTCATTTTCATCTTCTAAATGCTATTTATTACCCATTGGAAATTTAAATGTGCTTTATCTGGGTAATGTTTTCCTTCCTTCCTTCCTTCCTTCCTTCTTTCTTTTCCTCAGATTTATTGTCTCCCTCTTTATCCAATTCTAATCTATGTTTGATTGTTCACACAGTATCTTGTCTCTGTGCTTTCAAAATCTTTTAATTCATATTTTCCCACATTTAGTATAAAGGCTTTTAGAGTCTTTGATTCCTTGTGATCTAGACAAAATTACCTTGTAATATGTCTGGAATTTGTTCCCAAATCCCTTGATAGGTGAAGGAAGAATAAAGTTAATATTGATCATTGAAACAACATAAGCTATGAACATAAAAACTCAATAATGGGGACATGGGGGTCAAGGACATCATTGTCTCTGACCGGGTTCATTTGGGTTTGAATCTGGTTTTCAGTCTCATGAAATTTAAAGTTTTCTCTGATTTTAAATCTATTGAAAAGTATGAGTGGCTCTTGATGCCCCAGTCACCTCTGCTCCTGGGGACTTTCTTCCCTTATTATTGCTTTCTGTGATGTATTTTGACATGAGACTTGCAGTCTTCTAACAAATTACATACCCGTGGAAAAACAAAGGTATTGAATAACCCGACATGTACAGCATTCTCATCTCGTATTCATATGACTATCACTAATTCCATTTCTTATATCTGTTCATGCCTTTTTTACTCAGTTTTCTTATGATACATCAACAGAAGGGTTTACACTCTTTACCCAACAACACATCTTTTTCCTTTTCCCTGATTAGAGCACAGGCCTGGATCTCAGAGCGTGCTTGCCTATCATGAGACTATGTGGAATAAAAAGACAGAAGTAGACTCCAACACTAGACTGTCTTTATTCTGTTATGAACACAAGGGAAATAACATTTAATTCATTTAAGAGACTCTTATTGTGCTCTACATGTTACCCACCATATCTGGCTAACATTAATCTGTTATGATCAAATAACTGGACAATTTTCTTTTCCCTAGACAAATGTAATTCTGAGAGATTTTAAGGAATTTTTTTTTCATTCACCTTATTCTTTACATTTTTATATTCATCCCCAGGTCTATACATATATTTCTATTCTCATACAGACTTGTTATTTTTTAAAAAATTCACAAAATCCTATTTTAGAGGCCCAAATTTCAGTGGCACATGACTACATTAAGATAATTTGTTGGTAGTTTGTTTCAGCCATGAATTTTTGCTAACAATTTATTTTCCATACACACTGAAAATAGCAATAATTTGTTACTTTCCAACATTCTGTGTGCTTGCTAGGGTAATCTAGGTTGCTCTTTCCACTCAGTATTCCTATGTAACTGCAAGATGTGCCACTGTCCAGTGCCAAGGTGTGCTGGAATGTCCAAGATGTCCTCTTGCTGTCTGCAGCCTCCTTCTCTCTAACTTTTAATATTCTCCTGTGTAACCCAAGCTTCTTTATAGCATGCTGGTTAGCTTCCATAAGAAGGTGTTTAAGGGCCGGGCGGTGGTGGCGCACGCCTTTAATCCCAGCTCTCAGGAGGCAGAGGCAGGCGGATCTCTGTGAGTTCGAGACCAGCCTGGTCTACAAGAGCTAGCTCCAGGACAGGCTCCAAAACCACAGAGAAACCCTGTCTCGAAAAAAGAAGGTGTTAAAAAAAATAAGGCCAAATTTGCAAGCACCCATTAAGTCTTTCATTGGATTACACTTGATGCTTTTTAATTGATTGCTAATTTAGCCAGTGACAGTCACGTGGATATGTTAGTGTTGTACAAACGAAACACGATAAGTTATATGATAAAATTAAAGAGACTGGGTAATAGATATGTGGGGCTTTGTATTTCTTTGTTTCTGACCTGGCGAACATAGAAAGGAAATACATAAGGGCTAGATTATCGAGAAGTTCTGTTCATATGTCTTTTCTCAGCTGTGACTCCTTAGCTTTGTCTTTTAGATTTGTGTGTATCATTTGAAGTATCTCTAGAATACTAGAATACTCTAAGAACTAGAAAGGCCTATAATACGGATATACTTTTTTTTTTTTAACCAAGTGAGTAGATGTCTAAATCATAGTACAAAACATTTCAGTAATTTAAGTCATAGATTTGCTAAGTAACAGAGACAAGACTTAAAACTAAGCTAACACTACACTGTGAAATAGTATCAAGAGCGATACTGCCAAGTATGAAGCCTGATTGTTCGCATATTATGAATTTAAGCTTTGTCTCCACAACTAGAAAAAAAGTTTTAGGCTACATTTTGTGCAGAGCTGCTAGATTAAACCTTATATTTGTTTTAAAATGTGTAATTATAATTTTAGTTGTACCAGTCCTAAATGTGAAAACGATCTCATCTTTGTGTATTGGCCACAGTTCTAGACACAAGGTCCTTCTGCTATAGAATTCACACACTCTGAGTAAATGCAGTGTCTGCTGGAGCTGGCCTGGAGAGCGAGTGCTGCCACTGGAGAGAGATGGGGCGTGTGTCTGAGCCGTTCTCATGTCAGGCAGAGCTGTAACTGAGAGTTGAGCATCACTCTCCCTGTGATGAACTAAGACACTTGGTTGCTAGCTGAGTCTTCACAAACTCACGCCCTTAGTGCAGCACCACTGGAGAACAGCTTTGGCATCTGAATAGCATCCATTGCAGTTCGTATCGTTACTCCAGGAGTACGGTAGACTCAAACCAACTGTTGTAGGTAGTAAATGGAGCCCCAAATGCTCTGTAATAGAATTTATTTCTCAGAAATATCACAAACTGTTTCATGGGTAATTATGTGTGATGTAGAAAAATGCAAACTCTGAATGTGAAAATTTATTATGCAGGTTGCATTTAGAAGAGAGATGGGCAAGATTCTGGCAGTTTTCAAAGATTCGGGGAAGAAATTTCAAACTAAGACCCAACTCTTTTTGAAATCGAATTTGAAAAGTTAAAGGGCTTAGCAGTGGGAGGATTTTCTCATAGAGAATTAGGTTTCTATTACCCTTTGCTCCAAAATGTACCCCAAAACATAATTAAATTAAATGATTATATCTAGTGTCTACCCAGCTTTTTCCTATGTATCATTTTCAATTGTTTGCGTAAAGTGCCACACCATAAATTATCTACCCTTCCTCTCTGCTGTTCCTACTCATTACTGTCGTTTCTGTGCTCTCTGTGCTAGCAACAGGGAGATTTGCTGCTCTTTAGGCTGGACTACTCCCGGTTTGCCATCTTGCTGTTTGCCTTACTCTCGTGACTCTTTCCCATCCTTAGTTAGAGGTCATCTTCTCCCTAAGGCCCTGTGTTCACAGTGCCGCCATTCCCAGGATCCCAAGCTCATTCATCTGCTCTGCTATTTTTATAGTAAACCCCACAATTCTACCTACCACATAAACTACTGTCACTTTAACGTCATGTTTGGCATCTCTAAGCAAATCTCTCACAATGACCTGAAATCCATTTTAAGAATGCTCACTCTTACTCCATTGCCAAGCACAGGGGAGTTTCAATGGAGTGCAATTTCTATTCTTGCCTCATCATCCACAAAATCCCTGATTTTCAGTTTTTGTATAGCAGGTGGATTACAAGACAACATAGTATCTAAAAGCACAAATGTAAATTAAGAGAACGAAAATGAGAGTAAGAGATGGGGAGGAGGAGAACACAAAACACTATCACAAACCACAGATTAGGGTAAATGTGCCCATCTATGATCTCTCTACAGTTATACCATAAGTAAATACAATTATTTTGTGAAGTGCCTGAGGAATGTTTATAAAATGAATTGAGTTCAATGTGCCAATGATATTTATAAAATGAATTGAGACCAATTGTGCCAATGATATTTATAAAATGAATTGAGACCAATTGTGCCAATGATGCTGACTTTTTAAAACTGGACATTAGGTTACATTCTTTTCTCAAGAACAAACAAAAATAAAATTTAATTAATATTCCATTTAAAAACAATTTAGTTAAAGAGGGAATAAGAAGGCAGCCAAGCGGTGGTGGCATGCATCTTTAATCCCAGCACTTGGCAGGCAGAGGCAGGCAGATCTCTGTGAGATTGAGGTCAACGTGGTCTATAATAAATAGTTTCCAGGACAGGCTTCAAAGCTAAAGCTACAGAGAAATCCTGTCTCGAACAAACAAAAAATAAACAACAACAAAAGATTTGATGCCTTTATTGCCAGGTGGTGGTGGGGCACACCTTTAATCCCAGCACTTGGGAGGCAGAGGCAGGTGGATCTATTTGAGTTTGAGGCCAGCCTGGTCTGCAGAGTGAGTTCCAGGACAGGCTTCAAAGCTACAAAGAAACTCTGTCCTGGAAAAGAAAACAGAATCCAATTAAAATATCCTTAGGACATAATTAAACCAAGAAAGCATGGATAAAGACTTCTGGAAAATTCTCAGATACATTACAAAGGTGCATTTGTGTCTTTAGGGACTATCAGTTAGGAAATAAAAAGATGATGAATGAAGTAGCATTTTATTTAAGAAGTTAGAACATTGTAAGAGGGGTAGCTCCAAGGAAAGCAGTGAGAAAAAAGTTATGGGTTAGGAAAAAAGGAAAGCAAATAGATTGAAATACAGAATGATTTCTAAAAATAACTAACTCTGAAAAATATAGTTATCTCTGGGAAATATAATTATTTAAAATAAGTATATAAAAAGCAAAGCATTGAAACATATACAGAAGAGATTTTTAATTTTGTATAAAAATTTCATGCATAGTTAAGTATGGATATATAGAAGAATTCTAATTTTGTGCAAGAAATGATAATCAGGGCACAAAAACCTGTAATTTTGTCATGTATATAACTCTAAAACATCTTGGTTAGGAAAGTTTTATAGGCATTTTTTTTTTAAGTTTACAAAAAGCTGTGGTCACCGTGTTATATGAAATATTCAGGAACTTAGCAAATAGCACTCTACCCATAGAGTAGAGTGCCTATCTCAGGCAGGTAAGATAATTCCATGCCAAGATGTTTGCTGCTGAAGCTCAGGACCTGGATTCTACTCCTTGGACTCACATCGCTGAAGGAAAGAGCTACTTCTACAAGTTGCCCCAAACTTCTACATGAGTGCCATGGCATATGTGCGAGCACACACACACACACACACACACACACACACACACACACGTAATGACTCTTTAAAAAGGACAGTCTCGCTGATGTGCACACTAAAATAACAACACACATAAGCAACATTCTATATATTTAATGAACTTGCCCATTCGTTATATAGAATAATGTCCAATAGGGAAGGACAGTGTAGTATTTTAAATGTGTAAATATCAATAACTTTTCACTAGAATATAGTAAAAGATTAAGTGCCTGCAAGATCTGTAAACATGTTTCAAGCCATTACAAAGTATATAAATCTTAAAGGAATTCACAGGTAGATTACCTTTGACAATAGGAAATAATGATTCTACAGGTTTCTGACAAAAATAGAAAAACATCATCAAAGACTTTTGTGATTGTTTTTATAATATATTTTAGAGAGAAATAAGTATAAGGTTCTTGTTAATATCATGGTGTTCTTATAAATGATACCGAATTCTTTTTATCTAAATGAAATAGAACAGACAACAAAGAAACAGATGCTAATGTAGTAAAATCTTCGCACATGCCAGGGAGTCCTCCCAGAGCATGTAAAGTAGGCTCTGGAAATTTCAAGTGCCAACTTGTATTACAAATGAGAAGAAAGTGAATATCAACAGCAGGCTGCATATGCTGGGTCTACCCAAGTTAGAAGTGATCAGTAGTGCATGGCAGAAGATCTTTCTCAATTCCCCAGTCATTTTAAAACATCTGTATAGACAACGACTAACCATCTTAAAGGGCCACGTGGGAGAATGACTTGTACCTGATTTGACAAAGTTCAATACTCTTAATTTGCAGGTAAATGTTATAAATCATTAAGAACGGCAGTAATGGTTCTTTGAAAAATCCCAAAGAATGTTTGAAAATACATAATTAGAAATGTGGAATGAAAATTTAGGTAACAAAGCCATGAGACATTATGATAGCTATTCTCCCTTGTCAGCTGGACACATTTGCGAAAAGGAACCTCGGTTGAGGAATTGCCTCCACCAGATTGGCCTGTAGGCAAGGCTATGGGGCATTTTTTGAACTGCTGATTGATGGAGGTTGGCCCAGCTCATTGAAGGAAAGTGACATTCCCAGTTGGGTGGGCTTGGGCTCTGTAAGACAGGTGCCTGATCAAACCATGGGGAGCAAACTAGTAAGCAGTAGGTATTCCTTCATGCTTTCTGCTTCAGTTCTTGCCTGAGCTTTTGCTCTGATTTCCCTAAATTATGGATGAGAATCTTGAGCTGCAAGATAAAAATTGCTCTTGCTCATGGTGTTTCTCACAATACAGAAAAGTCAACTAGAGTAATCATTATGCAAATTCATAGATCCTTTAAAAGTTAGTGTCCGGAGTAATGAAGACACATAAGGAGATACATATTTTGCATTGTACACAAGATCAAGCAAGTCATGAAAATAAGATAGGCCAGGTTATACAGTTTTCTATAAGCATTGAACACCTATGAAAGCACAGGACAGTATTAGATAGTGAGGTATAGTGGTACATGTCTATAAAACATGGGAGGATGAGAATCAGGAGTCAGATTTCAGACTGGGTTACACAGAGAGGCCCAGTCTAAAGTTAAAAGAATGAAAGTCAATTATATAACGATGTAAAATAAAATTCTTCTTTTGGGTATGAGAATATACAACTTTTTTATCATTTTATAGTTAAACAAAATTAATTTTATAAGTACATAATTATGAGTTGGTATTAAAAAGAAGCACAAGGCAACATATGATTTTGGATATGTTAATATGGTAAAGAATTTCTTGCCCAGCTAACAAGATACACCTGAAAGAAAAAAAGTCTTGTTGAGCCTCATGCTCGTAGAAGTTGCACAAGCATGCCGACTCCCCCCTGTTGCTTCTGGGCTGGAAGTGAGTCAACAGAGCCTGGTAGAGGGAAACGTCTTGGCTCATTACAGCCATGAAACAAAGGGATACAGGAAGGCCCAAGGTATGATGCTGTCCCTAACTCATGCCTCCTGTTACCTATTTGGTTCAGCTATGTGAAGCCTCTCAAACTTTCGGGCACTTTCACCAGCTAAGGGCCTAGGCACCACCACATGAGCCAGAGGGGACATGTCATATTCAAACTACAGCAATAAACAAATGTTCCCTTAAAAAGCCAGAACGTGCCATTGGTAATTTTTTTTAATTCTTTTAACTTTTATTGATTAAGAGTACATGTTCTTAACTGCTGAGACATATCTCCAGCCCAAGATCTCCATTTTTAGATTTATGCAGGCATGGAAGGCATTTAAGAGGCATGATTTAATAGATACCACTTACCTGTATAAACATGTGGATTTCACATGTTTTCTGATCCCATTTATTTCTCCAACCCCTTACATTCACCCTCTGCCCTTACAGCCTCACCCCTCAGAAAAAGAACAAAAATTTAAATGAAAAACCAAAAACCAAACCAGAAAAGAAAAAAAGAAAGAAAGAAAGAAAGAAAGAAAGAAAGAAAGAAAGAAAGAAAGAAAAGGAAAGGAGAAGATCTCATCATGGAATCTGCACTGTGTTCTGTTAAGTCACACAGTTTACCCTTTTGTCTGTTCATCTTTACTTGCAGTGTTCATTGTTGTGAATCATTGCTCTGGCTTGAGGCCTCTGGCTTCTGCTACACCACTGATAGCAGGCTCTTACTGGGGCTCCTCTTGGATATCTTGTCCTGTGCCATGGAGATCCTGCCGTTTTGGATCTGTAGGTTCGTCCCTTTCACACTCTCCAGCATTTCATAGATTCAGTGCATGTTGGAGTGGGATAATGCATAGCCCTGGTTCTGGGTCAGGTGATAGCTGGGTTGTTCCGCTCTACAGCTTTCCTCTGTCATCACGACCCAGGACATCACTACCCATCGTCACTCAGCAGCACTGCCGTAGCCAGCTCACTCAAGGCCAGCAAGGAGCAAGGACAGTTCTCACATCCTCACATCTGGTTCACCCACGCTCACACCAACAGGGTTGGCTCCAGTGTGCTGCCCAGGTGAGGCACGTGCCTTCTTCTGCTACCGGAGTCCTGCAGTAGCCTGCCGTCTGGGGCAGGCTGGGTATCCAAGAAGGGCAGGGCTGGCTCAGCACAGCATGGTTCTAGTGACCCCTCCTGTGCTAACAATGGCCATGGACATCATTACAGACCCCAGCTGTATTAGGGCCATGGACCTAGACATGGCCCTCAATAGCAACTCGGGCTCGGATGTTACCCTGGCCCTGGTGGCAGCACAGTAGTGACATTGGGAATTTTAACAATGATTTCTTCTTGGACTTTTGAGGATCAGTGAAATGTTTTTCCCTTTCCTGTCTTTGTGTACTGGACTTTTTATGAGCACAGGTTACTTTCATAGAAAAAATTCAGACTTTAAATATCAATATTAATTGTTGACTAAATTGTAATAATACAGTTTATAAATTTGGAGTTGGCACATTGCATAGTTTGAAATATGTCTATTGCCAGTATTTTTTTGTTGAGTGAATGAGAAAAAGAAAGCCCTAACAAGAACAGTTCTTTTGTTTGTACTATTTTACTTTATATGTGTTTGCCTGAAGGCAAATCTAAGTAGTGTATGCATGTAGTGCCCAATGAGGCCAGAAGAAGGCATAAGATCTCCTGAAACTGAAGCTAGAGGCAGTTGTGAGCCACCATATGGATGCTGGGAACACAAACACTCTGCAAGAGTAGTCCATGCTCTTAACTGCTGAGTCATCTCTCCAGCCCAGGATCTCCATTTTCAGAATTATGCAGGCATGGATGGCATTTAAGAGGCATGACTTAATAGATATCACTTACCTGTATAATAAAACAGCAATTAAATGATTATGTCCTGATTAAATTTAATGTTCAAATAAAATAAAACAATCTATTTATGCTTGTATTTTTTATGTCCTAATCTAATAAGGTAATTGGATCCTGACAGTCCTCTCAGGTAGGTAAACGTGAAACTGCCATCCTAGTTGCTGGATTTGATGTGAGGTCTCCTCCATCACTGGAACTCTGGGTGAATTCCAGGGAAGGCAGGGAGAGCGGGAACTCTGTAGTCAGCATTTGTATGATGGCATACGATGCTGCAAAGATAATGAGAGCTGTAATGGAACGTGTATGTCAGGAGAAAGGATCATTAAGATATTATTACCTTTATTTTCAGGTTTTGTGTCTCCACGGTAGTGGATTCTGCTGTGTGTTTCACTGAACTGATGCCAGGAACTATATAGTTTATATGAAATGCTGTGCCTCTGATCATGGCGAAAGCAGTTAAAAGGAAAGGTGTTAGGAATATATTTTTTTTCATGTGCCCAATGATTTATATTTGAGGAAGGGTGTTAGCTAATTTGTGTGTGTGTGTGTGTGCATGTGTGTGTGTGTATGTGTGTGCATATTCATGTATATGAGTGATTGCACATGTGCTATAATGCAGTTGTGGCCAAAACACTTCCTTGGATGTCATTCCTTGCCTTCCATCTTGTTTGAGATGTGGTATCTTTTTTGCCGTTGCATAAGTCAAGCTAACTGGTCACTCACTTTCTAAGATTTCCTTATCTAGCCCCCATCTAGCTTCAGTACACTAGGATTGCAGAAACTGGTTGCTATACCCGGCTTTACATGAACTCGCCAGACTGAAACTCAGCTCTGCATGCTTCCATAGCAAACACTACCAACTGTGCCATCTTTCCAGCACATTGGTTAACTTTGTAATTATCAATTTATTTAGGGATACTTATTTGATTTGATTATTAATCTCATACACATCACACATATTTTCTTCTAAGTGATGACCTGTCAGGTTTCCCAGCCGTACATTTAAAGGTTAGAAGGCATCAATACAGGTGAAGACCATTAGTCCTCCCCTCCTATAATCCGTGCCTTTTCCAGCTCATAAGTGTCCTCTTAGCTTTTTCCTTTGACTGCTCTGAGTTTCAGCTGTTACATTCATCTCTGTTTCATTTCAAAGTATGTGTCATGGATATTAAACTGAAGGCACTGATCTAAAATACATCATCCAGGCATTTGGCATATTTGCTAAGACGGGGACTTTTGCCCTCATCAATTGGTCTGGTAACTTTGTTACACGTACCTTTTAGCATTTACACCTGGCCTCCTTTAGGGACCTTCCTTCTCTGTCCCTTCATCCACAGGAGTCACCATAGCAGGGTAACACCACCAGCACTAAAATAGCCTAGAACAATAAAGTCAGGCAGTGTGCCTGTTCTAAAATGCTCAAGTGTAATTTTCATCAATTTTGACTTAAAGTTTCCTGTTGAAACCCTTGGTTGATTTTCGTTGACTGCACTGATTTACTTAGAACGACAATTTTAATAGGGATGAGTCTTCCAGTCCCAGGGACCTGGCCCCACAACCGCGTCAGGTGTTTCTAATCTCCTTCAGCAGCATTATTTGTTTTAAGCACAGTGATCTTAAACATGTTTTGTTTAGTTTTTTTCCTTAAATGTTGAATCTTTTGGTATGAACATAAATCACTTTTCTTTGATTTCATTTTCTAATCGCTTGTTGCAAATGCTTAGAAATGTAAAAGTGTATTTTATTTGAAAATGTTCACTTCTTGTCCTGCACACTTGCAGAATTCATTTTTCTTTTTTTCATTTTCTTTTCCACTTATTGAAAATATGTTTTTCTGTACAATATATTCTGATTATGGTTTCCCCTCCTCCCAACTCCTCCCTGCCCCTACCCCCCCTCCCATCCAGATCCACATATTTTCTTTCTCTCCTTAGGAAACAATTAGGCATCTAAGGAATAATTATAATAAAACAAAATAAGGTAAAACAAACCTAAACAAGTTGGAATAGGACCAAACAAACAAACAGAAGGAAAATGAGCCGAAGAAAAACCACAAGAAACACATATGGACCTAGAGACACAGATGTTTCCACACACGGGAATCCCATAAAAACACAGACTCTGACTCGTAATGCATACACAAAGGACCTATGAGGTTAAAAAATATTCTCTGACACATTATGAGACAAAGAACTTTCTCCAAGGGAGTTTCAATAGAAAAACCAGCCACTCTTAAGGGGATCATATCCACAGCAGTCGATGGCCGACACAAAACCAACAGGACCTTTGCGGGATCTTCGTTCATTTATTTTTCTAACAAGTATTTCAATTGTTATAATAAATGCTCTTTATTACTTACCATGCAGATGACCATCACTTATCGATAAAATAATTTGCATTTACAGTGTAATTTTTCTTTTATTTATATTCTTTTAGCAAAGTACTCTGATATAAGTTTGATTAGAATTTTGGAGAGTACATATGCTTGTCCTTCTTCCCCCAGGTTCAAGGGACAAACATCTGCTGTTTGTAATTAAAATTTAGATTTTCAATAGTGAACATATAAGTTGTATTTTATGGGAAAATATGGATAGTTGAGAAAGAGAAGTTATGATTTTTCTTTTTTTCAATTTAAAACATTTATTTATTTTACATCCTAACTGCAGTTGCAATTTCCCCTTCCTCCTGTCCTCCCATTCCTTACCCCCACTTCCCCATCCCCCCACTTTAATCCACTCCTTTTCTGTTTCTGTTCAGAAAGGGGCAGGCCTCATACGGTATCAACAGAGCATGACATTATCAAGTTGCAATAAGACTAAGCACCTCCCCTTATATTTAAACTGGGCAAGGCAATCCAGTATGGGGAATGGGTTCCCAAAGACCAGTCAAAGCATTAGGGACAGCTTCTGCTCCCATTGTTAGGACTCCCACAAATAGACCAAGGTACAAAACTGTCACATGTATGTAGAGGGCATAGGTCAGTCCCATGCAGGCTCCCTGGTTCAGTCTCTGTGAGTTCATATGAGCCAGGTTAGTTGTTTCTGTGAGCTTTCTTGTGATGTCTTTGATCCCTCTGCCTCCAATGGTTCTTCCTCCCTCTCTTCAGCATATTTGAAGACTTAACAATAGATTAAGATTTCTTTGAAAATATTACCATTTATTGGCTGAAATATATAGCTTCAAGTCTGTGACAATTGAAGTATAAATAATAGTATCATAGAAAAGTATGATAGTAGGGGTCCTCAGAGAAGATAAAATTCTTGGGTGTGCTATTTTAGAAGAAATAATAGAGGAGCCAGATAAAGGGGAAGAGAGAGAAGGAGGAAGCAGGAGGTGGGGGAGGAATAAAGCAAATACCAGTCACTAAAAACTCAATGGTAAAAAGATAGCTGGTAAAATCAGTTTCCAATTCAACAATCCCAGGAAACATTTCTTTATTAAGATTCTTGGTATCTTACGAAATACCAGTACCACTTGTGGTATAGTAGGTCACCACATACTTCTTATAGAGTTTATTTTCTGTGCTCCAGTAGAGATAGAAACCTTACATCACTATTCTTGTGTTGCTGGAACCTTAAGCTTCCCTCCTCAGCAGGCTTCTTTGCTGTCACTTACTATACTATGCCATGGGTGCCTGTTAATGCCCCTAGTGTAGTCAGAGGACCACATCTCCTCCGTGTGTTCATTTATTTCTTTTTCTCCAATTGCAGCTTTGGCTTTTCCTGATGGGAACCTCCTTTCTGTTTGGTAAAAGAAAGGAGTAGATAGTAGGTGAAAACTAAACTCGGCCTGCTTATGAAAACACAAATTTATGTTTTATAGAGACTTGTATGTTCTCTCTGTATAGAACTTTAGCTTAAACAAGAAAAAGTTAAATCTGTTGAGTTAGAAGCATGCAGGGATAGCTCATTATGTGTCCATGGTGCCCCTTGGGCATTGCAAGCTCAGGGACTAGTTTTGTATTTCGTAAGAAAGAATGTAAGAATCCTTATGCACACAATTATCACAGTATATGTTAGTTCATATTTTATATTCGGGATCTAGTTAGAGCCAAACATACCTGTGCTTCAGCATACAGCTCTTTCCCACAATGCCTTAAAGCCTGCTGTTTGACATGATCAAAATATGGGCAACATGCCAACATATCTAGTGTTTATAAGATTATTAATGTGGTTTAAGAACACATGCAGGTTTCCAGGCTCATGCCCACACAGCCCCTCTCCAAACACCCCCAGTTTGCTCTCTGCTTGAAGTATACTTTAGATGCCACAGTATTCCCACCACTCCTTCGGCTACCTCTCTCTTACTTGTGCTGAGCCACAGTAGCTGTTTCTGTCACCCAGAAGGTCCTTTCTCTCCTTTTCAACACCATCCATTTTGTCATACCTAGTTAGGATTTTATTGTTTAAGGATTTCGTGCATTCATATGTGTTTTGTTTGAAGCTACCCTGTTCCTCCCCTTCATCTACTTTCCTATTTCTCTATCACTTTCTACTCTTCTCTCAACTGCGCGTGCTCTTTGTTATTGTGTTTAATCTACTGAGTTCTTTAGCGCTGGCTATATGAGCATAGGTGTGGGGCCATCTTTTGGAGCATGGATAGCCTCTCACAGACCATATTTCTGAAGAACATTTAGCTTCCCTTATGCAGCTAAATTACCAGTCCCTCTTTAGAAAAGGTCAGGATTCTTGAGCCCCTCCCTGACCCATGTTAGTACTTTGGCTCGCTCGACCTTGTGCAGGTCTTGTGCAGGAGGGAGTCCTCGCTGCTGAGTGTGTTGTGAGTCCATGTGTGCACTGTGCTGTCATGTCCACCGAATGCTACTTTGTTCTAGGCTTATACTCCCCCTAGTATAAGCTTATGCCTTGGGCATGTAGTGTGATACAGATGTTTCATTTAGAGCTGAGCTCTCAACAGAGCTTTATTCTCTGATCATTGACCAGGTGTTGTGGATGAGCTCTATATTGATTGCCATGTATTTCAAAAAGAGTGTTCTCTAGTGAGGGTTGAGATGCACTAATCTGTGGGTATAATAAGGGTTCAGTTTATTGCTCTATCAATTTGGTAGAATAATAGCACTAGTTTCTTTCTATCATCTAGCCAGACTGACCAAGTTCACAGTACCAGCTTCATGAATGCCTTCTTGTGGAGGGGGATTTATGCCTTTATTGCAAAACTGGGCACATCCTATCTTCCCAGCCATCATTGTACTTCACAGGGTGCCTAGCTGGTTAAGACTGTTGAGGACTTTTATTCTTTGGTAACATACATAGAACTTTCCAGCACCATGTAAACCATCAAGTAGCATGCCCAGTTCTTAACAGTTAATATCAATGCCTTCTCTTCTCTATGAAGACTTTCCTAAGCCATTATTGAAAGTACCCATTTCCTTCTGTACCTTCATGATTAGCGCGTTTACAAAAGGAGAGCTGGCCTATTGCTTTATTCATTATCTGAACTAAGCAAGCCATCTATAATTTGCCTTTATATTCCAAGTGCTAACAATGTACACGTTAAGAACTGCTGATTATTTCAATATATAATTCAATTTTTAAATTTTTCTTTTTTAAAATCTCTCCTTGCTTTACACACTGTTTTAAAAATATTTAGCACCTTACTTATTACTAATTGTTCTTATTCATTGTATTTATTGCCCATGTTTTCCCATGAAGGTACTACCCATCTTTAATCATATTGAGATTTATTTAAGTGATGGATAAAATAAGCTCTGTTACATATTTTTTCATCTTTTCAAGTGCTTTATTGTTGATCTTTAGAACAGTGGGCTGAATTTATATGCTATTTTCATTTCTAGTTTCTTAGTAAATATTACACTTTTATCTGAAAATTTTCCTTACTCAAATTGGATTCTTTGTGATAGGGTTCTAATGTCTGTTAAATATTTTAGTACTAACTAAACGTTATCAATACTTATTAACCTTAACAAGCTAGTGCAAATAGGTTTATCAGATGGTCCTTGTTACACACACACACCATGAGAGACCTGTGTGCTTTCCCTCACTCAGCACACACCTGTCTACCACTACACACTGCCAGTTGTTTGTTGTAAATTTGGGGTGGTCACTGCACAAACAGAACTTCCACCTGCACCTGACATCTTCAAACATCTGGAATTTACAACATCCTTAGAAAGCTATGATTTTCGTTGGACTGAAAAACTTTCCAATGATCATCCTACAGCCATTATGCTAGCATGCACCATTGATTATGGTTATATCAGAATTCTCTTTTCTGAGCTTCTCTTTTCTGTAAACATTTATTGTATGGCCTGAGCTTGGTTGTGCCATCAGGAGTCTAAGATTCCATGTAACCCAGGCACTGTTGTCTTTTCCCCTGATCTCCATTTGACTTCAGGTCTATGCTCTGTTCTTGGTCCGTTCTCTGTAACTCCCACAGACTATTCAGCAAGGTGTTCCACCTTTCATGAGTCAACAGGAGAGAATTCTATTTACATGTATGAACTCTACACTTCAGCAAATTTCGGGTACACAGACTGAGATTTCATGGACCAAGCGGTGTGTAAGTGTTGTAGGATGCTGTCCTTTGGGCACACCACCCGTTGTCATCATCAGAACAGCTGAGACTACTCACCAGAGACACCCAAGGTCCAGCCTGTTGACATTTACTCACAGAAGAAAGAAGTGCAGAGGGTTTCCGAGCCTTTGCCTGACATTTCAACCACCCCCTTAATGTACCTGCCTGTCAGCTGTACGTAACTCTGCTCTAATTGCATATGACCTCATGGTCTCAGGAGATGCCAGAGTTTATGCAGGGGGGAAGGGAGGTTAACTGGATGCGAGATTCCATCTTGTAGCTGCAAAGCCATCATTACCCATATTTCAGCTGTTCTGGAGTCATCCTCAGCCAGTCTCTGTAAAGAAGCTCCAAAGCTCTTTGGTTTGCTAAGTTTGACTTTATACTATGATCTATTGGGGGAAGCAATAGAAAGTTTATACAGCATCCCATTAACTAAGGGAATGTGTAAATAAAATTACAGAAGGATGTGCAGCAGGATGGTAGGGATGTAAGTGTTTTCTAGCCAGAGGCACCATGAAGGTCCAGAGAAAGGGCAGTCTCCAAAGGAGGAATGGAGGTGGTACTGTCAAAGAGACATCCATTTCTGTTTCAAAAATTAATGTAGGCCAGCAAAAGTCCATGGCCTTAGGAATAGTGTAATGATAACTTTCACTCAAGCCTCCCAGTCTTAGCCTGGTGTGCACTCGAGTGTCGAGTGTCCACTGACACATCCTAACACCGTAGGTGTGAACATTCCAAGACAGTAATCCAGAATGGAGTAGTCTTCATCAACCATTCTTATAATCAGCTGCTGCACTCAAGAGAAAGGGCGTGCACCCTGCTTGGGCAGCATAGTAGAGCTGACGACGAGGTAGACAGAGGCACGAGGGAGCCGGCCCTGATGATGTAAGAGTGGTATAGCTTCCCATGCCCCACTCATCTGCCATGTGTTGGTGAAGGCAAGGGAAAGATGCCCTCACCCTCTCACCCTTGCCACCTGTGGCAGGCATGGGAGCTGACCCTTCCCCCCTACCAGCTGCAGTGATCAGGAATGTGAGCCCCGAGCCTCACCTGGGCAGCACAGTAGGTCTGACCCTGTTGAATGGGATGCAAGTAAACCAGCTCCAAAAATGTGAACTTGGGGGATCTGGTCCCGCCCCTCATCTGCCATATGGTGACATGGGTAAGTGAGAGAAATGACCCCCACCACTCCCACTGTGGCAGTTGGGACAGCTGGCCTTGCGGTCATCCTAGAGTGGGAGAGCTGTCACTGTCCCTCACCAGCTGTAACACAGGAGAGTGGTTCCTGTACCTTGTCTGGGCAGCACAGTAGAGCTGGCCCAAGTTATAGGTGTTGGCCCACCCCACCATCAACTTCATCTATGATCTGCTGGAGCATGTAAAGGGGTACATCCTGAAGATCCAAAACTGCAGGGTCTCCACGACACAGGGAAACAACAGGATACCCAAGAGGAGTCTCAGCGAGGGCCTCGTGTCTGCCAATAATGTAGCAGAAAGTAGAGGCCTCGAACCAGACAAATGACTCTGCAATGATCACTTCCAAGTAAATACAGCTTCCATGATGAGAGTTTTCTTTCTTATTTTTTTAAATAAATTCTCCCTTTTTTATTATTTCTTAAATGTTATTTTATTTTGGGGAAGAGGCTACAAAGGCAGAGGGCAGATACAAAGGGATGGGGAGATGAACGGGATCGAGATATATGATATGAAATCCACAAAGAATAAATAAAAAGAAAGTTTAACAACATTCAAATCCAACCAAACCCAAATATAAAACATCCTAAAAAACAGATTCCTAGCAGAACTTAGTACTAGTTTAGGTATTTCATAGACTTGCAACCCTAGTTTCTGTAAGTAAACTCTGTGACATTCATGTGATGAAATGGACATGAAATACATTCCTGGGAACATGTAACATCATAAGTGAGATGGGATGATATGCCTAGTATGATCACACTTATTAGGAGGCCATATGTGATGCAGAAAGAGAAGGAAAAGCGATTACTAACTCTAAGTAATTGGATTTGTGAGTCACCCGAGAGGCAGATAGGTAGAGATCATTGAAAGGCTCAGAAAGGCTTCCAGGTGTCGCCCACTATTTATTTCTACAGCCAGGATGCTGGTTTTGTGATGAATCTTAAAATGTTTAATGTATTATGAATATAATCCATGTATATTGAATAATTAATACATTTTAAGACAGAATACTATAATCAAAAGCACCTAGGAAATATTACATTGCAGTCCTACTTAGTGTAATGACTGTATTAAAATTTCAGATATGAGCAATGGACCCTCAAGAAATTAATAGACTTTGGCAACTGGATTTCCTGCAAATGCCACATGTCTTTCTTGCTTCATGTTGCACTAAGAACACAGAACTAAAAGATCAATAAGAGATTCATAAATGTGCAAACACATTTAATGGTGCAATTTGCTTAAGAGGTCTTAGGTCAGTGTATACATTCATAGGTCATTGTGTGTGTGTGTGTGTGTGTGTGTGTGTGTGTGTGTGTGTGTGTTGAGCATGTCTGGCTGCTTTCTCTGTTAAGATTCACTGAGACAAGAAAATCCAAGAATTCACTGAGATAAGGAAAACCAATAATTCCCATCTTTCTTCACTCTGTATCCTAGAGAGTCTTTGAAAGTTCTCCTCCTCCACACTCTTGGAGGTTCTACCTCAGCGCAGACTCTCATCGTCTCGTTTTTCCTACATTAGTGGCTTTATGAGTGACTGAAGCCTTGCCTCTTTCCCTTTTAAGTCAGTTTTCACAAAATTTGTAGCCATCCCATTCTCTCCATAACCAAACTTCTGCATCAATCCATCCCAATGTTACCTAACTTCCTGCAGATTTAAACCTGAACTCTTGAGAATGATAGGCATCTTCTTGGAAACACCAGATCCTGCCTATTTTTATCTATTATTTTTGCACAAGTCAGGTTTCAGTAACCCTTGTTTGTCTTCTTCATTTGTACTTTGCTTTAAGGAGATCTTTGCATATTCTCTGTCATCTTGGCAAATAATTCACCTTTATACTATGAAAACTTGAGCCATTCTAACTCCTTTGGTTCTCATTTTTTCTACTATTGTCCTAGTTCCTGGCACATGGGAAGAACTTAATCTTCTGTACTTCCTTGAGTTAGGGAGCATATCTCTATAACAGGGTTTTCCACAATATAATGGTATTATTACTTCTTTGTGTTCAACTTCCTCTAGATTCTGTGTATTTTGAAAGTGGATGTGTGGCTTATGTCACACTTTTTGTGGGAGAGGGCTTGAGACTTCACATGTCAAATAGTTTTATTGAATAAATATGAGCAAATATGAGAACTGAGTTGATGAAACCACTGAGAAAGATAGAAATGCAGAACTGGAGCCTGCACATGGGAGAATGGAGCTAGATAATGACTTTCCTACTAGGAAGTTAGCAAATAGGCCAGAGGACAGAAATCAAAAGGCAAGCGTTATTCACGGAATGTGGAACATTCCTCACCATATAACACTGGCCTTAATCAAAGCACTACTTCTAAAGATAATTCATAATGGCAGCAAATCTGGACAGTGCGTGGCTAGAACTCCAAACAAAACAGAAAAAGAAAATGAAAAAAGAGATTTCATGTCCTCAACCTGTGCCATAAAAATGACAAGCAAATATTTTGGGAAGGAGAAAGAAGGTGCACAGAGCTACGGAAGAGCCTGCATGTGCAAACACAGGCTGTGTGATGAAATGTTTGATCAAATGTTTGTTTGAAATGCTGCCGCTCTTCTCCACTGATGAAAAGCTCCTCTCCCAACATTTGCTTTCTGTCCTTGTGAGAGCCAGTTCAGTGAATCCAATTAACCGAGCAGAAAAGAGGACCTGCGGCCAGCTGTACTCTCTTAAGCCTTCCCATGGGGTTGTCATTCTGTTGTTTAAATGTACTTGGCCACTGAAGCACTTATCTGAGCTTGTAGGAAGCTAACTGTACCGTGTGTATTTTTGGAGAAAGTAAAAGAGTTTTGGGGAGGCAGTCCTGGTCTGTGGGAATCCGTGAAAACAGTACAGAGGCCCGAGCTGTGGCTTCTTCCTTGACAGCCACTGCAACATCATTTATTGTACGGTGCCAGGCAACATACAAAAACTTCCCATGACATGCTGTCAAACTACCTGTCATGTCACAATGGTCATGTGGTGGCCATTATTTTACAGAAAATAGTCTGATCTCAATGGATAACTTGTTCATGGTCACAAGGAAGTCAAACATGGATCCAGTTTCGGGGGTAGATTTCCATGAGGATGCTCAGACTTCAAGGCCATTTATTCACATTGTCATTTTATCAGGATCCCTGTCACTGGAACCCCAATTCTTTATCTCATTTAGCTCAGATATTTAAGAACCACAATTCCAACCCAAACGTGCCCTTTCCCATGTTCTTTGTACAGTCCTCATCAAAACCATGTCAAACAAGACTTTCTGTCTAAAATGGGCTCAGTTCTTGTTTTGTAAATAATGAATCGAGAAAAGAAAGAGCTGAGAAAATGATTAGGAACTCTGTGCTCTCAAACTCACTATGGTGTATTTGATTATCTGTCTTGTAATTCACAAGTTTCTAAATCCTTTTCACCTATGTCTGTCTGTATGTCTGTTTGTAATATGTATGTTTTGGGTATGTATGCTTATTTGCATGTGTATGTAATTCACATGTGTGTATTTATGCATGCTTGCATGTGTGTGTATGAGTACACGTATGTGTGCATGGGGAAGGTTGAAGTCAATGTCAAGTGCTTTCTTCTTCCGTTTTATCTGTTGAGGCAGTCTCTTGCTGAACTCACAGCTCTCAGGTACCAGCTTTTGTAGCCAACCATCGTGCCCTATGGATATCCTGGGTTTGCATCTCACGTTCTGAGATTATAGGTAGGCTGTATGCCTGTCCAGCATTCATGTGCACTACAGAGAGCTGAACTCTAGTTCTCATGCTGAGATCAGTGCTTTATCCACTGAACTGTCTAGCCAGTTCTGAACTCTTTTCTTTTAACTGTGTGAGTGTGGTGTACGGACATATTCATGTGGCTGTGTGCCTATGCTTGTGGGGGCCAGAGGTCATCGTCGAATGTCTTCTCAAGTGGATCTCCCAAGTATTATCATATTTTAATATTTATTTTATAGATTGTGTTTGAGTGTTTTTGAAGGCATGTGTGTTTGTTCCTTGTGCATCCCTATACCTCAGGAGTTCAGAAGATGGCATCAGATGCCCTGCACCTGAAGATCTGAATGGTTATGAGCTTGCTTGAGAGTGCTGAGAACCACACCTGAGTCCTCTGAAAGAGAAGCATGTGTTCTTAACTGCTGAGCCACCTCTCTAGCCCTTCAACTATTTTTTAAGATAGCTTTTCTTACTGACACAAAGCTCACTGCTTACCATGACTGGCTGACCCACAAGTGCCGAGAATTCACTCCTCCACCCACTCCAGTCCCTTCCTGCACTGGGATTACAGCCAGGCACAGCCACTCTAGACTTTTACAATGGTACGTGGGGCCGCAAGTCACACCCATTGACTCAACCCCATGAGTTTTGATTCTGATTGTGCCATAGTTTTGTCTGGAGATCTAGTTCTTTACTTAGCAATGGAACAGTGGTCACCAGGGGAAAGGTTGAGAACAGGGCTCTTCTGCATCCTTCAGGTTCACTGGGTTTGAAGAATTTCCAGTTAGTCCTCCCAAGGTTATTATAGAAGCAGAACATTCCGGAATGACTTTCTTTTAACTTCACCTGCTTCTACTGCCTTGCAAGGAGAGTGTCCCAGCTGTTTTTATCTTATTAGGCTGTTCTGAGGCCTTATCTCCTACCTGGTTTTCCATAACTAATTGAATGCTTGGGATAAAGCTTCATCTAAAATGTATTCTGGGCATATTTCTCACCCAGTTAATTACTTTCATGCTCATTAGTATAATTGCATGTTTTACCTGCCCTAGAGAAAGGACACCAGAGTCAATAGTGGGGAGATTAGAGAGATAGGAAGAGAGGCTAGACATAACTTGCTTGGTCTTACTGAAATCAGCACCCATGGAGCCCACTACAGGAGAGAAGTGCCATACAGAGGGCCCTGAATCAGCTCATGACTACCTCCCATAAGGCAGACTCCCAACACTGTAATATGATTTTATGATAAAACACTCATTGGTAAGGACAGGTAGGCTACAAATGTAAAGTTGGACCTTAATTCAATGCCACATTTTCTTCTATGAAAAGCTGTTGTCAAAACCCTGTCATTTTACTTTTTATATTTACCTACTTTTATTTTTGTAATTAGAAGATAACTAAATATAATAGAATATTTGGAGAGTACAGGAAAGAGCAAACAAAATAAAATCCAGCTTTATTCTTAGCTACTAATATGTTATGCCTATGAATCTTCCAATAATTTCACACACACACACACACACACGCCATGGGCACACATGTAGGCTGTTTTCCCTAGAAAATGATTGAGAACATATAATTTACAGGGATGAGAAAAGTTGTAGGGATTTTCTGTGCAATGTCTGATAAAACCAACAAAGTATGTAGAGCCTCTGCATGGAGACAGACTATCAACCAGCTCCTTTGCAAGTACCCCATTTATTCCGGGGCTAAATTGTGACATTATTCCAATCAGATTTCTAATGCTTTCTTATTCACATGGATCTGTGAATTAAGGGTGATGTTAAGTTCCTGTTGTATGTATTTGTTGGCCCATAGCATAGTGTTCAGGATAACAGCACATTGCCCAGTCTGTAAATAACTCTTTCCCACACTACACAGTACACAGTTCAACCAGAACCACAAAAATGTGGTATTTATTGTTTCCTAACTAAAACCTGTATTTAGAAATCATTGTTAGTACACTCAAAAAAACAAATGAGTGGTGAATGAATTTATAATTGCACAAGTCCATTGCTGAAAACACACCATGAGTAGACTTTTAACCTAGTATATACAATTTTATTTTAAAGATAAAGACCACCATTTTGTTAGAGAAATATAATTTCTTACTACATTATAAATCTTATATTTACAAACATTGGTAAATGTAGATACCCTCTCTCATCAAAGAAACCCCTCCTTACAGTAAAGGGGGACCATCACAGAGAATCATACCTGGATGCAATGCAGAGATCAATGGATTGAAAGAGCCCAGCTCCAGCAGATACATCCATGTAACAGCCCCTCCACCCATGGCTCAAGAAAGTAGGACAGAAAGATTATAATAACCGAATACTAGGAAGCCCGCTGTAAAACAGCCTAGAAATTGCTAAATAAACAAGTCTAGAACAATAGCAATTTTAATGAACATGTTAATACAGAAGGAGGAAAAGACCACAAGGTCCCTCTGTAGATGAAGAGCTATAGGCAACTATTGACTGCTGGGAGGAGAGTTAGCCTCTCACAGGGATGAACTTCTATTGTCTAATGCAGAGTGATCAGCCTTGAAACCACATACATACAAACAACCAAAAGTCTGTACACAGTGTGTGTGTGTGTGTATAACAATAATAACCAAAGAAAAAGAAGCTCACAGCTTGAGAGTGGGAGGCTTTGGAGGGGTTAGAAGGAGGGTGGGAGGAGCTGGAGAGAGGGAAAGAGGAGGAACTGATATAACTCTATTTCAGCCAGAAACATAAAATATGGGCCATAATTACAGCTTAAAAGTTAGTAATTTATTGATAAAGTCTGCGTAGTAAACTCAAGTTTCTATTTTGTCTTGAGAGCCTTTAAATTCATATAAAATGCAAACAATAAATTTTTATATATCTGCAATGATGGAATACCAAAAATTATTTGTTCACATTTGATACTGGTGTGAATTACACAAAGGCACACTTTTTTTTTTCTTGCAAAATCAATGAAAAGTAGACACAGGGCAATATGGTATGGCTTCCTCCATTGCTCTTTTCATATAGAGAATATGCATATTGGATGCATAGTTAGTGTTTTGTAATAGTAGTTTCAAAAACTGTTTATTCATTGCCTGGACTCATTGCAAAAAAATTGGCTTGCATATTGACCTCATATTTCCAAAGTCCTGCTGTAATTACTCATTCGTACCTGGAGGGAATTTTTGCTTTTTGTTTGTTTTTGTCATTTCTTTCTAATTCTCTAGGAAGAGAATGAACAATCATGTTATCTGCAAAGATAGTTTTATTCTTTTTATTCTTTTTTTTAACTGTTGTTGTCTAACTGGCTGATCTAGGATTCCTTCTATGATAATGCAAGCAAGAATGGAGTGTTTTGTTGATCTCAGCAGGAAGTCTGAGTTCTCACATTTAAGAATAAGTTGAGTTGGTTCTTTGACCCATACTGTTGACTTGGTTTTTATCAATGTTCATCAAGAATATTGGATGATATATCCTTTTTCACTCTCATTATATTTTGGGGAGATTTGTGAAAGATTTATATTAGTTCCTTTTATATTGACAATGGATTGTTCTTTTGTACAATACATCCCAACAACAGTTTACTTTTTCTCCACTCCAGTTATCTCCTCCCCATCTTCCCTCTCCTCCAGATCTATTCCTGCTTGTTAATCACTGAAGCCATCAACTCTTTTATTTATAAAAATAAAGATTTTCTATTAGTTATTTAACTTCCATAATCAATGTTAGTCTGTCCAGATTTTCTACTTCTTCATGACTTGTCTTGGTGGATTGTAATTGTCTAACAATTTAGCTGTTTCATCTAAAACACTTATCTCTTGCCATGTAAGCATTCCTACAGCATCTTCAGTTCTATCTACTAGGGTGCTGCCAGTTTCAGTATTTCTTCTTTTGGTTTTGTTTTTAAATATTTTTTTTTAGTCTAGCTAAGTCAGATTAGGCATTTTAAATCTAGCTGTCAGCTCCATTGACTCCTCCTATTGTTAATCTAGTATTATTTATTTATTTATTATTTATTTATTGTACTTATTGTCCATTGTAACCTGAGTTGGCTTTGAACCCATGATCCTCCTCCTTCAGCTTGATGAGCATTGGGATTCTGGGCATGTATCACCAGTTGTGGTAATTTGAATGCAATTGGCTCCTATAAACTCTTAGGGTGTGGCACTCCTAGGAGGTGTGGACCTTATTGAAGTAGGTGTGGTCTTGTTGAAAAAAGTGTGTCACTGTGGCCCCAGACTTGGACGACTCTTTTGTTTAAACTTTACTCATTGTTACAGTGTACTTGCTATTGCCTTCTGATCAAGATGTAGTCAGCACCATGTCTGCCTACATGCTGCCGTGATGGTAATGGACTGAATCTCTGAGACTGTAAGCAAACCACTCCAATTAAATGTTTTCCTTTATAAGAGTTGCCATGGCCATGGAGTCTCTTTACAGCAATAGAAACTCTAACTAAGACACCAGTCCTGCTCTGAGATTCCATTCTCTCTATGCAGACAGACCTACATGCTTCTTGGGGCTGATGCTTGCTGGTCAACCTTCTTAATTATCTGTTGAGTATTTTATCCCCCTGTTAGCTTCCCACTAATCTCTCACTTCATAACTCTTAATATTTGGATTTACATTGCAAGGTGGGTTGATATTAGGTTTATACATATTTATAATTGTTACAATCACTCGGTGAATTTGGCATTTTTTATCATTTAACATTCTTCTTTGCCTACGTTTAAATTTAGTTTTAACATAAAATCTATCTTCTATCTATGCTTGCTAACCTTCTTCTTTTTTATTTTCCACTTGTATGTAAAATATTCTATTTTTTCAATCTAAGAATATTTTTAACTCTGAGAGGAGTTCCTTACACATAGTATGTTGTTGGATCAATTTTTCAGATATATTATCTCACTATATAACTAGTTTTCTTGCTTCCTAGTCCTAAACTTAGAAGTGTGAAGTACCACACACAGTTATGCTTTAAATTCTTAAAAATATTTTTAGTTATTATTTGTTTTCATTGAATAATTTAATCCCTTATGATTCAAGGAAATATAGATAGGTGAGGAAGGGCTGCTGGAATTAATTCCTCCTTTCCCTCCTCCTTCTCCTCTGTTTCTTGTTTGAGATATTGGAGGATTTTCTGTAATGATTATGTCCTAGCTTGCTTTTTGCTATTGTGATATACACCAAGACCCAAAGGAGCTTTGTGAAAAAAGGCTTTCCTTGGCTTACATTTCCATTATTGATGGAAACACAAACAAGAACCTAGGGCCAGGAACTGAAGCAGAAGTTGTGAAGGAAAAGAACTTATTCTCCATGGCTTTCTCAACTTGCTTTCTTATATAGTCCAACTCCACATGTCCAGGGCTGGCACCACCCACAGTGGACTGGGCCCTCCCACATCAGTCACTGATTAAGAAAATGGCCTAAAGACCAATATGATGGGAACAATTACTCAATCAGGTTCTCACTTCAGAAATGCCTCTCGAGTGTGTCAAACTGTGTTTGAAAGAATAATCTGATAAAAAATTAACTTTGATGACATACAATATGTGTGTATAATGTTTTATGTGAGAAATAACATTATTTTTAATAATTGTCCCGTTAATTTTCTTTAATAGTAACAGCTATTAATAGTTTTATCCTTGAAACCTCATCATCAGAATTAAATTGCAGTTGAAATGCATGGGTGTTCCCTGTTCTCCTTACACCACTGATGCTTGCGTTTTGTGATTTGATGATTGTGATGAATTATTGGACTTTTGCCTGTGCTTAATGTATCTCCACAGCAACTCTTACAAGGCCTGCCACATGGTGATGAACATGTTCAGCTTTTGTCTGCCCATACACAGCTCTGCTGGGAAACATGGTCTGGCTTGGCAGGCTTGCTTGCCTTCTATGCTTTGATTATATCATCTTATTCTCTCTGGGCCTCCAGAATTTCCAATGAGAAATCTGCTGCTGGTTGTGTTGACACATTTTTGTATGTGATATATTTATCTTGTTCTCCCCTCAGGAAGTTGACCTTGGTTTTGAAGTTTGGCAGTGCACTGTTGAATGTCTTGTTAACTTTTTTGGATTGGATTTGATTGGTGTTCTCTGTGATTCCCATTCCTGAATATTGGTATGTTAACTCAGATTGGGGACGTCTCAGCCATTATTTTATTTTTAACAGTGTTTTTCTTGGCACATTTTTCTTTCATTTACCTCTCAGTCTTCTACTGTGAGAAGGATCTGACTCTCAGTGGGGCCACTCTTTTCTCACAGGCTTCCCCCCATTTTTTACTTCCTTTTGTGTTTTTCTTTTGTTTAACATTCAGATAAATTCAAGTATTTTGTCCCCCTGCTCACCAATTCTTCCATGTTTGGTTGGAGTCACTGTAAGAGCTATCTCAAGTATTTGTTAATTCCACTGCCATATTTATTTCTGGACTTTCTGCTGCTTTTTATTATTTTTTATCAGATTGTGTTCTTATTTTTTATCATCACATTTTCTTATGTACATTCTCATAGCACATTGAACTTCCATACAAAAACTACTTTTAGCATTTTATCAGTTATTTCAAACATCTATTTTGGGGGCCTCCAGTGTTGTTGTTGGCTGCTCTTTCATTTTCCTGCTGCCCAGACTCGAAATAAGCACACAAAAACTGTATTATTACAACACTGCTTGGTCCATTAGCTCACACTTCTTATTGGCTAGCTCTTATATCTTAAATTAATCCATTTTTATTAATCTGTGTATTGCCACAAGGTTGTGGCATACTGGTAAGGTGTTTTGTCATATGTCTCCTATGGCGGCTACATGGCTTCTTTCTGACTCACTTACTCTCTCCTCCTCTATCTGCTTGGAATTCCTAACTTGCAGTATTCTGCGCTGCAATAGGCCCAAAGGAGATTCTTTATTAATCAATGGTATTCACAGCATACAGAGGGAAATCCTACATCATTCCAGGTTTTGGAATTGTATATGTCTCTTTGGTATCTGTGCATCCGAGGAAAGAGTCCCTATTTTGACTTTGGTTGGTGTTCTTGGAGAAGATTAGCATCTCAATTTTGGTTCTGTTGACCAGTTTTCATGGGATACCTAGTGATGTCCCTAGTCAGACAAAGTTTGTTCTACTCTCTAGTTGGCTGCTCCAAGACTTGTTTTCTTTTGTTGGGTGGGGTTGCATTTCTGGCTGAATTTCTCTGTGGGTTAAGCACAAACTCAGTGATTACTTTGATGAACTCTGTTCAGACCAGTCTCAGAACATAGCTCCTGCCTGGGCAGTTCTAACCTTGGATATTTTCAAAGTTATAGGCTGTGCTCTGGAGTTAGGAAGGATTGCTACTAAGGCTGAGCAGAACCAGAGCGTACAGACCTTGAATACTCATGGTTGACTCTCTTGTAGTGGAGTCACAAGCTTCAGTATGGAGTTCCTTCTTTTCTTGTGTCAATAAAGTCTAACCTGTACACTTCCCTAAAATGCAAGGAGTTGAGAATCTCCCAGATGATGCTGGCATGTATTGGCATGGTTTATTGTGAGGTGATCAACTGTGTGAGTTGCTGAATCAGACTTATATAGTCTTATCACCAACCCCCCTACCTCAATAATGAGGACAAGACTATCATCTCTGTACCTGGGCAAGGTTATTTAATGGGATTGTGAAGCTCAGTTTGAGATGAGCCATCAAGAGGCCAAACTTTCTAGCCTGCTCCTATTGGAGAGGGGATCATTTTGCCAAGGGATATACGGTTTGTTGACATCTGTAATTATGTTCACAGCTGGCTGACTGACTGCACCACAGAGACCTCAAGATCTTTGCCTTGCTTTAAAGTTTGTTTTCTCTTTATTCTCTTGTCTGACTCTGGGTGATCTAGTTGAGCTCTATTCTGCATTGTTCCTGTGAGGTGATCTGAATAAGCTTCCTCAAAAGCCTTCAGAATACTTGGGAAGTTACATGCTTGTCTTCTTTTCTCTTTTGGCAATGTTGAAGTCATGGGCTGTGGGGATCCTTTCTATGTAGCACTGTGATGATGTTGAAGAGGGATGGCATGGTGTGATCAAAGGGAGCATGTGAAACCTTTTGAGTAAGGTATGAATTCATTTATCTGGCCCACACAAAGCTCTTGGGTGTGTTATCAATCTGTAGTGCTTCACTGTGGCTGATAGCTAACTGAATATTGTGTAGGAGGTAGGGGAGCCTCAGTCCTAACCCTGCTACCTGGTTAGACTGCTCTCCTGGGTGTTTACTGGGCTCACAGTTACCCACACCAAGCCTCCAGAATTTGATCTTTCACACTTCATCTTTTCTTTTGTTGCTACTGGTTCCTATGTGGATTTCCAGACTGATAAATTGAAATTTGGGGTATCTCTCTGCCCCGCTCTGTAATATTTAAGTGTTTGTCCTGTTACCTCATAGATGCACCAAAGCATAATGATTCACTTTTCAGTTTATTCTGCGTTTTACTTGTTATTTTGGTGGGGGTGGCCACTTCTAAGCTCTTCCCAGGTTGAAAACTGCAAGTCTCAAGATTATCTTAAAGTAATTGTTTTATCAATTGCCCCGCAGGTACAGGCTTCAGTTAATCTTATTCCCAGTTAATGGCATATTACTTTTTTCTTTCAGCTTTCAAAGATATTAAGGACATATTATGCCTCACTGAGACTGGTTCTGGGGGGAATGGTAGCTTTCTGATGATGTAATTTAATAGAGGTCTAAAGAGCAAGGAAAGATAAAACCTTTCATAGATAAAATTAGACGTCTTTCTTACCTCAGTGGTCTTCATGCTGGGATGGCTTTCCCCTGGGGCTACATTCAGACTTCCAACCAGGCACTCTGGCAGGAAAGGTTTTAAAGAAACCCATTCCCAGGCACAGACTGCCATTTATGTAGCTAGAGAGAACGGATTAGCTTGGATCTCCTGGTTTGTTCTTGTTTACTAATTTCCCTTTCATAATTGCCTCCCCTACTTTACAGAGGAAAGCGACATATTTTACAAAAAGGGAACTCTTCAACAGTGAGGAGATGCTTGTGGGTGAGGTGCCAATCTCAGGGATAAAGAGTGGAAGCGGTCGCTCAGACGATTCATTCCTTCCGTCAATCACGTGCATGCCAGTTTACTTTGCACACAACCTAATGAAGAACTAATCTCGTGGTCGTGTTATGTTCATACGCACATGTGGGTTAAAATTAGCACACAAAGTATTAGGTTTCCTTACAGCACTTTCAAGGAAAGTTTGTTTTGTTACGTCTCCTTCTTCAGTCCTCATCCACCTCCTGCCCTCCTAATCATCTGTGTTTACTGCTGCCTGCTGGATTTGGAAAGGCGACTTGTTTTCTAAACACCTTGAGATGTATCACTGGGTCATGTGTCTGATCCTTTAATAAGAACACATAGAGTTATAAAATGTCCTCTCAGGACAGGCTTAACTGTGTACTGTAGGGTCGGGTAGGTCTTCTTTTCATTTCTTTCTAGGAATTTCCACTTTCCCTCCTTGGTTTCTTCAAGAATGCAAATCTGTACTGTTCAACCTTCAAACATCTGGGTGATTTCTAGAGTTTACCATTAATTTTTAGCTTCATTTCACCGTGGCCTGGGAGTATCTAGGGTGTTATCTCAATTTGCTGCATTAGACAAAGTTTGCTTAGTGACCTGTGATGTCACACCGGTTTTGGAGAAGGGTCCATTTGCTACTCTGGGGAATGCTTATTACATATCTGTTGCATGGGATATTTTGTAACTATCTATTAAATCTAGTTAATCTTTGGTAGAATTTACTCTGATGTTTACTTGATGATTCTCAGTTGGGAAGACTAGATAAAACGGAGTGTGTGGTAGTAAAGTTTCCTGCTATTATTTTGTCAGGAACTATGTACACTTTATGTCTTTTAGTGTTTGTTTTAGGAAATGTAAGGCCCAATATCTGCTGTCTTAATGCTTATGCTATTTCTCCTTGATGTATTGTGCATTAGTATGCAATATCCCTCGTCATCTCTTTGAACTAACTTTAGTTTGACGTCTGCTTTACAGATTAATGAACAAACATGCCTGCTTTTTACTGCTTCTGTTCCTTGGTGAGTTGATTTTCACGCAGTGATACTCAGTTTTCTTGTTGTTGGTTTTTTAAAAAGAAAACATTTTGCTAGCTGTGTTTTTGTCAGAGAGAATAGTTGGCTCTTATTTTAAATCGAACATTTTTTTTTTTCTTTTTTCAAATGGTGAACTGAAGCCATTTGCTTTAAGGTCATTATTTAAAGAGATTTATTATTTCTTATGATTTTGGTAGATGGCAATCTGTTTGCTATATTATTGCTATTTCCTTCTCTTATCTCCTGGAAGTTTGGGGAGTTTGACATAGTTGATTATCGGATTTCTTTTTTATCCTTTGCTTTCATGGCATTCTTCTTCCATTTGTTCTTATGGATGAGACTTTGTCTTCTTTCTCTCTGCAGGATAGTAGTTTTAGACTTTCTTTAATGCTGGCTTGGTTGTCACAATTGCCTTAAGTTGAGTTGGTCTTGAAATGTCCTCATTTCTTCAATTTTGAAAGACAACTTTGCTACTGGTGTCTTGGATAGCAGTTATCTCCTTCAGGGGCCAACAATACATTATTCTCTGCTTTTCTGGCTTTTAGGGATGCAGGCAAAAGCCCTAAAGCTACACTCACATTCCTGTGTATGCGTATGAGTTGTCATTTTTCCATTACAGCTTCTTTACTTTGTATTTTTGACATCTTGATTATAGCATATGGTGGAATCTTCTCTAGTCACACATTTGAACTACTAAATAAATCTTATGTTAGATGTCAAATTCTTTTTTATAGGTTGGGATATTTTCCCACTATAGTTCTTTAAATAATTTGTCTAGTCCATTTGATTTATTCTAATATCTTTCTTTTCTCCCATTGATTCTCAGGCATGGTTTCTTGAATGCATCTCAAATTTCTTGGAAGTCTAGGATGTGTTTCTTAAGATTTTCTCTGCATATGTCTGAGTGTATCACTATCTCAACTTGGCCTCCATTCCTGAAATTCATTTGTCTTAATGGTCTTGTCTTTTGGTGATGCTTTCTGGTGTGTTTTTTATTTAATTGATTGTTTACCTTTTATAATTTTTGATTGGATCCTTTTCAGATTGTCCTTTTTCTTGCTAAATTATCTTACACATTTTGTACTTTCTCCTCGTTTGCTTGCTGTTTCATTCACTTACAGACAGGTTATCAAGGTCTTAAATATTTTTAGTTTCTACATCTAATTATACGAGTTATCTATATTGGTTATTTGTTGTGTCCAAAAGTAGAAATCTAAGCTTTTCCTTAGACAGTTCAGCTATCTAGAAGTTTTTGGCCTATATTATGGAGGAATCAAACATCTGGGATCATCATGGTAGGTTGGGGTCATCATGGTAGGTTGGATCATTGTGGTAGGTTGGGATCATTGTGGTAGGTTGCTGTCACATATACACTGTTGTAGCACAACTTTTTCATCAGGACTGCATGTTGTGTGATGTTTTACTCTTTTGGCTTGGAGGGTTTAGCTTAGCTTGCTTCTTGTCAGCTTTTCTTAACTTAAATTATTGCAACTACCTTTTGCCTCTGGACTTTTTAATTTTCTTTTTTCTGTATATTTTATTTTCCCTTTTACTCTGTGGCTAGCTGGGTGTCTGGGTGTCTGGTTCCTGATGTTCTCCTCCCCATGTTCTCTTCTTGCTCCTCCTTCTCTTCCAGATTCCTCCTTCTGTTTATACACTCTGACTGCCAGCCCCACCTATCCTTCCTCCTGCCTGGCTATTGGCTGTTCATCGCTTTATTAGACTATCACGTGTTTAAAGCAGGCAAAGAGTCACAGTTTCACAGAGTTAAACAAATGCAACAACTACCAGACAACAAATAATGACACAGAGACTTAGTATTAATTATGAAAGCTTGACCATTAGCCTAGGCTTGTCCCATGAGCCCTTATAACTTAAATTAACATGTTTTTATTAATATACATTCCTCCACATGGCTTGGTTGCCTCTACTCTGAACTGTAGTCTGATATCCTCAGTGTTTCCTTGGCATCTCACTGGTATAATCTGTATGCCTAGATTCCTCCTCCTTTTTCTCTTTCTCACCATGAAAATCCTGCCTATCCTTTTATGCCTAGCTAGTGGCCATTCAATGGCTTTTTATTACACTAGTCACAGAAATACATCTTCACAGAGTATATAAATATCACACAACACTTTGTTGTGTTGTGCACATTCATTTTGAATGGATGCCACTTCCAATTTTAATTTCCCTCTTTTCCAATCTATTTGGTTGGTTGTTTAATTTACTGTGAATTCTCTTAGAGAAAGGTCTTCAATAGTTATTGCATTTCTGTATCTACTTAAGGCAACGGTACATTAATGCATCACTTATTTCTGGACAGTTCTGGTTTTGCTTAACAATAAACCTCTTTTGCCTTTCATGAGTGTTCTTGTTCTGGTTCATGGACATTGATATGAGGCTACCATTGAATAAAGAAGGGTTTGTAGGCTTTTCTTTTGAAACAGTGCATCAAAATTTAAGTAGCAAAACTGAGAATGGCGTGGGAATGTAGTTTAAGAGTAGGTATGGTGGGAATGAAAACAGGAACTGAATTATGAGAAATAACAAGGGGACTGCTATAGATGAGAAAATGGAGAAGACAGTTTTTGTGTGAAGATGTGAGAATAGGGAAGATTCATTATGACTATTCTTGTATAATAGAGGTTAAAACACAGTAAACAATGAACATAACATTTCAGGTAGTTATGTTAATTACTTTTCTGTTGCCTTGATGAAACACTACAACCAAAACAACTTACAAAAGTTTATTTAGGCTTTAAATTACAATTGACTAGAGTTATAATGGCATGCCAACAAGAGCAGGAAACTGACTGACCATATTTTCATCCACAAGCACGGGAGCAAAGAGAGAGAACAGGGAATAGGGCAAATATATTAATAAACTCTCTAAGCTTGAGTCCTTTGATGTACTCCTTCCAGCACGCCTAAACTTCCTAAAGGCTTCATATCCTCCCCATACATCATCACTAAACTGGGCCCCAAGTTTTCAAATATGTGAACTCATGGGGGACATTTACCATTAAAATCATCCCATTTTTCCCTAACACCCATAAGGTTATGTCTATCTTATGATGAAAAAATGCATTTAAGCCATCTTCAAAAGTGCCCATAGTCTTAACAGTTTAATACTAATCAAAAGTTCAAAGTCCAAAATCTCTCCTGAGATTCAGAGCCCTTTATTAGCTATGACCCCTTATAAAAATATTTTTTTAAAAAAATTATGCCTTCAACATGCAAGAGCACAGAATATACTTAACCATTTTCCAAATTAGGAATGTGCGCATGGTGATTGGAGCAGAGGAAGGCAAGACATAAACCCAGTGATACAAATATGCAAACCTGTAGGGCTGTGTCTGCTATCTTGGGCTTCATTTTCAAGGGGCTTTGTCTCTGAAGTTTTGTTGCCCACAACATTAATTTTTTCCCTTGTGTTCTTTCCACTCTGTGTATATAGTTTTGCTTGGACAGTGTCTCATGACACTGTGATCTTCAACATCTTGGGTCTCTACTGAAACCCAGGATTTACCTTTACAGCTTCAGTGAATGTTTTCTCAGGGGTGTTTTGCAGGGACACAATCACCACTTACCATACATCAAGTGACCTCAGCTGGTCTCTGAAACCTCCTGAGAAGAACCTGTGACCTCTTCAATCTTGCGTTCTTTCATCTCCAATATCAGTACTACACGGATCACACCGCCATCTTAGGCCACCAGCTTGGGATGGACACTCATGTCTTTGTATCCCATTTGCAGCAACTGCTTTTATATGCTTTCAAGGAGCAGGAAACCCCTTATGGTCTTTTTTCACATGGTGGAGGCTTAGCTGGGTGGAGCTCAACCTCAGGCAATCTCTCATTCTTTCCTAAACAGAGAAGTAGGTTTTGCTTCCATGGTGCTAATCTTAGTAATTACACCTTCCTTCTCAGGGCAGGCTTTGGCTGCAATCCTCAGTTTCCTAGTCCTTCATTTCCTCTTTAAACTAGATATTTTTCATTTCTTAGAATCCTACTTCTCTCTTTTTTTCTTTTTCACTGTAGAGCTGAATAAGAATATTCGGCAAGAATCATGCAGCTGACTCAATGCTACTCTCTCTCATGATTTCCTCTACAAAAGAATCTGCTGTATTACTATCTAATTAGGCTTAGTCAATTCTTAGGACAAGGCAAAATGCAACCATATTTTTCTTTATTTATTGGCCAAAATACTGTAGGAACAGTTTCTAGCCCTGTTGTTAATAGAGACTTTGTTCCTTCTGTGAGCCAGGTCCCAGTTGTTAGCCTTACTTTTGACAGTAATGTCTTCTACACTTCTACTGAAATGCCCTACTCCTCTGGCAAGACTGTACCTCCTAAAGGTCCCACATTCTCCCCAAACACCAAGTAGGGATCATATGTTTACATATATAGGTATATATGCAATAATTAAAGCACAAAATGTTACAGAAAAAGAAAAGAAAGTCAAATATGCAACATAAATAAAGATAGAATGAAATCATATACTAGCAGACCAGTCAAGACACAAACCAACCAAACAAACAACAAAACAAATAGCCAAACAAAATGGCGCAACTTTGTTTCCATCCCAACCCTTTGTTTGTATTTTAGTAGCCTGAGATTTGTGGATTTAGATATACATGAAGTTCTGACACGGATGTTAGAGAGAGTTGATGTTGGTTCCTGGATTGTTGTATGCATGTGTGCTTTTATTGTCTTAGTCTTTAAGTTAGATAGGTATTGAGAATTATAGATCAATAGTCATCTATATTTGTTATATTTATAATTAGGCTAATCAGGTTATTTAGATACATAGAGATTATATTCAGTATAGATAGTATAATCTTCAACCTCTTCAAAGAGCTGTAAAAAAATGGCCTTTAATCTAACCCAGACTTCCGTGGTAATGAGACACAATCACTCCTGGCAACACTAATCTACTCCCGAGAGAATGTTGAGCACCAAAGACACTCCACTTGGAGCCTTTCTTCTTGGTAGAATTGACCTTTGGGCAAAGAAATGCCCATACCTCAACCACTGACAGAGATACAGAGTATCCGTAAATGGATAAAACAGAACAGTAATATCTGCCAAGACAGGGAAAGATAGTTTTAAAAAGTTTTTTGCCTTTAAAAATGGTATGTCAGTTAAGTCAGGCCTTAGCCAAAGTTGGTTGCCTCAACATTACAAATGAGAGTTTGGATGATTGCCCAGGTAGTCAGTTGTCTCTGTCATTTGTTGCACATTTTGGAAGTTTCTTGATTGTACTTCCTGTTTACTAAATTAATATTACTTCCCTTCTCAGATCCTTGATGGTGTTAAAGATTAGATAATTGTAGTTACCCTCCTCATAATTTAGCTAAACTTAATTTCAATACATTATTTAGACTCTTTGAAATAAAATGCTTAGTAAAACTTTTGTCATGCGTTTCTTGCTTAATATTGTTTATTGCTTGTAATTTTATATTTGGTATCTGTTCCTATTGTATATAGTTATATTGGGTTTGAATTGATATTGTTTAGACAAAAGGGGGAGATGATAGGGAAGCTCAACCAATCACATCTGATTAGGGTGTGGCCGCCTTTAGTCCAGGTAGAAAAACCGGGGTAGGTAGGATGCAAGCTCTCTAAGTGGTGATTGCTGGACCATTTTGGATTTCGGACCTTCCACTCTTGTAGCGTGAGTTCTCGCCTTTTTTCAATTATTAAATTTTATCTGTTGTTCTTTAGCTGGTCTGGTTATTTATCGTACCGACTGAATACGTCAACACTGGGTTGTGTAGATGAGGTTATCTGGCCCTGACTGGGTAACTGTAGATGGGATAACTGGCAGGACCAAACCTATGGTGGGGGTATTCACCTCTGGAATGCTAAATGAGAAGCCAAAAGCTCTGTAGTTTGAACACTGACTTCTGGATGATCAACTGAGTCAAAGCCTTGGGGTCCATGTTGACCTCTGGAGCCATGATCAGAAGACAAAATCTCAGTGGCTTACTAACTGAACTCCAAGGTGATCCACATGCCGACCTTTAGAATTACAGGCAATGTCAAATCTTGTGCTCACAATAAACTCCAGGATGATTGACAGGATTTAAAGCCTTGTTGGTATGCACTGGCCTCTGGGTCAGGAGTCAGGGACCAAAGCCTTGACAGTATATGCTCATCTATAGGAATATGACAAATTTTTTTGTACTGATTAAACTGGGAAATGTTCCTGAAATCTACAGATACTAAGGACTTGTCTAAAAGCACATGTTTGAAGACAATGATTAGACTCAAATATAGTTTTCTTTTTTCTTTTTCTTTTTTCTTTCTTTCTTTTTTTTTTTTTTTATTTTCGAGACAGGGTTTCTCCGTAGCTTTTGGTTCCTGTCCTGAAACTAGCTCTTCTAGACCAGGCTGGCCTCGAACTCACAGAGATCCTCCTGCCTCTGCCTCCTGAGTACTGGGATTAAAGACGTGCGCCACCACCGCCCGGCTCAAATATAGTTTTCTAATTCTACCGTCTGTTTGAACAACTTTGCTATTAGACTACAAGCAAGAGAATGGAATATGGGTTAATTATATGTCTTATAGCTTCAACAAAAGCTATGATAAAAGGAACGCTAAAAAGAAAGAGATTATGTTCACTCCAGTTCTAAAGAATATAGTCAGTCGTAACAGGGAAGACATAACAGCCAAAACTTCTGTCTGGATACATTGTATCCACATTTGGGAAGCAGAGAACAAGAAATGTTTGTGATCATTGGCTCTTTTCTTTTGATTAGTCCAGGACCCCAGTCCATGTAATGATTCTTCCCATATTTATGGTGAATTGTGAACATTAATTAAGTCAATCACATAATCCCTTTCTAGACTTGCCTGTTTGGTGTTCTAAATCCTGTCAATATGAGAATATTTCCCATCACAAAGACACTCCTTTTCAAGCCCATATATCAAGAACAAGACAGAGGGGATGCTTTTAAATTCCTAACAAAGGGAGGACTCCAGGATTATTCTAATTATTGCAAAGGGCCTGACACTCCATAGTATGTGTGTGTGTATATCTGTGTGTGTGTCTGTGTGTGTGTATGTGTATGGTATGTGTGAAGGGGTCTGTATATATCTAATGTGAGAATATTTATATGAGTGTGTGTATGTGTGTGTGTGTATCTGGTGTGGGGCAGGTTTTTATGTTAGTGTTTGTGTATGTATGAAGGTAAATGTTTATCTGATGTGTGTGTGTGTGTGTATGTGGTATGCATGTGTTAGTGTATATAGATATGTGTGTGGTATGTATGTGAGTGGGTTATGTATTTGTGTATATAAGTATGTGTGTCTCAAGTATATGTATCATGTGATATGTGTGTGTGTGTTGTTTTCCTGGCATGTGTGTGTTTTCTGTGTATGTGGTTCAAATAGCATTATTAGCTACAGCTGACATTCAGGGACTAAGTACTAATATATGTTTAAGGCCCTAGACTTATTCTCTAGTGTCATATAAAGAAAAATTAAATGAGCAATAAAGAATCCAAGCCTCTAATGATCTTACATGAAAATATATCAAAACCAAACAAAACAGGAGAAAGCCAAGCAAATACCAGAGGTGTGAAAATTGAGTAACTATGGCAAAGAAATTTATGCTTTTGTTTTTGTTGTTGCACACAGATTTTAATTAAGATCCCTTCCACTGATCCCAGTAAATCATCACACATACAGAATCATGAGGGAGTGCTAAAACTCCCGTTCACCTCACCAGACTAGTATCATATTCCTGTAAATCAATCCTGTGATGTGTGTTTTGGTCAGAATATGTGCTGATCAGGTGAGTTTTATGGAAAGAGAATTTTATGCAATCAGCAGTTATTTGTGACCTTATTTCAAGCAGCAGTAAACAAACTGTCGAAAATAACCTATTGGAGAATGCTTGATGATCAAAACCAAGTTATAAAAAGATGTGGCCATTGAATTCTTTCTTTAGAGTCGCTCGCTGCATTTCACACTGTTATAATCTAGTAAGGCGCCTTTTGGAAAAAGTGATATGTTCATTTTAATTACACATGTTGAGTTAATGACTGAAAAGTCCTCTCTTCAAACACAAACATTCTTTACCTTGGGGATACTGATTGCTAAAATCATGAGAAAACTGGAATATATGTGCCTACATATTGAAGACTGAGAGTAACTTTAGAAGTCATATGCGGGCAATATTCATTTGGCAAAGATTTTCTTATGACATCAGTTTGATTAATTATGGTTAGAGTTCTCTGGGTAGTTGAACCTAGTGATGCATGAATAGGGGTTGGTGTCTACTATAGTCTTTAAGAGATAGATATTTGTTGTAGTTTGAATGAGAATGGCTCCCATAATCTCATATGTTAGAAGGTTATCCCTAGCTAGTAGAACTGCTTGGGAAGGATTAGGAAGTATGACCTAATTGGACGGTCTCTCTCTCTCTCTCTCTCTCTCTCTCTCTCTCTCTCTCCAATATAAGCTCATAGTTAACACTTCAGGGCCATGTCTGCCTGCCTGCCTGCCTGCTCTGTGCTCCCTGTCATGATGTTCCTGGATTCACCCTCTGAAAGTGTAAAAAGCAATCCCCTAATTAAATTCTTCATTTTATAAACTGCTTTGGTCATAAAGTTTCATCACAGCAATAGAACAGCAACTAAGACAATATTCTTTTTCTTTTATGATTTATTTATTGTAATGTACATATATGAATGTTTGGGTGCATGCGTGTATATGTACCAAGTGTAAATCTGGTACACATGGAGGTCTCCTAGAACTGGAGTTACAGTTGATTATGAACCACCATATGGGTGCTGGGAACTGAACCTTGATCTTCTGCAGGAGCAGAAAGTATGTTTAGCCACTGAGCCATCTCTCCAGCTGCTTAATGCTGAATATTTCTGTAAATTAAATGTAATTGTTTTACGTTCACAAATTTCTCAATTATGACTTTATAGTTGAATTTTACAGATTATTCAAATGGGAACATTAAAAATGTTTAGAATCCTTGCATGCTGCCACATTTTTTTTTTTTTTTTTTTTTGGTTTTTCGAGACAGGGTTTCTCTGTGGTTTTGGAGCCTGTCCTGGAACTAGCTCTGTAGACCAGGCTGGTCTCGAACTCACAGAGATCCGCCTGCCTCTGCCTCCCGAGTGCTGGGATTAAAGGCGTGCGCCACCACTGCCCGGCCATGCTGCCACATTTACATCCAGACTTAAAGAAGCTGTCAAGAATAAGCTAAGATTAATTTGCAAAATGTACTTTAAAAAGGAAGCCAACTCTCATTGCATGTTTTGAATCTTGGTGTCATCTATGTTAAAACCACCCAACAAGATTTGTAAGGCATACATCCCTATCCTGGGCTTGCTTTGAACTCAGCCTTATTTTTGTGTGCAGAAGTGGAATGAATTATAAGTGATTGTAGCATTTAAATTTGGGGTTTATTTTCAAGTGTAGTTGATTTGACTTAAACGGGAATTCTGTAGCTATTTAGTAATTAGGAATGATAGTTCTCTGCAATTATAATTGGACCCCAAACAGGTGTTTTCTTTATTTCCCTTTTTTTTTTTTAAAAAATTAGAAGTATTTTCAGCCCTGGCAGAAAAAAATAAATTTGCAATGACTACCAGATAGTGTAAAATTAAGCTAAGCATAGATGGTTTGTTACACTTTCAGAGAGTATTTTTATTGCACCCATCAAAAGCAACTTCACTCATAAGTTGCATGTGAACCATTTGAGGTTTAGTGAACAGTTAACCAAGGATAATATCATACACAGGCATTAGGAGAAAGGAAAGAGTAAAAACAAATAAATTAGTACATATTAATACTTGAGACAGAATCTACTAATACACACATATGAGTGCAAGCAAACTAATCCCTTGGTGAACTAATTATTTTAGTGTAGAAGAAAATTTACATTGTGTGTGTGTGTGTGTGTACAATGTACACTTATGTGACCAGATGTTGATACTGGATTTATCCTTCAATGATGTGCACATTATTTTTTGAGCTAGAGTCTTGCTAAACCTGATCATTCGTTCCAATAGACCATCTGGCCATCAAGCCCAATGATCCTTCTCTTTCTGCTTTCTTCAATCAAGAAATAGGCTTGTGTGACTGTGCCTGGCTCTTTCACAAGGCCTTTGGCAATTGGCCGCAGGCCCCCATACTTGTATAGCAAGTAGTCTGCCAACTGAGTCATCTCTCTATTGGCTCCCCACACACAATTTATGTCTATTTCATCATAAGAATCAAAAATGATGACTAGAATTTTTGCTAGTCTATGGTTCTTGTGGGAAACATTATCAACCCAAGTGGATTAACTTCCTTCAAGCTATACCTACTCTGAATGTGTGTGCGAGTGCACACATTTCTCTTCTTTTTTTTAATGTGTATACATACACACGTACGCATATACTTACATATTCTGTATAATAGGTAAATGTAAAACAATATGATTCTTTGAGATTTTTTTATCAAGCAGTTGGTGTTATTATGACCCTCCTCCTTCCTTCCCAGTTGAAACCACCTTCTATTTTTCATATCACCTCATCCTACCATTCTATTCTCAAGCCCCTTCCACCGATGGTCCCTTTATATTTTCCTAGTAAAATATACGTTATTTTACTCAACAGAAACTCCCATAGGTCTCTCCAGATATCTGAAAATTTCATGATATCACTTTTATTCATAGCCAAATAGTATTTCATTGTGTATATGTATCACATTTTTCATTGCCTGTTCATGTATATTTAGATGTATTCTGTTTCCTGGCTATTGTAAATAGAGTGGCAATGAATATTGCTGAGTGAGAATCTGTGGAGTAAGATGTTGAGTCCTTTGGGCATATGCCAAAGAGAGGTATAGCTTGGTCATATGGGAGGCTTCCTTTTCAGTTTTGAGGATTCGTTATAATGATTTCCAGGGCTGCATTCCCACCAATGTTAGTGAGAGTGCTTACAATCATATTAGCAATTTTGCCAGTTGTTTTCTTGATCTTAGTCATTCTGACTGGGGTGAGATTAAATTTCAAATATTTTTCGATGCCTTACACAAGAAATACATGCTAAGAAAAGACTCTAAGAAGTGTGGTATAGTGAGATGGGAAGAGAGTGCCTTACCAAAGTCTGCCTTTCACAGAGAGATTGAGACATGGGACCCTCTTGTTGAAAAGGAAACGCTATAAAAGCATATCTGGTAGACATGAAAGAATTATTTGGGTTTGAATATTGTCCGTAAAGCATTGTGCCCATGTCTATTACTTTTAAACTTTGTAACTACAAGTAGCTGCCAGCTGACATAGGTGCTACAAGAGCAGGGTGTGTCTGACTTGATATTTAGTTAATCTTATGAAAATACTGAACCCTATGTTTAGAATGAGAATAGGTAGGGTGGAAAAGTGTATTTGGGGAAGCATAACAGGGAACAATGGGGGCTTCCTTAATGATCATGATGCATTCCTTAAATTATGATTTATCTTTTAAGGTCAAAAATAGAAGCTAATAACAAAGCTGTTCATGTACCCTGGTAAGAAAAAACCCTGTTTAAAAATAAATAAAGATGGCCTGAGCTATACAGGGCCACTTGAATGCAATCCACTTGGTGGTCAGAAGTTTTCCTTGTACTGATGCCCCTTCCTTATCTCAGGACCCGAACCTGAGTTGAGATTGAACCCTTGCAAAAAGTTATCTCTAAAGATGAAATAAGCGGCACTGCGTGTTGCTGGGAACCAAAGGTTTAGTTGGCTAAAGTCCACCGGGCAGAAAAGATGACAGAACTGGTATGAGAAACCCAGCCTGCATCCTGGAGCTAGTGAGATCATGGTTCTTAGGAAAGAATCAAATACCACCAGTTTGCTAGACCAACAAAATTCCTTATTGAAGTCTAAAGCTTATACTTACACTGACAAATACGTATAGCTACCTACCCTTCATCAAAGAAATTTCTCTTCATAGCAAATAGAGACCATCACAGAAAACCACAATTATATATAGGCAGAGATCGATAGATGACGGGGAGTTCAACCCCAAGAAATACATGATGCTCAGGGAACATCATGGCATAAACATGGTAAGACACAGAGCATTAGGAAATTTTCTGTGAACAGTCTCTCCTAGAAATGGCTGTGTAAACAAGCCAGGGAAAGTGGCAGTATTAGTGGTGATGCTAACAAGGAAGGAGAAATTTCATGGTATCCCTGCCTAAGCAAATAGGTATAGGCAACTAATGAATGCTGGAAAATAGAGAATTAGTCCTCTTATAGGTTATTCAATGCAGTGTAATCAGCCATGAAACTGTTTTCACACAAGCAACAAAAACCAGACTCTACAGATTGCATGTATATATTTGTATAGATAATATAACATTATATATATATATATAATATAACACTTATATAATATGTATATATATACATATGTAAGATGTGTGTGTGTAATGATAATAATAAAAAGGCTATAGATTTTTGAGTTGGGAAATGGGTTAGAGGAGGGAGGGCTCCTGGGAGGTGCTGCAAAGAGGAAGAAGAGAAAGGAACGCAATTCTATTATTATTAAAATGTATTTAAAACAATCATGACTATGTAAAATTTGTTTCGTGCCATTAGTGGTTACACTAACAGCTGTGTAATTTTAGTATGATAGAGGTTATTATGTGGTCCACACAATGTCTAAATCTACATGTCAAGTTAAAAATGGTTTGGATAGAATATTTCCTATTAAAATTGCAGAGTAGCATAAGCTGGAAATGATCTACAAAATGGCTTTAGGAGGAAGGTTCTCCCAAGATAGACCAACAAAGAAGACTGTGCTATCTCTTCCGAGTGCACCAGGCCATGTGGAACTAAGCGCCAAAGTGGCCAGGAAAGTGAAAGAGTCAGCAGGAAGCAGTGTTGAACTGAAGCTAGAGATCCTCATGGTGTTGAAGGAAGATGAAGTAGAAGGCTTTGATTTCATGGGATAACAAATTAGGAATCAGTGACCTGTGCTAGAGATGTGTGCCGGAAGAAAGCAGCAATTATTCAGATGCTAGGCCACTGTTCTTCCTGTTGGGCCTCCGCATGTTGCAGAAGATATATGTCTTCCTAAATTGCCCTTTGATTAGCAACTCTTTCTGTTTCATGTCTTCATTAATCTAAAAATTTACTCTAAGTAAGAAACCCTTAATCTTAATGTTTTCTTTAACTTTTCATCTTTTAAAAATGTATGTAATTTTATTAAAATTTTCAGAAAATGAAGTAAATGTAGACAAAAGAAGATGTGTTCGTTCTTGCTGTGAATTCTGTAGTGATCCTATTTGGCCATTGGCCCTGTAGGTACATCCTGTATTTGGAATACCTCTGAGAAACACCCCTGATATGATGACTACTGGCATAATCACAAACATGATTAACTATAAACGCACATGTTAGCAACGATGGGCACAAGACACAGGTGATGTGGACCCTGGAGTTTGGAAGCTTTGTGTAAGGCAAGCCCTGTGGCTAATCTGATTTGAGCATCTCAATTTATAAGATACAGAGACACAAAGACAGGCTTAAAGCATTCCTGTGCCTGCTCAAACCCACACACCCTTCTAATCAATAATACTTTCCATTCGATAATAATCCTTATCTTGAATCAAGTCACCTACTTGACTCAGAATTCAGCTGCCCAATTGAGGCTTCTGAATCCTTGAAAGAGCACACCTGTCTGTATTAGGGTTTGTAAACAAAACAAGGAAAATTCCAAAGGAAATCATGAATAGACAACAGCAAACTTCAAAGATTACACAGCCCAGCTTGCAGTATGACCATAAATTATTACAGTCCTGTTACATAAACATGCACCATTCCAAAACTGTCTTCTTCCTTCAGTTGCCTCTTGTTTTTGTTAAACACATTTTTAATGTTTTAGGACATTTATTTTATTTTTGTATGTAGGTACACATAACCAAAATTAATAAATGACATTAGAAGGTAATTGTAGATAGCATAACAATTTACTCTTAAACACTTCTGTATGACTCTTTTTAAATTAATTAATTAATCTCATTTTTTTATTGATTCTTATTGAGCGTTACATTTTTCTCTGCTCCCCTCCCTGCCTCTCCCATTCCCCTTTCAACCCTCCCGCAAGGTCCCCATGCTCCCAATTTACTCAGAAGATCTTGTCTTTTAGTCAGCTGCCTCTTTTAAAAGCACAAATCACTAACACTTCAGCTGACACTGAACATAGCTTTCAGGTAGGCTTCACTCTAGAATTCTAAACTGCTGGTTCTTTTTGAATGACACCAGATGTAAAACTGCTTGCTATTGGACATTAATCCTTATGTGGAAAAATCAATATGATCAAAATTCCGTATTATTGTACACTAATTTGTTCATATTGATCAAGTATATGAGTACACCTTGGTCAATGTAAGATAATACTGAGTTTGAAGCATGCCAGACAGTGAAGACTTAAGCAGGTTTCCAGTTGTACTTTCTACATTGAAATTTAGGAAGGAAGAGAGCTAAGGTCACTTTGATGACGTACTTGAGTGAGTTACTTGGTGGAGTTTGCAATGTTGAATGTAGTTCCATCATAGACAAAATTATCTCCCCCAAGTTTGTTCTGGAAAACAGCTCCATCTTACTTCATCACCGAATCCAAGAGTCAAGTCATTTTGATCATTGCTTCAGGGGGTTTGTCTGTGGTCATTTCCCTCCTTAGTGCTTCCAAATTTTCGTGTGTGTGTGTGTGTGTGTGTGTGTGTGTGGTGTTAACAGTCATGGCATCTAGCAATCAGATATCTGATTTCTCTTTCTTTCAATGATCTGATTTCAGACTCCTTATTCTCATGTCAGGCAATTTTTATGTAAAATACTGGTATCAAATCTAATGGATCTGATGACAGTTCTAAAACCTTTCTAAGTTAATGGCCTTTCCATTGCATTTAAGTACTGTGCTTCTCATGTGCTGCGATAAGTGTGACATTGCCATTATAAGGTCTTAAGTAACCACTCTGAGCGGGACACTATGCATTCCTCAAAACCGTAATTGCCTAATGCAATATATCATTGCCATTTATGACTTCTATGGGACAAAAATACCACTTTAACTTTCTGAGCATTTAGTTATAAATGTGTAATTAGATTGTTACTTTGTAAGTGAAATAAATTCAGAGGAAAATAGACCCATTGTAGATTGTCGCTGGAGTTTTATATTTACATAAAAATGTTAAAAACTACTTGGAGACAGAGTAAGGGGCAGGTGACATAGGAGGTATTAAAGTGTGGTTGAATATGTAGACAGGATTCAAGCTTAACAAAAACTTCATTGAGTTATAACTATAATAAAACATATTGCTAACATTTAAATTATGCAATTGGATCAGTTTTGACCTCATGAATCCGTCACCATAGTAAGGAGGAGATCAGAGGTCATATCCATTCATCCCCAAAGTTTACCCCACATTTAGGGCTTCCATTTCCTGTCCCTTTTCCTACAGCCCTATCCCCTGGAGGTATCTTACCTGCTTTCTGTCACTGCTAATTAGCCCATCCTTTCCTATGTTTTCAGATAAATAAAATCCCAGAATTGTGCTCCTGTTTAGACAGGCTCCTATTTTAACATGTTTATTTTGACATTTGGATAATTTGTGTACATGGAGTTCATTACTTTCATTGCGATTATATCACGCAGCTACATCAACTGCTTTTTCTATATTAACTGTTCATGGGCACTGGAATTATTTCAAATAAATGATTACAAAGAAATCTTGCTAGTGTTATAAAATCTTAGTAAATAAAACATCACTTTTAAAGTACCACCCCAACCCAAAAAGTAAAACTTATGCCTAACATTTAGTATGAGAGATATATTATTTGTGTATTTGGAGACTAATTGTAAATATTTCAGTTTGGTCTGGCTCTACACACACACTATGTTTCTTCTTGATGACCATGTGTGGCCACAGGAATGCAGGCAGCTGGGTCCGCACTTCCTGTTGATCTGACCCAATCCCAGTGAAAATATAGCCATGAAATATGTGAAATATAGATATTGTCGAGGTGATCCTTAAATTTATATGAGAAGCAAAAGAACTAGAATAAGCAAATGGTTAAGAAAAATAAATACAAAATTGGAGGACTGGAACTATCCAATTTCAAGACCGACTGCAAGATACAATAACTAAGAAAATGCAGGACTTCGGAAAGGCTGCATTGTAAGGGAAACAGGTAGGAGGCCAGAATTAGATCCAAACAAATGTGCTCGATTTACCTTTTGAACAACTTCAGAAACCATCCCACAGAAAAATAATGGTCCTCACAAATAGTCTGAAACCATGGATGACTATTTTTAAATGGAATGCTGATATAGCTCACAATTTAAATGAACCCTGTGGTATCCTTTTCTATACAAGGGGAGTTACCTTTTACTTCAAGTTCTTGGGTTATCTTTATTATGAATAGATACTTTATTGTATAAAAGTTTCTTAGAATTTCTGTTTCTCCTGACATAATCATGTTTTTATTCTTTAGGCTTAGCTAAAATAATTATGTGTGCTTATTTTTAGTTGTTAGAAAAGTTCCATCAATTTGGAATTGACTACATTTGATCATAATTCAGTATCCTAGTCAATGGTGCATTACTGTTCTTGATACATCTATATTTTTTATTTCTTATACTGTCTTTGCCTGGATTTGGAATTATAATATTGCTAGCCTCATGAAATTAGTACTGACCTGTTCCTATTTTTTTCCTATTTTGTGGAAGAAAGTTTTAGAAGTAAGAATTATTTCTCACTTATAAGTCCAGAAGAATTTTCTAGGCATGAAACTTTTTATTTTGGTAGTGTGAACTGTAAATTTAATTTTTATAGTCTATGGGGAGCTGCTAATGCTGTATATTTTACAACAAGTCTAGATTACTTGTGCTTTTTGGAGGGTTGGTTCATTTTATCTAATTTGCTGGCACACTCTTATATGTAGTATATAGTATAGTATCCATGTCAGTGAAAGCGTGGAAGCCCCTACACTTGTTCCTGATTTTAACTGTCTCTTGCCTCTTCCAACAATCAATTCATCTGTCACTTTTTATATCTAGATACAGGTTTGGTGATTTTGTTCATTTTTTAGGGACCTTACTTTATTTTGATTAGACTTCCATGTTAGAATCTTGTTTAAATATCCACCTTAGCTTTCCTTTTTCATTTTTGATCTTATTTGTCAAATTTTTCAAGTATTCCATGGTAGAAAGTTAAACGATCAAATTTAAATTTCCCTTTGTGCATAGTTTCAGTAGTAGTCATTTTTGTGTTTTGTATTTTTACCTTAATTTTTCAAAGTGTTTATAAAATTCCTTGGAGACGTATTTATTAACCTATGGGTTATTTAACTCCATTTTTTTCAGTATTGGAAAAATTTCCAAATATTATGTTTATGATGCTAATTTTAAAAGGTTATGATCACAAACACACTTTATATGGCTTGAGTCCTGCCAGATTTGTTTAGCCTTTATTTCCCAGAATAAGATCTAATACAATAAATACTCCCTATGTTCTTGAAAATCATACATTCTCTAGATGTTGTGTATGATACTTTTGAAATGTAAATGGAGGTAAATTTTGTTAATAACTTTATTCAAGTGCATTAAGTTTTTCACTTGTTTGTCCTTAAAAAGAAAAGGAAAGAAAGAAGGAAAAAGAAAAATGAAAAGGATGTACTCAGACCTCTTAAACATCAAAGGAATCTTGGCTAGGAATAAATAAATGCTCTAGAGTTTTGGACATTCTAGGGTTAACTGGAACTTTTTCCTTAACAAGCAAATTATCCCACTTGAAATGCTCTCTGCAGACACCATTGCCCCTCCCTTTACATCACATAGTCACAGAAGCCTGAAATGCCAGGGCAAGTAAATGTGTTGTATTTGTTTAATGATTGCTATTGTGCCTCCTGCCATTAGCGGTACTTATAAATGTACCATTTTCCAAACTATGTACACTGCCGGAAGACTAGGTTTGTGAATAAACTGGGTTGCAAATTTACACAGTTTTAAAACAAAGACCGTGTTGTTTTTTTCCCTGCCATTAATTATGTATTATAATTGGGCAAAGTATCCATCTCAGTTCCCTAGTGAAGACAAACTCTGAACTAGGGGTGTTCGAGGTCTTAATAGTTTATTCCCTTGCTAGTGCGATTAGGGATGCCTCAGAGAAGTGCATGAAAGGGCATTTTCACTGAGATATGAAATTATCTTACTCGCTTTGTGGGTGTAAGTATTATCTTGGAAGAAGAAGGTGGCAAGAGTTTGCAAATTAAGTGGGCCTGACCCTTGTGACATTTTCAATTTTCTTCCAAAAGAAAATTGATGCTTTTCTTCACGACACATTAAAATAGAAATTTGCAAACAAAGAATGGCTTTAAAATAGTTTTTTTTTCTGAGGAACAATCTGACAATACCATTAAAGTTGAGAACAAGCAAACTTTGAGATTTATTATATTCTCTACAGAGAATTTAGACTCTAGATAAAAGTTTTACCTTCCTACAATAGTAGGATATTGTTAAAAAGCTCCATTTTAATAGTTTTTTTTTTAGAATCAACTTCATTTTTCCTAAAGATGAGGTATATTTAATTTTGTAAATATTGCACTGAAATTCAAATGACTTGTACAAACAATTATGGATAAAACTAACCAAATAAAAGTTAAGTGATTTTTTTTCAAAAATAGGCATTATTTATATTATATATTATTTAAAAATTTATAATTTTTAATATATTATTTATTATATATTATTTAAAAATATGTATTTATTTATATATAATTTAATTTAATAATAATTATATATTATTTAATAATTTGCAAAAATATGTTTTCAAGAGGCTGAGTAATTAGTAGGTTGAGAGAAAATATGAATGAGGATCATCCTGCATGCTCAGAATAGTGGAGACCTTAGAGAAGGAGAGAAACATGTAGTGATATTTCATTTGTATTTTAATAAATAAAGCTTGCCTGAAGTTCAGAGAGTAAAACAGTTGCATTGATCATCCTTACAGACCAGGCAGTGGTGACACACACCTTTAATTCCAGTAGCCACGCTAGTTTACCATAGAAATCAAGCGGTAGTGGCACACACCTTTAATCCCAGCACTAGTGAGGAATATAAGACAGGAGGAGATAGCTCTCAGACACGGTCTCCTTCTGAGGATTCTTGAAGGCAGGATCGCCATTTCGGACTGAGGTAGAAGTAAGAGTTAGGGCACGGATGTTTTGTTTTTCTGACATTAAGGTTGAACCCCAGTTTCAGTCTCTGGGTTTTTATTAATTGTACTACACAAAGTTTAGTAATACCATGGAGGAGACAAAGGTCTGACCGAGGTAGGCTTTGCCCTGGGTATAGTCTTACTGCTTTAGCGGTGGAAAGAACGACAGGCTTTCAGCACAGTCCTGTGATTTGTTACCTGACAAGGCACACTATACTTTACAAGCATACTCATTCTAGAACGCACACCAGATACTTGCAAGGCCTATTTTAAGTTTCAGAATATTCTGATACTTAAATGTCATGAAAATGTAACTCTCAAGGAACTGAAAATATACCCTACCCCTAATTTTATTGTGGTTAAATAGACGAAAAACATTAACTGTGAAAACCATTTTAAAGAGTTCCTTGGTATGGAATCCATTAATAATCTTGTATGATCATCACAAGGATACATCTCCAGAATTCTTTCATCTTAAAAAGTCAAAATCCTCCACCAATTCAACAAGTACACATTCCCACCTCTCTCCAGCCACTGTCAATAACCACTTTTAGAGATTTTCAATATTCCGAGACCCTCGTCAGGGGTTCCTATGCTATTATATTTTTACATCTAGACTGTTTCACTAAGTGTAATATTATAAAATTTCATCCATGTCTTAGCATGTGATTAATATTTGTATATATCGATTGTACATGTGTTATGTGGCTTTGATCTGGCGATGTGCCTTTTTCATATTTTAGCTACTGCTGCTGATACCTCTTTAAAGCTGGAGGGACAAATAGATCTTCAAGCCAGTCTTTCTAAGAAATACCCAGACTAGAATTTCAGGGTGTGTCAATCCCAAAGTCAACACCGGCTATCTTTTTTGATTGTTCTCTGTAGTGAGAGGCCGCTTGTTGGTTCCTGGCCTCCTGGCTAGCTTAGACCTAAAATAATCACACAGAAACTATATTATTTCAATCACTGTTTGGCCCATTAGCTATAGCTTCTTAATGGCTAACTCTTACATATTAATTTAGCCCATTTCTATTACTCTGTGTATCGCCACATGTCAGTGGCTTACTGGCAAAGTTTCACCATGTCTGACTCTGGCAGGGGTTCCATGGCTTCTCCTGACTCTGCCCTTCTTTCTTCCAGCATTCAGCCTAGTTTTTCCTGCCTACCTAAGTTCTGCTTTGCTATAGGTCCAAAGCAATTTCTTTACTCATTAATGGCAATCACAGCACACATAGGGGACTCCCACATCAGTTCTCCATTTTATATGTTGAGGCATGGACACTTGCAGAACACAGAGCTCAATAATTTAGCTAGTTTAGCTTGCCAGTTTGCCCTGGGAATGCCCTGTCTGACGTTAGTTCTGACAGAGTTCTGATGTTACAAGGGGCCTCTGCACCCACCTAGCTTTTATGTGTGTTCTTTGGATCCAAACTTTTGTTCTTATTTTTGAACAGCAAATGCCTTTTCCACTGAACCATTCCCTGCCCTACTTAGTTTGGAGAAGTTTCATCCTTGTTCTCTATAGCAGAAGACAGGCTTAGCAGAACTCCTGCATGTTGTCTACCTGCAGTCAGAATGAAGGAAATGGCTCAGTGTGAAAAGACCCAGGCACAGCTGAAGCTGGTTGGATACCCAGCATCAGGAACTGAGGTTCAGAGCTGACCCTGATAGCAGCATGATATGTCGGCACAGAGTTCCTCCTTGGAGCAGCCCTGGGTGTAAGGACTCTGTTGAAAAAGGAGAATTGACTGTCTTGGTTGGTAGAGTGGTTGGGAAGGTCTTTAAAAGGGAATTTTGGAGGGAAATAGATGACATCTCTTTGGAAATGTAAGTGAAAGGTACGATTTTGCATCTTATAGCTTCTGTGTGCCACCATAGTCTTTTTGAGCAAAACATGGGGACTCAGACAGGGCAAGGAGCATCACTATTGGTATGAATTCTCAGGAGTCAGGCAGGCTGAGGTAAACTCAGTATATCTCTTCCCATGCTTGGCACTTGTTTTGTTGATTTTGTTTTGTTTTAAAGTTTGTTTGTTTGTTTTTGTGGAAATGTTCTTGTTGTGATGAGCTGAAGTATTGATTATGAAGCATAGAAACTGGGAAAACAAAAACTTAGGGCAGGGCATATGACCCCCAAAATATGGAGTAACTTTGCTTAGGTATATTGGCCTCAAAAGCAGTTACCTCTGGACCAAGAGAGAATAATCATAAATAAATGAGTATAGTTTTTTTTTTCTGGTAAGAGATGATTTGATATAGTGTGATGTAGGTGGGAATAACAAAGACTGGAGAGATGGAGGATGTGTGTACTAAAGGTGATGGGAAGTCTCATCTATTTATAGAAGCCCTCTTGATAGCATAGAAGTGATAGAAGGAAGGAAGATAAGAGGAACATGAAGTGCTGGGTTGAGTTTATAGTTTAGGGACTCATTTTTGTGGTAAAGGAATAGAGAAAATAAAAACATTCCTGTGAAAGAATAAAGTGAAAAAGAACCATTAAGTAGAAGGTAATGCCAAGGCTAGAGAGAGCTTTTAGGAAAGGAAGGGTTTATGTTTGCTAAGAGTTTTTCCTAAGAAATAATGGTTAGGTATTTCCATAATAGAAAGGAAGGCTATGGACAGACTTAGAAAGGAATATGTCACAGAAAGTTGGAATAAATTGTGTCAGGTTTGAGGAGGATGGAACTTAGAGACAGTTTATGGGGTGAGAGTCGTCTTGGGGAATTGATGGTAAGAGAAAGAGACAAGAGAAACTATGGCTGGGAGTGAAACCTCTTGAACTTAGGAGATCAGTGTGCTGTAGAAAGCATCGAAAGGGGTGTGGTAGGATACAGGGCATCAACACATTCCAGGAGACAATGCGAGAAGGATGCTGTTAAGACCAGATGGTATCAGTCAGTCTAATCACACCTTTTCCTTGAAAAGTGTGAAGAACCACAAATTGGCAGAGGATTAGAGAAGTTCTACTTGAACAAGGTAAGAGCAGGTATTCCTGATGCCTTGATCCTCCTCAATTATGAGTGTCTGTTGCCATGCACCCCTAACCTTAGGAGTTTGAATAAAAGGAAAAAAAGAGGCAGAATCAAAGAAACACCTTTTCTTTTTCCTTTTTCTTCAATTGGGTAGTATTCTTCTTCAATATGACATCTTGAGTGCATGCCGAGACACTGGTGCTCCTTTGATTCTCAGATGTTGAGGGAAAATGTCTAGTGCTTTCCTTACCACAGTTCAGGCTGACTATAAGCCAGCAAGGGAGAAAGCCTGATCTTGTGAGATGAGATGTTAGGTCTCCCTCTCTTTAGACATTCCTTTAACTGCATGCTACTGATACACATAATTCTAGCCGAACACTCTCCAAACGAGGTGAAGGGAACTCAGTTTCTTTTACAACACAGGTGGTCATATTATGATATAGGGATGTAGAAACCTGATTACTATAAATCTACTTCTAACGTCACCCTCTAACTATATTTGTTCTTCAGATAGCCAGGCACACGGGGAGCTATTCCCTGTGCCCAGACTTAACTCTTAAAGTGCAATCACTATAAAGTGGACCCTAATTCAGATGATTTCTTTCTGTGAACAAGCTGTTTTTCAGTTTTTACATATCTTGACAAAATTCTGTGGTGAATGTCATGGCTTTTTTTTTTTCTTAATACAGACCGGTAGGCTATATGAAATACTAGGATGTTTAAAGACAGTCAGTCCAAACCAAGCATTCTCCTGGTAGCTTTCTCTTGTTCCTAGATAATCACTCTGAGGCAAGAAGAAACTGCTTTCTGACATTTCATGGAGCTCCTCTCCTTCCCAACTCACATAGCAGTGGGCAATGGGAGTTCAGGTGGGCAAATCTTTGCATGCCACTAGAAGGACAAGCGTTTCGGACTACCCTGTCATCAAGTACTCATTATCAAATGTATACAGGCTATTCCACCAGACTTCTTATCTTTTTATTATCTCCCCTGTTCTTCAGGGGGATAGATGCCTTCATATCCCAAACTTCAACTGCAGGCTTAATGTATGGAGATTTATAGATTTGTGCGTATTTCATTTTCTTACTTGCAAGAAAGTTTCTGTCCAAGGTTATCGGAAGCTGCCATCTCAGGTGACCATTGTTGGAATGTAATGCTATTCAATTCTCAGACTTTTGTGAAGAAGTAAAAGTATGTAAAAGAGCCTTTAAAGAAATACAAGTGTTAATTCAGTTAACCCAGGATTTGCAATAGACAAGAACCTTATTGCTTAATTATATATCAACAAGTAATCTTAAATTTGTTGTTACAAGGGTAATTTAGATTCAACTAGGCCATCAGACTTTTATGTACCTTAGAAAATATTCTCTTAACAAAAATCTGAATTTATTTCATTTTGATTTTGATTGCACTTCATCTAACTGTTACAGTAAAGCTAAATCCAGAAGACAGTGAAATTGCCCTTTACGGTGCTATAGTCAGGATTATTGAGACAATGGGAACCCTGAGAAAGAACTCTATTATTTTGGCAACTCAGTTTACTGGTATCTGCTTTTTAACATCTTAACTGGATCCAGGGTTCTTATAGATATTAAGAGAAACTTATTCCCTTGACCAGAGAGACCATGGTACTTGAGAGACTGTACTGTGAGCAATACACAATCCCACAGAAGAGTCAATGGAAGGAGGAAAGAAAGCCACAGTGAGTAAAATCCTCAACATCCCACAGCTGACACAGCTGGGGAAAGAGCCGTGGATCTTACTCCAAGTCCTTGCATGTGAATCCTGAGGTCTTTCACCTGACTTTGAACTGCACAAAGGTTAATTCTTAGCCACTTAGATGGTCTTTAACAGGACAAGTATAGAGCACACAATGGGCAAAATGACTGATAGTAATATACAAAGTAAAATCTTAAAAATATGTAAAGGAAGTTTAGGCCTATGACCTCTGTGCCCATGGTCCTGGAAGAATTGTTCCTACTTATCCTCCAGGTCTCTCTCACTCTCTTTCCCTCTCCCCACTCCCTCTCACTGGCTCTCCTTGTCTCTCCCACTCTCTCTCCATAGGCAGTTTACTGGTATCTGCTTTTTAACATCTTAACTGGATCCAGGGTTCTTATAGATATTAAGAGAAACTTCCTGCACTGGGAAAGCAAAACCTTAAATTAAACTGAATTATGAATGACAGAGCAGAGCTGGGGGAGGCTTGACTTAACCAGGCCTTTCTGTATCTTTATTCAGAAGATGGACAATTGATATTAATGGAACAAGCTTTACAACTACATTTTTTATAATAAAATCACTTAATTGTTAAAAACAACTGACAAATTAAGAACATCATGCAATTAAATTAACAGTCATTTAAACAAGTACTTGCCCTCAAGCACTTGCCCAGACCTGAAGTCTATGCATCTCAATGAACATGTCTACAGTGTTGAGTAACCATTCTGGGGCTTCACAGTAAATTTTAAAGCCTTCACTATCAATTACATGTTTATGTATTTTATCTACCACAAAAGAGAAGAGTTCATGACAGTTAAAATTAGAAAACAATGAACTTTATATATCCCTTTTCATGATTCCTGTATTTTGAATAGATCTGAAATACTAACTCAGGGGTACAGGAGACTATCTAAGGGAGCCATCTTAGGGTTGGCAAGAGACTTGACTCTAGAGGGGTTCACAGGTGTCCAGGGAGATGTCCCCAGCTGGTACCTTGGGCAACTGAGGAGAGGGAACCTGAAATGACCCTGTCCTATACTGATGAATGTCTTACCTATCACCTTAGAACCTTCATCTGGCGATGGATCGAGGTAGAGACAGAGACTCAATTTGGAGCAACGGTCTGAGCTCTTAAGGTCCAAATGAGGAGCAGAAGGAGGGAGAACATGAGCAAAAAATCAGGACCACGAGGGATGCACCCACCCACTGTGACAGTGGAACTGATTTATTGGGAGCCCACCAAGGCCAGCTGGTCTGGGACTGAATAAGCATGGGTTGATTCCGGACTTTCTGAGCATGGCGGACAATGAAGGCAGATGAGAAGCCAAGGACAATGGCACTAGGTTTCGATCCTAATACATGAACCGGCTTTGTGGGAGCTTAGCCTGTTTAGACGCTCACCTTCCTGGAAGTAGATAGAAGACCTTCATCTTCCCGCAGGGCAGAGAATTTGGACTGCTCTTCAGTATCAAGAGGGAGGGGGGATGGTGTGGGGGGAGGAGAAGAGGAGTGGGGATAGGGGGAGGGAAGTGGGGGGAGGGGGCAATATTTGGGAGGAGGGGAGGGAAATGGGAAACGGGGAGCAGGTGGAAATTTTAATTAAAAAAGAATAAAAAAAAAAAAAAAAAAAAAAAAAAAAAAAAAAAAAGAAATACTAACTCAGGCCAGAGGTCTGCCCAGCATCCCACAGACTCAAGGGCATGCAGGTTTTACTTGGTTGATAATCAAAGAATGGCTAGCTTACCTAGGAATTGTAGCTGTGATGGTGATTTTGGACCTGTAATACACAAATTAACATGGAAGATCAAAGTTGGTAGATCTAACCATATGTTTACCCTCAGGGATACAACTTCTGACTTGACACATTGGGAGTTTTATATGAAGCTCATTTGATGTGGGATGCCCTTCTGTATGCTGTAATTGTGTTTTATTACCATTGGTTAATAAAGATGCCATTTTGGCCAATAGCCAGGCAGAATGAAGTCAGATGGGAAATCCAAGCAAAGATAAAGGAAAAAAGTAGGGGGCAAGATGTGAGGTAACAAGCCAAAAGCCTCGTGGTAAAATACAGAATAGTAGAAATGGGTTAATTCAAGTTATAAGAGTTAATAACAAGACTAAGATAATACCCCAAATAGTTAGTAATTAATATTAAGCCTCAGAGTGGTTATTCTTGAACTGTTGGACAGGAATTGCTGCTTGTTCGGCCCGGCTTCCCAGCCACAAAATAACCACTCAGAAACCATATTATTTACTACACTGTTTGACCAATAGCTTAAGCGTACTTTTGGCTAAACTCATATCCTAAACTAACCCATCTCTATTAATATGTGTATCGCCACATGGTTGTGGCTTACTGGCTAAAGTTCAGATCAGCATCTGTCTCTGGCTGCTCCATGGCGGCTCTCTGACTCCACCCTTCTTTCTCCCAAAATTCAGTCTAGCTTTCCCTGCCTACCTAACTTCTGCCTTGCTATAGGCCCAAAGCAGTTTCTTTATTCATTAACCAATAAAAGCAACACATAGACAGAAAGACCTCCAACATTATGGGAGAGAAACCCCAGTTACACTCATTCTTACCAATGCCTTATGTCTGATTAGAGGGGAATATGCACATTCTTTTTTTACTTCCCAAATTATATAATTACAGTCATCAATCTTTGATAACTCCCCTGATGTTAGTTGTTTATGTGTATCTACTATACTCTTACACTGTCAAAGACATCTTGTCTAAACATCTGTCTTTGTCAGCAACATATTCTTAACGTATATTTTTCTAATGTGGAGAACTGTATTTACTGGTACTGAGGGCCTAATGTTGATGAAGCACTTGATTTTGTTTATTTTGGGAAGTTTCATTTCATCTTCACTAAAGGATAGTACTGATAAGTCTCCCAAGTGTATAGCATTCTTGACCATCAGAGTTTCCCTGTTTTCTTTCAGCTCACTGAGTACACCATCCTGAATTATGAGGTTTATTACTTAAAAATCCATTCCACACTGTATCCAAGTTTGTCAATTCATGATAGATTGCTTTTCACTGGTAATTTCCACATTTGTTTACTTGACTTTTATGTGTTATAACCATTCTGTAGTCTTTTTAGGGTCATTTGGATCATGACATGCATTTGGATGCTCTTTAACCCAGAATTGGAAGCCTTTTCATTATCAGTATTTCTTGGAATAAGTTTTATCTTCTTACCTTTTCTTCTTGAATTTAGACAACCAGATATACTCTTACTTTTAGTTGCAGAGGCTTTCTTCCCCTCAGTCTTGTTTTTCTTATTTTCTTCTAACTGGATCATAGAAAACCATTAGAAAATGACCTACTCTGAGTTTCAAAGTCTTTTTATTTTGATGTGGTGGAGTCTGTCCTTGAAGCTCTATTGAAGTTTCTGCTCTGACAGTGATTTCTCAAGTTCCAGGTGTCCATTTGACTCATTCATATAGCTTCTCATCATTAATCAGTGAATTTTATTCATGCCTTATTTTGTTGTCTCTTAAGTCCTCCTATAACTAGATGAACTTCTTCAAGATTATTCTTGTAAATAATTTGCCATATACTCAAATTGCCATTCTTTGACTCAACTTCTTGGTCTTTATTTTGTCCCTTTGGTGATTTGCTTCTGATTTTTTAATGTCTTTTTAGAGCAATCAATTTTCCCACTCTGTGAACTGACTTTCACAGGTAAAGGCATGCAGTTGTCAAACTAGTTACAGACTCTGACATTTTGGTCCTTTTTTATAAGTCCACCCACCCCACTTCTCTTACCTCTTCAGTGAGAGCAGTCTTAGATCAGGGTAATTTTGCAATGCCAGAGTCATGTCTTGTGCTGAGAGCTATACATTGTCTTTTCCTAGGACAGTGCACTCCAAAAATAGGATTCATGTTTGTCAGTCACATAGTCTTCCCTTCCCTATCTACAAGAGTTCTTGTGGCCTTCTGCCACAGTTCCCTTCCTAGATGTCACTCTTTCTCTAATTAAGCAGGTTTCAGTCTGGGTAGAGTTTAATATTTCCTGGCTCCTATCAGATTACTACTTTTGTCTACTGGAATCCAGACTTTATATGGCCAGGAAATCTTTCTGTTTTGCTTACTACTGTTTTCCTATTGTCTAGTCCATGAGTGAGTGTTTATAGAGAAGAAGAAACAGGAATTCTCAAATGAATGATTGGCTGGAGTAGTGTTCTATTGTTTTCCTCCTTGTTTTGAAGTAGTGCTGCAAATACCAAGCCTGTTCTACCTATTGTTAGTGAAGATAGGGCAGAACAAACAGCCGTTCCTGGGAGGGTTGTGGAAGAAGAAAGATGCTTTGTTATTTGTTCACCAAGTCCTGCTTGGTGATAACAACTCAATACAAAGATTTGCTTCCTCTATTCCTGTCTTTGAAGGCCCTAGCACCTGGCATCCGGTGCTACATAGGAAACAACTCAGCACATACTGTATTCTTGTATGTTTGTTTTTGATATTTAATAAGAAAATAAGGTAGAGAAACACTGAAGTCAGTTATCACATTTGTTACATACTTTGGGGAATCTTGAGGTATTATCATAATTCATCATATGTAGTTGAATTTTATAACTGACCAGATAAATAAAGAAGGGATAAACAGAAGATAACCTATGTATGTATTTAAACTACCCTTAGCAGTAAGTAGATATTTTCTTTATTTTGAACTGTTTTAATAAAGAGCTTGCTCACCATTAGCTACCCACTTATTACCTTCACTGTGGACAAGAGTAAAGGACACTCTGGAGCTGTAGGTAGTGAACACACAGGGTCTCCGCAGAGCTAGCAGAAGTCTGCAAGAATGCTCAGGGGATAACAACATGGATGCATTGGAGAGGATTTGACACTATATGGTTAAGGGAGATTACATTTAAATTTTATTAGAAAAAGAAAAGATGGTTATCAAAATTAGTAGGTTAGAAAAAATCCTCAAAAAATTGTGAGGAAAGGGGTTTGAGAGTAATACTACTGAGATTATAATTTAGGAAAGATGTATGAGAGTAATGATACTGAGAGATCATAACCTAGAAACTATAGAAACATTTACTTGTGTCTTTACAAAAGTTAAGTTCACAACACCCACGTTGGGCAGCTCACAATTGCCTGTAACTCCAACCCCAGGGTGTTTCATCCTCCTTGGCTTCCATTGACACCTTAAACATGAGCGCATATACATACAGAGATGCACATGCATGTACATAATTTAAAATGAAATAAATATAGAAAAGTAAAGCAGAAATAAATCTTAGAGACAGATGCTGTGAAAGGGGAAATGTTTTTGTATCATTCATAGAACCGTTACGAAGCTGATGCTGACTGCAGTAGTAAGGGATGCCAAAAACTGTCTTCTAGATTAGCTTGTAGCAAAGCCTCGATGGAATATCTACCTAATGCACCTTTACTATCTAGAACATCAAGAGAAACAATTGAAAAAGACAGTGGCAATGCCCTTAACTAATATATTAATGATACCAATTTAAATTCTGTAAATTATTTTATACTAACAAACTTATTACTACTAAAAGGGTTTGGAGAAAAACAATAACTGGCATGCTGACATATTTCTGGAATTGCTAATAAGGATAGAAATGTGTCATATAGAATCATAACAATACAGAGGCGATGTTATTATACATGAATATTAAAAATTAGGAAGTTTAAAGTCATGACAAACCATGATTTGTTATAATGAGGTTTTGAAATCCACTTTAAAATAATACTAAGGGTAAGAGAGTTATCAGCAAAAATGTTTATATTATGAAAACTTCAGAAATTCCTGAATGATTAGCTTCCTGGCAACAGTGCAGTGTGTGGCTGGAAGGTTGCTCCATAGACTGATGCTAAAGAGGTCCCTGAGCCATTTGTATTGCTCAGTGTCTGCCTGTCAGTTATGGATCGGTTTCTGCGGTCAGTGGGCTCCTAGTTCATTTTTATTCTTACTATTAATTTGGAATTTGCACACTTATTGCCATAAGATTATATGAATACATTATATTTATAATTAGAAAATATAAAGTGGGTGCCACATAAACAAATATATCAAATTCTGTTTAAAATTCAGTCCCCCCACTAGAAATCTTTCCCTGATTAATCCCAGTGGTATTGATCTTCATTCCACAGCGCACCCCACACTTATGCATTCAGTTTGTACCATACTCATTTGCATGTTTAGAAAAACAATTTATGAACATAATTACAGTGTTTCTGCATTTATATAGTATGATCTCCAAACTGAATTATAAGCTGGAGGTAACTAGAAAACACCAATGCATTTCCAATGAATTTCTAGAATAATTTATGTGACACTTTCCACACGGTAACTTGTTAGCATACTGAGAATCAGAAGACACTTTGGTCTGGACTTGTCTGGCAGAAGGAGGAGGTAAAAGAAACAATCCAGCATTCCTGCGGTTCTCGTTGTCGCTCAATCTGAGTTGCTGAATTAAAATAGAAGTACACAAAAGATGCATCCTTACTTTTCTAAATGCTCGCTTTTATTTTAGATTCTTCCAATAATGCCTTTCATGGAAGAGTTTGCTATACTCATTTTCTGTTCATAGATGATACTCCTTTCCGGTTCCTTTCAAAATTCACCCATTTTCTTATTAGGTTTTGATGTCAAAGAGAAAACAGGTAACTGCTTCTCATGGATAGCAGCCATAATCACTCACTAGTTGCTTGCAGTACCAAATGTACAGGCATAACGGAAATGAAAAAAACATCAATGAACTGAAAATTCTTGCTTCCAATATTCTGGTAGCAAACAATCTGTAAAGCTCATTGATGATTGCTTTATCCTTGATAAACGACTGTAGTTGTGACTTTCTGGGGTCGTTTAGTGAACCCTAACCCTCCTCATCACTTTCCATCTGTTGGGAATTCTTGCTCTTGATCACAGAAATAAGTTAAGAAGTATCCCCTACATGCAAGTGCCCCATATATATTTATTAGCTAAGCAACACTACAAGTACTTCTTGTCACTGGCAGAAGATAAAATGTGACACCTTACCTGTGGTAATCAGTGGACACTTTTATTAATTGTAGGGAACAGAGTTTTGATTGTAAACTGTGAGGAAATCTTAAAAAGGGAAACTGGAAAAAAATTAAAAACTAAAAACAGGAAAAATTCAGAAAAAAGATGGAAAGGAAATGAGGTAGGCAAATATGGTCACGAAGGTTAGAGATGATACTATTACGATAGGTAGATATGGATACAGTACCTATTAAATAATATTATTAAGGTAGGTGGATAGGGTGTCACAGTTTTGCCAGCTTTGTATAAACGTGAACATAACTTGGAAGAAGGAGACATGACTGAGGAACTGTATCCACCACATTGGCCTCTGAACATGTCTACGAGGACATTTGCTTGATTGCTGATTGATGTAGAAGGGCCCAGCTCACGGTAGATAAGGAGGTATGCCTAGGTAATCTTAGAAAGCAGGCTGAGCAAGTCATAGAGAACAAGCCCGTAGGCACTGTTCTTCCATGGGTGTGACATAGCTGTCTCATTTAGGCTTAAGCATCCCATAGTCTCCTAGTCTCTATGTTTACCAGTTGGTTTTCTGTTAATTGTCAGCTACTTCAAACACAAAGGAGATTAAATCCAGGACACAGCCTAACCCAAAGGTTAAACTTGAGATGACTATCAAAACATGATTGATGCATGAAATCCTGGCATTGTATTAATGGAGACAAATTCTAACAACAGAATGAAAAGTAACACAAGCTGATGAGAGAGAAACATCTTATCTGAGGAAAGACTTTCAGATGAGTTCTGCTCAGTTGCATAATAGACCAATAAATATATTGTCTTTTTCCCAAATGAGATTAAAATCACTTTGGATTTTATCAGATTTAGTTGGGACACCATGATGAAGATTAATACCCAGGAGGGCTAGTGATAAATCAAAGGAATTGTTATGTTCTGTTTATTAACACCATACATTGTTTTCAACATGAATATTTTCACAAGATGAACATGTCTTATATAAGCCTTGGCTCCTAATTTTGACACAATTGCTACTAATATAATCATTGGCAGAAAAATATTACCTTCTGCTGTAGCACATGAGTGAAGACACGCATGCAGTTTGTATGAAGTAAGGAATTTCACCCCAGCTTAATGAAAATGGTTAACAATGTTCTGATCATTGGTGAAAGGACTGACTGATGATATGAACAAATGACAGAAATAGCCTTGCCTTTGGGGGACAGCACTACTACACAAGGTGCCCCTTTGGTATGTTTAGGGGTGTCTAAAATGTAAGGAAGAGGTCATATGGAATGTGACCTTCCACAACCAAACAGTCCTCCACCTCCACATTGCGTAGCCACCTCAGGGCATCCTATCTGCACCACCACTACCCATAAACAATGGATCCATACTTAACTTCAATTGCTGTAACTGTTCCATCCACTGGGGAACTTAAAGTCAAAGGATTTACTTCACAGGAATCTGAAAGTCTGAGATATGGTGTAAACAGGTTGAATTCTTTAACCTGGTTTTTAACCCTTTGTCTTCCTCTTTTCCCCTCCTCATTCCTTATTTTATTTATTATTAGTATGTGTGGTGGGGGGAGGGTAAAGTCTAGCTATGTAGACTTCACTGACCTAGAACTCAGTATGTAGACCAGGCTGATTTTTTTTATTAATTTATTTATTTATTAAAGATTTCTGTCTCTTCCCCACCTCCCATATCCCTCCCCGTCCCCCAATCAACTCCCCCTCTCTCATCAGCCCTAAGAGCAGTCAGGGTTCCCTGCCCTGTGGGGAGTCCAAGGACCTCCCACCTCCTTCCAGGTCTAGTAAGGTGAGCATCCAAACAGCCTAGGCTCCCACAAAGCCAGTACGTGCAGTAGGATCAAAACCCAGTGCCATTGTTCTTGACTTCTCAGCAGTCCTCATTGTCCGCTATGTTCAGCGAGTCCGGTATTATCCCATGCTTTTTCAGACCCAGTCCAGCTGGTCTTGGTGAGTTCCCGTAAGCTGATCTTGAATTTGTGATGACTTTCTGACTATGTCCCAAGTTCTAGGGTGACCCTGCCTGGCTGCAACCTTGCCTTACTTCATGTGCTCACGTGGCCAAGGAAAAACCCTCTGTCATTTTTCTTACTCATAAACATATTGGAGGACTCTGTCCTCATAAAGAAATTACCCCTGGAAAGCCCCATCTGGGAAACCTTGAGAACTGGGGTTTCTATGTAAGGCAGGGACTGGACACAAGCACTCAGGCCACACAATTAGCAATGCCACTTCAATCGAGCTGAGTTTTGTCCTCCACCAGTGTGGGCTAATGCCGCCTTTCTCCCTCTTTTGTTTCCAGCAGTTACAGAGATTTTCCTTTCCTCAAGGTTAAGTTTTTTCAACTGTCATCACTAAGACTCGGTAATGTACACCTTAGCTTCCCCTTTGAGTGTATTTTTCATTATGAAAAATCCATGTAAAGCTTTGAAAATGTTGACTGTGTTTTTGTCCCAGAAACAACGAAGTGGTCTGACTTATTCATAAAAAAATCACAGAATCTAGAGGCAATCAGTAAATGGAATGCGGTACTCAAGGATACAAGGGAGATTTTCCTGAGTTTCCCACGTGACGTGAAACGTGGCGCAATTCCCTTCCTGCCACACACACTTCTCTTGTAGTGAAAAGCACTTAATAGGATTGCTAGACAAATAAGATGGTTATTTCCCTCTTCCGCTCTGAAAACAACTCTATGACTTATCTCCTCAGAAGTGTCTTTCTTCCCCGTGTCTCTCCGCTGTCATTTCCTGCTGGGTCCCAGGTGTTCCAATGGAATGAATCAGCTGCAGGGGTCAAATACTACTTCCCTGGAACAGAATCGCAAGAGAACTGTGAACACTTTTCTCATTTTAAGTTTTGGCTTCTGGGGTCTCTTGGCTTATGACACTTTGCCGCTGCTTGATCTTCTACCTCTCTGTGCAATTCTTTGAAAAATCAGGAGAAAATATGTTCTGTTTCTCCTCATTTAAAATTGTGGGAGGTGACAAATTAATTTAATTAGGTCACCCCCACAATCATGAGGGCCAGAGAAAGGACTATCAGCTACTGCAAATTTAGAAGAGAGGGTGACATCATGTCAAATTTTAGAACAAGAGGAGTAATAGATTTTTAAAACAACAATTAGAGAAAAAATGCTTCTAATTTTTTTATGAGGAAGAGAAGGAAGAGGAGGAGGACAAGGATGACGAGGAAGAGGAGGAGGAGGAGGAGGAGGAGGAGGAGGAGGAGGAGGAGGAGGAGGAGGAGGAGGAGAGACTCAAATAAATGGGAAACCTGGTTCATTCTCCTCTCTGCTGCATAAGGAAATCCAAGGGCTGTAGGAGAATAGCCTTGCAGGCCCATTTTCATTCTTCTGTGGGTGGAAGGTGTTGACACAGAAGGGGACTTCAAGCTTCCCCACCTTTGAGCATCTTATTTTGCTACAGCCTTAGTCAGATCATCTGGAGTTTCCCCGCTGGCGGAAAAGTACATTATACTGGACTGCTGACTCCTGCCTAGGTGCAGGTGTGGGATCATATAGACCTGAGCAATGGATGCAAAGCCAGTGGGTGAGCTCCCAGAGAAGCCTGTGAAGAGAGGAATCCCAGCCTGAGCAGGATCCTTGCCTTTCCCGAGGTTTCTCACAGAACACCCCAATTTTCCCTTCTTAGCTTTGCTCTCTGCTGCCTGTTTCCTCAAAGCAGACACTCAGGAATTATTTGCTGAACAAACTTTTGCCTGTGATTAAATTAAAATTTCCTGTGGGGGGAGGAAGAAAAACATTTTTAATTATTGAACAAGACTGTTGCAACTCCAATTTGTTACTTAGGAGAAAAACTAGAGAATCATGATCAATAAATTATCTATCTTTTTGTCCTGTTTAATTATATTTTAACCCTGTTTTACTATATTTATGGGAAAACCAACAAACATTTGAAAAAAATGTTTTTTTTAGAAATTTCATTAGTTAACACATAAGAAAAATGATACCTCATAAAATCAAATTTAGGGTAAGTTTTCCATTGGAATCTAAGAACAGTAGGTGAAAGGTGGGTGGGGTGTTCTACTCTGGCTATTCATGGGTGATACTGGTTTCTAATATGATTTGACTTTTAAGTAAGATTAGTTGTAGTCATTTTATCTCTTATTTTCCTTTCCTTACCCTACTTACATAAAAAGGAACCAGTTGCTTATGCACACATGGCAAGAACTTCATAATTTCTACCCATCAGAAGATGTTTACCTTCGGCAATCTGCAGTGCTTTCAATTCCATCCTGAAGTTCTTTCTTTGCCTTTCGTTTCACCACAGCCTTGTTCACATAATTTGAGAGAGACTTGGTGTTACCAGTCGATGAGCTTACTTAGAAATATAAAAACAGGGGCTAGAGAGATAGCTCAGTGGTTAAGAGCACTGACTGCTCTTCCAGAGGACCTGGGTTCAATTCTGAACCCTAACATGGCAACTCACACCTGTCAGTAATTCCAGTTTCAGGGTAACTGACACTCATGGCAAGACATCAAAGCACATAAAATAAAAATAAATAAATAAACCCTGAAATTAAAATTAAAATCAATATAAAACCATTCTAGAGTGATATGTTTTCCTTTGCTTTATTTAGATCTTCAGTGTTTAATTTTTGAAAAAGTACGGACAATGTATTTGATCTTTAAACATATACAATTTATAAGCTTTCAAAATAAGCAAACATTCTTGAACATTTATAGAATGAATTACTCCCCACTGGAAGTAGAGTGAGCATCTAGTTGAGCAAGCCTCCTCATTTTTATATTTGTATCCTCCTTACATACAGGGTGGAATCTGCCTCTTACTCTAGAAGACATGTACGAGCACCAGAAATAAGCAAGCAAAGACTGTTGGTTAAAATGATTTTCTGACAGCTACCATTGTCACCTGGCTTTTTTCCTTTTTCTTTGATTTTAACTAAAGTAAAATGTCACAAATTGTAATATGATAATATAACATTTCATAGTGCTTGGTTATGAAAACCTACACATTCTAAAAATATATCAAATGCAAACTGAAGTGTCCCTTTGTCCATACCCCCACTTCCTTCTGTTCCTGGTGATAGTTTAAATTATAACCTGAACACTCAATTCATAAGCAAACGTGTGAACTTTTAAACACAAATGGTGTACTAATTATGGAATGTGGTTACTTAATGTTTCGTTCAAAAATCAAGACCAAGAAAGATGGCTCAGTGGGTAAAGGGATTTGGAACCAAGTCTAATGACCCAAATTCAATTCCTGTAACCATATAGTCAAGGCAAGAGCAGATTCCTGTAAGTTATCATCTGACCTCTGTGCATGTATATATGCACACACACAAACACACACACATACACATCTATACATACGCATACAAATAATAAATGTGATAAAATTGTTAAAACACCACTGATTTTTTTGAGTTGATCTTGGATTCTGATACATTACTGAAGATGTTTATCAGGTGTAGGAGTCCCCTGATAGAATTTTTGGGCTCATTTATGTATACTATCCTAACATCTGCAAATAGTGAAAGTTTGACTTCCTTTTCTATTTGTATCTCTTTGATCTCCATTTTTTGTCTTATTGCTCTAGCTAGAACTTGGAGTATATATTAAATAGATATGGAAAGTGTGGACAGCCTTGTCTTGTACCTGATTTTAGTGGAATCACTTTGAATTTCTCTCCATTTAATTTTATGTTGGCTGCCAACTTTCTGTATATTGTCTTTATTATGTTTAGATATGTTCCTTTTATCCTTGATCTCTCCAGGACCGTTATGATGAAGGGGTGTTGGATTGTGTCAAAGACTTTTTCAGCATCTAATGAGATTGTTATTATTTCTTTTTTAGTCTTTTTTTTTATTCTTTCAGTTTATTTATGTGATGGACTACATTGACAGATTTTCTTATGTTGGACCATCCCTGCATCTCTGAGATGAAGCCAAATTGATCATGGTAGACGAATTTCTAATATGTTCTTAGGTTCAGTTTGTCAGTATTTTATTAAGTATTTTTGCATCAGTGTTCTTGAAGGAGATTGGTTGTAATTCTCTTTGTTAGTTGAGTCCTTGTGCAGTTTGGGTATCAGGGTAACTGTAGTCTCATAAAAACAGTTTGGCAACAGTCCTTCTGTTTCTATTGTATGGAACAATTTGAGGAGTATTGGTATTAGCTGTTCTTTGAAGTTCTAGTAGAATTCTGCCCTGAAACCACCAGTACCTGGGCTTTTTTTGGTTGGGAGATGTTTGATGATTGTTTCTATTTCATTAGGGGTTATAGGTTTATTTAAATTGTTTATCTGGTCTTGATTTAATTTTGGTATGTGGTACCAATCCTGAAAAATGTCTGTAGATATTTTTCTTTTATTGAAAATAGGCTTTTTTCATATATTTTTTTTTCTGACTATAGATCCCTTCCCCATACTCTGCCCCTCTTCCCTTCCCATCTGGATCCATACCCTTTCTCTCTATCATTGGAAAAAAAAAAACAAGAACTAAGGAACAATAAAAATAAATGAAATACAGCAAGGTAAAGCAAAACAAGCAAACAAGTAAACAAAAAACCCAACATATCAGAATTGGGCAGACCAATGAAACAGAAGGAAAAGAGTCAAAACAGAAGCATATAGATGCAGAGACACACACATTCCCACACAGAGGAATCTCATAAAAGTGCCAATCAGGAAGACATAATATATACACAAAAGACCTGTTTACAAATTAATACTCAACATTAAAAGCCAAATAACCCCCAAAGATGCTATTGAGTTTGTTCTCTGTTGGCCATCTACTGCTGGGCACGGAGCCTACGAGAAAAAGTGGTTTCTTTCCCCAGCAAGATTCCCTTGGAGAAAACTAACTTTTTATTCACCAGTGGCAATCAACTGAAGATTGCTTTGGATTAGGGATGAAAGCAGCACTGCCCATACAGAAAAGGATTACTTTAAGGCCTAGCTGTAGCCCTTAGTAAAGTGGAGTAGCCTGACAGAGTCGCTGCCACACTTAAGAAAATTGGCACTACAACTACACTTTGTAATAAATGTGATACTTTCACCATTTGCAAATAATATAATGTCATTTAAAGTATTTAACCATTTCCCATTGCAAAACCAATATAATTTTTTAGTTACTTCGAGGAGGAATTTTTTGAATAGATTACAAAAAGCAGACATTTAATGCAATAAGTTAAATGAACACTTTGATAATTTACAAATTTGTAAAGAATATCTGTATTTTGGCCAATGTATTTGAGAATAGACATCAAGTTGTACTTTTAAAGAAATTTATACTATAAGCTAAATATAAAGTATCATTTTACTATTAACAAATAAAAAAATAACATCAAACCATGCTGCTCCTAAAAGCTAGAGGTCAGATGATGCATCAGGCAGATCCTATTAAACTCCATAGAAAAATTAGCCTGTGTTTCTTGAATAGTTCTAGCTAGTAAGAGGAAGGGGGACCTGACTCTGTCTATAATTTTATTGTTAACGTAGTTTTCAAAATGTAGATAAATGAGATGGGGAAAACACCAATAATTTAGCTAAAGGTGACTGACCTGAAGAATTCTAAAGGAGACTCTGAAGAAGTGCTGCCTGAAGACTGAGATCTCCCTAATCTTCATGTCTCATGGATCAGCCTATGTCTGGTGTCTGTGTCTCCAAGACAAGGAACTGAAAGCTTCAATCTGAAGAAAGGGATCAGTGTAAAGGGACATAGTAAGGAATGTGTCATATGGTATGTTCTACATGTCGTGGCCCACACTGGACAATAGTTACTGATGAATTAAGGTTCATGCAAACCTCACATTTCTGAATACAAATAGAGGAAAGAACAATGAGAATATAGACACCAATTTGGAGAAATGTGGAAAAAATAAAATAATGGCTATAACCAAACAATCTACACAGGGATTGAAATGCTATGTAGCTCACCTCAGAGGAAGAGGAGGAGGAAGTGGGGGTAGAGCTACACCAGGACTAAGGCATGTTATAAAGTAAATACGTGAAGATAATAGCAGAGGAATCTAAAATTTTGTTGCAAAATATTAATAAGAAACCTTCACGATAAAGTTAACTCCATCTCCTGCAAAAGTGATTAGAAATAAGAGAGCCAAACAGAAGACCTGAGTGAATTAAAGCCCCCTCCAATAGTGCCAATAGTGAAGCATGCACATTTAAGAGAGACCACAGTATCACAGGGGTGATACTCATAAGTAATGTTTTAGAAACAGTAAGGAAGTAAAACCACAAATTCTAGATGGGATATATCTATCATAGGCCACATCAGTGGATGAAATTATACTCTTAGTGCCAGAACATAATCAGCACACTCAGAAACAATAAGTTGATCCAAACACCCAGACAGGAAAAGGGGGTCACTCAAAGATACTGAGGCTGTTGTTGAAGACACCTCATACTTAAGTTACCAAACATGGTGAAACTGAACTGGTACCTGACTAGAAGCTTCTCTCCTATTAACTAGTGGTCATGGTGCTGGAAGGCACTAAACATCCTATTGGAGGAGAAAAGTATTCTTTATTCTGACTCAGATTTGGTAACTATGAGTTACAATAGTGACCTGATAACAAAATATACCCACTAGTGCAATAGTGCCAAAGTTGTTATGGGAGCAACTACTCAATTTACTTGTTTACTTATTTAAGGTCTACTCCATGAGATGGAACCCATACCAGATGCAAAGTTGTTAATAAGGCTAAAAACCTAAGACCGGGCGGGTTATGGGTCTTAGGGGGGAAGCCTACTACTATTATTCTGCTAAAGGAATATGGCAATAAATTGACTTCTATGGGTTAATGCATCCCTAAACCCACATCACTAAACCCTTGCAGCAGAGACCCACAAGTGACCAATGTGCTTAGAGTTAGAGATTTCGGAACATGCACTCTTAAATGGGATCTTTCGATCACAACCTTTTACCTAAGGTTTAAGGACCTATGCAGAAGAAGTGGGAAAATTGTTGGAGCCAGAGGTGAGGGAAGACTCCCAGGAAACTGTGTTTTCCAGACATGATGACACTATGCACATATGAACTCACAGAGACTGTGGAAGCATGCATAAGACCTGTGCAGGCTCAAGCCAGACCAAGTCCATCATAAAGGAGGAGTGTGGTGGTTTGAAAATGGCCTGCTAAGGAACTGGCACTATTAGGAGGTGTGGCCTTGTTGGAGGAAGTACGTAGCTGTGGGGGCGGGCCTTGAGGTCTTTTTCTCAAGCTTCACTCAGTGTGACAGTCATTTGACTTTCTGTTGCCTGCCTTTCAAAATGTAAGGACTCTAAGCTTCAGCACCATGTCTGCCTGCCATGATGATCGTGGACTGAACCTCTGAAACTGTAAGCAAACCACCCCAATTAAATGTTTTCTTTATAAGAGTTGCCATGGTCATAGTGTCTCTTCACAGCAATAAAACCCTAAGATAAGGAGGAATGAACATCCTTCTAGCCAAGAAGCTATTCATGACGATAGTTAGTAGAGGAGGTATAGCTAGTTTCTTCAATGAAGAGACCCTGGTGTACCAATCACAGTCCAGGGCAGGTTCCATCCTCAGGAGTATTTGACCAACACTAAAGGGTTTCCATGGCTTGGAGAGTGCATGTGTGTGTGTGCTTTTTTGTAGTTGTTTTTGATTGATAAGAGAGAGGAAGAACATGAAACTGGGTGGGATTGGAAGGGAAGATTTGGGAACAGTTGTGGGAGAAGAAAGAAGACAATCAAATATATCATATGAAAAACTTAAATATAAAGGCTTTAAAAATAAAAAGTTTTAAAATCTGCAAGAGAAAATTCAGTAATTTCTAATATAAAAAGTGTATGTGTGTGATATGAATATATGTGTACATGCATTCCCATGTATGTGACTGCAAATGAATGCTTGATACAGTGTACATGTTGAGTTCAAAGGACAACTATAGGCATCATCTTCCATCTTATTTGAGAAAGGGTCTCTCATTTGATGCTACATACACTAAGCCGTACTGTGAACTCTCAAGGATTCTCCCATCTCCATCCCTAACTTTTGTCAGAAGAGCTGCGATTATAGGTAAATCCCACTTACTGTGAATGCAAATGCTTTCCGGGGATTAGAACCCAAACAGCAGCACTGTAACCATTGTTCCACCTTCCTTCCCAGCCTTGTCATTTCTAACACAGATAGGAAAAATAAGGAAATTGCCAAGTTCAGAAAATCAAGTGTGTAAGAGAGAATGCAGCTATGTTTACGTCTAGAGTCAACCGTGGAAAGCCTGACCACATTATACCTAGCTAGAATAGTCAAACATGGAGGCTGAGAAGGAGAGCTCTGTCTGCCGACACCTCGGCTCATCAGTGGAGCAGCTTGGTGATGAACCATGAGGTTTGTTTTTTTCCTTTAGTGACTCTGTGATGCCAGGTAACCATTAGACCAGTATTTAGCATATGCAAGTAAAAGCCAATGAAATTTCAAATTAATTGAAAGTAGATCTTCTGAAGACATGGCGATTGAAATGGGGAGCTTGAGATGGTGACATTTGACCTGACAGATCTTCAGAAACTGTTGGATTCTCACATCTCTGTCCATGTAGGAAGCTTTAAAATTAGAAATGAAAAACAAAAAATCAAAAACAAAAGCAAGAGAAAGGATGTGTGACTTTTGGATATAGAGTGTAACTGTCATTAAAAAGAAAAACAAAAGCAGAAACCAATGGCTTACAGCTCTCATCGCAATTACCAGTGGACATTTCAAGACATGTTTCATCTGCCTCTTAGATATGAAAAGACTATTTACAGAAAGTTTTAGATTTTAAATTAAAAATCTCCTTCTCTTGTTTGTATATCTCACATATAAAATAATTCTAAGGAGGACTTAGATTAATGTTTGCTTCCATTTACAACTTAGTTAATTAAACTCCCTTAAAGATTTTGAACTTCATTTATAAATTTAATATGTTCAATTATCTTCGTGAACACTTTAATTATCTGACAAACAAAACAGTTCAGAATACTAAGGCAATCCATATAAAACTAACAAGTTAAGCTTATAAAACCATGAATCTCTAGTTTCCTTAAATGGTAAATTACTATTGGCAACTTAACAAAACTTGAGACTTTTTAATTCAAAAAATTGCCTGAAATAGTCACCTATGCATTAAAATAGTAATTGAAATGCTAATCTATAAATACTCCCTTGTTATGTCTATTAGATGGAGCAGCTCTAAAATGTGCACACTATGCTTTGATAGACTTTATCACTTCAGTCTATTCTCTCCCCAAGTTTATTCCGCTAAGAAAAAGGATGCCTTAAAACACCATACAGACATGGAATGTAACTACAAAAAAATTTACATTTTAAGCAACAAGTGGCTATTTTCTCAGGTAGCTTCCGACTAGAAATGTTGAATGGAAAATGAGACCTGCAGTTGAAAATACAGGATTTTTTTTTCTGTTAACACAACAGACAGACCGAGTTCTTATAGTTAGTCTAACAGAATCCATATTCACGAACTCAGAATGAATTTGATTGAAATGCATGTTCTTCATATCTTCAGGCTGATTTTGATATCTAACCACTTGGGTTGGAGTAAAATATGTGTTTATTCTATCAGACTCCTCTTACTGATCTCTTTGGTGAGGAGTCATCACATCTCTGAATTTGCAGGTGATGTACATGTGGATCCTTCACCTCATCTGTCTTTACTCACATTGTTGGTCATGGCGCTCAAGGCAAAACCCTGGCTATAGCCAGTCAGACCACAGTTATGATAGAACCCAGGACACATTAGTGGATAATGGAGAAAATATTTAAAAACAGCCTGAATTAGTTCTTCCTGGCTGGCAGAATTCACTCTGCTGATGTTCTATTCAGTATTTTAATAAACACCTCAGACAAAAATGAGCCTGTGGTGATATTTTGTTTGTGCTATAGCAAATAAAGCTTGCCTGAGGATCAGAATGTGGACTTAGCCTCTAGTTAGTCATAGAGGCCAGGCAGTGGTGGTTCACCCTTTCAATCCCAGCACTGGAGAGGCAGAGGTGGGTGAATCTCTGTGAGTTCAAGGTCAGTCTGGGCTACACTAGATTGATCCAATTTCAAAGAGAAACAGAGCCAGGCTATGGTGGCTCACACCTTTAATCTTAGTGCATGGGAATCACATGCCTTTAATCCTAGCACTAGGGAGGTGGAGACAGGAAGGGAAAAGGAAGGGTCGAGAGAGACAGGAAGAGACAGAAGTTCAAGGCATTTAGTCTGAAAAGTTGTCAAGACAGGAACACTCCTCTTGGTCTGAGGATTCAATAGAGGCAAGAACTGGCTGTTCTGATAATGTTTCTTTCAGCATTAACCTGTGTATCTGACTCTGGGTTTTTATTATTAAAACCAATTAGAATTTGTGCTATGTGAGCCTCATGAAGAAATAATAAAATAATATTCTCTAAGCCTGTGTCGAACATACTTCTTGTTAAATAGTGAAAAACAAGGGCAATATGACAAGAAAAGATAGGACAGAATATGTATCACATCAATTGACTTTGAGTTACAAAGGTAATGGCATTTGAAAAAGCAGCTTTCCATTAAATCAAAGAGGACTCCTGCCAGAAGTGATACAGAAAGAAATAGTGGGTTTTATCACAAGTATCAGGTAAGTACAGTGTATGAAAAATGAACTCACCATAGATAAGAAAGAATATAAATATGTCAAACATACCACACTAGAAACAACAAAATGAAACATGGATCCTTTTAGTGAAAGAAATGAAACATAAGCAAGAAAATGCAAGCAAAACAAAATAGAAAAAGATAAATTGCTGGAGCAGAAATATTTAGAATTCTTTGAAGATGGATGAAGCTGACCAACGTCTGCGGTCATGTGTTGTTTTATCCAGGCTTGTCTTATAATTATGGCTTGAGGGTTAGCTAGACAACACTTGCTTTACCATGTGTGCAAATACATTTTTCCAAACTCATAGCCTTATTTCCAATGCTATTGGATTAGTATAATTTGCTCTCTTATTATTGTCTGAGTTTATAAAATATTATGCACTGAAATGCATTAAATTTAAAAATCATTAATGAAATATTTTTAAAAGAGTAACAAGTGTTTAAAAAAATTGAAGCAGACACTAATGTTAAAAAAACAAAAATTAGCCCAAGAACTGGTTCTTTCAGATAAGTTGAAACAATTTATAAAAATAATATGACTTACAAAATTCCCAACAAAGATAAGAAAGAATATCAAGTCTTAAAATCTGCTGCTGATGGAACAGTACAAATGATGAGTAAATAATTGCATAAGATGTTTTCTTAATTTTGTGTAAATGCATTGTAAACTTCATCTAGAAACATATAATCTATTAGTCACTTAGCTTAATATGACATCTTCTTACTAAAGTATGACAAAAGCATTAACATTCTCCCATGGCACCGAAATCAGTAGGCATGGCCATTTTCCGAAGAAATTTATTAGGAAATTAAATAATTGATAACCCAGCATTGTTTAGAGTCTCCTGCTTCTCTTTCTAGCTATGGCAAAGTAATTTGTATCAAGTTTTTTCATCTCAAAAATAGCTATGAAAGCAGGATAAAAATAATTAAGATAGAGTAGCTATTTAAAGTTATGGACTAGGGATATCTTGGGAACCCAGTTTCTCAGAGAGAGGAGAAAGATGCTGTATTGAATCTAACATTCTCCACAATGTTTTTCTTGATATCTTTGTGAATAGATGGCTAAGAAGTAAGCAGAGGGTGAGAAACTCTGGGAATACCTAGGCTTTGCTTCTTTTTCTTTTACTTGTTAATTTTGTTTATTCAGCTTCCTTTATTATGCAATTGCTTTTCAGTCACCTTTATCTTTTCTCTTCCCAACATTCTTCTATATTCTGCTTGCTTTATTATTTGTTTAACTTAGATTTTTCCTTTCTCCTCCATTGCCATCTTCCTTGTCTTTTCATTATTTCTATTTTTACTCTAATTAATTCATAATTGTATAGATTATATTGTTTTGTTGTTTTCTTTTTTCCCAAAACAACTTTGGCATAGTATTTGTGTTTAATTTATTTAAATTTTATTTCTATGCCTGGTTTGGTTCGGTGTTGTTGCTGTTATAGCTACATATTTTGTTTTGATATTTAAATGACACTGTATTCCCCAGGTATACACATGAGATCTGATAAATACTTTCAGCTATGTAAGGAAATGAAATTGACTTCTAAAAAGCAGCGGCGTTTCTACAGCTCAGCCTTGAGCAGCTGAGAAACAAATGTGATGGGGGACATCCGCAAGAATCTCAAAGTAAAATAAAAGTCTTAGAAGTAAACTCAAGGATGTGAAAGTCATTCTGAAGCAAAATTTATTGGTCCAGATGGGGGAAAATGAAGACATCAGAAAATAAAAAGATCTCACCTGCACGTTTATTAGCAAAATAAGTATTATAAAAACATTTACACTGCTGAAAGTGAACTTAAAAATGAATATAATCTCAACTGAAGTTCCTCCAACAAACAGAAGTAGGCAGAACAACACTGAACTGTACTGGGCTGCACAGAGGATCCTGAAGTACAAGCGCAGTCCTAAGCAGAAAAGTCAACTCTAGAGATGTATTTCTCTGAGTTACGCTGTGAGGTTCAATTTTTAAAAAATTGCATGGTATTGGTCGCACATGAACATTTAGAATAACAAAAGAGTACAAAACAGACATTTCTGAAGACAGCTTCAAAAATGCTGGCATAGAAACTGAACATTCACAGGTGAAGAAAACTGAAAACCATCTCTCATTCGTTGTAAGAATCAATCAAAATGGACCAAAGACTTTCATATAAAATCAGGAACTTTCGAGATTTTAGAGGACAACACAGGAAAACCACTTCAAAGGGATAGGAGGAGGTGAAGACTTTCTGATGTTCCAAGAAAATGATCTCAGGGTTTGCCAGATGAGATTTAATGAAATTTAAAAGCTTCTGACCAGCAAAGGAAACAATTATCAAAGTGAAGACAGCTTAAAGAATAGAAAACAGAAATATATGTATTTTTACCTATGTATCTGGCCAGAGATTAAGATCAAAAATCTGGAAGAAAACCCACAAATTAAATGATAAAGGGAATCATCCAAATCAGTGAATAGACAAATGAATTGAACAGAGAGTTCAGAAGAAACGTACATGGCCAATGAACACATGAAAAAGTGTTCAATACACTTAGCCCTGAGGGAAATGCGATTGAAGCTACATGGAGATTCCATTTGGTCACAGTCAAAATGCTGTCATCAATGAAAGCAAAAATGACCACCAATGTTGAGGAGGAGGCAGGGAGAGGAAACCTACAATGCTGGTGGGAATTTAAAATGGTGCAACCACTAGCAAAATCAGATCTACCATTCCCGAGTTTCTATTTAGGGACATGGCAACGTTCCTTTCCCACCTGTTATGGCTGCACTAAGTACAGTAGCCAAAGTGTGTGCTCAGCCCAGAGGGCCATCAACAGATAAGCAAATTATCTATTTTAGATCCAATGCAATTTTATTCAGCAACAAAAAGGGAATTGTAATGTTTTCAGGCAAATTGATAGAATTGGAGATGATGTTAAAAAATAAGCTAGATTCTTAGAGGCGAATACATAACTGTGCTCATATGCAGAATCTAAATTGAGATGTGTAAGCTCAAAGCAGAGGCGAGACCATCTGAGGTGAGGAATGGGGCCGATGAGAGGAGGGAGGAGGAGTGGTGGAGGCTGTAAGGGGCGAATTGGAGAAAGTTGCAATAGTACATTTGAGAGGTCACAATGAAACCCATTACTCTGAATTTTAAATAAAATTTAAAGCAGTCAATTCCTGAGAGAATGGAGCTCTAGGGAGAAGACATAATGGATTAATGCCATCTGTTTTATTGTTATGAGCAGAGCTGAGTTTCTCTAAACTTTGAAGCCGGTGATTCCCACCCTAATGGTGATTTAATCTGGAACCTCTGGGAGTTAATAAGGTTTAGATAAGTTCCTCAGGGTCTTCCATTTGAAGACCTCCGCCAGTGTCTGAACTCTGCCTTCACTGTCCTGTGAAGACTCTGGCTGTCTGCACAAGACCACTGGAAACTATATCCTGCTACAGCCAGATCTTTGGTTTTCTGGTTATAGTGCTATGGGAAAACACATATTTTTGTTTAAATTGCCTAGCGTCTGGTACTGGCAGAATGTCTGACTAAAGCAATGACACAATATATAAACTATATAGTCCACCAAAATCAAGGTAAAATTAATGAACAAAACACCTCAAAAGCAAGTTAAAACATAAGAATAAGAAAACAATATAAATAAAAAGTCAAAATATGACTAAAGGCAATTAAAAATACAGTTTGAGCAGAACTTGAGGGATACGTTTTACAATATTTGTTTATATAATTGTTGCAGTTTTCAGGCATCGGAAGCATTCTTAGTGTCAGTTCTCTTTATATTGATTTTGGTATGTCCATATCTTTTAAGATAATGTAATAATTTAAAACATTTATGAATCACTTTTAGTATATCAGGAAAAAGTTTATGTGTCAGATAGAAAATAATTTATAGGCCGGGCGGTGGTGGGCACACACCTTTAATCCCAGCACTTGGGAGGCAGAGGCAGGCGAATCTCTGTGAGTTCGAGACCAGTCTGGTCTACAAGAGCTAGTTCCAGGACAGGCTCCAAAACCACAGAGAAACCCTGTCTCGAAAAACTAAAAAAAAAAAAAAGAAAAGAAAATAATTTATGAGGCATAATATTAAGGGTGTTTGGAAAACTACATAGCAAAACAGTAAAATAACACTGCAAACTCTTAGTTCTAGAATCCTTTTTCCAAGAAGCTGTACTAACACAAGTCCATTATGTGCTACTTATTTCCACTCAGTGACTCTTAACATGAGCAAATTTGGCATTTCTGTCTTATATTAATGGTTTTCAACTAAGCATTATGATTTTGATATTGTTACCTTCAGAGAGACATAGGTAGGTGAACAAAGATTTATGACCATTGCCCAAGCATATTTTTTTTAATTTTATTGATTTTTATTGATCTCTACATTTTTCTCTGCTCCCCTCCATGCCTCTCCCCTCCCCTTCAAACCTCATAGAAGAGAAAGTGGGAAGCACACTTGAACTCATTGGCACGGGAGACCACTTCCTGAATAGAACCCCAGCAGCACAGACATTGAGAGAAAGAATAAGTGGGACCTCCTGAAACTGAAAAGCTTCTGTAAATCAAAGGGCACAGTCAACAAGACAAAACGACAGCCTACAGAATGGGAAAAGATCTTCACCAACCCCACATCAGGCAGAGGTCTGATCTCCAGGCATAATTTTGATTACTGCACCACTTTCATAGGTTTTCTAGTTTAAAGAAAGAAATTATATTACATTACATTATATTATGTAATTATAGTTAATCAGTGCATGAAAACTCTGCTTCTTTTGTTTTTCCATTGTGATATAGCCAAGTGTGTGTAAATCCTCTGTCCGTGGAAAACTTCCATCGGTTGTAATGTAGAAGGAACATCCGAGTACAAGATGCCTGGCCCCTCGGAGGACATACTACTAGCATCACCTTCTTGTACTAGCTTACTGAGTAGAAGGCAGGGGAAATCAAGATTTTATGAGGCTTGTCAGTGAGACTAAATACATCTTGCATGCCCTGGCAGTCCATATTCCACAACTGCCACAGAGTTCACAGTCAAGTGGACCCCAAATTCTCAAATGTACGGACTATAAGACACACAGACTACATTTTGAGTCTATATAGGTGGTTCAATTAAGAGTTATAAGTAAGTGTATCGAGCTTTCCTCTGTGGGTGAAAACATTGTGTTCCATCAAATACTAAACACACGGAAGCTTTGGAAATGGGACAAAGATATCCATTAAGCTTGAAAGTAGTACTTCAGATCCAGACAGCAGTTTGTAATCTTGTAGCAGCCTGCTAAATCAAACCTATTATTTTAGAGGCCAACCAAGTTATTCCAAAACTCAGGAGAAAGGGCATATTTTCTCAAAATGCTTCTAACACCTCATACATTAGGTATCTTAGCTTGGTACAAAAAGAACTTCCTTGAAACATTGCAAATATAAACCAATGCATCAGGCTGGTTCCCAGGGAACAAGAAGTGGAGAAAGGGAACAATGAGCTAGATGGATGAAAATCCTAACAATGGCTCCCAAATGTGGTGGTGCTTCTTTGATTAAGACATCAAGGGAACACCTGGAAGTCCTGTACTGTTGGTCCTTTTGGTCTACCTCAAAACAGAATCCTTTGCTCCAATGTGGGTCTCTATCTCTGTCTCCTTTCATTGTCAGGAGCCGTGTCCCCCCAAAATTTACAGGAAGCACCACCGTGAGGAGTTTTGCAGAGAGCTTTACTTCCCAATTGTACTGAGAATAGTCTTATTGACAAAGCCTATCTCACACCCAAATTAACTGTTAATAGAGAGCTATCTGTTAGCGGAACCTGCCTCACATTCCAGACTATCTAGAGAACTAGGTGGGTCACCTTGTGACTTCCTGACCAAGGAATCATGACCTGACCGATCGTAACCTCTTGGACTATGTGACGGTCATGGACCACGTGGCAAGATCCCATGCCCCAGCCCCCCAAGCTCCTCATCCGGGGGCTATATAAGCTGTAACCATGACTCTAATAAACAGAGGCTTCGACAAATATGCCTAGCCTTCTTCCTCTTATCAGACTATGTCTTTCAGGTGGTGCCTCTCCGTGACCCTGGAATAACTGACCAGCCAGGCGGGTTACAAACCCTAGACAAAGTAACCCGTCAAGGCGGTCTACAGATTCAGTGTAAATGTCCATTAAAAATTATAGCAACATTCCTCACAGAACTCACATACAGATTTACTATAAATGCACATTAAAATTATAGCAAAACTTTTCACAGAACTCGAAAGAACAATCCTCAACTTTATAAGAAAGAAATAAAAATTCAGGATATCCTAAACAATTTTAAAAATCCTATGCAATTAAGGAACCTTTGAATGTATTACAATCTTTGATTTTAAAACTTTTCTACAGAACCACAGTACTGAAATTAATCTACCTTAGATATAAATTTATATGCCTACAAACTAAAGATTTTTGACCAAGAAGCAAAATTTTAGAATGGAAAAGAAGCACATTTATCTCCTTTTATTGTCCTGAAGTTGTAACTTTCTGAGTCCAGACCTCCTATAGCAAACTGTCTGGCAGCCTCCGCTCCACATGGCAGAAGGCTAAGACACAGGCTCTCTAGCCCTAGGGTATCAGGGTGGAGTTCAGCAGCTTTCGCTTGTCTAGCTCCGTTTGCCCGTTTGTCTAAAATCATGCCTTTTCCCATAGTGAATTGTAAGTCCCGAATCTGAGAGGAGAGCTCTGAGAGTTCATGCTGCAATGCAAGAACTTGCTTGAGACCTTCTATTTGCGCCTTAAGTGCGGCTTTTGAATTAAACAATTTCTGAATCAAAGGCATGCTATAGGGAGCAGTCAGAGCATAGGGCAGTGGCTGCGGAGTCCTTTTTGGCTAGCTAAGGAAGACGCGGAGAATAGGGTGTATTTCTGGGCCTGTTAAAAACTAACCAGGGGCATATTTTATCTATAAAACAAAAAAATGCAACTAAATCTCTTTTTTTTACTCTTACTCCTCTTACCCTGAGTGATTGCTGAAATTCCTTTATGAATTTTTCTTCCTTTGAAAGCGATTGTCCTATGTCTTATTGAACGACAGCGATCCTGCGCCTACCTTATTCTGCAGATCTGTCCGAGTTCTACAGCTGCAGAATCTTCTATTTCTTCTTGTTGTCCCGGGACTGCGCATCGTCGTCCGGATAGTTAGCCGTGCTCCGAGTCATTGGTTCGGGCGCCACTGTAGCCGCCTCGACGGGTTACTTTGTCTAGGGTTTGTAACCCGCCTGGCTGGTCAGTTATTCCAGGGTCACGGAGAGGCACCACCTGAAAGACATAGTCTGATAAGAGGAAGAAGGCTAGGCATATTTGTCGAAGCCTCCGTTTATTAGAGTCATGGTTACAGCTTATATAGCCCCCGGATGAGGAGCTTGGGGGGCTGGGGCATGGGATCTTGCCACGTGGTCCATGACCGTCACATAGTCCAAGAGGTTACGATCGGTCAGGTCATGATTCCTTGGTCAGGAAGTCACAAGGTGACCCACCTAGTTCTCTAGATAGTCTGGAATGTGAGGCAGGTTCCGCTAACAGATAGCTCTCTATTAACAGTTAATTTGGGTGTGAGATAGGCTTTGTCAATAAGACTATTCTCAGTACAATTGGGAAGTAAAGCTCTCTGCAAAACTCCTCACGGTGGTGCTTCCTGTAAATTTTGGGGGGACACGGCTCCTGACATTTCATCGCCTGATGAAAGTTAATATTCAGGAGGATGCTTATATGTTTTTCTTTGGGTTTCCCTTCTTATTTAGCATCTCTAGGATCATGAATATTAGGCTCAATGTCCTTTATTTATGGTTAGAAACCAAATATGAGTGAGTACATCCCATGTTCATCTTTTTGGGTCTGGCTTACCTCACTCAGGATAGTGTTTTCTATTTCCCTCCATTTGTATGCAAAATTCAAGAAGTCATTGTTTTTTACCGCTGAGTAGTACTCTAATATGTATATATTCCATACTTTCTTCATCCATTCTTCCATTGAAGGGCATCTAGGTTGTTTCCAGGTTCTGGCTATTACAAACAATGCTGCTATGAACATAGTTGAGCATATACTTTTGTTGTATGATAGGGCATCTCTTGGGTATATTCCCAAGAGTGGTAATGCTGGGTCCAGGGGTAGGTTGAAATCTCAAGGTCCAAATCAGGAGCAGAAGGAGAGAGAGCACGAGCAAAAATCTCAGGACCGCGAGGGGTGCACCCACACACTGAGACAATGGGGATGTTCTATCGGGAACTCACCAAGGCCAGCTGGCCTGGGTCTGAAAAAGCATGGGATAAAACCGGACTCGCTGAACATAGCAGACAATGAGGACTACTGAGAACTCAAGAACAATGGCAATGGGTTTTTGATCCTACTGCATGTACTGGCTTGTGGAAGCCTAGGCAGTTTGGATGCTCACCTTACTAGACCTGGATGGAGGTGGGGGGGTCCTTGGCCTTCCCACAGGGCGGAGCCCTGATTGCTCTGTGGGCCGACGAGGGAGGGGGACTTGATCGGGGGAGGGGGGAGGGAAATGGGAGGCGATGGCGGGGAGGAGGTAGAAATCTTTAATAAATAAATAAATAAATAAATACCAGAATCCTTTAAGAAGTAGAAGGCAGCTGCCACTGCCTTATTCTCACGCTGGAGATGCATTACAGACCACAACATTTTTTCCCCAGTTGCCATGCTATTTTCTGCAGGATCTAAAGTCCACTCTTGACCTTACATATCCATCTTCAAGAACAAATCATATTTCTTCTCACAATCCATCAATATGATATTTTTCCTTCGAAGTATGCAGGAGAAGAAGGAAGAAAATTTTATTATTTCCTTGTTGGTCAGAAATTGTCTAAATGAGACCGTCATTCTTGCAAAGCTGAACTAGTCACTAAGAATTTAGTTTCTCAGAAAAGAATATGTTAAAAAGCAGCATTTAATAAAATGATAATTTTATTCTATGTTAAGTGGGACATATACATAAGCTAACAGTTTTAGCTCACAAGGATTAAAAAGGTTTTTGTCATTAATCTTGATTATTTACATCTTAAAGATATTTTCATCTTTCAGTAATACGGACTAGGTGAGCAGAAACATTGTCATATTAAGACATATTTTCATATCTTAATGATCTAGAATTTGAAAAAAATCTGAGGAATCTTATACAGTGAGAAGATGAACTGAACTCGAGGGAGAATACCCTGATTATAAGACCTGTCTTTTTATGCTACTATTTCAATGGTTTCTGGCTTGCAATTAAACTAATCCTGCCTTTGTTCATAGAAATTGCACCTTTAGTGTGTTTTTTCTCTAGATTTTTTCTTACATTGCTTGCAAACTTTAATAACACGTTGTTTGAAGGTCTATGGAGGAAATGCCTATCTACCATTTCGTGTATCATTCCTAACATTGATGTAATTAAGTTATAAAATCAAAATTCATTTGGTTTCTCTTTCTGCCTTGTAAGCTTGGGTTTCTTGCTGTGGCTGCATTGGAAGTGTGTTGATTTGCCCAGTCAGCAGTATTTGGAGCATTTTGTAAATACAACACTGATCACAGACTTTTCCTGGTATACATTCTGCTTCCTGACTGCTCATGTTTGTGTGCAGTTTGTAACATTAACCTTATGAAGTCAGGTGTCAGAGCACATCAGACGTGTTCATCTCTGAACTGCTTTCCTTTAATAGCCCAGGTTGAGTGTCTGACCAGGAAAATTCTGTCCCAATTCTGTATAGTTTGGTTTGATACTCGCTGTGCCTTTGTTTTAGGAAGTATCATTTATGGAAGATGATGGCAGTTAAGATTGGATGCTCACCTTCCTGGGCCTGGATGGAAGTGGGAGGACCTTGGTCTTCCTGTAGGGCAGGGAATTTGGACTGCTCTTCAGTATCAAGAGGGAGGGGGAATGGACTGGGGGGAGGAGAAGAGGAGAGGGGATGGGGGAGAGGAGTGGGGGGGAAGGGGCAATATGTGGGAGGAGGGGGAGGGAAATGGGAAACGGGGAGCAGTTGGAAATTTTAATTAAAAAAGAATAAAAAAAAAAGATACCTCTCGGAGAAAGTTCTTGTGCTCTGTGTATAATAGCTACAGTCTGCATCTCCCCCACTCTGTGTGTGTGTGTGTGTGTTTTGAGGGTTTGCTTAAATAAAAAGAATGGGATATAAGAGCAAGATTGACAAGGCACAAAAGCTCACCTGTTAGTTTTACATTGAGTCGTTTGTAGCATACCTTCTGGAAATGTCAGTGTACCCATCTGACTCTATCCTAGTGTAATTTGGAGAAATATGAGTGACACTAGAACAAACAGATTGTTCCCACATATGGGCATCAGCAGACCAGTATACCATAACCTAGAATAGCATCTGTTGGCTGTGCCAAAACACCTGCATTTCATGTATGAAATAGGTATAAAATTGAATTCATATCCCTCACCTTAAGTTATTATGATGGTTAAAAAAACAAACTAATGTAATACAAACAGAATAATGAGTAATATAAGTACCAAATAAGGGCTATGAAACAGCTGTTTTTTTTTATTTTCATTGTTATAATATCTGTATGGGGTTCATTTAACTGATTTTATGGCAATGGCTTTCCTTCTTTTTATAAAAATGCTATATGCTGAACATATTAAAACTGAACTACATTGGACATGTAAAGGAAAAACAAACAAATCACCAAAATTTGCTGAAAAAAAACATTAGTAATGGTCGATAAAGTCACTTTGACAGATTTACTGTGTTTTATGATTTTTTATATTATTCATACTTAAAAGTAATAATTATTACAAAATCTATAAAATATTTATAAGTATAAAGTCAAACTACATAAGCTTTTTTATTTCTGTGGAGAGGAAAGGAAGATACCCACAGATACACACACACATACACACAAGTGAGAAAGACTACGAGAGAGAAAGAGAAGCTGGACTAGACGTGAAACATCTCAAGAGCACTTCATCTACTTTAAGTAGAATTCCCAGACTTGAAAAGGTAATTTTCCCAAGATTATACTTCAATCCAGAACAGTAAGCATATGGAAAGCCTTACCTAATAGACTCATTATAACTTCTCAGATATTTGTTAGATCTTTATAATGCACAAATACTTTTTTATAGATAAAACAATGTATCATTTAAACAATGATCACACCACTACAGCCCAGAAAATGCCACTTAGGAAACGCGTCTTCTGCAAAACACTTCAGTTCCTTCAGTTGCTGTCTAAGAGCGAACTTTATTCACTTTTCCTCAACGTTTGAAAATTTATATTCCCTTTCTCTGATGAGCTGCTAATGTTTCCACTAACTGTGTTCATTTGAGAGTTTGTAGATCCTGGAAATATTACCTTGTTTTGAAGAGTGATTGAAGATACATATAAGTTAAAATCTTTGGGGTAAGATTATGCTGGATTATCTGGGTGAACTCTTAATGTTATCATCAGCATCCTTCTCACAGAGGAAGAGATGGCAGGCATACATGAGGTGACCAACGGCAGGAGCAAGGAGACAAGGATGCTATACACAGGCTTTGGAATAGACAATCCCAAGCCAAGGAAGAGGTGTGAATGGATTATTATTTGGAGCCTCTATGAGGAATGTGGAGGTCAGAGTAGCCATGCTGTGCTTCGGGCTTCTTGGAGTGTGATAGTAAACAGGTCTGTTGATCTAAAACAGTGGTTCTCAACTCCTTTGACACACCTCTGTCTCCAAAAATATTTATATTGCAATTCATAACCATAACAAAATTACAGTTAGGAAGAGCAATGAAAATAATGCTATTTCTGGGGTCACCACAACAGGAGGAACTGTATTAAAGGGTTGCAGCATTAGAAAGGTTGAGAACACTATAAATCATGGCATCTGTGATGAATTATGGAATGTGTGTGCTACCAAGATCTGCTTTCTTATCATTTTTATGCAAAATCTTTAAGACTTCTTTCCCCCCATTAATTATTATTATCCAGTTTTTTACAAAGAATGTTCCAGTACTATCTCCAGGATTTGCTGCTAAGTCACTCAAGAAGGGAGACCTAAGTGCTGTTTTGCCAGAATGTGTCCACAGGAGGTTTCAGACCAGCAACAGATAACGAATATCTTGGTTGAAAATTAGTCAGGGTTTTATGAACCCAACTGTGTGACCAGGACTTGCAGCTCAAGTTTCCTGCAGAAACAAAGGCAATTCCAAAAACCCCGCTGCCTTACGCCAGAGATTCAAGACAAGGATGGTAGTCACTGTCTAACTTCAAATACAGTAAATGTGGGTAAACGTCCCATGGGCTTAACCTGAATATTGTTTGAATTAAAGCGCACATCTCCCTTGGCTTACCATTTCCCTTATTACTTCTAGCAGACAGCTGCTCAGCAGGTTTATTAACAGTACCTCCCCAAGGTCCAAAGGTAAAGGGGAAAAAATCACAATTTTTTCATGGTGGTGTTAGCATGGTGCTCATCATGGAGGTTTGGTATTGGTTTTGATTTTATGATAGATTATGGGATTATTCACTCTAATTGCTGAATTCACTTACCTCCCTCTTGAATGTCCTCACTTGCCACAGTGGCATCACGTTGTTCATCATGGCTCAGACACTGGCTGCACTGTGGGACTAGAGAGTCCTCTGCATTCTCCCGTCTAACGCACTGCCATGCCAGAGAGTCAACTGATGAGATGAAACTGATAAATAGTCCTAGAGTCCCCATTAAGGAATTCTGGAGGAGTTGGGGATAACCATCTATCAGTTCTCTTCTCTACAAAATGGGGATATTTTTTCTCTTTTTAAAAAGAATTGAAAATAGTTATTTTACAACAATATATTCTGATTATCGTTTTCTCTGCCCCAGACACTCCCCACTTCCCCACCTACTCACATCCATGCTCTCAGATAGGCCATTAAGACCTAAGGGAAAACCAAACACTTTGGACAACTAAGGAACATAATAGTATTAAAACAAAGAGCATTCTGCTATAGCCATCACCACAGACTCTTCCTGCTGCAGTAGATGGGAACAAATGCTGAGAGCCACAGCTGAACAACATGCAGAGAGTGAGAGACTTTGAAACAGTCAGTCCTAGATGGGATAGTGAAATTGCTACCCTCAGGGCATAGGAAACTCTGTGGAAGAGGAGGCAGAAAAGGTGAAAATGGGAATAATTTTCTTGCATAAATTTCTTGTCTAAGCCTGTCACTTGCCTCTTCCACATGAACTCAAGAAACAGTTTTTTTTTTCTTTTTTCTTTTTTGTTGTTGTTCTTCTGCTTACCATCCCTCCACTTGATCTCATCTCATCTGGGTTTAGTCGGATATGAAGAAATGAAAGATTTTCTACAATGCTGTCCCACATGGCTTTTCATGGCATAATCACACACATGTCACAAGACCTCATGAATTTATTCACTCAGAATTGGATAAATTATGTTGAAAAATAGTCAGATACTTTAAACGGAGCAAATAGAAGGAAACTTCTGGCTTCTTCTGATGCAAGGAGGGAAGTAAATAGGATTAATAAATTACTGGAAACATTCTGATTTCCGCCCTGTCCTTCAGTATAGAGTGAAATTGTCACAATCACGCATTCAGTTTCAGTGACTCATTTCATTTTCAAAGTCACCAGGTAGCTTTTAGTTTTGAAAATGAAAGTTCAGATAAAAGAAAACATTACTGTGTTTTGTTATATGTAGATTGTTTTAAATATTTGACTTGAATTTTAAATATTTGACTTGGCAGAGTTTTTATAGCTTCTGTGTACTGGACTTATTTGCAGTAGACTATGAATATTCTTGTGTGGGCAGACAAATCAGACCCAAATATCTAATAATTTTCTATGTATTCTGTTTCAATTAGAATGCACTCTAAATCAGTCTAGAGCAAACACATTTAATTAAAGCCAATAAATTTAGGTACCCTCCCACAATTGTTATCCCTTTTGTTCCTATGAAAGCAGTTAGACTTATTCACTAGAGCTTGTTGTAATCATGGATTTAGAAGGGAAGATGATTCCCTTTAATGTCCCAAAAGGAAAATTTTTATCTATAAAGAGCTTTAAAATTTCTTCATGAGGTTATTGTTTCTTTAATAACCCAGGGAGCATCTGTTCAGTTGGTAGATATTTCCTCTTTACTGAATGCTTTTGAGATCTGATTGGGATAAACACACACACAAACACACATACATTTACATACATACTTACACACTCTTATACACGTGCTGACACACGTTTTCACACGCATGCGCATATACACTCCTATAGAATCATGGCATTTACTCTTGAATATGAGAATACAGAAGCTCTATTTTAAATGAATGTGATGATCACCAGGAGGGTGGGGACGGTATGTGTAGGAATGAGGAGAGAGGGGAATCTGGGGGCAGCAGTCACTGATGCCAGTTTTTGAAACATATGAGACTGAAAGTCCTTAAAACTCTACATAAAGATTGGGAAGTTCTTTCCAAATAAAATACTTTATTTTCCATATTACTAGATAAATTGAAAAGGGGAATTTTGATTTTGTAAAGACCTTTTCTGCAAATAAATAAAATTAGAATGTCAAACATAGCTACAAACACAGGATCATTCCTAAAAACTTGGGTAATTAGAAAGGATTTTTCATATCCCCAGGATGAGGTCTGGGAAACCAGGCGGGAGAGGGGCGGTCCAGCAGAGGAGTGAGGAGTGCTGCAGAATCGGACACATTAAGTTTAGATGTAAAAGATGTTTTCCATCGTGTTCCCTAGATCTTCCGTGCCTTCGTGAGATTTATGAGATGTTTTCCACCCTCCCTGAAAGTCAGAGCCCTTTCATATTTCATTAGGACCCTGAAATACTGCATTAATTTTCTATTGCCACCATAACAAATTATGGCAGCCTCAACAGCCTAAGCAACATAGGTTATTACTTCGCAGCTCTGTAGGATGGAAGGCTGCCTGGCAGCTGGTTCCACTGTGGCTTCTCGTAGAAATCCCAAATTAAAGGGACTGCTAAGAACTGCTAGGAGCTTCTGGGACGTCTCAGAGATCCTACTGCAAGTTCATCGATGTTGTTGACCTGCTATACTGCGTGCAGCTGAGAGCACCATTTCTGAAATCTTGCACAGGGTTTGGGGATTGCTGCATTATTGATGTCAGCCAGTACCATCCACCGGTGCCAGGCAGGTACTGCCAGTCTCACTATATGAGTTCCACAAGTCCAAGTTAGCAGGGGAGACGCCAGGCTTGTCCACCACGGATAGTCTCTCCTGCAGGAGAACGTTCTCTGCTTTTTAGTGTTTGATTATACTGGATCCACCTGGATAATCAGGGTAATCCCTCTGGATTACAAGCTCAACAGTTGCTCCAAAGTCTGTTTTCTTATGTCTTGAGATTTTTGTTATGTTATGGGCATCTTTTGAAAAAGAATGTCTGCCACAAATACTAAACCAATGATAATTTGTGTGTTGCCTTCTCTTCACTGAATACACATTTTGTTAAAAATTTTCTCCAGACTGAGGAACAATAACACAGGAAACCTAGATAAATAAAAGTTAAAATCACACTAATAGATAATAGGAATACCAGAAAGAATAGTTTTTGTAACATATGTACAAAGTTTTACATTCTCAAGTTTCTAGTTATTATTTAAAGAAAGGTGGATCCAGCATCACTTTATCCTCGGAGCAATTTCACCAGCCCATTTAATGATGTTCGATAAAGGACGCATATAACGCACACCTCAATCAGACTTTCCATATCTCAGTTCACATTCTAAACACTTCCCACCACCCTTCTTCTTTGTTCTCATTGCTATTTGTACAGACAATTTTTTCCCATCATAAATCTTCAAGAGAATATTATCATGCAAGACACAACTTGAGTACACTACTGTTTTTGTCAGCATAAAACAGAGATTCTTGCACTAATGTGTGAACTCACAGTGACTACTCTTCACCGCTCAATATTCATAAGTAACTGAGGTTTCACACTGCATTACACCCTTTGAATTTTGTCTTGTAACATTTGAATTATTACTTTTCAGTTATTAATAATAAAACATTGCTAGGTAGCAGTGGTGTATTCCTTAATCTCAGAACCTGGTCAGCAGAGGCAGGCATATCTCTGTGAGTCTGAGGTCAGCCTGGTCTACAGAGTGAGTTCCAGAACAGCCAGGACTACACAGAGAAACCCTGTCTCAAAAACCCATTGCCAATACCATACACAGAAAATAAGGACATTGTCGTCCTCATAACTACCAAGCTAGGTAATAGTTATAATCACTTATACTATAAATCAGGTAGAATCTGTTAAATCATCCAATTAGCCATCTTGATTTAGAAGTATTTTTTAAAGTTTTCCCCAAAAACTATAAGTGCTGACATTTTTAATTTTAATTAAAATTTAATTTTAGAGAGTACATCTACCTATACAGACAACTGTTCAAATATATGGAAAACAGTAAAAATGTGGCTAGAAATTTTAAGGGAATTCTGACATTCATATAAAATATATTGCAGATAAGCAGTTTAGAATCTTGATGGCATTGCTGTATGAAATGTTACAGGATGATCTTTGCATAAGATTTACTGAGCTAAAATTTTGACCCTGATACACCATTTTTCCAAGATCTTCTAGATAATTTTTGGGGGTAAAGCCATCCTTATAGGTACTGGGTTTCTTTCTTTAAATTTTTATAGTATTTAAAATATTTTATTATTTAGTGTGTATAGGTGTGTTTGTGATTCCATGTGCCATATGTGTACAGTGTCTGCAGGGACCTGCAGAGTGTATTCCATCCCCTGTAGCAGTTACGAGTTACCATGTTAAACCTGGGGATCATAATCAGGTCTTCTGTAAGATCCTCAAGTACTCTTAACTGATAAATCATCTCTCCAATATCTTATGTAGTATTTTTATTTTATCTAAAATTCTTATTTACAATTATTTTGAAAATTTCATGCTGTTTTGTTTTGTTTACCTTTCTGTCCCTCCTTCTCAGCCTCCAGCTCCTCTCATATTATTCTGGACAACTCCCTCTCAAATTCAAGACCTCATTTTTAATTATAACTACATATACTGTTTGTTACAGAGAGAGAGAGAGAGAGAGAGAGAGAGAGAGAGGGAGTGAGAGAGAGGGAGAGAGAGAGATCCTACTAAGTGCGTTCAGGTTTGTTTGTATATACCTTCATTATGGGCAATTTATTGCCTGTAGCTCTTCATCTTGGCACATGACTCTGTGTCACTTATGCATGGCTTGTTTAGGCAACTATATTGTTGAGATTGTTGATGCAATTGATTTGTCATATCTAGAAGACAACGTTTATCTGTTGTCTGTCTTTCTCTCTTCCATAATTTTCCATGAGTCTTAGTAGATGTTGTGTTCTAGATGTAACAACTGAGAGTCAGCACCACACAGTCATTTATTCTCTGCATTTTGACCAGTCATGGCTCTCTGATATAGTCTCCATCTGTTGCAAAAAAAAGTCTTTGGAATCTGGTATCTTAAATAATGAATATTTAATAACAAACCCATACTTACAAGTATTTGACTCTTCTCTTTCACTATTACATGATGTTCTCAAGGTTTCTGCTGTGGGACAATACTATAAAGATTTGCCACTCATATTAGTTTAATAAAATGCTGGATGGCCAGAAGTCAGGCAGAAAGTACAGGTGGGGCAACCAGACTAAGAGAATTCTAGGAAGAGAAAAGGCAGAATCAGTCACCAGCCAGAGGCAGAGGAAGAAGATGAGAATGCTGCAGTGAGAAAAGTTGACCAAACCACATGGCTAAACATAGACAAGAATTGTTGCATAAGTTGTAAGAGCTAGTTAATAATAAGCCTGAGCAAATAGGCCAAAAAGTTTATTATTAATTCAAGCCTCTGTTTGTTTCTATGGGACTGAATGGTATGGGGCCAAGTGGGACACAAACCCTGATTCAGGTTTCAATATTACTGAAGGAGAAAAATAAGAAATGCAGAACATTAGTGTTTTCTAAATGTTAAGCATCTAAGCTCCTTTCCCTTAGCCAGCCATAGTTGTTAATCTATTGGGAAGGCAACTTTGGATATGCTCAGTTTCTTGAAAAGTGTTTATCGATATGACAATTGTGATGATAACCTGGGACTATCAGGCAAGGATACCAATGTGTCTTTTCTTATTGAAACATCCTCTTCTTTTCTATTATTACTCTGCTTAAATAAACTACTTCCAGTGACTTCATCATATCAATGAGAGACAGGCTACTAACAACCAGATGATGTACTGTGCTTCTCCTTTGATGTTCTATTCAGTTAGCAATTGGTATCGCACACATTATTTATTCATAAGTTTTAGCAAACTCATTACTTATAATATGTTTAAGGCACACTGATGACAATTCAGCATAGGCATAACTGAAAAGATTTCTCTTCCCTCCCCTGTTATTGTAGGAAGCTTTGTAAATCATAGTGACTATCTAGAATTGCCTACTAAGATTGCATGTAAGATTCGTAGCCACTTGTTTACTGCTCTTGAGGCTCTGGGGCATCGAAGGATAGAGCTGATAAATGAGACAGAAAAAAATCTCGTGAGATAGTCAACTTTATTAATAATATCAGACAATTTATACTTTGAGATTTAAGAGGTGTCACATGAGTAAAGTGTGCAATCACACATGATGGGCAAGCTGCGTGTGGCAAACAACCCACACATGGCAATAATGTGTTTTTCTAAAAAGGCATATAACCAAATAGCAATAGTTAGTTGTAATGAGTAATCTGAAGTAAACTTGTTCCTATCTGCCTATGCCTTGGAGGGGCACAGAAGCATAATCTAAGAATAGTTCTGTATTTTTGAAAGAAAAATGAGGTCACAAGAATGCTGCCTTGGTTTCTTGGATTTTTCTCACAGGCATTCAGAAATCTTATACAACTCCACCATTAGACTCTGTTCCAACAAACATTAATCTAAAAAAATCTCTGAGTCCATAACAACATTAAATAGACTTATACAAACCACTGACCATAGGAGCAATTTGAGTGACTACATAGCAATCAGTGGCTTTCACACAGGTCTAGGAGGATCCATGACTGGAAACACCAAGCATCCTGAGGCTTCCTTGTGGTCTGAAACCTAATATTCCATGACCTGCCAATGTGCTGAGTTTCTGACAGGGTATCTAGAACCTTTCCAGAGAGCATGATGATTGCTCCTTTGTTAGTGCCACAAGTATTTTATCATTGCCATTACAGGCACAGACCCTGATACCTTTGAAAAGGTAGATCACACATTCACACACATGAGATTATGTGGAACGTTGATTTCCAGGCATTGCTTATCATTCTTCATTACAACTATCATGCATTTTACCTGGACATAGATATATACTCTTAGTTCACTGTTTTAAAAAGTATATTTATGTGTGCTATGTAGTGCATGTACACATGTGTGTAAGAAACATGCATATGTGCTTCTGCATGCAAAGGCCAGAGGTTAACTGCAGATGTCTCCTTTGCTTGCATTATGGAGTTCATCAACTCGGCTAGCTGACAGGTCAGTAAGCTCCAGAGATACATGTACCTCTGCCTCCTCTGAGGGTTATAGTAATACTGCATACCTAACTTTTAACGTGGATGCTGTTGATCAGACCTGAAATCTTCACGCTTGCATGCAAGCACCTTATTGACTAAAGCATCACACCAGCCTTCCAGCCTGCAAAATATGTAAAAATATTTAATTTACTTATGTAGTTCATATCTTTAGGCATCATTATGCTTGCTAAATTTATGTTAAAATTGTGCCATGAATATCTTTCCTTACTAGGTTATTTAATATTGTATATATTGGTATTCTGTTGGAAACCAATTCATTTGTTTTCAAAATTCACTTTGCTGTTTTAACAATTGTATTTACTAAAATGACATTTCTTTCTTTTTATTAGTTACACCATCTAGTTTATGATTGTTCCAATGAGAAGTCAGCAGTGGTCCTTATTATTTTCATTCAAATTAGAATTCTTTTCTCTTGGTGTAATGAAGATTTTAAATTTTTACTTCTCTGCTGATTTTCTGGATATTTCCCTTCACTTGTTTTGAGCTTTAAACCATGAAGGTATTTTATTTTTGTGTTTGAGAACATGATTGTATTTTAATGAATAATGTGTGTACAAACTGATACCAAAACAAAGAAAATACAAAACATGTAGTATTTCATTTGACATACATCATGACTTGCTTAAAGACTCATTTACAAAATGAGCTTATAAATAAGTAACAGATGCTCAGTATGGAAACTCAAAAGAATAAAAAATAAGTAAAATAGCATGAAGTTTAATAATATTTAATAAATAGTACTTTATAATATTATGTTATCACTAACCAATACATGTATCATTGTTAACTAAAAGCTTTATGATTTTAGTAAATGATCAAATCCTCTAATTCTTCTTAGGGCACTTACTCCAATTTAAATTTTATATACCTTGCCATGGTACATCAAAGCAATATAAATTATTTTGAAATAGTTATAAGATTCATATTTTCATATAAGCGTCCTTGATACATAGAAAGTATAAGGCTACTCTCTCAACAGATGAAAGATGCATATATATATATATATGCATGAAAAAATGCTCCCCAAAGTACCAGAACTCCTTAAACTTCTGTTAACACTGTATGTTAAAATCCTGATAAATTTTATATGGAATAAAAAACTTCATTTAACCTAAATGCCCTTCGACTGAAGAATGTACAATGAAAATGTGGTACATTTACACAATGGAGTACTACACAGCAGAAAAATAATGACATCTTGAAATATGCAGGCAAATGGATGGATCTAGAAAACATCATTTTGAATGAGGTAACCCAGACCCAGAAAGACAATTATCACATGTACTCACTCATAAATGGTTTTTAAACATAAAACAAAGTAAACCAACCTACAAATCACAATCCCAGAGAACCTAGACAACAATGAGAACCCTAAGAGAGACTTACATGGATCTAATCTACATGAGAAGTAGAAAAGACAAGATCTTCTGAGTAAATTGAGAGCATGGGGACCATGGGAGAGGGTCGAAGGGGAAGGGTGAGGGAGGGAAGCAGAGAAAAATGTTTATCTCAATAAAATAAATATTAAATAAATAAATAAATAAATAAGTGCTTCATTCAATCTTGTTTTAGCTTAGTACATGGTACAGTTCTATAATCTCAGGCTGTGCTACGAAGTTGAACCATTTGAAAAGAAAAAAACAAGTGAAAATTTTTTTCATGAATTTATGATCAGTTAAAATGAACTTTAAATCAGTTTCAAAATTACCCTACAGTCTTTATCATGGGAAGCACTTCATACTTAAGAAAACACTGAAGAAGCCAATGTCAGTTCTATCATACTATTCTGTCATGTGTCATTTTCTCCATTTCTTGAATGAGTCCAACAGCAACAATAAAAAATTCTTTAAATGTGTAAAATATTGTCTTTAAAGACATCTTCCAGTTTCCATCTAAAGGGGTGAGGTCGATAATTAACCAAACCAACTTAAAATAATATTCAGCTTTAATAAACAGAAGAAAGGAAACTTACAAAACCAGGGTTCCAGTGATCCAGGAGAGCAGGGGGCAAAAGAAGAAGAAACAAGAGCACTGGCTATTTTATCTGTTTTTCTGTTGCCCCAGGGGGACACACCCTAAACAGAAGGTGATTGGCTAAAGTCCTCCATCATCTCCCCCTTTGTCTAAACAAGATCGAACTAAACCCAATAATACTATATCATTCATCCAATTAGCAAGTTCAGTTTTAATGATTGGTAAAAACCATTCACGCTACACCTTCTAGACTTTTTACAATTATGAAAGTTGTACAAACAATGATTATCCATTTTGGTGACTACCCATAGGTTTCAGGTAACACTTTAGGAAAGTAGTTTTTCTTGGACTCCATAAGTTGATGACAAAGGTAGATTTTCATGAAGGTATTTTGATATCGGGTGTGGAATGCTTGCTCTCCTATTAGCATTCTGGTTATCTGCTGCTCTGTTTCTACTATTTGTTGTACTTATTTATTGTTTACTGTAGGGTTTTTAACAATTGATTTTGTTTTATGCTTGATAATTTTTACAATGCATTTCTTAGAGTCTAGAAGGCTGAATTATGCCTGTGTTGAATTATGCCTGTTTTCTCTGATTGGGCTGTTAATTGATTGTCAAGTCTGCTTTATCTAGTTGTGTGTAGTTTTAAGCACTTAAGGGTAGATTTTAGAATATTTCTTCTAACGGGTCTAGAGCAACTCAATTTTGAAAACATGGAATCTTCTCTAAAATTGATCACAGAATTGGCAATAAAGCAAGCCTCTACAGATACAAAAAAATGAATGAACACCACAGATTAAAGTTAGAATTTAATAAACAATACTACTCTCAGAAAGCCTACACACTCATGGAAAATGAACAATAACCCAGAACCAGAAAGATGAATATGGTATATACTTACTCATAAGTGGATACTAGCTATAAACAAAGGATATTGAGTGTAGTAAGAAGAGAATGGGTCATGTCCCACAGCTTGGCTAGCTTAACCCCGAAATAACCACACAGAAACTGTATTCATTCAAATACTGCCTGGCCCATTATCTCCAGCCCTTATTGGTTAACTCTCACATATTAATTTAACTCATCTCCATTAATGTGTATTGCCACTTGACTGTGGTTTACTGGTATGAGTCTAACCAGTGTTTGTTTTGGGCAGGAGAACCATGGTGTCTGCTTGTTTCTGCTTTCTTACTCCCAGAATTCTGTTCTGTCTTCCCCGCCTACCTGAGTTCTGCCCTATCAACTAGGCCAAGGAAGTTTCTTTAATAATCAATGAAAGCAACACAAATACAGAAAGGCCCACCATATGAGCCCCTACTTCATGATCCTAGAGAAGCTAAGTAATAAGGTGAACCAAAAGAAAAACATATATAGATCCTCCTGGAAAGGGGAAACAGTCAAAATCACCTGACAAAATTGGGAGCATGCGGGTGGGGGGAGAAGGGAGGGTAGAAGTGGAAGAGGAGGAGAGAACGGGAGGATTAAGGAGAACTTGAGGGAATGGGATAGTTAGATGGAGGAAGGATAGAGATGAGAGCAAGGAAAGAGATATCTTGATTGAGGGAGCCATTATAGGGTTAATTGAAACCTGGCTACTAACTAGAGAAATTCCCCGGAATCCACAAAGCTGACTCCAGCTAAGACCCTAAGCAATAGAGGAGAGGAGGCCTGATCTTGATTTGCCCTGTAGTCAGACTGGTGAATATCTTAAATATCATCATAGAACTTAGAACATAGAAGCAGCAAGTGATGGAAACAGAGGAAGAGACTTTGTGACTGTGCTTCCAAAGTCCAGTTGAAGAGTGGGAGGAATGAGAATATGAGCAAAGAGGTCAAGACCATGATGGGTTCACTCACTGAAACAGTCTACCTTAGCTAATGAGAGTTCACCAACTCCAGCTGGACTGAGAAGGAACAAGCATAGGACCAAACTAGTCCCTCTGAATGCGGTTGAAACTTGCATGGCTGGGGCAGACTGAGGGGCCACTGGTTGTGGCACCAGGATTTATCCCTACTGCACGTGCTGGCTTTTGGGGAACCCACTCTCTTTGGATGGATACCTTGCTCAGCCTATATATAGTAGGGAGGGTCTTGGACCATCCCCACAGCAATGTGCCTTACCCCCTCTGAGGACTGGATGGAGGTGGTGTGTGTGTGTGTGTGTGTGTGTGTGTGTGTGTGTAGGGAATGGAAGGAGGGGAGGCAGTGGGTACTTGGATTGGTATTTTTAAAAAAAATCTAATAAATTAAAAAAAACATTGCCTTCTCAGGTTCTCAAAAACACAATAGCTAAATTGCTAGCTCTGTCTCTCAAGTGCCTCCAGCTCTATTCATCTAGTAGATTTCTTTACAGCTCATTGGTCCACAGTAACTGTTCTCTTTGACCTGTGAAATCTTAAAGTCATGAACAAAACAGTCTCAGAAACCCCATGTATGTGTTTGGAGTTTTCTTCCTTGGGAAGATTTTTCCCACTGTGACCTTCTCCTTGAATTCTGGCCTTTCCTGCTTTATCTTCCATCTTCTCTGCTTTGCTATAGGCATGGAGGGGAAATTCACTGCAGGACTGGTAGCTCGAAGATGTTTGCAGCACAATGCTTCAAACTGTTGCATCCAGATCATATCTAGGTTGATATTGTTTTTTGTAATAAGTAAGAGTAAGTTTGGAGTCTTTTGTTATGGAATAGGAATGAGAAGTAAAAAAAAAAATCTGTTTTCTTTTATATGTTGCCTTTAAAAGTTGTGTTTATATCCATCATGTACCATTCTAAATTTACTCTATGCCATAATCCAATCATCTTTTATTACTCACTGTCCATCAGATAGGACTTAAGTTTTAATTTTATCAAACTCCCCCGAAAAGAGCACTTACCCCTGCTTAGCTCCCTGTACCAGCCATGCTTTCTCTGGCAAAGTCCTGGTATATCATCTAAATTCTGATTTTTTTTTTTTTGTGAGACTATGGCATCTTCCTTAGTTTTTCTTTTTTTTTTTTTTGTATTACTCCCCCCCCCTTTTTTTTTCCCAATTTCTCTCCCAAATCAACCAGCCTTTCCTAATTTTGTTCATAAAAATCTTTTAAGTTTGCCTGGTTACAGCATTTTCTGTACTGAATTATAGCTTTAATCTTATAAGTTATAAAAACCTGGGAACATTTTAGGACACAACATTTTCTTTTCTACCTTAAAAGTCTCAGTTTGTAACTCTGATTTGCTTGTTAAGTCATCTTAAAGGGCTTATGGTATTGAGATGTGATATTTAATTTAACTTAGATCACAACCTTACCAGGTAGCTAGAATAATTACCCCTATTTTGAATACAGAACCCAGTCCCAGATAACTTAGTTTTCAGAATTTTGTGTTGCTAGATAAAGAGATAGAACCGAAACTCAAGCCAACTCTTCCCAGCTCCAAAGCTGTTGTGGCAACAGCATCACTCACTACAGCACATTTGTTGGGTATTTCCCACATTCTGTCTCACGCACTATTCAGTTAGTATGATGAATTCTCTGAACAAAGCCACTTAAGGGAGAAGGATTTATTCTAATAGTTCAATGGTACTTTATGGCTCAGGGAAGGGAGCCCTGTCACTGCAACAGGAGCTCACAGCTGGTCACACTGCATCTACACTCAAGGAGAAGCGTGATGACTGCCTTTGCTCAGCCCACTTATTCCTTTTTCCAGTCCACTCTTGGTGGATGAGTCTTCCCATATCACGGATCCAGGCCTTCCAGAGCATCTTTTCCCAGATGATTCTAGATTTCATCATATTGACATTACAGATTAGCAATTGTAACTCCTGTTAATGCAGCTGACATGACAATAAGAGGGGCTGCCATGATCTTTAAATATTCATTCAGTATTAGCACAGCTTCATACAATGGCAGGCCACCAGATTGCAAGGGTAAATAAAAGTCCAGATAATACTTTCCTTTATCACTGCTGTGACAATATACCTGATGGATGTGATTTTGGGAAGAAAGAATTTATTTAAGTTCTTTGTTAGGAGAATGCTGTCTATAGAGGTAGATAAATAATGACAGAGTTCACAGTGGTGGAATCTGGGACAAAGATTCTTCCCACCTCAGTGGACTAGAATCAGGGAGAGCTGGGACCAGGACAGGGTATGTCTGTAGCCCTAAATGTCTAACCTCAACGGCTTGCTTCCTCCAGGTAAGTCCAATGTCTTAAAGGGTCCGCAATCCTCCAAAACAGCACCACAAACTAGAAATCAAGTGTTCAAGTACAGGAGTCTGTAGAAAATATTTCATAACCTAGGTATAACAGTATATCTAACTTTATAATGCTTGGATTTCTTCAACAGTATGCCACTCAGTGAGAGTGTGTTAGATCCCTTCTGTTGATATCCTCAACCCCTTAGAGTAATCCAAATTCATAGTTTTCATTTACTTCCTATAGATGTTCTAATAGGCAGCCCCAAAGTTTATATACAACTTTCTTTCTCTCAGCTGTATAAAATATATCCCATCCTGGCCATGACTGACAAGCCTCAAAATATTTGAAGACAGCGTTGATGTGATTACCTTTAATCTTCACTATTTCATGCTGAATATCTTTAGATTTTTGTTGTTAATTATTATCTATTTTAAATTATATCTACTTTTAAATTATTATTTACATTAAATGATCTCTGATCATGGCCTTGTCTTTTAAGGCATCTAAAACTGTAAAGTATTACTGTCTGTGATTGCCCAGATCTTTCTGAGGCTAATAAACAATAAACAAAAGTCATCGCACAGCTTTTACTTTTCCTGTCCAAGATGAAAAACAGAACAACCTAAATAAAGAAAGATTTCCCTTTGGTCAGTGGAAGAGTTAAAGCAGTTATGAGTTATAGAAGGACACCTAGGGGCCGAGTCTTCCTGTAGGAAATGAGCCTGTTTTCAATATAACCATTTTCTCCTATCTGTTCCCTTTCTTCAATTCTGTTGGTTTCTAATGTTCCCTAGAAGACAGAATGAATGGAAGAACGTAAGTACACTCCACTTTTCTCTGACACTGGTCCACATGAATAACCAATGAAATATAAATGTGAATGTAGATTTATTTTTGTAAACTAATTAGCACAAACCTTCAGTAATCAATACTACAGTATTAAAATTAGCTTTCACTCTAAATCAGCAGTCGATGGATAGGAATTGGAATATAATGGAGAAAATGTGGACTACAAAAGATTATAAATACATATCATAGAAGATTTATATTTTAATTAGGTAAATGAAGTAAACTCTGCTCTAGATTGAATGGTTGATTGTGGTATTTTCTTAAGTTCCAGAAATAGTCAACTCTTGATTTTAAAATTCAAAAAAAAGAGGAAAGCACCCACTTCCTATCCCATAAAGGAAATCAATACTGCAATCACACCAGCCATCTGCTCTAATTTGAATGTTTTTCTCAGCCTGTCATAGGAAACGAGCTCTCAGTAATACATCGCCCAATCCTTTGATGCATAAATATCAAGGATATCCATAAGCTTCCTTTGAAGAAGAGAATTAGCCCTTGAGCCAACATATGTGATAAGATGTAAGGGAAGATTCAGTTGTCTCTGCCTCTATGGGCTTGTGCCTCTGAGCAATGTATGTCCACCATTGCCGTACCAGAATGCTGGAGAACATGGTTCTCACGCAGGAGCACGCCTACTGTCTTGCACCATGCTCACATTAAGAATGCACTAACACACAACATTAGTCTCTCTCTTAAACCATGTATCCATTTACTTTCAGTCAACTTTAAACTTTCTTTTGTCGACATATGATATTTTTATGTAATTGGGTTATAGCATTTCAACACTTTATAAATGTACAATGATGAATCAGCGTACTTAGCATTTCCATCCTGTTTATTCCTTCTTCTCTTCACTTCTAACTCTCCCAGTCTGAAGTGACCATTAGTCCATTGTTTTCGTCTGATATTATTTTTGTAGATTCTGTAAGTGAGAGAAAATATGACATTTATCTTCATGAGTATGAGTTACTTCATTTAAAGTGATGTTTTTGAGTCTGTCCATGTTAATCATAAATTATGTCATTTAATTTTTAAGTATAGACAATGTTTTAGTGTGCCTTTGTACTGTATTCTACCTTTTCACTCATCAGTTGATGACTACCAGGCTAATTGTAAATATTCAGTATTTTTACACTGAAATAAGCAAGGGTACAGATGTCTCTTCATCAGACTGACTTGATTTCCTTTGGGGTCAACCAGGGTCTATCAAAAATGTGTTGGTTCACGTTGAAGATTATCTGGTATATGTGTGGCTGGAGACTATTGGCTGGATATGCCTAGATATACCCAGTGATGGGACTGCTCAATTATCAACAAAAGTGTTGGTTCAGGTTGAAGATTATCTGGTATATGTGTGGCTGGGGACTATTGGCTGGATATGCCTAGATATACCCAGTGATGGAACTATTCAATTGCATGGCAGTTCTGCTTTAGTTTTTCTATGCATTTCAATACATGTCTTACATAATGTCTGTCCTAATTTGCATTTTCACCAAGATGCTGCTGGTTGAACGTTCTCTGCATCCTTACTAGTATACTATCACTGTTATTTTTTTCTTATGATGATAATTCTTACTGGGTTAATGTGATATCTCAGTGTGTGTGTGTGTGTGTGTGTGTGTGTTTTAACATTTCCCTGATGACTAATGATATTGAAAAAAGTAAAGGAAAACTACTTCCTTTACTTGGCTCTCTGCTCTCTGTCTCTATATTACACACATACACACACATATAAGGCACACACACACATATGCATATATACATATATATATATGTCTATTAAGATTATTTTCCTATTTTAAAACTAGGCTATTTGGTTTTTCTGGCTTTGCTTTTTCTGTTTCCTTTTTCTGTTGAACTGCTTTGTGTTTCTTCTAAGCACATAAATACACAGAACAGCCTGGTGTAATGCAAACACAACTACACGAACACATGGATAGATCCTAGAAAAATGTAAAGGTCAGAATGCATTCATAGCAGAAATCATTAAATAAAATGACAAATTTCACTGGCACTCTGAGTGCATGAATTGAAATTAATAGAGAAGAGGTACTTAGACAAGAGAATATCTTGACGCTATTTGTTTTCCTCAAATCTCTTTTCCAGCCTTCAGTGCTCTGAGGTGAACTCCTACCATTTGAGTTTTTTGATTCCCTTCTAACCACCTTCTAGTTTAACTGGATCAGGGTAAGACAACACTGAAGGGAGCTAGTGGTAAGGGAGGGTAACAGGTCCTGACATATTTTCCATATTTCTTCCCAGGCTTCTGATGAATGCATTTTCTATCAGGTAATTCTCTAACAGAATAGACACATCCTGGATTCAGTGCAATTTCTACCCTTGTCCTTTTAAGTTTGGGAATACTAATGGTGATTGAATTTCTGGTCTCAGGTATTCTGGCATCCTTTGTGGGGTTCCTAAGTCCTGCTCACACAGTCAAATTAATCCTGAAGCAAGGCCTCTGTGGTTGAACTGTCAATCAGTTTTCTCTTTCTGTTAAGTATCTCTATTGGTCACAATAGCTATTACACCGGGACAATGAAAATGGCTTTTACAGAGAATGACATGCACCTGCAATGTGTGCTGCTCACTTTGCAGACAGAACAGAGGGGCGCCCCTTTGAATTTCGGAACCTATGTTACTTTGAGTGAATTCTACTGTGCTTACTTGCTAGTTCACAGGAGATCAGGACCAAAAAACCCTCTTCAATGGGCTTGTCTGTATGCTAAGCTCCCCTATTCCTTGGACAGTGTGATTCAATCAATCTAATGGTAAACAGATATCTGAGGCTGTCAGAGATGGCATCAAACCTTGTATATAGCTTTCAAGAGATAACCATACTTCATGCTTCATCTCTCTAATGATTTTGGAGAAATATCTCCTTCTTCCAAACAGTCTTTTTTCTTTAAATAGCCTTGTTTGCCACTGTGACTAGCATGTTCTGAACAATGGAACACCAAGTAGCTATGTGTTTTAAAGAATTCATTACTAACTGGGTGCTAGGCAAATTATCAAATGTTTGTTGCATATTTGGTAGTTTGAATAGGAATGGCCCCCGTAGACTTGTATATTGAATAGTTGGTCCATAGGATGTAGCACTATTAGGAGGTATGGCATTGTGGAAGTAGGTGCGACTTTGTTGGAGGAAGTGTGCCATTAAGAGTTGGTCTTTGATATCTCAAAAGCTTGAGCCAGTACATTTCTTGCTGCCTGAGAATCCAGATGTAGAACTCTCAACTCCTCCAGCACCATGTTTGACTGCATGCAGCCATGTTCCCAACAGGATTCAGAGGGATCAAACCTCTGAACTGTAAGCCAGTCCCCAACTAAATGTTTTTCTTCATAAGACTTGCCATAGTCATGGTGTCTCTTCACAGCAATAAAACCCTAAGACATATGTGTAGATTAGTAGGTTATTATAAAATGGGAGGCTCCGAGTTCCTGATAAGGGATTGTTTTCTAGGGGTCAGTTATCTTGTAGATGAGTGACTGTTTATTAATACTTCAAGCAGAATGTGGTGGCTCACACTTTAATCTCATCACCTAAAACGCTAAGACAGGAGAGTTGCCCTGAGTTTCAGGCCAGCATAGGCTACATAGTGAGTTTCAGGTCAACATGGGCTACTCCCCAACTACCAAGCTCATGAGATTAGTATGCTTCTACAAAGAAAGTGATACCCGTGGAGTTGTGGTTTTGGCTGGTGGTAGAGATCACTTGGCCAGCAAGAGCAAGGCCCTAGGTTCAGTCCCCAGCACTGAAAAACAACACAAAACCAATTGTCCCTAAAATCCCAGACATGCATTTAAGAAAGTTGTTTGTGACCTTAGTGCCTCTACATGTGTCACCCTAGCAAATACAGCCTTGATAGCAGAGAGTCTCATAGCACTGGGTCATTGACCAGGGACTTGTTTTGAAGCTGAAGAACAATTACCATAGAGTCATGATTCTAAAATCCATTTGTCCCATCATCAATCAGTGACTTGTCTGAAGGATAGAATGGTTTCCCATATGCCCAATTTTTAGTATCATGTTGGATACACTATTATTCAAAATGATGGTACTGGCAAAACATTATCCATTGGCCAACAGCTATAATGCCATAGTCCTCAAAGCCCTAAAGCACAGGTTTAAGAAGAGAGAAGTAAGATTTATAAGGACATATCTGATTATTTTACTTAATAGTCTACTTATTGGCTTTGCTGGGTCTGGTTTCTAAGGAAGGAAAATGCCTGCCAAAAAATTATGTGTCTATCAAATTGGGTTATGGACCTGTTCCCTCACTATCTTTAGCTACTGATCTCACTGAGCTAACTGGCAACAAATAATCTTATTATACCGACTGGGGTGATTAATTTTGAATAACAAGATAAAACTGGGCAAGAAATACTGGTTAGAATCCAGGAGATTCCCTTTGGAGATTTTAGCATTTACATGCCCCATAAAAATAGTCATCAAGGACTTGCAGCCAGCAAATTGAGGACAGATGGGAGAGGTGGATCTATTTGAAATTTTAGGGTTATCTTGAGACAAAAATATCTCTTGTTCAAAAACTTGGGCGAGTATGGTTTGACTGTGGAATAGCTGATGGAGAACTGGAAAATACGGTAATCAAACTTGGCCTCAGAAGCAGAAATAGTAGCAACTTAATAACATGTTAATGAGTATTTCCTCATAAATATTGTATGAAAAGTATTGTTGTTAAGTAATATTAAATCTAGGTGTCTGTAGAAAGTATTACAAATTGCTAAAACTTTGCCTGGGCTTAGATTACTAGTAGAGTGTTCTCCCCCCACCCCCACCAACCCACAGATACAGTTTTCTTAATCTAGGCAATAGATAGGAATGGATGTTGAGGAGAATGTCCTGTTTTGGTAATTTTTTTGTTTGCTTTCCTAGATTCATTTCTTTCTTTTGTTGAAACTGCTTTGTGCTCACTGATGTGGGACCATGATTCCGACATCACCCAGATCCCTGGGTAGGCTGTCTTCCAGCATGGTGCACTCAGTGGGAGGTTTCTGTGGGGATTTCTTTCCTGTCTCCCCCATGGCCTGCTGATGCTCTTGTACTGAAAGCTGCATCTCTCTTAACTGAGACTTTTGCAGGGAGACCTGTCCACACAACTCCTGTATCTGCCAGCCTCTGGAACTACTTTTTTGGTTTGTCACTTCAAGGCTTCTTGTGATTGCCTCGCTCCCTTTTAAACTTTTTCTCTATTAACTTCACTCCTCACTGCACCTCTGTAAATAGATTATGGTCTCAGAGTTGGATCTCTGAGAAGAACTGTGATTTCTTCTTAGTAACAAGACTGACAATTTATTGTTTATAAGATATAGTCTAATGTTTGAAAAAATGAAGCTTTGGGCTAAATCACAGCCCATAAAACTATAACATGGTTGGAGACCTGGCTCAGCAATGAAGAGAGTGCTATTCACACAGAAGACCCAAGTCCAGGTCCTAGCACCAATGTCTGGCTGGACACAACCACCTGTAACTCCTGATCCAGGGAATCTGATGCCCTTTTCTAACCTCCACAGATACCATCTACATGTATAGACTCACATGTAAAAACATGTATGCACATTATTCAAATTAGAAATAAGATTTGAGCCAGGCGGTGGTGGCGCAGGCCTATAATCCCAGCACTCGGGAGGCAGAGGCAGGCAGATCTCTGGGAGTCAAGGCCAGCCTGGTTTACAAGAGCTAGTTCCGGGACGGGCACCAAAGCTACAGAGAAACCCTGTCTCGAAAAACCAAAAAAAAAAAAGAAAATAAGATTTAAAAACTACAACCAAAGTATCACACACCAAATAAATAATCTGTTGCCAATAATAATGGAACAATAAGAGATGTTTTATGCTACATATTATGATAAGATGCAAAGACTTATTAACTACCATGCCTGAGAGGTTTTTTAAAAACTATTTTATTTTCAATTAATAGTATTGATGTTTTGCCTTCATGTATGTCTGTGTATCGCATGTTGTTCAACACATGTGGAAGCCAGAAGAGATTATTGGATCTCTTGGAACTAGATTTATAGATGGTTGTGAACTGTCATGCAGGTGCTGAGAATTCAACCTGGGTACTCCAATTTGTATCTGGACTTTTACCTTCAAGGGAACTACACTGCTAAACACAGCTTAAGTTGTGGCTTTTATAACTTGATTGAGAAACAGTTGCATGCTGGAGATATTCTTGCTTTGTATCTTGTAAAATTCTTACTCCACTTTCCCATTTAGAGTAATATAAATGAAATGTATTGTTTTGTTTTATTTTATTTTTATCTTAATTTTATCTAGTTGCTCAACACCATTTACCATCATTATGAGGCTACTACAATGGTACATTGTTGATGCAGGCCAGGGCATCCTTTTTGTAATTCTTTCCTACATATCTGTCTATATGTTGTGATTTGAATGTGAAATGCTTGTCATGGGCTTACAAGTTTGAACACGTGGCCTCTATCTGATGTCACTGTTAGGAAAGTTATGGACTCTTTAGGATCAAGAATATTACTTGAGGATTTGAGTTTCAGGGGCTGAGTTTTTGGAGTTTATGGTCAGCCCCATTTCCTTTTACTTGCTGCTTTTAAAATTCAGATGCCACTGTAAGTCAAAGTCAGTGCTTTCTCCCTTAAGTTGCTTTTGAGTATTTCATCACAGCAAAAGGAAAGGAAATTAAGAGATAATTGATAATGAGAAGTGGGGCAATGCTGGGGGAACTCCTTTAGCCAATGGCCTTTGAGATGCTGTACCACTTTGGGCGTGGCCTTGGGTACTATAAAAACAGATGTATAATTGTGCACACTCTCTCTTGGTTGCTGGATTCAGTTCCTGTTACCCTGCTTGTGCAGAGTACTGTTGATCTGTGAGTCTACCCCTAAATAAAGAGCCCTTTATTATACTCCATTCTGAGCTGGTGTGGGACTACTTTATTGTAATCTACTACATCTGACGCCTAATGTGGCAGTGGAACAGGGTGGATTCAGAGACTATTTACAATTATACCAGACAGTAATCTTGAAACTTAACCATCACTTTAGTTTTTAGCAGGATCCCATATAAATAACATCACCTCCATGATGGCTGAAAGTAATTCTAGACAACAACATCCCCTCTCCCTACAAAGTTTGTCCTCGGGATTAAGGATATAAATTAAAGTTTGATTATAACTGGTATAGGGCTGGGAGTTGGGGTAGAAATTATGTAGTCTCAAGGATGTCTTTTGAGAAAAAAAGGAAATTGGATGGGATAATAGGTAGATTAGTGTGAGCTTACTTACACTAATAATAATAGTAATAGGGTGAAAATTTGTGAACTATTATTTATAAATAATTTACATTGATATAGATTCTTGTATATTGATACAAATTCAAATTATTTGTTATATTGAGTATGCTCCTGTTTCTGTTTACAATATTTGTATACTTATAACAAAATTATTTGTCATATTGTATGCATGCATGTTTCTACCTCTGCTTAAGACATTTTCTATATTGATACAATTTTAGGATATATTTATCAAATTTCACTATACATTTCTACCTCTGATCAATATACTTATATATCATTTACATTGAGGTCATTGTCGTCATTTCCTGCACAGTTGTTTAAAGATTTTTAATATTCTATTATAAGGCCTTACACTTTAAGCTATGTAGGTATTACGTATTGTAGACCAATAGTCATTTATGTTTGTCATACATATAGTTAGACTAATCAAGTTCTTTAGATACATAGAGATTGTATTCTGCATAGATAGGTAATCTTCAACCACTTCAAAGAACTGTGAAATATGGCAATTAAAAAACTTAGCACTCTGTTTATATGAGACATGATTGCTCCTGGCAACACCAATCTATTCCCAATAGAATGTAGGGCACCAAAGACACTCCACTTGGAGCTTGCTTTCTTCTTGGCAAAACTGGTCTTTGGGCAAAGAACTGCCCATGTCTCAACTACTGACAAAATGCATGGTGTTCAGACTGAACAAGGAGAATACAAAACAAAACAAAATAACAAAACAAACAAGCAAACAAAAACTGCCAAATCTTGCCAAGTCAGGATAAAAGACAGTTTTAAAATTCTTCCTGCTTCTGAAAATATGCTGTCAGTTATTCTAGGCTTTAGCCAAAGTTGGTGGCTCCAACATTGCAAATGAGACTTTGGGTGATTGCCCAAGTAGCCAGTTTTCTCTGTCATCTATCGGACATTTTGGAAGTTGCTTGATTGTACTTCCTGTTTACTGAAGTAATATTATTTCCCTTCTCAGGTCTTTGATGGGGTTAAAGACTACATAGTTATAGTTGCTTTCCTGTTATGACTTAGCCAAGTCATTTCTAATGCAAGACTTAGACTCCTTAGGATAGGATAATTATTAAAACATTAAGCATATGTTTCTTGTTTAATATTACTTATGCTGATTATGATTCTAATTTTTATACTTGATATCTTTTCTTTTTAGTTATTAAAAATTTCTGCCTTCTCCCTGCTTTCGCCTCCCATTTCCCTCCCCCTCCCCCGCTCCCTCTCCCTCACTCTCCAGCCTGAAGAGCAGTCAGGGTTCCCTGCTCTGTGGGAAGTCCAAGGTCCCCCCCCCCATCCAGGTCTAGGAAGGTGAGCATCCAAACAGCCTAGGCTCCCACAAAGCCAGTACATGCAGCAGGATCAAAACCCAGTGCCATTGTTCTTGGCTTCTCAGCAGCCCTCATTGTCTGCCATGTTCAGGGAATCTGGTTTTACCCCATGCTTTTTTTAGACCCAGTCCAGCTGGCCTTGGTGAATTCCCAATAGATCAGCCCCATTGTCTCAGTGTGAGGGTCCTGACTTCCTTGCTCATATTCTCCTTCCTTCTGCTCTTCATTTGGACCTTGGAAGCTCAGTCCGGTGCTCCAATGTGGGTCTCTGTCTCTATCTCCTTCCATTGCCAGATGAAAGTTCTATGATGATATGCAAGATACTCATCAGTATTACTATAAGATAGGGCCACTTCAGGTTCCCTCTACTCAACTGCCCAAGGAACTAGCTGGGGACATCTCCCTGGACACCTGGGAACCCCTCTAGGGTCAAGTCTCTTGCCAGCTCTAAAATTGACTCCCTTAATTAAGATATATACTTCCCTGCTCCCATATCTACCCTTCCTTTATCCCAACCATCCCATTCCCCCAAGTTCTTCCCATCCTCCCCTTCTCACTTTTCTTTCCCCATCCCCCTTTTCCCCCATTCCACCCCACCCCCAGTTCCCAGTTTTTGTCCGGCAATCTTGTCTACTTACAATATCCAGGAGGATAACTATATGTTTTTCTTTGGGTTCACCTTCTTATTCAGCTTCTCAAGGATCATGAATTATAGACTCAATGTCCTTTATTTATGGCTAGAAAACAATTATGAGTGAGTACATCCCATGTTCATCTTTTTGGGTCTGGCTTACCTCACTCAGGATAGTGTTTTCTATTTCCGTCCATTTGCATGCAAAGTTCAAGATGTCATTGTTTTTTACCGCTGAGTAGTACTCTAATATGTATATATTCCATACTTTCTTCATCCATTCTTCCATTGAAGGGCATCTAAGTTGTTTCCAGGTTCTGGCTATTACAAACAATGCTGCTATGAACATAGTTGAGCATATACTTTTGTAGTATGATAGGGCATCTCTTGGGTATATTCCCAAGAGTGGTATTGCTGGGTCCTGGGGTAGGTTGATCCCAAATTTCCTGAGAAACCACTACACTGCTTTCCAAAGTGATTGCACAAGTTTGCATTCCCACCAGCAATGGATGAGTGTACCCCTTACTCCACATCCTCTCCAGCAAAGGCTATCACTGTTGTTTTTGATTTTAGCCATTCTGACAGGTGTAAGATGGTATCTCAAAGTTGTTTTGATTTTCATTTCCCTGATTGCTAAGGAAGTTGAGCATGACCTTAAGTGTCTTTTAGCCATTTGAACTTCTTCTGTTGAGAATTCTCTGTTCAGTTCAGTGCCCCATTTTTTAATTGTAAACATAATTGAACCAGCTGCTTTAAGTTCCTTCTACCTTGACACTGAAACCATGACCATGGTGAGCCAAAATAAACCTTACCTTATTAAGTTGCTTACCTTGGGGGATTTTATTACAACCACAATGGAGTGATGAAACTCTACCCTTGCAAGAATATTTCACTGTCTTTACTGCCACAATGTGTATAAAAAGTTCTTAAGTCTGATAACTTAAGTACCTTTTTTCCTCCAAAGTTTTAAAGCCTTTGAATTTTCATCTAAATTTTAGAATCTATTTCAGTTTTTTAAAGTATTAAAAACCCTTGAAATTGATTGGTATTACAATCAGTGGTCTAGTTTAGGAGAAAAGACACCTTTCTAATTCAGTTTTCAATCCATGAACCTATCACATATCTACATTTATACATGTTTTATATAATGCAATATGGTTCTATATAGGCTTTTCATGCATTTGATTAGAGGTATGCAAAAGAATTTGATGTTATTCTAAGTGATATCATTTTGTATTTTAATCTCCCATGTGTTATATAAAGAAATGTAAGTTTTTACACTGCTTTTATACCTGAAGCTACATTAAATTGTGTTATCAGTTCTAATAATTAAATGGAGAGATTTCTTTTGGACTTTGCATGGCCACAATTATGTGTATAGCCTGAAAATGGAAATGGCATTTTGCCCTTCAGAGTCTTTACTCTTTAGCTTTTTGCCTCATTATGTGGGCTATTAATAGAATTGAATGAAATGGGATGGAAATGATGGGAATAAGTAATTTAGCCCCGTTCTCTCTCTCTCTCTCTCTCTCTCTCTCTCTCTCTCTCTCTCTCTCTCTCTCTCTCTGTGTGTGTGTGTGTGTGTGGTGTGCTGTGGTATTTTTTTAACAATTTACAATTAAAAAGATTTTTGCTTTTGTTTGTTTTTACTGTAAATTCTTTCCCCATATTTTGTGCATGGTATGTGTGCCCTTGTGTATGCCTATGAAAGCCAGCAGCTGGCTTGCATCAAGTGTCCTCTTCTATAATTTTCTACATATCAGCTATTTGAGAGTTTTGAAAACTTTCTTTGAAATTTTCAAAATCAAGAAAAAATTTCCAAGCATGTTTTGAAATTTTTCACCCTTTACAATTCTCCCTACATCCTCACTTCCCTAGCACACTACTTTGTGTCCTTTATTTTTTTTTAACCTTTCAAGACCAATTTGTGCTGTTCAAATATTTTTGAATATGTATCTTATATTAAAGCATGGTCAACTTACTAGACCTATGCTCTTAGAAACACTGGGCCCTCTCCAGTGTTATGTTTCAAGCCTAGGACAAAGGTTTGAGATGCCTGTTTAACACAACAAAGCAGACCTGGCTGCTAGGTCCTCCCCTCATCACTCAGTCCCAACCTGTTACTAGGCCCCCCTAAGTTGCATCCTCTACCCCTACCCTGAACTGCAGCCCAGGGGTGTTGGCAGAGACTGCTTCTTAGTTTCCTGACTGCCCAGACCCAAACAATACCAAATAAACTGTATTAATTACAACACTCTTTGGCCAATAGGTTAGGCATATTTTAACTAACACTTACATCTTAAATTAATCCATAACTCTTGTCTGTGCTAATGACGTGTCTTGGTACTTTTTGTCAGTGAGGTATTCTCATCTTGCTTCATCTGCATCTGGCTGACAACTGTAGACTGAGTCTTTCCTTTTCCCGAAATTCTCCTGTTCTTGTCACACACCTATACTTCCTGCCTCGCTACTGGCCAGTCAGTGTTTTATTAGACCTATCCAAGTGACAAATCTTTAGAGGGTAAAGACCATTTTCCCACAACATAGGGGGCTCAGCTGTTTTTCCTATATAGTCCAACCATTTTAATTACTTACTTTTTTGTATATTTGGGCCTCCTGGTCTTCTCTTTCCCTTCCCCACTCCTCATATGGCACGGCTTAGTCTCGTCATTGTCTATTCTGGATTCTTTGAGATGTCCCTGTTTCTGACTCTGACTATGCTCTCTAGTATATATACAGTAATCTTTCTCTTCCATCACACCTAGGAACAGTCATATGTCCTTTCCTTTATATTTCTTCTTCTTCTTCTTCTTCTTCTTCTTCTTCTTCTTCTTCTTCTTCTTCTTCTTCTTCTTCTTCTTCTTCTTCTCTTCTCCTTCTCCTCCTCCTCCTCCTCTTCCTCCTCCTCCTCCTCCTCCTTCTTCTCCTCCTTCTTTTCCTCCTCCTCTTTCTTTTTCATCCTACCCCTTCCTTTTACCTTCTTCTCCTTTCTTCTTCTTCCTCCTCATTCCTCCTCCTTTCTTCTCCTCCTCTTCTTCCTTCTTTCTTTTTCATTCATTTTGTGCTGAAACTGCAGGAATGACATAAATGAGCTCTCTTCTGGAGAACTCCACCATTCTGAACCAAGCTGCTGATCAGAATCTCCTAAAGTATGGATGATTATCTGTTTGTGCTGTCTTCTGCCACTCAAAATTTGATTCCAAATTCTAGAGTCTGATATTCAGCTGCTGCTTCCCTTTACCCAGTTCTATGAGCTTTCTCTCACCTCTCTGGGCTCTGGCCTGCCCTACTTCTTCTCATGAATAACTGTCACCCTGAGCTGCCTGACTTATTTACTGATATTACAGAAGCCACACCAGTGAACCAGGAAGCTGTTATTGCCCCTACTGAGCTCCTCTCACAAGGACAAGGGATGACTTTCCTCGGCCATTTGAAACATTTTTTTCTCTCTCTGACAAGTTTACCATTAAGATTGGGTATGCACTGAATGGAAATTCTTATCACCATGCCTCAGCTACCTATATCTCTTGGCTGTGGCCTGCTCCTCTGGTTCTCTTTACTTCCCACCCTCCTTTCTTTCTCTAGGATTCCTCTAGGAGCTACAGCCTATCTGCCTTCTCTCTACGGTATCTTTCAACTCCCCATTCTGTAGCTTGCTTTCCTCTCAGCTCCCTCTTGGAGCTTATACATCACTTCCCCAGAGATAGTCTGCTTTGCTATTCTCTCTCTCTCTCTTTTCCTCTATGAACTCATATTTTATTGCCACAGTTTGATCTCAATGCAGATAAATGACCAAAATTTGGTGCACTTGATTTCCAAATTCTTGCAAAATGTATCAACCTCTGCACACACACAAAAATGATCCCAAAGTCTCTTACCTTGGACATTCTGCTCTCCACTCTTAAATCTTTTATCTTTATGATTTCTTTGCATTCTGTTCTCAAAATAAATGGATAAACAATCTCGTAAGAATATGCTGTAAAACCTTGTTGTACATTATATGTGAATAAAGAATCTGGTCCCCTTTTGAAACCTAACTTAACCCCTTAACTCGGCAACTCCATGACTAAGGGGTAGGGCTTCTTAACAAACTCCCCTCTCCATGCTAGGATTTGGTCTGGATTGGGCTTAGACTTATCTTATGTGTGCTATGGTGACTCTTTAAGTTCATATGTGCAGGTGGAAGAGGAGAATGGCATCTGGCAGGAATGACCGCAGGTGGCCTGACTTCTTCTCTTATTTGAAATCACGTCTTGTAATCACACACATCTTCCTGCAAACAAAGTAAAACTGTTAAAATCAAATTTGATTCCTTTAAAATCCTGCATTTTAAATTCTCTTTACATTTCTGGTATAAAAAGGAATCCATTAGTCTACATTAAACTTTTTTAAAAACTTAAAATAGGTCGCTTGATTTACTTGGAAAACATTTACCTTAACTTTTTAAAGTGTCTGCACTTTTTTCTTTCATGTGACCAACTGTTGGATTTACAGCAAGATGTTGTATTTAGAAAATGGGGTAAAAGGTTTACTATGTTTTTTATCCTCAGTGTTTCTAGAACTGTTATTATATTATCACTCTTTTTGCTTTGGAGAACTGTCTTATATCTAAATTTTTGTGTATTTTTCATCATTTGATATTTATATATGTGAATAGAATGTGTTTTGATTAAACCCACCCCCATTTCTTCTATTAGAATTTCTCTCTTATCTTCACTAGTAACCTTCCTTCTTCATATTTATCTCCTCTCTCTCTCTCTTTCTCCACATGCACATGCCTATGCGTTTTTAAATACATGTTCTTCCATAAAGTTATGCTCACCATCTTTTCATGTGCTTATTAGTTATTTTTGTGTATTTTCTGATAACATACCAATCATTTCCTTCTTTTAAACTTTTAAATAAAATGTATTTTGTCTTACATTTCTAGTGCATAATAAGACATAGAAAGGATCAGTTAAAATACATCAACCTGCGCTGCACTACCCTGGCCACATGTATGAGAACAATGACTGTGGCAGAGCTGTTGCTCTGGAGATCTGAGGATGAACTGGGACTGCCTGGTCTTTAAATAATGTGTCATTCTGTGGAACAGGTCCACAATGTCACAACTGATGTTTACCTATGAGTGTTGGTCATATTTAAAATATCAGCTTCAGGAGGCAACTCACGTTATCCCGTGGATGCACTTGTTTCCAAAGCTGCTTTGTTCTTCTGTGTTCCTTACATTCTCCCACATGTCTGTTTCCAGCAGTCTCTGACTCTCTCTGCTCTAAAGCAAGATCCAAGAGCCTTTTTTTAAACCATTTTCTTAAGCTCCTCTAGCATCTACGATACTTAGAAAACACAAAGTCAGAAAAAAATTAACTTTTTAAAAATTAGATAAGCAGGGAGTTGCATAGCATGTGATTTTAGACCATCTCTTTATTAGTGTGCTTCTCTAGGTGTCATGAATTCATAGTCTATGATCTCACCAAAGAGAAAAGCACAGAACTGTGTCTGCTCTCGGTGCGCTGGCACTCAGTTACCGAGCTTCGGGCAAGGGGCTGGAGGTTAAAATACACAAACACACACAGACAGAGAGACTGTGACATGGGTCATCCTTGAATTCCCCAAGAATGCCCCCTTTATTGTGTTCAGAGGCAGATTATATAAGAGATAGCCACGCCCCAGCCAAACCCACCAGAAAACACTCTCAGGAACTTGTAGTGGGGAGCTGCGGGCCTCTTCCCACAGCCCGGCTCATGGCTGCCTAGCTAGCTTATGCCCCGAAATAACAACACACGCATTGTATTCTTTTAAACACTGCTTGGCCCATTTCTATTCATGTGTGTAGCACCCCAAGGTGTGCTTACCGGGAAGATTCTAGCCTACGTCCATCCTGGGTCGGAGCTTTATTGCGTCTGCTGGGGAGAGGGGAGCATGGTGTCTGCTCCAGAGAGCACAGCTGTCGAGTCTGAGCTCACTTCCTCTTCCTCCCAGCATTCTGTTCTGTTTACTCCACCCACCTAAGTTTTAACCTATGAGGGCCAAACAGTTTCTTTATTACTTAACCAATGAAATCAACAGATTGATATATGACACTCCCACATCACTTCCCCTTTTTCCGTTTAAACAAAAAAAGGAAGGCTTTAACTTTAACATAGCAAAATTACATATAACAAAACAGATATATCTATTTTATCTTTTATCATAACAATGGAAAACTATAACTATAACTATCTATCTATTCTTCAACTCCATCAAAGACTCCAGAAGAATACAATATTACCTAAGCAAACAAAAAGTAAGCAATTTTCAAAACTCTAGAAATGACAGAGACATCTCGCTGCCTGGACAGTCACCCAAAGTTTCTCTGTACCGTTGGGGCATCCATCTTCGGCCTACAGGCCCATAGTATCCAGAGACTTTTCCATGAAGCAGGGAATTTCAAAGGTAGTTCAGTCACTATCTGCTGTGTCCTGCAGAATGTCTCACAGACTCTTTCATAAATCAGGAACCCCGAAAGACCATCTCACCTTTAGGCAAGTTCAGCAGTCCTCTCTCTGCGGGTTCTTTGTGTCCAGTTTATGCAATAGTCCAGGCAAGAGCAGTTTCTTGCCCAAATGGCTATCAAACTCCATAAGGATCCTCTTTGATGCCCATCTTCTTCTTCTTGAAGTAGATTGGTGCTGCCAGGAGCAGAGTGTCTCATTGTCTTGAAAAGCCCTAAGTTATTAAAACATTTAAAATTCCATATTCTCTAGCCTTTGAAAGATATGATGAATGCCTATCTGAAATATATGCATGCACATCTAGAAAATCTAACTAACATCACTACAAACTTGACTATTATTGATAATTATCCATTAACAACCTATATACATTACATTTTTAAGTGAACTACACAATCACAATACCTTAATCAATATCAGAAATACATATACATATAATAAAATTGACCTTAAATTAATATCAGTAAACCAAGATTCATATCAATGCAAATTATTCACATCTATATCATCTCCCCCTTTAAATGTAAAAGAACATTTATAAACAATATATGGGAACATGGCGCAGTTTTTTCTCTCCAAACTGCTTCCTGCTGAATGGGGGCGCTGTTATTCGGGTCTTTTATGGGATAACCTGTCTGCTAGGTTCATCTCAGTTGGCAGTTGAGCGAAGCAATTTTTTAAGGGTGTTCACAGCAACCCTTCAGGAGGGCGTGGTCTATCATACCATATTGAAATAGAAGCAATCCAAAGAGTCTCATCCTCTGTGAAAACAAAAGAAGAAACTCTTTTCCAAAGTATCATATCCTTAGATCCAAATTCTGAAGTCAAGGTATTTTGAAAATATCTATGTTGGATTAGTTCAACAGCATTTATAAACAAATATCTTTTAGTATCTGTTGCTCCTTCCTCAGCATTAAAACAATTCAAAGAGAGCATAATAGCATACAGTATCAAGATTCTCTGTGTATTTTCCATCTTTGTGCAGTTTTATTTTAACTCTATTTTGTTTACTTTTACTTTTATTTTATATTTTCTGTATATCTTCATCCTGGAATAACTCTTTAGACCAGGCTGTCCTTGAACTCACAGAGATCTGTCTGTCTCTGCCTCCCAGGCAGTGGGATTAAAGGCGTGTGCTACCACACCTTGAAGTCTCAGAGGTCAATCTCCCTCTGCCTCCCAAGTGTTGGGATTAAAGGTGTGTACTACCACACCCAACTACTTCCTTATTTTTGTTTTTTGACTTTTAAGAACTTTATCTTTCAGCCTGCATATATTTTTAAACACACTGTAAATCATTTAAAGTTTTCTTTGTCTTTGAATCTCTCTTTACTGTATCTCTCTCTTTTTCTGACCACACGAGCCTTTAAATTACTGAGCAATATGGGTAGGATTAAAGCCGTGGCTTTGCCAGCTAAATCCAGGCCATTCCTTAGCTTTCCAGCCTCATGGCGGAGGTACCGGCCCTGGCAGGACGGACCAGAATGCCAGCATTTTAAAACAGCACAACTTTTTTTCCTGCTATGGCGGGAAGATTCTAGCCTACGTCCATCCTGGGTCAGAGCTTCATTGCATCTGCTCTGGAGAGGAGAGCATGGCTTCTGCTCCAGAGAGCACAGCTGTCGAGTCTGAGCTCACTTCCTCTTCCTCCCAGCATTCTGTTCTGTTTACTCCACCCACCTATGTTTTAACCTATGAGGGCCAAGCAGTTTCTTTATTACTTAACCAATGAAATCAACAGATTGATATATGACACTCCCACATCAGGAACTCCTGAAGGTCTCATGCTCAGAGCAGCTGTAGGCACTCAGATCAGGGAAAACAAGTTGTTTCAGGATCTGGGGTCTCACTGCTCCCAACAGAACCCTTGTTAAATGTGTTATATGTTACGATTGGTGATGCTCCTGATAAGAAACCATCCAATGTCTTTTAGAGTCTCATACTAAGAGGGCTCTCACCTTTATTTGTGAAAGTTGTTCAGCAGATACAGTTTCAAAAAGGTAAAAAATGCACAGCCTGTTTGGATTTCATTAAGTCTTCTGAGCTCCATGGTAATCCAAAGTAATGGAAGCTGTTCTTCCAGAAAACCTCAAGTCCCCCTGCTGTATTGCGGCCCTCAGTGGGATGTGCCAGTAATAAGTGTATCTTCCTCTTCCGGACTTAGCTGTTTGATTTGAAATATGACTGTTTCATTAATAAATAGGATGATTAAATCAGCAAATTAAAAATTCTCTGTGTGCTTAGACTCTGATGACATGCCTCTGCTCACAGCGCAGCAATCAGTTTGAGAAATCAGCTATTCCAAGGTAACTGGGCAGTTAAAATATTTTATCAGGTAAATTACCAGTCACCATCAACATTCATCAGGGAATCATTTGGATTTTATTACAGGTTGACATTTATTTATTTGCCCAATTTTTAAAATTATAACTGTTGCACAATTGCCCCGGGTTGCAACTATAGAAAATTAGCACACTAATCACATTAATTATCGTAAATAAAAGGTTATTAAAGAGCTGCTAATAATAGCATAGAATGTTTGAAAAGCAACTTGCAGTGTTCTTAATCATACCTTAAAGTCACAGACAGCATTGCAATTTCAAGAGCTTTTTACTTTCTATAGTTACAAGCTGTACTACTTCTGCCTTAAGTGCCGTTCTTGGCACTATTTTAGAAATGAAAAAAAAAAACCTTAAACACCTAAATTCAAGACATATTTATAGTCAAGAACCACATTCCAGGACCCTTAGCCTTTAGTCTGTTTCCAGATCAAAATTAGCTTTTCATCGGTCTTCTGTGTTCTGTTCTACCATCATATTCACAAGTTTAAGTTCTAAACTACATCGTGCCTCATGGTACCAATCTGGTCCTTTGGTTGCAATAATATTTTCCCATAAGAGTGCATGCAATGTATTCTGAAGAACTTTCCAGATATGAACAAGAGCATGCTCAGTTTTTGCTTAAAGTGATCAGAGGGTTTCCAATGCACTACAAAGCTACCAAAAATGATTCTGTCATAGGACCCATGCCACATGATCCCATCTACAGTGGCATCTCCTGTCTCTCTCTTTATTACAAAGCCCAATCACTCTGTCTACTTTCCATTGCCATTTTTGGATTGTTGAAGATTTTGCAAGATGGACCTTACCTTAGTCAGTCTTATACTTGACCCGTTTGTAATGCTCGACTCCCAGAATTGTGCAAAACTGCAGTCTTTTTCAGAGAGATGTCACTCAGTGACTGAGCTTACCCCTTCTTTTCTCCCCCACAGCCTGTCCTGGTGTCACTGTGCTCCGTGTTATGTATATGGCATCTTTCTCTACTCATAGAATTCCGTTGTCAGCATACTTGCTCACCTGCTTGTGAATTGTGATAGCCACGGCAACAGAAATCATATGCATCATTACTGCTGCCTGTGTTAGATGTTGAGCAGCTTCAATTAATTGGCCCTGTATATACCACAGAAGATTTACCCAAAGACCTCATCATCTAGAACAGTTTTCTGTGCCTTCATCTTAGTTTACAGTACATGCCAGTCAGTTAATGTTTTAGGAAGCAAATCAATCAGGAGAATGAATCAGGAAATGACTAAGTGAAATACTGTACATAACCTTTAAATTCCTCACTGGGATAATCATAAGATGCATGCTGTATCTTTCCATTTCTGGTATGATTTATTGTAGAAGTAATTATATTTTCAAATGCACATCCACAAGCCTAAATTCTAGACTACATCGTGCCTCACATTACCAAATTGGCCTTTTTATTTACAATAATATTTTCCATAATAAAAGCCCATGGTACATGCAATAAAAACTGGTCCATGTAATATATACAACTTGTTGACATACAGTTCTTCAAATATTTAATATTCCTTAAATAAAACCAACAAAGATACTTAAAAAAAAAATCACACGTATTTTCTTGTCCTTAGTACTTCACTGGCTCCAGGAACTCAATTATACGATCCCTTTTCTCAACTGTTTGCTTTGTATCTTTTAATTCTTATCTTCTTGTCTTTACTGGGTTTCCATCTGTAATCTGTACACATACACACACCCCTCCCCCATCTTTGTCTTGCTTTTCGAGGTTGACTCTGAGGTTGAGCCAAAAAATCCTGTTGCTGTCCTATTAGTCCATACAGGGCATTCCCTGCATGAGGCACTACCAGTCCACACAGGGCATTCCCTGTTGCTGTCCTATGAGTTCCCACAGGGCGTTACCTGTTGCTGTCCTATGAGTTCCCACAAGGGCGTTCCCTGCTGCTGTCTTACCAGTCCAAAAGTTCCCTGCATGAGGTTCTACTTTTTTTTTTTTCTACTCAAAAGGTAGACCAGTTATTCAGAGTCACAGCAAAGAGTTATGGACTTTGTGGAGTAGACCAGTTGTCCTCAATTTTCGTGCTTTTCTCTTCATAGTAGAACTTAGTATCAAATGAAATAAAGGCTTTATTTTCTGGAACTCCTTATAAAATCTTTGGTTATATTCAGAGGATTTGAGTCATTTTGTATTCATCCTTTTGTAAAGAAAAAGTATGCATTTCCCGTATGTGTCTTTCTGGCTGTAATGAGGAGCTGATGGTATAGCCCCAGCAAAGGGACCCTTTGCAGCCTGGACACACATCAGCCTCTGGTTTCTGATGCTCCACAAGCCAGCCTGATATAACAATGTGTAGTCAATGTGAAGGATATGTCTTTAAACAATTTTAATTTTTATTATTTTTCCATTTAGTCTTGGATGATTCTAATGGCTAGAACTGCCTAGCATTTGAAAGTATATTTATTTCTACAATAAAAATACAGTTTTTAAAAACTAAACATGATAGAACTGAATATACTATTTTAAAATGTCATGTTATATTTGCTTTTAAGATTTTTATTAGTTCTTTGAGAACTTCATATAATATGTTTTGATTATATTGTCTCCATCCTCAAATTCTTCCCAGACCAAGGAAACTTCCTGGAGTTAGTGGAGTTAGATGGGAATGGATATTGACCTCCTTCCCTGACACCCAACTTTGTTCTCTCGTCTCTCTCTCTCTCCTCTCTCTCTCTCTCTCTCTCTCTCTCTCTCTCTCTCTCTCTCTCTCTCTCTCTCTCTCTCTCTCCACACATACACACTAATTAAGTCTAGTTTATGCTGCCAATATTAGGTGTTATACATTTAAAAGAAGCTGGCAAAAAGGAAAAAAAAAGAAATAAAGAAAAGAATGCTGTCTAAGAGAAAGAAAAGAAGGGAAGAAAAAAGGAAGAATGGAAGAAAGAAAAGTTAGAAAGAAAGAAAAAAGTAGAAAAACCACTTTTTTTCTTTTCTAATACAGTAAAGAATACTCAGGTGAAATAAGCCAGAAGCTTGGAAAATCTTTACTTCAAGGCTATATCTCCCTCTAACTCACATCCGAAGAGGTATTCTGCATAGCTGAATGCTATTTCAGAATACCCACCTTTTTGATATTTAATGTTTATAAGGAATGCTATATTTTGCGAAGAATAGTAAATATATTTACCCACAAACTCTCTCTATATCTCCGTTTCTTTTCCTCTCTATGAAAAGTCAGTCATTTTTAGACAGCCAATATTCTAAAGAGGTGGTGACATGATTTACTTTAAAATTTACCGTACACATTTTCTAGTTTTTCAAAAAAATCATTTTAATAATGCTAATAAAAAGCAAGTATTAATTCATTTCTTCTGGGAAACTAATACACTAATTTAAAATATATTTAATAAGGCAAACAATGGCTAATTAGTAAATGAAAATATATATGCACCTAACTATTATCAAGGAAAACAGAACTACACTACCTACCACCCCATCAAAGATTGTTTGAGCTAGAAGTACAGAAAATCTGCTGTGTAGATTGTCTAGTAGACTGTGTCTACTAGAAAAGCCAGGGAAATAACACCCATGAGGTCTCACTGTGACTACCTAAACAAGATCTGAATAATAACAACACCAACATGCTAACACAAAAGGGAAAAATGTCATGGGGCCTCAACCCTAGATGAAGAACTATAAGCATCTAAGGAATGCTGGGAGCATGGCAAATAAATAGTCTTTCAGGGGTAGAGGCCACAAATTGGTTATTCAAGGCCACATTGTCATCCTTAAAATTACATACATCTGTTAGTAGAGTTCTTTTCATTGAAGAAACGACTTTTAGGATTGGGACTTTCTGTCCTACTCTTCTTCAGGTTCTAGGACTTTGTCTGAAACTTCTGCAGGTCTTGTGCAAGCTGCCACAGTTTCTGTGAGTTCAAATATGTATCAACTCTGTTGTTTCTAGACGACACTGTTTCCTTGGAGTCATCTACTTCCTCTGGCTTTTAAAGTCTTTCTATATCCTTTTCTGTCTAGATCCCCGAGCCTTGAGAGAAGGAATTTGATAAAGACACACCGTTTAGGAATGAGTGATCCCAACTCTCCCACTTTCTGCATATTGTCTAGATCCAGACTATAGAGGGTACCTCTGTTAATGCCCATCTACTACAAGAAGTTTCTCTGATGAGGGTGAGCAAGGCAATATGTCAGCAGGAGTCATTTTATTACAATGTTTCTTTAGCAGAATAATAACAATCATTTTTCCCTCTGGGATTCATAACCTATCTAATCTCAGGTTCTTGACTATTTTAGCAGTATCAGATGTGGGTTTCATCTGGTGTAGTGGGCTTCAAGCCCAGTTTTTACAAAGTGACTGGTTACTCCCATAACATTTTTGTCACTATTGCATCAGTATGCACTGAAGGCAGGTCAGTCTTGTAGATTACAGGATTTGTAACTTGATTAGTGGTTATATTTCTCATCTGTTATCAAACAGCATGTTCCAGCACTGTAAATGCTAATCAGCATGACTAAAGCTTCTAGTTATGTAGCAACTCAATTTCTCCATGTTTAATATCATAAGTAAATTGTGTCTTTAGTAACGGGGTCTTCTTATTAGGTTGGGGAGTGCAAACAATAGCTTTGGCAATAGCCTATGGTATTTGGGAGAATCTGTGGGACTTCTTTGTCTAGTGACTCAATAAAATGTAACCCAATCCCTTTCATTTTGTATAAATGTCAACAGTAGTGGTAGTGGTTTCCACATGGCTTTTTCAATAATTTTTAGTGTTAGTTGACCTTCTGCATACTCCCTCATTTACCCTTCTTTCCCAGTCTCCTCTCAGTTTAATAATCATATTCTTGTTTCCTATTTATCTCCCTGTAACACTATATTCTACTTCCTGTGAGAGAACACCTGAATCACATTGATTATTCTTACTAGGTATATGACCTCTGTGCAATCAGAGTATAACATATATATTGAAAGCTTAAAAGCTAATATTCACATTTAAGAGAAATCATGCAATATTTATTTTTTGGGGTTACCTCACTGAGGTATTTTAAAAAATAATCCATACATTTAATTGCAGTTTTTTCTTTACACATAAATAATATTCAATTGTGTAAATGTACCACAGTTTTGCTATTCTACTAATAGTTGGTAGACATTGAGGTTCCCATTTTCTTGCTTTTATGACTATAGAAAATGAGCATGTGTAAGAAAGTACCTCTGAAGTAGGATGTAGAGTTCTTTGAGTAAATGCCCATGTATATAATAGCTGGGCTTTTATTGTGGATCAATTTTCAGCTTTTTTGAGGATCTTCCACAGTGGCTGAACAAGTTTGCACTCCCACAAGCAATGGTTGAGTAGTCCCCTTTCTCTACATCCTCACTAGTATATGTTGTCAATTGTTTTATTGATCTTGGCCATTTTGACAGGTGTGGGATGAAATCTCAAAGTAATTTTGATTGGCATTTGATGTTGAGACTTTTTTCAAATGCTTTCAGCCATTTGTGTCTTCTGAGAATTCTCTAATTCTTTCATTTCAATTTTTTTTTAAAAATATGTTTTTTAAAAGAGGTGATGTCTGAGCAATAGAGAATGAACATGGACTAGTTGGTAGATGAGCTGGGGGAAATGCTCTGATCAGGAAATTGCTTTATTCTGGACTTTTCCTACCTATATATAGTAAGTTATGAAGAAAGCTATGAAGAAAATGTCTTTACAAACATATATATACATGTTTATATTATAGTTATATTTTTTTTTACCTTCCAGCATGTCAGCCAACTATAATTTGAAACTCCCAATTCAAAATAAGAAACAAAATTGTATAAAGGTGGAAGTCCAAGGTTAATGGGCAAGAGAACAGTTTTCATGGAGATAAGATTGCCTCAGTTATGTGATCAAAAGCCATCTTTACAATCATTTCCATGCAGAGACCTGCTGTGATTCCATTTAATCTGATGAATTTCGCAACGCTGAACTGAACAAGAAGCGTGGGGCATTTTAGAAATAGAGACTGAGGAGTTAAGTGTGTCTTCAGGTAAATGTTCTTCAAAGTAGTGTTTGGTCTTGCCCAATAAAGCTTTGCTTTAAATGTTGTTTTAATTGAAACTTTTAATCCAAATCATGTCTGAGGGTTGTTAAATGTTACTTTTTTGCATCAATTCTGGTTTTCTTAATATTCCTTTTTGTGCTACATATTGTTACATTGCCTGGCTCATTATACTGAAAAGAAAGATAAAGTAAGCTATTAACATCCTCAATGGCCGATGAGATGTGATGATATGGAATGTCATTCATTTTTATGAGTTGGCTGTCAGTCTGGGTTGCTATAAACTCCTAATTCCTCCTGGGCCAGATGCCATGCCTAGTGCCATGATAAAATCCTTAAGAAAATTCCAATAATTATACATTAAAGCAAAATTAGTAGAGCTTTTATGAAATGCCCCTGAAAATTCAAGTGGCAGTGAGCAGGACTTGCTTTACAATGTGGCCATTGTTTGCTATGCGACCCCATGTCTTCATAATGCCACTGCTGTTTTCTTTCCAGATAAACGAGAGAGTTTAAGTTACCTGGGGAGTTGGCTGCAGAGTCTGTTTCTTCAAGACCCAGAGAAGGTGAGATGATAAAACAATGTTATTCCTTCACCATATTTACCTCACATCATTGCATTATGTCATTTGTCAGAAACTCCCAAAAGTTGTCATTTGAATAGAAAAAAAAAAACTAGTTAAGTATTTGAAAAAGAAAGGACATACTGAGATTTCCATGCCATTTCCATTCGCAGTAAATGAATGCTATGCACCCTTCAGCTTTTCCTCCCAAAACATAGAACACGAGGAAATCTCTCCTGGTACAAATAATGCTGCATGACTTAAGTATATGTAACCCAAAGACGCAAAGTGTCATTTAAAAGTCAGGAGTGTATACTGAGAGGTCTGTGGAGCATTCTTGCTTAGCTAACTATAAAATAGGAAGCTGCAAAGACAGGGAATGTTGAAACTTAAACGGATGATAAAGTTCATGATGCCAAGTGGGACTGGGGAGAACACATAGTGGAGAATGGTGTTCCATTGCAGTCCGTCATTGCTGCTCTATTCTGGGACAGAAGTGTCTTGAAGATACAAACATGGTTCCTTTTCTAACTCTGTTTAACTTTCTTTTGTGTTAGTAAGATGCAATACATAATCAAAAGAAATCTGATAAAGTGCTGAGATGCCCATGCAATATGATATAAGCAGGGTGCAGAAAAGTCACAGGCTCACCACTGTGAGATTTCGGGCATCCTGGATTTTAGAATGTTTGATATGGCTCCCTGTGTTTTATTCATCAATTCTTTTGCCTAGTACCATACTAGTATATTTTTCTTGACTTACAATGGATGGTTAGTGGTATCTTGTATTTTTCTGATAGACTCCACAATGTCCATTCTTTCTGATCACCATTATTGCCATTCTCTGGCTTTCACCTGTTGAATCTTGTTGAGACTGGTTTTGGTATAGGTAACTCTCTTAAATGGACTCAGTGAACTGCAGGTTCACTTGTTGTCTGCAAGTCTTCAGTCTTAGAATAGATATGTTGTTTGTGTCCAGCACTTTGCTTCCTACATGGAAACAAAACATACCTCAAGTTGCTTTCTTTTCATCTCCCATTACATGGAACTAAGGTTTGCACAACTTGACAAAGAAAACAAAGAAATTAAAATAATATTTTTACATACAAATACATGTTTCTGAGTACATGTTCACTTTATTCCAGCATCTTCTTGAATATGACTTGATGTGTATCCAATCACTTACTAATTCATTTAACAATATTCATACTATATATAAAACCCTTTATAATTTATAGATTATATAATTATCTTTCTGGGAAATTGCAAAAGACTAAGAAGAAAATTTAGTCATTTGGCTAGTGGCTATATTAACACATTAAGATTATTTTCATATTAAAATTGGTTTCCCACATTAGAAATATTTAAATGATATGCAGGAGCAATCTTCTTCACAGGAACCACACTGATTATACAGTATTTATAAGTAAATATAACAGCAAATATAAATAAACCACATCAAATAAAGAAAAATTTTGACATACATTAAATGAATCCCAAGTAACTAAAAGCCACAATTGTGCTCCAAATGAAGAATATTTAAGATTTAAGAGATTTTTTACTCTTCCAAAACATATTTATAAATTAATAGCATCGTCTCTAAGTCATGGAGCAATTTTTACAGCAACCTGATAAATAACCTGTCATGGGATCAAGGAAATAATAAAATATTAGTCAATTAATCAACTTGCCATCAAGGTAGCTAAGATTAAATTTTCTATATAAATTGAATGAATTGAAACAAACATATATACTTGAATGGGTGAAGAATTAAGACTATAAATAAGTTGGTATAATAAGTTAATGGCAAAAATGTAGATACCTTGAAAGATCCTATCTTTGTAATCATTTGTTAAATTTAGGATTATATTTTTACCTCCCACTTTATGAAGAAATAATTTCACAAGGAATGAAAGATTTAAACCTGAAAACAAAACGTTCAGAGGAACAGCTTATGTATTGTATGAATAATGGATTCTAAAGGCTTGACATTGAGCATAGAAGTTATGCAATAAAAGGATCAATACCTTAAGAACAAAAGCAATAGAAAATTATGCACACATATATGTCACATTAAGGAACTCATAACTTAACCAAATGGTGATCAACCAAATAGGAAATCTATAAAATGTATAAATGAATAATTTATGGAGAAAGAAATGAAATTGACAGGTAATATATTTTTTTATTTTAATTTTTATTGTACTTTATTGTATTTGTGTGGATGTTTTGTCTTCATGAATATCTATGTACTACACATGCCAGTGTCCATGGAGGCCATAAAAGTGTTGTATTCCCTTAGAACTGGACTTACTGGTTATGAGTCACCATGTAGGTTCTAGGAAACAAACTTAGCTCCTCTGTAAGAGCAGACAGTTCTTTAATCACCAAGACATCCTTCTAGCCCTAGGAAATATATTGCAAAATCTTATTTCTTGTAATAAATGCAATGTCAACTAAAATGTATATTTATATCTTTTTTGAATTTTATCATTTTATTTTATGTGTATAGGTATTTTGACTGCATGTATGTCTGTGTACTATGCATGTGCCTAGTAGTTAAGGAGGTCAAAAAAGGGCATCTGACTCTCGAGAATTTGGTAATATAGTTGTTTGTAAGCCACTATGTGGCTGCTAGGAATGAAACTCATATTCTCTAGAAGAGCAGTCAGTGATCTTAACTGTCAAGCTGTCTCTCTATCCCCTTTCATATCTTTTATAATAATCACACTGCTATGGTATTTAGAAACAAGTCCCTTGCTTAGATTTTGGGGGAAATGCACTTTAGCACATTGATGATAGTAGTACTCTGATATGACATGACTAGTATATAGTAACTTAGAAGTGTGTATACCATAGAAAACCATGTTTTGCCAGAACTTCAAAATAATTTTAACAATAGCAATAATCAACATCCGAATGTTCCTTTCTTTGCTATGTTGGTGTGGAGCCACCAGCTTTGTGCTTTCCCCACATTTCTTCCACTCAAGGAAAAGAATAGAGAGAGGCACCGGGTTGCCAATCACCCAACATGGAACACTGCAGAGTCTTGGGCACTGCTGCACCAGAAGCTACAGGCACCACTCCTAGAGCTGGCATCAGTGCATGATGTCAAAGGAAGCAGAGGTGTGCAGGATGGCGTCATGTTGCTGGGCAAGTGACACTGTCATTGGCAGTCTTGTCTTCATTATAATAATTAGTTTTCCTGTGTATCACTGTATACTGTACTGATTGTTTTAATAGCTTCACTCTCTGGTGGTGTGAGAGATCTAAAGAAAGCAATTGGCATAAAAAAGATGCATTTTGGCTCATGGTCTAAGGGGAAGCAGTCCATCATGGTAGGTGTCTGCCATGATGTTAAGAGTAGTTCATGGGGAAGCATATTGCTCACATCTTGGCAGAGGAGATGTAGAAACTGGATAAACATTGAAGCAGGTTAAAGACCCACTCTGAGACACTCACTTCACCCAGAGCCCATGCCCTTAAAGTTTCTCAGTCTTTCTTAACAATACTACCACCTCAGGGTAGAAGCCTTCAAATACATGAGCCCATGTGGGACATTTCACATCCACAACATTACTTATCTCATAGTCCGCTTAGGAGAGAAAAGGTATAGAATATGAAGAATTAGGTACTTTCTCCATAGTCATGTAGCTAGTCAAGCAATGAAGGCAATTGGCAGAAGCCCTTAATGTTTGCAGTATAGCACACAAATACTAGCATGCTGAGATTTCATTTTCACTTGTGCTGATGATGTTTCTAATTTTCCATTTACTTTGCTTTAACTCTGTGGCTGTTCAAGAGTATGTTGTTTTCTTTTCATGCATTTATAACCGACTTTGTTTCTTCTTTTTAGATATTGATTTCTTGTTGAACTCTATTATAGTTGGAAACCACACTTGGAGTGATCCCAGTTTTCTCAAATCAGTTAAGATGGGTTTTATTACCCAGGGCATCATCCTGGAGAGCAACCAGTGTGTGCTTGAAATGAAGGTATACTCTCCTGATGTTTTGCATATATCTTTTTGGTCCATTTGTTATATAGTGTGGTTCAAGCTGTGTTTGTATTGATTTCCTGTCTGAACCATGTTGTCAATTATCTTACATGGGATATTGCTGTCTCCTCCTATTACTGTTTATTTTTTTTTTACTGTATCGCTTTTAGCACTGTCAGTGTTTGCTTTGTATATATACTTGCTTTGGTATTAACTGCATATATATTGTTTGTTATATACTCTTGTTGAAGGTCTTATTTTATTGGGATGTAATGATCTTCCTTGTGCCTTCTAATAGTTCCTGACTTGAGTTGGTAATGTCTGATTGAAGCTCAGCCTCTTCCTCCTGCTGTTGATCACCACTTACTTATGTTGGATTTCTTCTTGCCATTTACATTCAGTCTGTGCACACTAGAAAAGAAGCAGTTGGGATCTTTCTTTACAGCTCAGCCTTCTCCTTTATGTCTTATGGCTGTTAATTTTCATTCTTTACCATCTGAAGAATTTATTCCCAGGTAAAGCCTACTTTGCCATTTCCAGAACTGCTTTCTCTTTTAAATTCTTTTGTTCCAGTCTAATACTCTTGTGTCATCCTTTCAGATCCACTTTGATTATTTTCTTTGTCTTTTTGTACCTACCAGAGGTTCTTTCTTGTGCTCAACTCTAGAATGTCACAAAACCTCTCACTTATGGGCTCACTTTTTGAGATGACAATTTATTCCATTTGTGTACAATAATTGCCTGCTTTACCCTCACTCCAACTTGATGTTATAGTTATCAGATTCATATCTTGTTATTTTCTGTATCAATCAACCAGTTTTTGGGGTTAGTTTTCTTTAATATTTTTATCTATTAATGTTTATTCCTCAGTTAAAAGTGATTTGCATACAACCTTTTCAGTGTTCTATTGGGCTTTTCTCATCTGCGCATTCATGTCCACTATACTTGCGTCTCGGATCCTTTCATGTTGCTGTTTACTGCCCTTGGTTTTTATTTGAACACTTTCTGTTAACATTTCTTCTGAGGCAGGTCTAGTTGAAAAAGAAAAACGAAAAGGTCCCTCAGTTTTTGTCTATGAAAATACTTGTCTCTTTGATTTTTAAAGCACATTTCTTTCCTTGCCAAGTATGGTGTTCTTGGTTGATATTTTATTTTTCTATTTGACTTTGAAGACATCATTCCACTTCATCCCAGGCAGCAAGGTTTTTGCTGATGAAGGTCTACTGCAAGGGAATGGAAGTGGAATGAGTTGCTTTAATTCCACTTTCACAGTTCTGTCCTTGACATTTGGCAATTAATTTGTCCCCACTATAGACAGATATAGGCTCCATATACAAGGAATCATCTTGTCTTCCTAAAGGTGAATAACACATTTTTTCCATGAAGTTGGGTAGTTTGGGGGCAGGATTTGGTTAGCCAAGCCTCTGGTGCTTTTCTTTATCTCTGATCCTCCTAGGTCTTCTGAAATGTGTATGTCTATATGGTTATGGCATGACACATGTCCCAGTAGTTTATTCTTCCCTTTGTTATTCTGTCTTTATTGTTTATCTTCTCATCTTGATGCTTCTCCATCACTGATTTATGGTGGAGATGCTGTGGTACTCTCTTTATGTGTTGCATTCCTCAGCTCTGAAACCCTCCTTGGTTGATGTTTTAAGCTCAGTTTGTCAGGTTTAGTGGCTAATGCCTTTGCCCACTGAGCCAAGTCTCTGATCCTAGGCATTGGTTTCTTAATAAACAACTAACTCGAAATTATTTTGTCTCTTTGTTGATATCACATGTGTGATTCTATAATTTTGTTGCAATATACATACACGTGAGGAAGTAATTTGTGCCTGTATTTGAAGATCACCTTTAACAGAAAAGCTTGCCTAGACATTCTGGGTAGCTGGTCTTGAACAATAGGCAGGTTTCTACAGAAAAAGTTTCAGGTGCTTGAAACAATAGGCTACTACCTATATGTCCAGACAGCAAAACTGCCACCAAAATGCCCTAAGCAGCTTAGCACCAGTGGACTTGATACCAGCTTAGACCCCATGAATCTAGAATTCAGGTTTGTGATTCTTGTGCCATGGCACAAGGCTTTACTATGAACTTTGCCTCCATGGTAATTTAGATTTAGTTCCATTGTAAAAGGATGTATGGAGTCATAATTTAAGTGTTATACAATTCACCTGTGAAAATATGGAGTTTGTTGATTCCTTTTGTTATTGTTCATTCACTCTTGACCAGTCAATTTGTGGATATTTTTGTCACTTTAGAAATCATTGACAGGCTCAATTGTCTGATCCCTGACTACTTATCTTGCCCTAAGCAAGTAATGTAATTCATACCAATGCAGACTCACCTGTTCTGGTTGTTTCTTGCAAATGGAATTGTATACTATATTTTCACTTGACACACTGTAGCATGCATTATTCATTTAGTTAGTTTTGTGACTAAATGGTAGATATTTAAGTTATTCTTAAAATTTGACAACTATGGCTCATGGTACCGACAATGTTGTACCAGGTTTCATGTGTATGTATCTTCACTTATCTTGAGTTCTATCTGATAGAATCAGCAGAGGATGTTTGAAGTCCCTGATTTCTTCACATCCTTACATTCTTACATCATGTGACTTGTTCTCTAGTTATCCCAGTTAGTAGACAGTGAAATCTCATGATGGATTTTACTTTTAGTCTCCTGATGATCAATAATTTTGTATGTCTTTTTAAGTACGTGATGGTTGCCTAGCTGTTTTCCTTGGAACAATACCTATTTCAATCCTCTGCCCACTTTTAAAATAGGGTTGTTTGATTTTATTATTAAGTTTTAAAGAGTTATTTATGTGTCCTAGGCCCAGGACCCTTATAAAATTTGTAAATGTTTTCATCAATTATACATGTTGCCCTCTCTGGCTTTTGATGGTGATCACTGAAGTATGACCACTTTACATGCTGACAGAGCTAAGGTTGTCTTTCTTTTCTCCTTACATGATTATGCTTTTGATATTCTATCTAAGAATATATTGCCAAAGAGATAGTCATAGGGAGTTACTTATAAGTTTCCTCTAAGGGTTTTTATATGCTTTCATCTCTTACATTTAGATCTTTGATCTATTTTCTGTGAAGTTTCTCTTAAGTTAAGAGATAGGTGTTCAGTGTCACCTGTGCAAATGTCACTTGCTGTTGTCTCAGAATCTATTGCTGAAGAGACTGTGCTTTTCCTGGTATATAGCCTTGGGACCCCTTTTAAGCATCAGTGGAACATAGACATGTGGCTTTTCATAGATGCTGTGCCTGTGTCTCCAGATATTTTCATGTGGTTTTTATTTTTATATTTTTTAGTCTCTTTATTGACATTCTATATTTAATATGACATTGCCATGCTACCTTACTTTTCTTTTTAATCGCGTTCTTCTTCTAATGCATCTTCCATGGATTTGTTTATTAATCTGACATCTAGTTTCTTTCCTAGGCAACTCCATTCATCTCTTCTTGGCTGAGGTGTGAAGAATAACCTCTGACTTCTTGTGTGTGTCAGATGCCATCTCTCACTCCCAATACTCACCATTAATATTTCTTTCTAGTCTGTTTTTGTCGTAGCTGGCTGGATAGTTCTAGTCAGTACTATATTCCACAGTGCTATGGAATGAAAAAGTGCCATGGTTCTGATGCTGCAACTCATGAATGTTTCCTTGACTTTATCCTAGGCAGCTTTGGATGGAGCTCATTCGCCCAGAGCTCTCTTCACTGTTTCTTTATGTGACAATACTTTGCTATAATGTTTTGCTAATCGACACCCAGTTGCTGTGATATTTTCAGCTATATCATGAGGCATGCATTGTTCTACATACTAAGTCAATAACTTTAGGTCTGCTAAGAAGACTTTCTGTGGAACTAGCAAATAGGATCAGGAGGTAAAGGAAGTAAATATATTTGCCTTGTAAATATCACTGCCTGAGTTTGATCCTTGACACTTACAGTGAAGGGAGAGGACCAACTCTGAAAGTTTTACTCTAACGTCTACACACATGCCATGGAATGCATGTTCCTACATTTACTGCCACGAAATCCGACAACACACACGCATGCATGCAGCCCCCCCCCACACACTTAAAAAAAAAAAAAAAAACCAGTGGACTGCTCTTTGGACTGGAGAGGGAGGGGGAGGGGAGTGGGGCTTGGGGAGTGGGGGGAGGGGGAGGGAAAAGGGAGGCGGGAAGGAGGCAGAAATTTGTAATTAAAAAAAATAAATTAAAAAAAACAAAAAAAGAAAGCTTAAGCAAAGAAAGAAAAAAAAGAAAAAAAAAGCCAGAAATAAATATCTGAAGGATAATACTAAATCTCAAAATGCTTGGGAAAGAACACAGAACTTAGTCAGTTTGGGGTCAAGTGAACATACAGCACAAGTGAACCCGTGCCAGGGATGAGCCAAGAGGGATTTATGGCAATCTGTGCACACCTCTGCAAAGAGAGAGACAGGTTTAATCCAGTTATCTCAGTTTCTACATCAAGGTCGTAGAAATTAAATGCATATTGCCCCCAGTGCTAGCAGAAGGGAGGCAATAATGATAATAACCTGAAATAAGTATAATTGAAAACATAAACAGAATAGAGAAAAGTCAATGAAATGGAACACTGACAAATCTCCAGTAAGAGTGACAAGTTATTAAAGAAAGAAGATAAACACTGGCACTATGAGGAGTGATGGGGGAGCTTCCCCCAGACTGTATAGACACAAAAAGTATAATGGGGAGATTCTATAAACAACTCAATACCTAAATCACTCACTGCTTAGATGGTGCCTTTTCAAAGTTCCATCATGAATCATTGCGACACTGCAGCTCACTCTCGCTGCCTTGTATCTGTAAAAGAATTTGAATTTGAAATTTAACAACCACCAAAAAAGAAATCTTTAGTCCCAGATGGTTCCACTACAGAAATATTCTAAATCTTTAAAATGAACTAAAACAAACTCAACATGTTTGCGAGAATGTAGTAAAGGAGATTCCCCCATCGTTTTTAGAACCAAGTGTGACTGTGAAGCCCACGCCAGAAAAAGACACAACTGCAAAGGAGAAGGACTAAGATAGTCACATATGTGTCTGCAAGGATCTTTAAAATATGTTAGTAAGAGAGTGTGACAATATATAAGCTCATATGAATGGGAGCGTGGACCGTGGCCGTGCTGGGTTTATTCCAGGGATGAAAGGCTGGCTTTATTCTAAAAAATCATTTGGTAATTTCTCCTAAAACTAAACGTGTATTGTATGACCCAGCAGTTGTATCTCCAAGTATTACTACCGCAAGGGAAAGACTCATGTTCACACACACAGAAACAACTGTAGAAAAATTTAAAACAGTTTTCATTGTTTTTGACATAAATGCCCAAGCTGGAAAAAAATCCAGATGCTTCTCAATTTCTGAGTAGTTACAGAAACTGTTGCACATCCATATGTTAAAATGTCACTCTGCAGAAAAGAGGTACAGGCTATTGATTAGACAGCAGCTGGTGTGAAATTCCAGAGCAACACATCACACATATGAAATCCAGCCACTTTTCATCTGCCAAGTTTAGGGTATTTTCCTAAAATCTTCAGCCATACCATTAAGTTATTTAATTTAGTTCTCTTTGTTTCTTTATTTTAAAAAATATTTTAAAATTTTCTGGGTGGTGGTGGCACATGCCTTTTATCCCAGCACTCGGGAAGCAGAAACAGGAGGATCTCTGTGAGTTTGAGGCCAGCATGGTCTACAAGAGCTAGTTCCAGGACAAGCACCAAAGTTACACAGAGAAACCCTGTTTTGAAAAACAAACAAACAAACAAGCAATTTTAAATTTGATTATATTTGTAAGTGTGCCTCTGTGTGGGTATATGCATGTGAGGGCAGGTGCCTGCCGAAGCTAGCAGAGAGTTCAAACCCTGTAGTTAGAGGTGGTTGTAACACACCTTATATTAATATTGGGAAGACACTTGGTCCGCTGTAAGACTTACACCATTCTCAGCTACAGGACTATTTCTGCAGACTTTCCTCTGATTTTCCTTCAATGTGGGTGATTTCATACTAGGAGTTAAATTTCCTCCGTACATTTTTCAGTGACCTATTATTGACCTCTAAAGACTGTACTGATCAGCTGCAGTGTTTGCATAGTTTCTGGATAGTTCCTTCGGATAATGATTTCTACCTTTATCCTATTATCTTTGGTGGATTGTTTTTTGTAAAATGCCCCTTGATACTGGCTGTATAGCATCATCTGTGATCTGTTTAGGAGGAAATTTCCATGTGCTACTGAGAAGAACATGCATCTTACATTTGAAAGTCATCAATTTCTGCAACTGTCTGTGGAATCCATTGGATTCATGAGCAGTTGAGGGCAATAGTTTCTCTTTGATTTGGTTTTAGGTCTGGGTGACTCTTAATTTGGTGACAGGACTTATTGTGGCCATGCATAATTATTATATTTGCATTTATCTGTGCTCATGTCCTCTAGCATTTCTTTATGAAACTGGGTATATGAGCGTTACATATTTCTATATGTTTTCAGCAGCATCTTATTCTTAATGTGCTTGTTCCTTTTATTAACATGAAATAACTTTTTATTTATTATACTTGTAGCTAGATATCTACTTTATCAGATATGAATTTTACCGTTTATATTTAACTTCAAAAAAACAACCACAATGGAGATTAATGAAATAGAATCAGAGAGAAGCAGAACAACAAAATTGTCCAAAGAAAAAAAACAATATTATCAAATTATTGTCTAAACCAACTAGAATGAAGAGATAAAAGATAAATTAATAAAACTTTAGATCAAAATTTAGACATCGTTACAAACAACAGTGGATTTCAAAGAGTTAATAGGGATTAATTGGAGAATGTATTTTCTTGAAGCTCTGTCTTCTAGAAATGACATGGAGATTGTCTTGAATCTGAGCACTAGTTTGTCCATGTGAGATCCTCATAAGATTAAACTTGTTCACATTTCCTTACAGAAGCATAACGGCCCATAGATTTGGAAAGGATAGGATGGGTGGGGGGGGGGGGAGAATGAGGCTAAATGACAGAAACAGTCAGGTGTAGGGGCTCACACCTATATTCCCAGCACTCTTGGAGGCTGAGATAGAGACATCAGTACAGATTTGAGGCCAACTTGAGATATCAAAAGGAAATGATGCTTCAAAAAGTATGGGAGAAGCAAATATGATTGGAATACAATGTAAGAAAACCTTCAAGAATTAATACAAATATTATTCTAAAAATTATAGCAATACATACCTTAGGTACAACTTTTTGTGCTAGAGAAGAGAATAATCATGGTTGAGCAAGAATAAAGACAGGGTTTGTAACAATGATTCAGTCTAGGTGAATATGATAATTAGGGTATATTTTGCCTCTGAAATGTTTAAATTAGGGAAGACTTTTAAACAAGAAATAAAAGAGTCTCTCTCATGGCTGTTTCATGAGGTGGGATCAGTCTAAGTAAATAAAAGCTTAGAAACTGAAATAAAAAAAATGCCCGTATTTCCTTGAGACAAAAGCTGAATAACATAGAAGCAATATGCAGGAAATCATCAGTGATCCATCAGCTCATCTGGACCACCAGGGACAACTGGATATTTTCTGTAGAATATCAGAGGTTAGAAGGCAACAGGACAATGTCAGGCATTCCTGGAAAGATGCGTCCAGTTCTCTGAGGAATAATGGAATCTGCTCACTGTAGAGATAAGAAAGAGGATAACTTAGTAGCACTTTGAGGCATCGGTAGAGTTCTAGTGACTTTGTTGAGCCCCAGTGGCAGGACACAGCTTTACAAGGTGTGAGACTCTGGCTGATCTCAGTGACTTAGATTGGCTTATAAATAGACTAGGTTCATAAATTGGACTGCTCTAAAAGCAATGAAAGGATAAATGAAAGGCAAATAGACAAATAGCAATGTTCAGCTCATTGGATAGGAATTGTGTCTGGATCCTGGTGGAGTCCTAGGGAGAGAATAAAAAGAAAACTAAACTTTGTGTTTTCTGAACCTTTGGGGAAATTGAAAATCTGAACATCAGTTGAACTAAGGGATAAATGTTTATATGCCTACATATGTAGCATGTGTATAGGTGTAGGTCATGAAAATGGAAAAAGGAACATGAAAGGAGAAAAAAACAGTTTTGTAAGGAGAGTTTTCATAGAATATATGTGGCATGAGAGAGGAGGGGAGCTACTCCAGGGTGGTTGAATAAAGAAGAGAGAAGAATGAAAGCGGATGATCTATAAGAGCAAATATATAAAAACACAATAATAAGACCCATTACTTTACATGTAAATTAAAAATAAAGAAACACACAAAAATCTCCCGAATCTAGAAAATGTGGAGAAGGGTGCAGTGAAGGAGCAAGGATGAAAGAAGCAGAGTGGAGGTGGGATATGATCGAAGTACATTTATGCAAGTATGAAGCTCCCATAAGGAAATAATAAAACAGTTTAAAAGCCAGTCACAGTTGTTTAAGTGGAGCAATTTGAAACACAACTTATGAATAATTCCCGGGGGTCAATGCAGGGTGTGTATAGGGTGGAGTTTATGTGTCTACTACCAGAGGAGATTTCTCGTTGCCAGTGTGTTGGCTGTGCTACTGCACTGTGGCTTTGCAAGTATTTTTTTTTTTTGAGTGAGCAAAAGTGCTAGCCAAAGTATAGATGACCTCTCTCTACATTATTTACAGAGATCCATATGCTGATAAGGAAGACATGGAATTGCACCTTAATTCCAGACCTTGAGACAGAGGTGAGATTGCTTCCTGCTTGAAGTCAGCTCTGCCTACATAGAAAAATTCAGACCAGCCAGGTCTACTTAACAAGACCAAGTCTCAAAAAAAAAAAATGAAACAGTTTTAAAAGTAAATGTATGCATAATTATGATATAGGGAAAAGGATTATGCTGTAGCTACATCTGTTTTATAATTTTAATTTAAAAAGTTAATTTAAGGCTCATTCCATCTTGCAAGTGGAAAAAATGTAGAGCCTGAACAGTTATAGAGGATATGCTTTGGGGATGCTAAATTAGATGAGTGAGTCTCCTAATTACTTGTGACTGCAAAAAAAAATTGCAGGATTTCTGATGTTAAAATATTGTTCGTGTACTTATATCTTTTAAACAGCATAAAGCATTTTCTAAGACCCCTTAGATCTGTCAATGATAGTAACAGTAAAATGTTGTATTTCTTTTTTTTCCTTCCATGACACAGGCCTATGGTATATCTGTGAGGTGATATCTATATTTTTTCATGCGATAATGTTCACAGGACAAGCATATAGTCAATCCATTGTAAGTTAGTACTTTAAAATAAGGCTATTATTATAAACTGATACACAAAGAAGTAACCCATAGGTTTCTTAAGCATATACAAATTTCTTTTATACTCCTGTAAAAAGAGCTGTTTTTCTTTTGAATGTTGGACTGTGCTTTTAAATTAAAAATAACCCCCATCTGTGTTTCAGCCTTTCTGAACGCTGAAATGCTGAGGGACTTCTGTGTGAATGTCTGGAATAGATTTACTACATCATTTGCTCTGGCAGCAATGAGGGAGGAGGTAGTAAAAATCTATCTGCACAGAAGTTCCAGAAAATCTGATTATGAGGCTGTCCTATTTTTTTTCAACTTGACATGTTAGAGTCATCGAGGAAGAGGAACCTCAATGGAAAAAATGCCTCCATCAGATAGCCTGTAGGGAAGTCGATAAAGTATTTTTGATTAATTATTGATATTGGAAAGCCAAGTCTACTGGAGGCCATGCCATGCATTGACCTTTGGTATAGGAAAATATAACGAAACCATTGATAGTAAGACAGCTGAGAACGTCAAGGCGAGCAAGTCAGTAAGCAATGTTCCTCTGTGGCTTCTGCTTCAGTTTTAATCCTCTTTCCTGCCCTAACTTCCTGCAGTGATAGGGTATGACCTGAAAGTTGTAAGATGAACTAACTGTTTCATCCCAAGTTGCTTTTGGTAGTGGTATTTTATCATAAAAACAGGGAAGTAACTAAGACACCCAGCTAGAAGAAACTGGCATGCCACAACTTGGTCAAACATACCATGGTTACCTACATGTCCACAGTGAGAATGAGTGTTGAGCTGTTCCAGATAATTTTGAAATCACAAGAACAAATTTGCATGTCTGTCCTAGGATTTTCATAAACTTGTATTATAAGGGTCCAGGCCATGAAATAAGAACCCTGCCAATGCCTTTGACATTCATCTTAGTGAGAAAGCAATGTTATATTATTTCACTGAAGGAAATGCTTTCCTATTACATATTAAAACTCTGGTGTGGAATTCCTCTCTGTATGCTATAAATATGTTTTATCACCATTGGTTAATAAAGAAGCTACTTTGACTGATGGCAGGTCAGAATGTAAGTAGGCTTAAGATGTAAGAGCTAGATAGAAATACATCTGAGCCGTGAGCCAAACAGTGTTGTACTTAGTACAGTTTCTGTGCTATTATTCATGTCTGGGCAGCTGGGAAACTAACACGCAGTCTCCTTTTACAAAGTTCGCATGTGTTAAGGCGCCAAAATATTGTTAAAATTACAAACAATGCAACAGAAGAAATAATAACAAAACTGAGATAATCTTGATTAATTTGTGTGATGTTCTGATTTTTCATGTTCTCTATTTTAATTTCTCCAAGGACTCATGACTTTCCAGATTTGAGTTAACAATCAGAGATACATCCATTAAATCTTTGAAATCCATCATATCTTTTACACTATACACAAATAGTCTCAAAACCAATGATTTGCCACAGTATCTAGGTCATTCTCCTGGCATACTATTGGGATGTGGTCCTTTGCTTGGACAGCACTGGCTTCAGACTGACATTTGAGGTCAGGACTGTCCACATCTCCTGACATGTTCATCACTTCTCTGCTGCACTTGTTATTGCCTTGGTATAATATTGAGTGGTAGGGTAGTGGTGAAGTCTACCTGCCTTGCTCACTCTCTCTGATGAATAAAAATCCTACATTTGCCATTCAGGATGGCATCTTTGATAGAAGCACTTCCAGAGGATGAGATGTTTTCCTTCTCTGTTTGCTGAACTTCTGTAGTAGAAGCTGAATTTGATGAGAGGCTTATGGTGTGTTCGAATAGGATTCCTTTCTTTTGCTTTTCTTTACCTTGTCACATGATAAATTGAACATTATTGAAATTTGAGCAGGACTTGCCTAAGATGGTCAGTGATATTGCTCATAATTTATATGAATTACAAGTTGTTACGTGAGGTTGAGTTTGTGTTAATAATGACATATTCATCTTAGTTTTGCTTCTTTTTGAGTTCTTATTGGCTTTTCCCTCATTTGTGCCATCCTCAAGAAATGAGTTAGTGTTTCTGTCTCTCTCTTAGTTTTCCCTCATTTTTCTCTCTCTATTTTTACATAACTTTTATTTCACTTTTAAAATAGAAAGATTTTAAAAAGATATCCATCTGGAAAATGTGCTATATTTGAAGTGGTATTTTAAGTATAATTTATTTTTTTAAGTAAAATACACAATTCAGATTTTCTACTTTTTGTGTGCCTGTTTTATAGATTTGGTATTATGAGGGAAGTTTGTTAAATTCCTTGGTTAAGTTTCTTCAGATGTTGCCCTTGTCTTTTTTTTTTTTTTGGATTTTTCGAGACAGGGTTTCTCCGTAGCTTTTTGGTTCCTGTCCTGGAACTAGCTCTTGTAGACCAGGCTGGCCTCGAACTCACAGAGATCCGCCTGCCTCTGCCTCCCGAGTGCTGGGATTAAAGGCGTGCGCCACCACCGCCCGGCTGCCCTTGTCTTTTTAATGCCATTAGAATCCAAGAATTTCATATTTTGTTTTTCTAAGAATCTCATATTTTGTTTTTCTTTGTTTTCCTCCTTGTTATTCAGAATCTGCATTTTGTTTTCTTCATAGCCTTGTTAGATGACTTAGTCTTACACTAGATGACTATTCTCATACTGGATGACTATGTCTTACATTGGACTTCTTAAAGTAATAAACCTCTCATTAATTTCTTTTTGTATTTTTTTATTTTATGTATATATATGTGTGTGTGTGTGTGTGTGTATGTTTTGCCTGCTTGTATGTAAGTGTACAATCATATACCTAGGAAGCCAGAAGAGTGTTCTGGAAAGTTATGAGTGGTTGTGAGTCACCATGTAGGTGTTGGTAATCCAACCAACCCAGGAGCTTTTTAAGAATAGCCATTGTCCTTGATGTGAGGGTGATCTGCATGTAACATCTGTTACCCCATTGATTGCCAGAGTTGATTTGGCTAATCTGGCTGGCTAGGTATGTGTCCCCTTCCTCCCTCACCATTCCTTGTGTCCCTCCTGAAGCTGCATGCTCAGTTGAAGATGTCTTTCCCTGAATAGAGGAGGACCAGTCTTCAGTTAAGGGTATACCAGTAGCTGTGCTCCACTGCTAGAACCTCCAACAAGCTCTCAAGAGTAGCCATTGTTCTTAACCACTAAACCATCTCTCCCCTGCCGTGGAATAATCCTCTTGTCCACTCTAAACTTTTGCCACTAGAATTGGTTTAGTAAAACATTGATTGATCAGTTTCCAGGCAAACATGATGATGGGAAGATAAAGCATGGAGTTCTGAGTCATTGGCAGAGGCAGAGAAAGCAAGATGGATATACCGTGTTAAGAAAAGGTAGCACTATGTGGCAGAGTGTAAATAAGGAATATGGGTTAAATTAACATGGAAGAGCGAGTTAATAATAAGCCCGAGCTATTGGCTGAGAATTTATAATTAATATTAACCCTCTGTGTTACGGTAATTTGGGAAGTGGCTGCCTATTACTTGGGATCAAGTGACTTTGAGAAAGAAACTTTTGCATACACCAGCACTTAATTTTTTAATTATACAATTGTTTTTTCACTGTTAGATATTATTATCTTCTTATTTCCATCTATGAATTTTCTCCCAGTTTGATGTTAAGCTCTTCTGTAATTATTTTGATATGGCTAGTGATGTCAGTTTCCACTCCTTATTTTCTACATCTTAACTTCTACATTTCTGTCCAAGCAGTAATATCACTCAGTTTTTTTTTTAGTGTTACATTAGAATTATCATTCAGTGAAAGTATTTTGAATACCTTACATATTGTTTACATTAGCTCTTGTGTTATTTAGAAGTGTGCAGTATTACGTACAAACATCTGAACATCTTATAGATGGATTTTTATTAACATATTTTTGACTCCATTTTTTCCTTTGGTCAGAAAGCAATACTAAGCTATTTGCTGTTTAATTCATGCTCTAAAATGTCATGTTAGTGATGGTAGAGCCCTGATAATCAAGAAAACTTGCCTGTCAAGGCTGTCTGAGAGAAATACAGAGGACAAAGACATTCCCGCCCGAAAACATGCCTCTCAAGATGGAGCTCTATTGGGGCACTGCTGGGACATGGTAAGAGCAGTGCTTCACAAGGAAAGGAGATGTGCTGATAAGTACGGAGAAAATAATATCGGGGCAAAATCCACTGATAAAACTTACTCTATGTGCAAATTCAGAATACCTTGACACCACAAGAATAGACCATGAACTGTTAGGGAATTCAGAATAAAGACTAAAAGTCAAAATAATTAAAAATAATAACTGCATAAATATGTTGAGATCACAATGCAGAAAACGTGAAATTGGCTATTAAATATTAAAAACTTTGAGAAGAATGGAGAATATGGGTAGAGATTTTTTTACTGTATTTATCTGTTGTTTGTTTCCTATCTTTATGATAATGCTAAGTTACCATCATTTCAAAATATCATTTCCATAATATAATGCTATAATGATATTATTATGTGTATTATACACAATGTGAAATCATAGTAAGAAGATATTTTCATAATTTATATAAGGTAGCAGAGAGGCCAAACTCTTTAATATTTAATAAATTTAATATATAAATATAATAGGCAAATAAATAAAAATCAAAACAACTACCAAATTTAATTACTTTAAGAAGAAAGGAAGACTGTAAGAGGAGGAGAAGAAAGAAAAGACCCTCAATAAATTTAGAAAACAAATTGCAAAGTGGTTGGACAAAGACCTTATCTGTTCTATCTATTATCTTGAATGTAATAGGTTAAATTGTCCAGCTAAAAGAGACAGTGATTGAATGGGCTTAAGAAATAGAACTCTGCTTTAGCCTGCTTACCGGAAACTCTTTATCTCACAGGACACTCACAGGCTGAGAGCAATATTTTGGAAAAGATATTTTATATAAATTAAATCCAAATGAAAGCAGGAGTAACTAAAGTTTGTTAAATAAATGACTTCTAATTCAAAGCAGTGATAATCAACAAGGAAGGCTATTACATAAAGATGGAAAGGTCAGTTTAACAAGGTGAAATTTAAAAAAAAGAAACAGAAAAGAACCAATATCAAAGCCCAGATAAGTAAGGAAAGTAACACTTAAAGGGAGAGATAGATGCTATCAAAGAAAGAGTTGGAAATTTTAACATTCAAAATTTAGGAATAGACCAACCTGTCAGTCAGAAACCTAAGCAATTCATGCAGTCAAATCACACCCAAGAAAAAATGTACCTAACAGATACCCACAGGTCATTCCATCAACCAGCAATAGAATACACAGTATCCTCATCAACATGAGAAGAAACTTTCTCCAAAGCAGAGTAAAGGGGAAGCAAGAAACCAGTCTCAATTAATTGTTTTGAAATGGAAACCATCTTTCTCTTCTATGAGTTTAGTGTGGCTGACTTTATGCTGAGGTCTTTGATCCATTTGGATTTGAGTTTTGTGGATGGTGATAGATATGGATCTATTTTTATTCTTCTACAGGTTGATATCCAGTCAGGATATCACCATTTGTTAAATATGTTTTCTTTTTTCCATTTTATATTTTTTGCTTCTCTGTCAAAAATCAGGTGATCAAATGATGCCAGACGTCAAAAAATAATCCCACACCAGTCCAGAATTATGAAGAATAAAGGGTTATTTATAACAGTCTCTGTGTAAACAGGAACAGAGTCTGCGACCCGGAAACAAGAGAGCAAGAGCATGCTTTACAGCTGCTTTTACAGTATAAGAGACCATGCCCAAGTGGGCTGGTATCTTAAAGGTGATTGGCTGAAGGAGTGGAATGTGCTCCCATAGCACCTCCCTTTTTTGTTTATATAAGAGTGTTCCAAACCAATACAAAACTATATACAATAGGAACAGATATCAAGTATAATTAGAATTACAATCAGCATAAACAACATTAAGCAGGAAACGTATGCTGAATGGTTTTTTTTTTTTTTTTGAGGTGTACATTGCTTCACACTTTATTTTTTTATTTATTTTTTATTAATTAATTAATTTATTTATTAAAGATTTCTGCCTCCTCCCCACCACCACCTCCCGTTTCCCTCCCCCTCCCCCAAGCAAGTCCCCCTCCCTCGTCAGCCCAAAGAGCAATCAGGGTTCCCTGCTCTGTGGGAAGTCCAAGGACCACCCACCTCCATCCAGATCTAGTAAGGTGGGCATCCAAACTGCCTAGGCTCCCACAAAGCCAGTAAGTGCAGTAGGATCAATAACCCATTGCCACTGTTCTTGAGTTCTCAGTAGTCCTCATTGTCCATTATGCTCAGCGAGTCCGGTTTTATCCCATGCTTTTTCAGACCCAGGCCAGCTGGCCTTGGTGAGTTCCTGGTAGAACATCCCCATTGTCTCAGTGTGTGGGTGCACCCCTCGTGGTCCTGAGTTTCTTGCTCGTGCTCTATCTCCTTCTGCTCCTGATTTGGACCTTGGGATTTCAGTCTGGTGCTCCAATGTGGGTCTCTGTCTCTGACTCCTTTCATCGCCTGATGAAGTTTAATATTCAGGAGGATGCCTATATGTTTTTCTTTGGGTTCACCTTCTTATTTAGCTTCTCTAGGATCATGAATTATAGTCTCAATGTCCTTTATTTATGGCTAGAAACCAAATATGAGTGAGTACATCCCATGTTCCTCTTTTTGGGTCTGGCTTACCTCACTCAGGATAGTGTTTTCTATTTCCATCCATTTGCATGCAAAATTCAAGAAGTCATTGATTTTTACTGCTGAGTAGTACTCTAATATGTATATATTCCATACTTTCTTCATCCATTCTTCCATTGAAGGGCATCTAGGTTGTTTCCAGGTTCTGGCTATTACAAACAATGCTGCTATGAACATAGTTGAGCATATGCTTTTGTTGTATGATAAGGCATCTCTTGGGTATATTCCCAAGATTAAGAAACATTCTATCCTAAGGAGTCTAAGTCTTGTATAGCAAATGGTTTGGCTAGATAATAAGAGAACAATAATTACTGCTATCTAATCTTTAACCCCATTGGAGGCCTGAGAAGGGAGATACTATTACTTGAGCAGGCAGAAAGTACAATCAAGCAGCTTCCAAAGTGAGTAATATATGACGGAGACAATTAGCTACCTGGGCAATCACACAAGGTCTCATTTGCAGCGATGAAACAACCAACTTTGGCTAAGGCCTAGCATAATTGACAGACCATTTCCAGAGCAGGAAATTTTTCAGAACCGTCTTACCCTATCTTGGCAAGATTTGACAGTGTTTTTTCTTGTGTCCTGCTATCTGGGCCTTCCATTTGGTTCCTTTGGGTCTCCTGTATGTTTTTAGGCCATTACCAGGCTGTTTTTACTACTGTAGCTCTGCAATAGAGTTTGAAGTCAGGGATTGTGATGCCTCCAAAAGTTCCTTTATTGTACAGGATCATTTTGGATATTCTAGAATTTTTGCTTTTCCATATGAAGTTGAGTATCATTCTTTACACAGACACTGAGAGAAACAATTAATAAATGGAGCCTTCTGAAACTGAAAAGCTTCTGAAAAGCAAAAGACACAGTTAACAAGACGAAACAGCAGCCTACAGAATAGGAAAAGATCTTCACCAACCCCACATCAGACAGAGGCCTTATCTCCAAAATATACAGAGAATTCAAGAAATTGGTCATCAAAAGAACAAATAATCCAATAAAAAATGGAATACAGACCTAAACAGAGAACTCTCAACAAAGGAATCTAAAATGCCTGGAAGACACTTAAGGAAATGCTCAACATCCTTAGCCATCAGAGAAATGCAAATCAAAACAACTTTGAGATTCTATCTTACACCTATAAGAATGGCCAAGATTAAAAACACCAATGACAACTTATGCTGGAGAGGATGTGGGGTAAAGTAATATCCCTCCATTACTGGTGGGAGTGCAAACTGGTACAGTCACTTTGGATATCATTATGGGCATTTCTCAGAAAATTAGGAAACAACCTTCTTCAAGATCCAGCAATACCACTTTTGGGTATATACCCAAAGGATGCCCAATTCTACTCCAAGGAAATATACTCAACTATGTTCATAGCAGCATTGTTTGTCATAGCCAGAACCTAGAAACAACCTAAATGCCCCTTGACTGAAGAATTGGTAAGGAAAATGTGGTACATTTACACAATGGAGTACAACACAGCAGAAAAAAAAATGATGACTTAAAATTTTCAGGCAAATGGATGGATCTAGAAAACATCATATTGAGTGAGGTAATCCAGACCCAGAAAGACAAATATGACATGTATTCACTCATAAGTGACTTTTAAACATAAAGCAAAGAAAACAGCATACAAATCACAATACCAGAGAACCTAGACAACAATGAGGACCCTATGAGAGACATGAATCTAATCTACATGGGAAGTAGAAAAAGACAAGACCTCTTGAGTATATTGGGAACATGGGGACCGTGGGAGAGAGTTAAAGGGAAGGAGAGAAGAAGGGAGGGCAGCAAAGAAAAATATATAGCTCAATAAAATCAATTAAAAAAAGAAATAGAAACGATCTGGTAGTGCAGTTAGTCGGTTACAGGATAACTTCATTTCAATTCTCCTCACCTATCTTGTAAAGGTTTTACAGTAATAGGCTTCCATATTGCTTTTTTGAAAGATCTTTTGTTCTGTTTATTCCTTTCTATACTCCACAAACTACTTTGTCCTTCCCTTCTCACCCCAATTTAGCCCTTATTGTCCCATTATTCACCCTTTAATCATTTTACCATTGTATTCTATCTCTTCTTCCTTGAAAGTCCCCTTAATCACATAATCACTTGTTAATTTTATGACCTCATGCGTATTCAAAATGAAACACATTTATTTGAAGACTCAAAGCTAACAACTACAAGCAATAGAAAATGTGGCATTTGTCTTTCTAGTCTGGGTTACCTCGCTCAGGAAGATTGCTTCTGGTTCCATTTATTTATTTGTGAATTTTATGATTTTGTTTTTATTAATGTCTAAATAATATTTCATTGCATAAGTATATTACACTTTTATTATTCATTTGTCAGTAGATGGATAATGATAAAACAGCTGTTTCTAGTTCCTGTTATTCATGTTGCAGCAGCAAACATGGGTATAAAAGTATCTCTGGAATAAGTTATAGAGTCCTTTGCATGTTGCTCATGAGTAGTACAGTTGTATCGTGTGGTAACTCTATTTCTAGTTTTTTTGAGGACCCTCCATACTGTTTTCTATAACTGTACTAGTTCATACACCCACCAGCAGTGAATAAGTGTTCTCTTTTAATGGCATCCAAGTCAACATTTGTCCTCAGTTTTGCTTTTAGCTTAGCTATTCTCACTCGGGTAAGATTAAATCTTCATGTAGTTTTAATTTGCATTTTCCCGACAGCTAAGGTTGTTGAACATTTTTAAAAATTCATTTTTAGAGAGCTCTCTGTTTACTTTCATGTCTCATTTTTATTGGGTTGTTTGTTTTCTTAATGTTTAGTTGTCTTGTATTTGAATATTCTAGGTACTAGCAACAGGCTAAAAATAATAAAAATCCAAGTTCAAGAAATGGGTTATTTCTTTTGAATTCTTGGGCAGTGAGGTCTCATAGACCTCCAGGCATTATAGGCTATTGCCAATGCTATTGTTTATACCCCGGAACTTGATGGGAAGGCATCATTGAAGATATTGAACATTTGGGGCTTAAAACCCGAGGAAATCAAGCTGATACTAACCTGGACAGTCATGTCTTCTGGCTAACTTGTAAAGTACTGAGATGTTCTGCACAAGATGTTGGTGAGGAAAGTATTTATTGCTCCTACCCAGCTGAGAACCTGCGAACTAATAATGAGTGGCCTGGGAAAAGAGTTCCCCTGATGCAATATTATCATGGACATCATGAAAGTATCATTAATTTAAGAATGGATTTAAGCCCCACTACACAAGACGAAAACCTTACCTCACACCATTATTGGGTGAACCACCTATGTCTAGATATATCACAGGACATTGAGGAAAGCCTATTTCTTTTCTGTTAAATGGACAAAGTATTAAAGTGACTGTTTATAGCTTATCCTTGTAGATTACTGCATTGCTTAATCCTCTTCAGGGAAACTTATATTCATAATAGATGATGTTTAACACAGAAGTTCACCATTGACCAAGATGATGAGAATAAGAAACTACATAATGCTCAACACCAAATGAACATTATATCATATCCCCTCCTCCTGAGGCTTAGGGATCATTCTGGAAGATGGGGAAGACAGAGTATAAAAGCCAGGAGTTTGGGATGACTAAAAGGAAACCGTGTCTTCCAGACACAACTGGACATACGAAGATACAGCATTTATGACAGTGTGCACAAGACCTGTGTAAGTTCAAGCCATGTCATATGCTAGCATGGAACTTCATATCCTTGTGAAGCTGAGACGTTATTGACAATTGATAGTTGCCGGGAGAGGATGAGTCAAGAGTATAATCTCTAGTAAGTGGACCAAGTTCCAGTAGAACACCATACCTCCAAGAATATATAGACCCCATAAATTGAACTTGATAGACATTTTTTACAAATGACACAACATTGGGTGGATAGGGAAGTCAGGTGGACCAGGGAGTAGTTAGAAGGGGCAGATTAGTATGATGAGAACATATTATTTAAAATTCTTTAAAAATTTAATATCATATATATTTGATATATGTGTGTGTGTGCTGAAATTGTACTAAGTTTCTTTTCTAATAACAATATAATAAAACTAGTAACTTCTAACAAGAAAGAATTGGAAGTGAACAAATACACAAAACCTTACAACATAGTCTTAGAAAAAAATCAGTCTAAGAAAAATAAATCAATAATCACAATTTGTTAAGTCATATGGAAGTAATGACCCAAGACACTGAAATGCAAAGCATACAGCAAAAGTATAGCTAAGGAGGAAGTTTGAAGCAACCCATCACAGAAAAAGTAGAAGTGTCTCAGTAATTTTACTAATGTATATCAGGGAGATCATAAAGCAGGAACCAGTAACACTCAAACTAGTGCAAGGACAGCCACCAACACTAGAGCAGAAAAGCTGATACAGAGAAAAGTAAAGAAGACCAATGAATTAAAGAGCTGATTCTCTGCAAAAAGATAAATGAGGAAACTGTTGGGTAGATGAGGAAACCGAGAGAATACTTAAGTAGATTAGAGATGTAAAAGACTATATTACAGTTGTTGACACAGAAATACAATGGCTCATTAGAGGTTATTCTGTACAACTAGGTGCCAGCATGCTACGCCCTTGGCATGCTACATGGGAGAGAGGGGACACTCTGACTATGCTGCTAAGTGGGCACAGTAACCCACTGTAAATGATTTATCCTTGTAGGTTAAATTTTCTCTTGACAATTCAGAAAAACCACACATTCCTGAACATATAATCTTTACCAAACACAAACCGTAAATCAATAGCCAAAAACATTCAATAAGATTGCATCAGTAATAACAAGTCTCCAACAGGACGCTTCACTGATAAGTTTTGTAAAATATTGAAAGAATTAATTCACCAGTTCGTAATTATTCCATCAATGATGAAGGAAGAATTTTCCAGAAACTTTCTGGGTGATGAGTACCACTGTGATGTTGAAAGCAGAAAGAATATAATATGAGAAAAGAGAAATTAGATGCCATCATCTTGATTAACCCAAATGAGGAAATCGTCAACAAAATATAAGAAAGTGGTATCTATATTGCACATTATAAAAGTTATTTTCAGTGGTCATGTGGGATTCCTAGCAGGGTGCTATGGTGTTGAACATATACAAACCAATGCATGAAATTTGTGGGATCAGAATGGGGGAAATGTACACAATCATCTCACTTGGGAAAAGCCACTGCAGAGAATTCAGTGCCTTTGCAGTATAAAAGGCATAAATAAATGAAGTATAGAGTCCACACAACTCACCACAATAAAATCATATATAGTGAAGAAGAGCAAGCACACTGAATAGAGAAAGGCTGTGTGCTTCTCTCTAGGCTCCAACACAAGCCAAGGATACTCAGGTTCATGGCTTTCCGTTTTCACAGTACTGGAAGTCATGGCCAGAATCATCAGGCAAGACAAAGAAATAAAAGCCATCTATATTGGAAAAGGAGAAGTCAGGTTTTCACTGTTTGTTAATGCCCTGATAGTTATCTTACATACAAAACATCATAAAATTGTTACCATAAATATGAGCAAAAATAAGTATATTTAACAAAGGTACAAGTAGTAAATTCAACATACAAGGACTAATAGCATTGTTGTATAACCAAATCATTTGAAATAGAATTGAAGAAAGCAATCACACATACAATAGATGCACCTTATAAAGGTTATTTTTAGACATCACATAAGATTTGTTATAGAGATGCAGCAAAACTAAATAGTAATACATTTAACCAAATAATAGAAGGATGAATAAAAAAGAAAAATTAGAAAATAAAAACAACCAAAACTGGAGATGATGATGGGCTAGAAGAACTGAGAACATGTAATTGACTCAGTGATCAATACAGTCCCTAACAAAATCCTAATGATGCTCTTCACAGAACAAGAAAAGAAGCACCTAAAAATTTCATGAAATTGCAAACAAAAATAACACAAATAGATACAGTAAGCCTGAGGAAATTCTCTGGCGGTACACCAGAGGGATAGACTAGCTAAGAAGTAAACTCATGAACCAGCATCTACATCATTTTGGAAAAGGTACTGGGAACAGACTAGGAAAAAGGGATGTTTATAATTAGTGCTGTTGAGAAACTTGCACATTCATGTGAAAAAGAATGAAAATGAACTATTGCCTCCTAGAAGTTATAAAACTAAACTCACCAAGTTGCCATGGTATCCATTAAAATTTTAAACTTGAGAGACCCAGGTGTGATGGTCTCACATTAACCTTGGCATTTAGATGGCTGAGACAGTAGGATCACCAGTTTGAGGCCTGTCTGGGATGTATAATGAAATTCTGTCTTATAAAAAGCAAAACTCAGTGCCCAAGAGGTAGCTCAGTTAGTAGAGTGCTTGCCTTGATGCACAAAGCCCTGGGTTTGACTCCCAGCAACATATGGTCCAGGTATGATTTGAACTATATTCCTGTAGCTCCAGAATTTGAGAAGTGGAAGAAGGAAGATCAGAAATTCAAGGTCACTCTGTACTGCAGAAGGAGTGTAAGGACAACCTGGGATACATAAGACCCAATCTCAAAACAACCACAATAAAAACAAATACAAAACCCAAGAACCCCCCCTCCATAAAAAAGCATAAGTTTTCCTCATCTCTATTAAGATACAGTGGTTCCTCGTCAGTATAGCATTGCAGATACTTAAGCAGCGGTCATTTTAACCATAATTTAACATTAACTTATCTTTATTAACATAAACAGTAGTGCCAATGTTTAACTATGGAGCTGTGTTTTTACTGCATGTGTGTAGCATGTGTATTATACAGTGTTTTAACCCATTGGGCATGACGTGTTTCCTGCCAGAAGAATCCACTCAGCCTTTTGGAAGTCTTTGAGGAAGACACAGCAAATGGCGTGTCTTTCCCAACATCGTCATCCTGCCTTTACTTTTTAAGAATATTCTCACTATACACAATTGTCTATTTTGTAAATTATTTTCTCCGAGCACCTTAAATAGATTATTTTTCTTTCCATAATTTTCTGTTTGAGGGGTTGATCTTAGATCTTGTTTGAATTGGGGACTGTGGTTTTTATTGGCCATACAGGAGATTTTGTTCTGAATTTTTAGCCCTTGACTCTATTTTTCCTATACAGCACCTTTTTGTGGTTTCTCAGGGTCAGAAATTGGGGTTCAACTTAAAGATCAAAGCAAAACTGCCAACCACTAGTTCTTACCTCGACCTCAGTCTGAAATGGTGATCCCACCTCCTGGAATCTCAGAAGGAGATTGCATCTGAATGCTGTCTTGGCCTGTCTTATATTCTTCTCTAGGGCTGGGATCAAAGGCATGTACCACAGGAATTAAAGGCATGCATCACCCAATTTCTATGGCAACTGGGGTGGCTACTGGGGTTAAAGGTGTGTATTATTGTGGCTACTGGGATTAATGGTGTGTGCTACCATAACCTGGTCTGTAAGGCTGACCAGTGGGACTGTTTTACTCTCAGAACTTCAGGCAGTCTTTATTTATTAAAATACATTTGAAATGCCATTATAATTTCTTTCTTGTATTTGATTAAGTTACTTAAAACTCAGGTGATGGATTGTTTCTTTTCAAATTTTCAAACTTCTTGGCCAGCATTATTCCCTCTCTTAGTCTGGTACTTTGACAATTGTCTCTGGATTTGAGGCTCCACCTACACGTCCTCCAGTGCATAGTGTGGCTCACAGGCTCTCCTTTCGTTCATTGGTAGAATCTGTCTGAAGCTTTTCTGCATGATACCAGTGTTTCTTTGATGTGGGATTCCCCTCTGTATCTGTGAATACCATTGGCTAATAAAGAAACTTGTTTGGCCTGATAGGGTAGATAGGCAGGGAAAACTAAACTGAATGCTGGGAGAAGGAAGGCAGAGTAAGGGAGAAGTCATGGAGTTGCCTCTGGAGACAGATATGCTGAAACTTTGCTGGTAGGCCATGATGCCATAGTGATGCACAGATTAATGGAGATGGGTTAAATTAAGAAGTAAGAGTTAGCAAATAAGAAGCTAGAGGTAATAGACCAAGCAGTGATTTAAATAATATTGCTTCTGTGTGATTATTTTGGTAGTCTGGGTGGCTGGGAAATGAACAAGCCCCTCACACATTTCTTCATCTGACTCTCCCAGCAACTAGGATGACAATATTTCATTATGTGAAAAAAATGTATAATGAGGGCTGATTTTCTTCTTATTTACTGTATGCTATGGTAGATACTGCTTATCCATCTATGTAAAACTCATTCTGCTATTGGTTTATTGATATTTTTAATTCTAAAATTACTGGATTTTATCAAATAATAATTGAGATAATTTACATTGTCTCTGTTTCTATCTTTAATGTGTCACATTAATATATTTTACATTTTATTTAGTTTTGAATGCATACTATAAAATTCAACTTTTAAAAATATGCAGTTGGGTATTTTCATGTATGAATCATGAGACACAATCATTGCCACTAGTCAACTTGAGAACAGTTACATCTGCTTTAAAAAACCCAACACCATCATCCATCCATTCTGAACATTCCTTCTTCTGAATTCTCAGACCACTAATATGATGTCTGTCTCTAAGCAATTATTTGGCAATTCTAGGGATTTGATTAAAATAGAACCACATTATTGTAATCTTTTGTAATTAGACTTTGTAATTTAATGTAATGTTTTCAAGAGCATTCCATATTGTTACAGTATTAATAGTTCATTACTGTTGATTGCTGAGTAGTCCAGATTATGACTATGACATATTGTATCTATATTTATACCAATCCAAGAGCAATCTGAGTTGTTTTATGGTATATATAAAATGTTGTAATTAATTCTCTCAGGAACACTCACTTGTATGTTTTTGTATAGGAATATATTTTCAAATTTTCCAGGTAATGTATCAAGAAACAGAACTGAAAGTCATATGGTAGCTTTAGTTTTTAATTCTTAGATTCTACTGAGCCGTTAACAGATCGGCTGCAGCATTGTGTTGCAGTCTCATCAGAGATGTGAGAGGGTATTCTTATAGTCTCATCAGCACTTGCTTGACTTTGATTATTGCCCTTCTAGTGGATGTGAAGTAGTATCTCACTGTGGTTTTGATTTGCATTTCCCTGATGACTGACGTTAAGTTTTCCATGTGTTTATTAGTGATTTGTTTATCTTCTTTGCAGAAATGCCCTTCCAAATCCTTTGAACATTTTAAATTGGGTTATTTGTGATTTGTGATTGCATTGATAAATCCTTTCTATGTTTTAGATATCGGTCCTTCATCAGATCTGTGCTTCCCACATACTTTCTCTTATTCTCTATGTTATTTTGCAATTTCTTGACAGTATCCTTTGAAGCATAAATGGTTTTAATGTAGAGGAAATGCAATTTTTTTTGCTCCTTTGATTGTTTGTGCTTTAATGTTTTCTCTAAGGAAAAATTGCTTAAGCCAAATCCACCAACAGTAAATATTATGTTTCAAACTTAAAACTCTTATATAAATATAGTTGTAAAAGATTTTCTTTCAAACAGATACTTTTCTGGGCAATTTGAGGTGATTCTTCTGCACGTGTGTTTCCATGTTATCGTCAACAGCTTTACAAAAGGTGCTTGTTTCACCATGGATGGTTTTAAGACCCTAGTTTAAAAACATGACTATATAGTGTTTCATCTTTTCTGAACTCTTGATTCTATCCTTTGGATAGTCACTTAAATCTGAGCATTATCACAGGCTTGATTGCTTCAGCTTTCAGTGGCTTGAAATAAGAAGTGTGGATTCTCCTACTAGTTTTCATCTCAAACATGTTCCTTCTGTTGTAAGGCACATGTGACTCCTATTCAGCTCCAGACTTCCAGGAGGGCACGAGTTCAGATTAGAGGAATGATTTAGTTGAGATTGAATACTTTCATTTTAGAGATTCCTGGCATCGCACCAAGTCATTTCATTTAATGTGATGTATCTTTTGATTTATTTAGGTCTTCCATTTATTTAAGTGATGTTGTCTAAAAATCTACTACAGATTCACAAAGAAATCATCAATGTTTTTTATTTTTATTATATTTTACATGAAGTTTTCTATAATTTCATTTTCAGAATATTATTCAGATGTAAAAAATGCCCTTATTTTTTCCTTATTACTCTTATAATTAATAAAATTATATAAAATTTATAATTTATATAAACTATTTTAGTTATAATTTTTTTTCAGTAAATTCTACACACAAGATTATGCCATCCTTTGGAACATGGGTGCTTTCCGATTTGTTTTCTTGCTTAGTTGTCCCATGAAGGACCTGCAAGACACAGCTGAATGGAAGTGGCAAGTGGAGACATCTGTGTCTGCTTTACATGGAAGAAACTAACTTGATCCTTTTACCCTATCATGATTTTAGCTCTGGGATTTTTCAGATGTATCCACCATCGGTGACAGTAGGTTCCTGGGTTCCGAGATTCTTTAGTGTCCTCACAAAGAGGTGTTTTATTTATTAGATGACTTCTCTGGTATAGAATTGCAGAGCTCTCAGTAGGCAGTCTGTCTCCATACTTTTCTTGGGAAGCTCTTATATAGAGCTTTGTTAGCTACTTTTTGATTGTTGTGATAATCACCATAACCATTTCAACTTACAGAAGAAATTTATTTGGGCTTATGGTTCCAGAGGGCTAAGAGACCATTATGGCAGGGACTCCTGCAAGCACTCAGCAGGCATGGTAGCAGGAGCAACTGAGAGCGTACATCTTGAACCTCAAGTAGAAAGTAGGGAATATGACCTGGGAATGGCAAGTAGCATTTAAAGCCTCAAAGCCTCTCCCCAGGAATGTTTTTCCTCCAGCAAAGTCATACCTCCAAACAGCGCCACCAGCTGGGGAACCATGAATTCAAACATCTGAATGTATGGTGGGTATTGTCTTCCAAAGTACTACAGAAACCCAGAGTGATGTCCCAAATGTCATCTTCCTGCATCCGTATCTGCCTGCTGCTGAGTTCTGGGATCACATGCATGAGGTACTTGCCAGCTGCTCAGCTTTCGGTGTCTAGTGGTAACCCCTATGCCATCATGCATTCAGAGTCCCTGCTTGGGCCATGCGTCACCTTTGCACAGCTTGTATCAACCCTCCGTAGCTGTTTCCAGGATTCCTGCTTGTTTAATCTAAAGCATTGGTTATAAAAGACTTTAGCATTGGATTTCTTTGCATTTCTAACCCTTGGAAATCACTGTGCACCAGCCCACAAAATCAACTAAGCAGGGCTCATAGGAGATCACAGAGACAGAAGTGATGAGCATGTACTCTGCATGGGGCTGAGCTAGTTCCTCTGCACATAAGTTGTGCTTATGTAGCTGGATGTTCTTGTGGGTCTCCGAAAAGTGGGAGTTAGGGTGTCTTTGACTCCTTTGCCTGCTCTTGAGACCCATAACTCTTTTTCTCCTACTGAGTTGCCTCGTCCAGCCTTGATTTGTGGGTATGTGCCTATTCTTATTGTAACTTGTTATTGCAATGTTTGGTAGATATCCCTGGGAAAACTTTACTGCTTGAAGGGAAATAGAAAAGGAGTGGATCTTGGGGAGAAGGAAGTGGGTGTGGGGAGATTAGGAGAAGTGAAGGAAGGGGAAGCTGTAGCGAAGATGTAGTGTATGAGAAGATAATAAAATAAAATTAAAATTACAGAATTTTAGTGGTTAACAGAAAATAAAATGACTATGCTCTTTCAAGGTGTAAATTAATATTTTCCTTGAATTCTAGACATTTTAAGTGATTGTTTTTAAATCTTTTCTTTCTGTTTTCTTCTCTATGAATCCTGCTCTATAGAGAGCTACTTGTGCTTTCTCATGGGCTGTGGCCTCTAAGACTTTGTTCCTTCATTGTTCCAAATTTTATTTCATTTTGTTCCTTTGGATGATAATCACTTAATTTACCATCCAAAGACTGTATTTTTCCTGTTATCTGCTAGAATATGATGAGTCCTTCCAGGGACCTATTCCTTTGTGATGGTCCATTTCAGCTCCTATATTTCTGGCTGTTTCTGTGTTATAATCTCTACTTCCAAATCTCTTTTATTTGACAAAACACAATTTTCAGATGTTTCTTTAGATTTTGTTTGGTGGTTTTCTGCTCAATGGTATATCTGGCTCTTTAGTATGGTAGTTATCCAGTGACTATGCTATAGCTTTTTTGATTAAATAAATGTTTCTAGGTTTATCAGAAGCTTTGGTTAATGTGAAGAATTTTGTAAACCTTATTATTCATTTTTTATTGTTGCTATTCCTTCGTGCTGTGTTTTTAGACTCTGTCATTTTCATTGGTGGTCCTTCTGATGAATTGTTCCTGCTAGATTTTGTTGCAAACCTGGAAAATGTTGTGGTAGTGTGCGGACTTCTTCATTTCATTTTACTTGTGGTTTTTGGGAATCAGTTTTGGATGTTATTTTTACTTGGCTTGGTAATATTATGATATATTCAATTTGGAAAATAAATAAGTAATAGTTTGAAGCAAGGCTTATCTTGACATCAGTATACATGGAACTTAATTATCAATCTACAGCTCTAGGAACTAAAATGGATATAATTCTCTACAATCATCATTTCATAAGTTCTTTCATTAAATAAAGATTGTTAGTGTTGAGAAACAATCTTTTTTAATTTTTTATTTTATGTGCATTGGGTTTTGCCACTGGTATCTGGTCCCTTGGAACTGGAGTTACAGACAGTTGTGAGCTGTCATGTGGGTGCTGGGAATTGAACCCAGGGTTCTCTGTTAGAGCAGTCATTTCTCTTAACCCCTGAGCCATCTCTCTAACCCAAGAAACATTCTTATTAGATATTCATTTAAATGTTTTTCCACTAACTTATCCAAAGTGTCTTTCTTTATTTAATACTCGAGTCTTCTATAACTTATTAACTTTGCCTGTAGAAAGTTCCCTAGTCCCCTGGTAAGTCATTGACAATAATTAGGACATTTGCTGGTCTGAAACCTTGTATTCAACCACATGTAGACTGAGGCATAGGAGGAGGCTTATGTCTGGACTGGGTACATGTACATGTTTAGGCTTATAATGTTCCCTGAAATAAGTATAAAAACAATTTAATAGAGCATTTACTGTCTATTAGGTATTGTAGAGATGACTTAAAGCCATGGGAGAGCAAGTGTTTGTTCCATGCAGACGCTGAGCCTTTAGTATGAGGAAATGAGCATCTGTGGATTTTATGTTTTTGGGGAGAGGACAGGTAGCTATCATCAATCACATATGTCAGGAGTTGGATGCAATTTCTAGATCTGAATGCATAAAATTGCAGCTCTGACTTTCTAAGTTACCACAAGATCCCCTTTGAAATATTTTCTTATAAGGTGTGTCTATGAAAATTACTTTATCTTAATAATTTTGTGCCATAGAATTTAAAGTTTTGCTGAGAATCGCATTGGTAAAATTAAATTAGTAACATTCTCAGTGCTTACAACCTTCCCTTTTGTGAATGCATTTATGTTTTTGGCCTCTTCTTTTAACAAAGCACGGACTGTTGACTTCACTCAGTGTTGCTAGTGTGAGCAGATAAAACACTCTTTCTCTACAAGATACCTACAGAGTACAAAGGAACAAGATACGTAATATTTTTATTACCTTGAAGTAAGTGCCATATGTTGGATTGCCACATCAAGTTGTTTTTCAAATAAAAATCTTAGAGTAATTATTCACTGAACTTATCCAATAGACCAAAGACAAATAAAAGTATTAGACTTTTCCTTATATTGAACTCTCATAGAAACAAAAGGGTTCCTCTGAACCTGGGTTGCTGTCTTTGAGAAAGAATCACCTGTATTTCTTAGGTATTTTCTTGTTTATGTCTTTGCAATTACTTGGGTTTTGCTTTTGTTCCAAGTTAGGCAGAGCTGACTCTGTAACTTCTTATCAGCCTTTTGTCTTCTGATGCCTTGTTCTCTTTCTAGAGGTCTGAGATTCATCAAAATCAAGATTTAATCACAGGGACTTAGGTAGGACACTCTGTGAGGATTTCATCCATTTGTTACCTGGCCTTGCCAACACATGCAAATCCAACACTGGCTGATGTTCTCAGGTGTCTCACATTCATACCTCAGTTCCTATAAAAACTCTGAAACCCTGAAGATCTCAGTCTTTATATTTATGGGAAGTGTAATATAGTCAATTAAATGTATTACTTTCTCACCGTGTTTTTCGATTTTTAATTCAGAGAAGATTTAAAAAACTTAATTTTTTTCAATAATAGAAATAATTGAATTTTCAGATGCTCTTAAGGAGTAGAAGCAATTGAGACATTTAAAAGCAACATCTCACACTCATCTATAGAGTAAAGAAACAGTACCACAGTACTAATCTTAGGGACTGGAAATCTCTATATAGTATACTTGAGATGTTTACATTCGTGCTTCAGAATAGGCCTTAGAATGAGAGACTGACACTGTGTTAATATTTTTACTCATTTAAAATGTACATAATTACTCTATGGGAAAGGAAGACATGTAAATTAAACAGCTGGTGATTGGAACAGGAAGGATCAGGAGGGAGAGGGGGGGGGAGAGTATTGGGAGAGACAGTTAGATTTGGGAGTTATTTCTGGGTGAGGTAGAAACCTAGTACAATGGAAACTCCCATGAATCTATGCACAAAACCCATTTTTAGTTTATTACTTTATATGTGTGTAATCTGAAAGGTCTATTTATTTCTTAATTTTCTTCTTTTCTTATATTTTTGCTTATTTAATTTTTCATATGACCTTGCACTAGATTTAGATAATTTTAATGACACTAAATTTAAGTATTATACAAAATTTTGCTCATGTGAGAATCATACTCTTTTGATGTTGAAACTGTCTGTTTCAAAACAACTTTTATGAAGTTCAATTGCCCTTACTTTGATGATGAAACAATTTTAAGTTTTATCCACATGGAGTTTACTTTAGATAATAATTTTTTAGAATGTTTATTTTTGTACAAACAGTTTTACTCAACATTTGTTATTGATCTAAATCTATTGCTGTTTAGCTTGTATAGGTTAGGGATTTCTGTGTATCAAGAGGTATCCAATTCTCCTTGAAGAATTCTTCGACTTATTGATCTGTCAGGTGTAGTAGTATCTTCTTTATGATATAAAATACTATTGTCTTGAAATAGTGGCGATTTCATTTTATAACCTCAATAACAAAACCCCCAAGAAAGGTGCTAAACAACAGTAGTAACAAGGATAATCGCGGACCATTTATCACATCACCCTACATCTTGACAGCATCCTCATCCATTAGCGTCCTTAAATGTCAAGCATAGTAAATACTAGCATTGGTTAACCTATTGATCCTGGACTATGAGATTTATGACTTCAGTATTCTTTTTCTATGAATATTGTTCACACACACACACACACACACATGTTTATTTTTCTACTTAAAATAGTAAAAACATGGGGTCAGTGAAATGACTCACTGGTAAGGCCCTTGCGGTCAAGCTTAAAGATCTGAGTTTGAATTCTAGGACCCACATGGTAGATCGAGAATCAATTCTGACAAGTTCTCCAACCTCTTTGCATATACGTTGACATGTCAGTACACAAACACACACCCACACACATATATTAAGAGAATAAACAAATGAACTAAATAATGCAATGAAATTTTAATTGAAATGTTTAATGATAGGGTTTTCTAAAAACATTTTTCCCATCTGTTCATATCCAGAAAATAGGCCCATTTGGCCTTTCCAGACTCATTTTACTATGCTATGATGTATGTTGGTAATATTTTACTCATGATATGTCATTAGTTGTGTGATTAAATACATTGTTTACAGTAATAATCCTTGATATTGTTCATTTTAACTAGTTCACCCCACTTCACATAAGGACTAATATTTTTTATTTTGTGCTTTGGAAAAATTGAATAGCTTTAATTTGTATGGTTAGCCATAGATCCCCCAACTTTATTAACCTGCTACAGCATGCTGCCTTTTAGGTATGGATCATTGATTGCTTTCTCTCTTCTTTCGTGGTCTCTTGTGATTTTCTAATCTTTTACAATAAGTTTATATGAACAGAATACTTCTATGTAGTAGTGATTGATTTATCTGTGTTATTATTCTGTCAAGTGTTTACGGATAAAATTATTAAGAATAAAGTGATCAGGAAGTAGGGATTTGCACGACTATAACATGGTTGTGCCAATTGCATCATGTGTGTCTTTAGGTGCTTTTAATTCCACGTGATCTGTCATAAAATGGAATGAGTCAGTGGTAGCCTTCTGCTCACTGATGTTGGCTGTATGGTTACATTGACTCCTGCCATCTTCACTCTCACATTGTATATGCATTATATATAATATATATATGCCTACTTGATATCTGTATCTGCTACACCTTCATTTTTATGCTCACCCTACATGACAGTGGCTGTGGAGCATTTAGTTCCAGCTTTTAAAAATAACTTATATACATCTAGTCTAGAGGCCATCATCATTTTTTATTATTTATTTGCATCTTATTGGATTTTATTTACAAATCCTGATATTTTATGGTTCTAACTTTTTTATAGATCATGACTTAGAGAACAGTATTTCTGTATAAACTGTGAATGACTTTCTTTACTACATGATTATAAGTAGTTTCCATTTGTTGACATTGTATCTATGTTTGAGTTACATGACCTTTCTGATTTAGTAGGAAATTCATTTGTATATTTTATTTTCTATTATTTAAAGCAGTTTTTAAACTTAAATATATTTTGATCATATTCTCTTTCTCTCCAAAGTTTCTCCAGATCTTCTTCTCCTCCCAACCCACCTAACATTAAGTTCTTTCTTTAAAAACAAGTAAAAACATAATACAGCAACAAAGCACACCAATGTAGAAGGGAGCAGCAGGCCACTTCCCGCCACCCGGGAGGGCTCCCAGCCATCGGCTAGCTTTACACCCGAAATAATTACACAGAAACTGTATTCTTTTAAACACTGCCTGGCCCATTAGTTCCACCCTCTTACTAGCTAACTCTCACATTTTGATTAACCTATTTCTAATAATCTGTGTAGCACCACAAGGTGGTAGCTTACCAGGAAAGATCTTAACCTGTGTCTGTCTCAGAGAGGAGAATCATGGTGACTGACTTCACTGCCTTCTTCCCAGCATCCTGTTCTGTTTACTCCGCCTACCTAATTTTCTGTCCTATTAAAGGGCCAAGGCAGTTTCTTTATTTAACCAATGAAATCAACACAAAACAGAAGACTCTTCCATATCACACCAAGCCTATAAAAAAAATACATCACTCAAAAAGAACAAAAATCAAACAAAACCCATTAAACTGTAACCAAATAAAAAGCACATGCATGCATGCATGTGCACACACACACAAATAAAAAGAAAACAAACAAACAAAAAAAAACCTTTGGAGTCTGTAATTTCATGGTCAATTCTGAACATAAGATTTTGCCATGAAGTGGTTGATATACTCAGTGTCTTTTCATTGGAGAAAACTGATATTCCCTCTCCCAGTTGGTATAGGAGGAATATTCTCTAATGATGGTTGAATAAGGACCTGATCTTTGAGTATAACAGGACCATTTACACTCATTTATCACTACAAGTTTTCTTTTTTTTTGTTACCAATAGTATTTAGTTTCAATCCAAGTTCCTGGGCTGTCCTGTCTCAAGTTCTTGGTCACCCAAGCAATGTCTGATGGTTCTATCTTGCACAGTGGGCCTTAAGTCAGTCGTATTATTGGCTGGTTATTCCCACGAACTTTATTATACAGGTAATACACTCTTGTAGATAAACGGTTTGTGACTGGCTTGGTGTTTATGCTTCTCTTTTGATAGTGTGCAGAGTGCCTTCCTGTAACAAAGATGCTGTGATACAGAGATGGAGGCTCTATGTAGTTTTCAGCTCAGCATCTCCACGTTCAATGCATTGGGCTGTGTTGCTGTCAGTTTGGGCAATAGCTTAGGCTGTTGGAGATTCCCTTGGGACCCCTTTGGCCAACAACACAATTAAATGTTACCCAAATCCTGGAAGCTTTGTTTTGTGACAAGAGATGGACAGTTAGGTCTCTGTCTCCCCATTATTTGGTTTTATTTAGATTGCCTTCATATACGTATATATTTTAGGAAGTTTCTACTTTGTTAGGTTTCCATAGTACCCCCCAAATGCTGTTTAACTTTAGCTGTATCTCCCGTCTTCCCTTCTATCATCTCTTTCCTCTTCCCATTCCCAATTAATCTTCCCATTCCAGACTCACTCATCTACCCATAAATGTCTATTTTGTTTCCTTTTTCCTAATGAGATTTATCTGTTCCTTCTATTCCCCTACCCTATACCTACCCTCTGTGGAACTACAGATTGAGGCTTGGTTATCAATGGCAACAGCTAATGTCCACATGTAAGTGAATACATTTGTCTTTCTGAAGTTGGGATGCCTTACTCAGCATATTTTTTTTTCTAGTTTCATCCATTTGTAGACCAGGCTGGTCTCGAGCTCACAGAGATGATGGAGGAATTACTTTCATTTAATAAAGAAACTGCCTTGGCCCATTTATAGGCCAACCCTTAGGTGGGTGGAGTAAACAGAACAGAATGCTGGGAAAAAGAAGCCGAGTCAGGAGTCGCCATGATTCTCCCACTCCAGACAGACGCAGGTTAAGATCTTTCCTGGTAAGCCAGCTCATGGTACTACACAGAATATTAAAAATGGGTTAGATCAATATGTAAGAGCTAGTCAATAAGAGGCTGAAACTAATGGGCCAGGCAGTGATTAAAAGAATACAGTTTCCGTGTAATTATTTCGGGGCATAAAGCTAGCCATGCGGGCGGTCGGGTGCCTGGGGATGCAGCCCCACCGCTCTTATTACAACACAGAGATCCACCTGCCTCTGCCTACCAAGTGCTGGGATTAAAGGCGTGCGCCACCACTGCCCGGCATATGTCATTCTTTTAATGGCCAAGTAATACTCCGTTGTGTAAATGTACCACATTTTTTTAATCCACTCGTCTGTGAAGGAACATCTAGGTTGTTTCCATTTTCTATCTAGTATGAATCAAGCAGTAATGAATGTGGTTGAGCAATAAGTGTCTTTGTGGTAGAATAAAGTATCCTTTGGGTATATCATTTAGCTGTTTTGAGATGTCTAGTGTTTGATGTATTTATTTTGATATAGTATTTAATTGTTAACTATGATATCATAAAACTCCTTTATTTGTCTACTTCTCATAGCTTATTTTAATTACCACAATATTTTTCTATTTTCTCACCTGCCGTTGTGTGGTTCTACCTTACCTATTTGATCCTGGTTCATTTTGGGCAACCTGCATAAATCCTTATGCTCTCTGGCTGAAGTCAGGTTCAGCCAGTGATGAATTTGGTAAAAAAAATAAATAAATAAAAATAAAATAAAATAAAGGTGTGTGTGTGTGTGTGTGTGTGTGTGTATGTGTGTGTGTGCGCGTGTACAAGTGTATGCTGGATTTTAACACTGCAGCTTTCGTTGTCTTTCCAGCTATGGTTGATAACATGGTTTCAATTCTTCTACTGATTCTTCTAACCCCAAAGCAAGCCTACCTTCAACTTTCCTGACTTGATGGTATACTCTTTCCTGTTGAGTCTGTAACTGATATAGCCATTTAAAGCAATGATATAATCAGAATAAGACCCCTTTCTTTCCACTAAAACAACAACAGATTTTGCTCCTGATTGTTTTAACGTCTCAGTCATATAGCATATGATTGGGTCTCTACTATTTCAGCAATCAGTTTTAACTTTTTTAAAGACTTTAGTCTTATTTTTAGTATTAACATAAAGATTTCTTCATGTTTCCTCTGACATTCATGTTTCAGAGCATTCCCTACTTCACAATAATTGTAATGGGTTTCTACAGCACCAGACAGATGTGTGCACCTTGTATTGATAAAGTAGTTGCATATCTGCCTTAGTAGTCATCTTATTAAGTGAACTCAGTGCTTACTACCAGATGTTTTACTCCAGGCTTTAATTATCTTTTAGTTGACTAGCATTAGGCCTCTAGTAGATTTCTTAAGCCCTGCTTAGATGGATTGTCAGATAAAAGACGTCTAGTTAAAATCTGAGCTTAAGATAAACAAGTAATTTTTAGCACACATACTTCCTAAGTATTACACGGGGCTTTTTGAATTACTGAATCTGGAAATTTGTCTGACAAATGGCCTCAGTCCGTGCTATCTCTTTGTATGATTTGAAGTCTACAAAAATGATAAACCTGTGTTTTCATGGAGTTGCCTTTGCTTTTCCTGGAACACAGGCTATATATTCAGCTTAGTATTCAAGTTTTCTTTTACTTTTTTTTTTTTTTTTTTTTTTTTTTTTGGTTTTTCGAGACAGGGTTTCTCTGTGGTTTTGGAGCCTGTCCTGGAACTAGCTCTTGTAGACCAGGCTGGTCTCAAACTCACAGAGATCCACCTGCCTCTGCCTCCCAAGTGCTGGGTCTCTGTGGTTTTGGAGCCTGTCCTGGAACTATCTCTTGTAGACGAGGCTGGTCTCAAACTCACAGAGATCCTCCTGCCTCTGCCTCCCAAGTGCTGGGATTAAAGGCATGCGCCACCACCACCCAACCTTTTCTTTTACTTTTTTACTTTATTATTTTCTGAATTTGTAGTAAATTGAAGCTGACTGCAATTGTTTAGTGTGGTTTCTGTTTGTTTGCCTTACCACTTACCAAAATTGAGTGGTGGGGAGTATTACCCTCCATTTGAAACTCTGCTCTTTCTTTCTGACCCAAGGCAAATAGGGAAGTGAAGCTATGATTTAATATAATATTTTTCCCTTCTTTTCTTCTCCCCTCCCTCCCTTCTTTCCTCCTATCTTTCCTTCTTTTCTTCTTCCCTCTCTCCCTTTCTTCACTCTTCTCCATACCTTTTATGCCATTTCTTCCATCTCTGTCCCTTCCTGCTTCTTTCCTTGCCCTCTCTTTCCTCTCTCTCTTTTACATTTTCTCTTTCTCTTTCTCTTTCACTCTCTCATCTTTTTTTCTCATTTTTCTATCTTCTTTCCTTTTTGAGACATTGTCATGTTATATAGCCCACGGTGACCTTAAACTCTTAATCCCCTTACCCAAGCCAACTGAGCATTGGCAATACAACTATGTACCACCACCTTGCTTGACTTAAGGCTTTGTAATATCTCATGCTTGCACCTTGCAATGAGACCTCTGGGGTTTCAGCTGTGATGGATGGTTAGATGGTCACACCACTCCGTGATGAAGTCAGATTCATGCAAGGAAAACAATGGCGAGTTTTGGTTAAGACTTTTGACTTCTGAGTTTTGTACACTCTCCTTACAGAATAATTCTATGGGTTTTGTTTTTGTTTTTAATAATTTCAATGCCAGATACCCCCATATCAACTAATTTTCATTGGTTTTTTTTTTTTTTTCAGAGAGTGGGTTATTGAAATTTTCTTTATTTCCCATGGTTTAAGGGACGAGACTTTCCTCCTTGTCAGCTACTCACAACAAGTACCCGCAAGGAATTTCTCAATGAAGTGAGAAATATTTCACCCTTCAGCAGGCTCCTAAAAGGGGCAGAGATAATCTGTGTATGCTTGTTTGAGTGTCCCTTATGTGCCTCGAATGCTATGTTCATCAGGGCATTTTCAGATCTCAGCACAAATAAGATTTAAGGATGGGCCCTTCACCTGTGAGAAGTGTGGCTGCTAACATGCATCTCACACGCCACTTCAGTCTCTCTGTCTCCATCATCATTCTGAGGTCAAACATATGGTCTCTGCTACATGTGGTCCTACTTCCTCTTTTATCAGTCGTGAGAATTTTTCATCTAGGTCCTTGCGACACAATTAAGGGAACGTGTTATTGTTAAAACTCCTCCTCCCCCATTACTTTGGGTGATTTCAAATAGTAGAGTTAGTAACATTGCAATAATTATCCTCATCTGGGAAATTTCCTAGCCACTTTTAAAGTTTGGATGTTTCCAAGTTTAACTTCATTTGATGGCATATCAACATCTTTAAGTGAGCATAAAATATAATATAAATTAACAGTTAAGACATAACAGTAAGGACAGATGTGATGTTACATGCCTATAACCCTGCAATAGAGAGGCTGAGGCAGGAGGACCTCCAAACTGTGTAGTCAGTTCCTGTTTGTTCTGGAATACAGGGTAAGACTCCATTTCAAAGCAGGAGGAATGGCTCTTGGGGAGAGATAGGGTGAAGTGTGTGGTGGAAAAATTGAAGAGAGGAGAAACTGTGTTTGGGAGGTAATGAAGAAGGATAAATAAATAAATCATTTAAAAAGTTTTCTATATTCTTATATTCTATAAGGTTCTTATACTCTTCTTACTATTCAATTATTAAATGTAATTAAATTTATATAATTTTCTCCCAGTTTATGTTTTTTCCTTAAGTTTACTCTGGGTTATTTTAGCTGAAGAGCATATTTATTTTTGATATAATTAACCTTTAGTAGTATTTTTCACTCTAATTTTTTAAGAGAAATTCTTTCCTACCTGAAAGCCTTTAAGATATGTCACAATGTTCTGCCAAAATCTTCACTGTCTCCCTGTCCATCATAATATGAGTGGGGTGAAACCTGTTCCTCAGTTTGAAGAAGAATTTAATTTATTTCGTCTCTTGTAGAGTCACCAGTCTCCTTGTAGAAGAGTCAATTATTTCTAAACAGTCAACAGTAATTATTCTCTGCTTTACAAAATTCTATTAACTATGGGAGCCTGTTTCTAGACCTTTACACTTCCTTGGTTAATCTGACTGTTACAGCTTAGGGTAATACTGATTTAAGATCTACTGTTAGGGCAAGATTTACACCTTTTAATTTTAAAATACATATTACTCTAATCAGTCTCTAATGTTAGAAAATTTAAAATTATATGTTTTCTTGATTTAATACTAGTGATGGTGTTCCTACTTTATAGATAAACAGGGATATTTGATATTTTATGATAACTGTGTTTTTTCTTTATTGAAAGTGGTATTTAACTCTATCCATTGATCTCTTCCTCAAGAGCTTCCAAAAAGTCTTATAATGCCTTGCTATTTTCTTGTGCCTCCTTATATGGACATTTTAAAAATCTGAGTATTTTTAACAGAGATGCTCTCTATATAAGATTTCAATCAAGAGTCAAGATATTACCACTAAGCAATCTATTCACATTCTCATTGGAATAGATTGCTTAGTGGTAATATCCACCAGCATATTTAAGTCTACCCATTTTAGAGCCCTTTTAAAGAGAATCTACACTATATATTCTCTTATGCTTTGCTTCTCCTGCTCAATAGACTGTGTGTCTTAGTAGCTCATATCGTTCCATGTGGTTAGAGATTGTATGCATGATGTTATACTGTATGAATTTGACAGACCTCATATATCATTTTATATTTGTGAGACTTACATAGCTTAAAATTGGGAGCTTTTATGAAAATCTCACTGTGCATAATCTAGTTCATGTTTATTGCTAAAGAATACTGCAAATTTTTATCCTGTATATATCTATTTGATATATAGGTGGCATGACTGGGTCTGAGGGCACGCACAGTGTCTTCCAAACCATTAAAGTGGTTGCCTGGCAAGCAGGTAGTTTGGGACTTATTCTGGGAGAGAGAGAGAGACAGAGACAAAGACAGAGACAGAGAGAAGATTAGATTAAAAATAAAAATATGAAGTAACTACATAGTGACTGATTTTGCATCCACAGGATTTAATATAATTTTCATGGTTTTTTTTTGTTTGTTTTGTTTTGTTTTTATGGGCAGAGGAATAAAGAGACCAAGAATCATAGCATTTCTCTCATTAATGTGTTTTGTTTCCAAATCTGATTCAAGGAGGCAAATAATGAACTATAAACAAACACAGTTAATTTCAAGTAAGAAAATGTGGCTAAAATATATGTGAAATATTTTGGATAAAGAAATTAAAATCACCAAATGATCACTGAATCTGCTGAGACCATCTAATCATAAATATAGCAGAGTGCCTCATTATGTAGTATAAAAGTAGACACTATAAGGCATGTGATTGATATGGGATTTGGATAATGAATAAAGTCTTATTGGCCAATAGGTTAGCAGAGTAAAGCCAGATAGGAAATCTAACCAGAGATCTGTAGAGAGAGTAGGCAGAGTCAAAGAGATGCCATGTAGCTGCCAAAAAAGAAAGAAGTCAGAACCTTATTCGGTAAATCATAGCCTTGTGGCAATACACAGATTAATAGATAAGGGTTATTTAAGAAGCAAGAGCTGGCTAGGAATATGCCTAAGCAATGGATCAAACTTTGTCAGTTTTTGAAGCAGAGGCAGTTCTTTCCCCAAAAGCCAGTTTTGCTAAGAAGAAAGCAAGCTCCAAGTGGAGTGTCTTCAGTGCCCAGCATTTTCTTGGAAATAGACTGGTGTTTCCAAGAGCAATTGTATCTCATGACAACAGTTCCTAAGTTGTTTAAATGCCATATTTCACAGTTCTTTGAAGTGTTTGAAGATTACCTATCTATGTAGAATACGAATCTCTATGTATATAAAGAATCTGATAGTCTAACTATGACAAACATGGATGACTATTGACCTGTAATTCCTAATACCTCTATAGCTTAAAGACTAAGGCTTCATATTAAAAAGTTAAATAATCTTAAAACAAATGTGCAATAAATGAGGACAATGACCTAAAAATGTAAACAGTATATACTATCTTGATCAGAAGTAGAAATATATAGTACAATATGAAGAATTTATCCTAAAATTGTATCAATATGCAAAATATATAAAGCAGAGGTAGAAACATGTATGCATACAATATGACAAAATAACTTGCATAGGTACACAAATATTGTAAACATAATTAGGAACATCTTCAATATAACAAGTATAATTTGAATTTGTATCAATATACAAGAATCCATACCAATGTAAATTGTCTGTAAATAATAGTTCACAAGTAATCTCACTATTGCTATTATTATTAGTGTGAGTAAGCTCATACTAATCTACCTATTGTCCCATTCCATCTAATCCTTTTTCTCCCAAAAATATATCCAAGATTACTGTCTGTTACAAAACAATCCTGTACAATAAAGTAACTTCTGCAGGCATCACAATCTGACTTCACATTCTACTACAGAACTATAGTACTGAAAACAGCCTGATATTGGCATTAAAGAAAAAAGACAGGAGGACAAATGGAACTGAATTAAAGACCCAGATATCAATCCACATATCTAAGAACACCTGATTTTTGAAAAAGAAGTAAAAAATATAAAATAGATAAAAAGAAAGCATATTCAACAAATGATGCTGGTATAACTGGATAGCAACCAGTTATGAAAAAATGAAAGTAGTTCTATATCTATCACCATGCACAAAACTCAAGTCCAGATGGATCAAAGACCTCAACATAAAACCAAACACACTGAACCTCAAAGAAGAGAAAGTGGGAAGTACACTTGAACATGTTGTCATAAGAGACCACTTTCTAAATATAACACCAGTAGCACAGACACCGAGAGAAACAATTAATAAATGGAACCTCCTGAAACTGACAAGCTTTTGAAAAGTAAAGGACATGGTCAACAAGACAAAATAACAGCCTATAGAATGGGAAAAGATCTTCACTAACCCACATCAGACAGAGGGTTGATCTCCAAAATATACAAAGAACTCAAGAAATTGTTCATTAAAAGAACACATAATCCAATAAAAAATGGGGTACAGACCTAAACAGAGAACCTTCAACAGAGGAATCTAAAATGGCTTAAAGACACTTAAGGAAATGCTCAGCATCCTTAGTCATCATAAAATGCAAATCAAAACAACTCTGAAATTTCATCTTACACCTATAAGCATGGTCAAGATCAAAAATACTAATGACAATTTATGCTGGAGAGGACTTTGGGTAAAGGGAACACTCCTTCATTGCCAGTGGGAGTACAAACTGGTACAGCTGCTTTTGATTTCAGTATTATGATGTCTCAGAAAATTAGGAAACAACCTTCCTCAAGATCCAGCAATACCACTTTTGGGTATATACCCAAAGGATTCTCAAAGATACCACAAGGACGTGTTTCAGCTATGTTTAAGTAACATTGTTTGTCACAGCCAGAAACTGGATACAACCTAAATTCCCTTCAACCGAAGAAAGAATAAGGAAAATGTGGTACATTTACACAATGAAGTACTACACAGCAGAAAGAAAATAATGACATCTTGAAATTTGCGGGCAAATGGGTCAATCTAGAAAAAAATCATTTTGAGTGAGGTAACCCAGACCCAGAAAGACAAATATCATATATATTCACTCATAAGTGGCTTTTAGACAAAAAGGAAAAAAAAAACACCCTAGATTCACAATCTCAGAGAACCTGGACAATAAAAACGACCCTAAGAGAGTCATACATGGATGGAATCTACATGGAGAGTAGAAAAAGTCCGCATCTCCTGAGTAAATAGGGAGCAAAGGGACCATGTAAGAGGGTAGAAGGGATTGGAGTAGTACAGGAGGGTACCAAAGAAATATATATAGTTTAATAAAAACAATTAAAAAGCAGAAAAACCTTGATTTTATTATCTCTTATTCTCTCTCTCTCTCTCTCTCTCTCTCTCTCTCTCTCTCTCTCTCTCTCTCATGTGTGTGTGTGTGTGTGTGTGCCTGTGGATGCCCAGGGAGGCCAGAGATAAAATTAATTAAAACAATTAAAAGAAAGAATATCGTGCCCATGACAGCTGGAAGTAATTCTAGAAGACATCCCCTCTCACAACAAAAAAAGAAAAAAGAAAGAAAAGAAAAGAAAAGAAGAGAACCTATTATTAAAACATCTTAAATGCCATATTCTGTAGCTCTCTGAAGTGCTTGAAGATGACCTGTGTATCTAACATATATCTCTCCTTGACCTTGAAAACATACCTAATATGACTACAATTTGATTGTAATGACAAACTACTAACCTGCATTTCATATAGCCTAGTTAATTTCTAATAAAACTTTCAAGGACTAGAAATTTGCATTGAATTTTAAATGAACTATATAGGTACAATAAATACCTCAAACAAGATTAGAACTATATATACAGTATGTTCTAACAAAATTAATCTCAAATTTGCATCAATATACAAAGATCCATATCAATGTAAAATATTTAAAACAAGTAGTTGCTTTTTAAAAGTAGATTCAATAATCTACTTGTTTATCCTATTTTTTATCCCCCTTTTCATTTTAGAGTATAGTCAATAATCTACACTTATAGCCTATCATATCTATACCCCCTTCTTTCTTTTCAAAACAGGAGCACTGAATCTAATATCCTTTATATAGTATTTTCCTAACATTGCCAATAATAGCTAATCAACCCCTCTAAACACAAAAAAATATCCATAAGCCAATGAAAAACTAAAAATCACCCACCAAACCTCTTGGTAAGGTGGGCATCATGTTCTTAAATTTACTTCCTGCTGTCTGGGGGTGATGGCTTCTTCAGGGTACCCTAAAAAGAAAAAATGGGGTTAATTGTTAAGTTCTGGGAGAGGTAGCTGGAGAATTGCAGGGATTGTCTCAACCCCTGGCTAGAGTAGTCTGTGAGGCTGGATCATCTTAGCAAACCACCTTGCAATTGTTCTGAAGAGTTAGTTTGTAATCCAAAGCTGATCTTTACCTGATATTTGCCAGTGCAGTGGCATTATCATAGCCCTGGTGGAATTACCCTTGTGGGGCCCTATCATCCTTTTGGAGACTTCAAAGACCACAGTTAGGCATGGTCATGTTTCACTGCAGAAAACTTACATACTTTAAATGTCATATGCAGCAGATCTTTTTTGTTGTTGTTGTTCAGGGTTGAATTTATTCATAAAGCTATTTGAAAACAAACTTGGTCATTTATTGTTTTATCATAACAAATATTCCATATATAGAAGGTTTAGAGAAATAAGGTAGGAAATATTGAAGTTTAATTTTTCATACATGTTTATTATTATTAATTAAATTGTAATTTGTGAATTATTTTTGTAATAGCAGTATTTAAATTAGTTTTTTAATTTTCTTATTTATTTATTTATTTATTTATTTATTTATTTATTTATTTATGATTTCTGCCTCCTCCCCGCCACCGCCTCCCATTTCCCTCCCCCTCCCCCAATAAAGTCCCCCTCCCTCGTCAGCCGGAAGAGCAATCAGGGTTCCCTGCCCTGTGGGAAGTCAAAGGACCACCCACCTCCATCCAGGTCTAGTAAGGTGAGCATCCAAACTGCCTAGGCTCCCACAAAGCCAGTACGTGAAGTAGGATCAAAAACCCATTGCCATTGTTCTTGAGTTCTCAGTAATCCTCATTGTCCGCTATGTTCAGCGAGTCCGGTTTTATCCCATGCTTTTTCAGACCCAGGCCGGCTGGCCTTGGTGAGTTCCCAATAGAACATCCCCATTGTCTCAGTGTGTGGGTGCACCCCTCACGGTCCTGAGTTCCTTGCTCGTGCTCTCTCTCCTTCTGTTCCTGATTTGGACCTTGAGATTTCAGTCAGGTGCTCCAATGTGGATCTCTGTCTCTGTCTCCTTTCATCGCCTGATGAAGGTTAATATTCAGGAGGATGCCTATATGTTTTTCTTTGGGTTCACCTTCTTATTTAGCTTCTCTAGGATCACGAATTATAGGCTCAATGTCCTTTATTTATGGCTAGAAACCAAATATGAGTGAGTACATCCCATGTTCCTCTTTTTGGGTCTGGCTTACCTCACTCAGGATAGTGTTTTCTATTTCTGCCCAGCAGATCTTAAAGAGGTTAAAGGATCAATATTTGTTACATGCATCCAGAGTACAAAAACCCAATTCCTAGTCACCTGACAGATACTCAAATGCAATTTCATGTCCAAGAAGCTAACTGAAGCCTTTTTCTAGAATGAATTAGTACTCTATATAACCATTAATATCATGACAAAAAGTTTAATGCATATATTATATATGTTGTATATTAATTATTAATAATATAATTAATATAAAAGTTATAAATATGTGTTTATCTTATAAATTTAGTGATATATTTATACCTTAAGAAAAGCTCTAAAGAGTCCAAATAAAACCAAAGTATTATGAGATAGTGGCAATAGAATCGTCCCTTAATTTTTGTTTGTCTTCTGTCCCATGTTAGGTAGTTATTCTGACAAGAAAAAGATTTTTGATTTTACTTTAACAAGCATGCTTGGATTTAGAGGAGAGAGTCATACTCCAACTCCAAAGTCATCTTTAATTTTTAACTGGACTGGGACTACAAAAAGACCATTTGCTTTATATGTCTGTAGAGAACAGCAGAAACAAACATTTGGGAAGATTTATGTAATTTTATTCTGTTGGAGATGTGATATGCTAATAGGCCAATTCCAATTTACTCTTTTTTCCTTGGGATATTATTTTCTGAATGATTTGTCCTTTTCCTTCAGATGTCTTATTGGTGCAGTGGTACTCATATTACTTACCTGAATGCCTTTGTTTTCCTGAAATGACAAATACAAAACCCTGTCGCAACCCTATTTTGGGGAGATTCCCTTTTGGCAAGTTACATCTGATCTAATGAAAAGCATTTGTTACTCTTCAGTTTAGTTTAGAATGAGAAACCCTGCTCTTTGTTGAACTATTGTCTCTTCTAGTTAAGAAGTCTCTCTTGTTCAAATCTATCCTTTATCAGTTTTGATGGTATCCATGGAATTTATTCTCCTATAGAAACAAAGCAAAATCCCTTCTCCAAGGTAACACATGTCCTGGTTTCCATTCTGAGGTCAGCACATCTTTAAAGTATACAGGCTGATTGGGTGGCAGCTGGAGTGGCTCCCACAGGGAAATCTCAAACTCACTCAAAGGTTTGGGGACAAAGAGAAGTGAACCTAGCTGGTGGGGTGGCGACTCAAGCAGTGGCTCCTGTGTGCAGCTCCTCCTGCATGTGCCAGTGGCTACAAAGCCACAGGCAAGCAGCTTTTCTTGTCAATTCATGCACTAAAGTTGGGTGTCAATGGCCACACATGTTCTAATTGGGCTTAATAATAAAATCCCCAGAAGCATATATCAGGGTAAATGCAGAACAAAAGACAGAAGCAAGCCACAACCAATTTTCACCTTGTTAACTTCTTAGCCAGAGAAAGAGCTGAGCTTCTGTCTCTCTCCGACTTAATATTTCTCTCTCTCTAACCAGTCATATCACTTCCTGCCTGTCTGTACAGATCTCCAGACCTCTATGTTTCGCTAGTGATTATCTCTGCCCTCTGATATTCAGGCAAGCTTTATTTGTTATACAAACAAAACATCACTGCATAAGGTTGCCAAATAACCTGTGTTCATAAGTTCCCCAGTTTGAGCTTGAAAATTGCAAAAAATTGCACTAGACAAAGAAAAAAATTTTTTCAAGTTCAATGGAGTATGGGTTTTGTAACCTTAACACTACCAGTGTCTGATATAAATGAAGGAATTGAAGAGATTTTATGTTTTATTTGGGGCCATTAGTTGGCATGTATTTCTAGTTGCTTTTACTTTCTGTTACTGGTTTATGGTAAATAAAATTTCTGGCCGGGCGGTGGTGGCGCACGCCTTTAATCCCAGCACTTGGGAGGCAGAGGCAGGCGGATCTCTGTGAGTTCGAGACCAGCCTGGTCTACAAGAGCTAGTTCCAGGACAGGCTCCAAAACCACAGAGAAACCCTGTCTCGAAAAACCAAAAAAAAAAAAAAAATAAAATGGCTTAAAGACACTTAAGGAAATGCTCAGCATCCTTAGTCATCATAAAATGCAAATCAAAACAACTCTGAAATTTCATCTTACACCTATAAGCATGGTCAAGATCAAAAATACTAATGACAATTTATGCTGGAGAGGACTTTGGGTAAAGGGAACACTCCTTCATTGCCAGTGGGAGTACAAACTGGTACAGCTGCTTTTGATTTCAGTATTATGATGTCTCAGAAAATTAGGAAACAACCTTCCTCAAGATCCAGCAATACCACTTTTGGGTATATACCCAAAGGATTCTCAAAGATACCACAAGGACATGTTTCAGCTATGTTTAAGTAACATTGTTTGTCACAGCCAGAAACTGGATACAACCTAAATTCCCTTCAACCGAAGAAAGAATAAGGAAAATGTGGTACATTTACACAATGAAGTACTACACAGCAGAAAGAAAATAATGACATCTTGAAATTTGCGGGCAAATGGGTCAATCTAGAAAAAAATCATTTTGAGTGAGGTAACCCAGACCCAGAAAGACAAATATCATATATATTCACTCATAAGTGGCTTTTAGACAAAAAGGAAAAAAAAACACCCTAGATTCACAATCTCAGAGAACCTGGACAATAAAAACGACCCTAAGAGAGTCATACATGGATGGAATCTACATGGAGAGTAGAAAAAGTCCGCATCTCCTGAGTAAATAGGGAGCAAAGGGACCATGTAAGAGGGTAGAAGGGATTGGAGTAGTACAGGAGGGTACCAAAGAAATATATATAGTTTAATAAAAACAATTAAAAAGCAGAAAAACCTTGATTTTATTATCTCTTATTCTCTCTCTCTCTCTCTCTCTCTCTCTCTCTCTCTCTCTCTCTCTCTCTCTCTCTCATGTGTGTGTGTGTGTGTGTGTGCCTGTGGATGCCCAGGGAGGCCAGAGATAAAATTAATTAAAACAATTAAAAGAAAGAATATCGTGCCCATGACAGCTGGAAGTAATTCTAGAAGACATCCCCTCTCACAACAAAAAAAGAAAAAAGAAAGAAAAGAAAAGAAAAGAAGAGAACCTATTATTAAAACATCTTAAATGCCATATTCTGTAGCTCTCTGAAGTGCTTGAAGATGACCTGTGTATCTAACATATATCTCTCCTTGACCTTGAAAACATACCTAATATGACTACAATTTGATTGTAATGACAAACTACTAACCTGCATTTCATATAGCCTAGTTAATTTCTAATAAAACTTTCAAGGACTAGAAATTTGCATTGAATTTTAAATGAACTATATAGGTACAATAAATACCTCAAACAAGATTAGAACTATATATACAGTATGTTCTAACAAAATTAATCTCAAATTTGCATCAATATACAAAGATCCATATCAATGTAAAATATTTAAAACAAGTAGTTGCTTTTTAAAAGTAGATTCAATAATCTACTTGTTTATCCTATTTTTTATCCCCCTTTTCATTTTAGAGTATAGTCAATAATCTACACTTATAGCCTATCATATCTATACCCCCTTCTTTCTTTTCAAAACAGGAGCACTGAATCTAATATCCTTTATATAGTATTTTCCTAACATTGCCAATAATAGCTAATCAACCCCTCTAAACACAAAAAAATATCCATAAGCCAATGAAAAACTAAAAATCACCCACCAAACCTCTTGGTAAGGTGGGCATCATGTTCTTAAATTTACTTCCTGCTGTCTGGGGGTGATGGCTTCTTCAGGGTACCCTAAAAAGAAAAAATGGGGTTAATTGTTAAGTTCTGGGAGAGGTAGCTGGAGAATTGCAGGGATTGTCTCAACCCCTGGCTAGAGTAGTCTGTGAGGCTGGATCATCTTAGCAAACCACCTTGCAATTGTTCTGAAGAGTTAGTTTGTAATCCAAAGCTGATCTTTACCTGATATTTGCCAGTGCAGTGGCATTATCATAGCCCTGGTGGAATTACCCTTGTGGGGCCCTATCATCCTTTTGGAGACTTCAAAGACCACAGTTAGGCATGGTCATGTTTCACTGCAGAAAACTTACATACTTTAAATGTCATATGCAGCAGATCTTTTTTGTTGTTGTTGTTCAGGGTTGAATTTATTCATAAAGCTATTTGAAAACAAACTTGGTCATTTATTGTTTTATCATAACAAATATTCCATATATAGAAGGTTTAGAGAAATAAGGTAGGAAATATTGAAGTTTAATTTTTCATACATGTTTATTATTATTAATTAAATTGTAATTTGTGAATTATTTTTGTAATAGCAGTATTTAAATTAGTTTTTTAATTTTCTTATTTATTTATTTATTTATTTATTTATTTATTTATTTATTTATTTATTTATGATTTCTGCCTCCTCCCCGCCACCGCCTCCCATTTCCCTCCCCCTCCCCCAATAAAGTCCCCCTCCCTCGTCAGCCGGAAGAGCAATCAGGGTTCCCTGCCCTGTGGGAAGTCCAAGGACCACCCACCTCCATCCAGGTCTAGTAAGGTGAGCATCCAAACTGCCTAGGCTCCCACAAAGCCAGTACGTGAAGTAGGATCAAAAACCCATTGCCATTGTTCTTGAGTTCTCAGTAATCCTCATTGTCCGCTATGTTCAGCGAGTCCGGTTTTATCCCATGCTTTTTCAGACCCAGGCCGGCTGGCCTTGGTGAGTTCCCAATAGAACATCCCCATTGTCTCAGTGTGTGGGTGCACCCCTCACGGTCCTGAGTTCCTTGCTCGTGCTCTCTCTCCTTCTGTTCCTGATTTGGACCTTGAGATTTCAGTCAGGTGCTCCAATGTGGATCTCTGTCTCTGTCTCCTTTCATCGCCTGATGAAGGTTAATATTCAGGAGGATGCCTATATGTTTTTCTTTGGGTTCACCTTCTTATTTAGCTTCTCTAGGATCACGAATTATAGGCTCAATGTCCTTTATTTATGGCTAGAAACCAAATATGAGTGAGTACATCCCATGTTCCTCTTTTTGGGTCTGGCTTACCTCACTCAGGATAGTGTTTTCTATTTCTGCCCAGCAGATCTTAAAGAGGTTAAAGGATCAATATTTGTTACATGCATCCAGAGTACAAAAACCCAATTCCTAGTCACCTGACAGATACTCAAATGCAATTTCATGTCCAAGAAGCTAACTGAAGCCTTTTTCTAGAATGAATTAGTACTCTATATAACCATTAATATCATGACAAAAAGTTTAATGCATATATTATATATGTTGTATATTAATTATTAATAATATAATTAATATAAAAGTTATAAATATGTGTTTATCTTATAAATTTAGTGATATATTTATACCTTAAGAAAAGCTCTAAAGAGTCCAAATAAAACCAAAGTATTATGAGATAGTGGCAATAGAATCGTCCCTTAATTTTTGTTTGTCTTCTGTCCCATGTTAGGTAGTTATTCTGACAAGAAAAAGATTTTTGATTTTACTTTAACAAGCATGCTTGGATTTAGAGGAGAGAGTCATACTCCAACTCCAAAGTCATCTTTAATTTTTAACTGGACTGGGACTACAAAAAGACCATTTGCTTTATATGTCTGTAGAGAACAGCAGAAACAAACATTTGGGAAGATTTATGTAATTTTATTCTGTTGGAGATGTGATATGCTAATAGGCCAATTCCAATTTACTCTTTTTTCCTTGGGATATTATTTTCTGAATGATTTGTCCTTTTCCTTCAGATGTCTTATTGGTGCAGTGGTACTCATATTACTTACCTGAATGCCTTTGTTTTCCTGAAATGACAAATACAAAACCCTGTCGCAACCCTATTTTGGGGAGATTCCCTTTTGGCAAGTTACATCTGATCTAATGAAAAGCATTTGTTACTCTTCAGTTTAGTTTAGAATGAGAAACCCTGCTCTTTGTTGAACTATTGTCTCTTCTAGTTAAGAAGTCTCTCTTGTTCAAATCTATCCTTTATCAGTTTTGATGGTATCCATGGAATTTATTCTCCTATAGAAACAAAGCAAAATCCCTTCTCCAAGGTAACACATGTCCTGGTTTCCATTCTGAGGTCAGCACATCTTTAAAGTATACAGGCTGATTGGGTGGCAGCTGGAGTGGCTCCCACAGGGAAATCTCAAACTCACTCAAAGGTTTGGGGACAAAGAGAAGTGAACCTAGCTGGTGGGGTGGCGACTCAAGCAGTGGCTCCTGTGTGCAGCTCCTCCTGCATGTGCCAGTGGCTACAAAGCCACAGGCAAGCAGCTTTTCTTGTCAATTCATGCACTAAAGTTGGGTGTCAATGGCCACACATGTTCTAATTGGGCTTAATAATAAAATCCCCAGAAGCATATATCAGGGTAAATGCAGAACAAAAGACAGAAGCAAGCCACAACCAATTTTCACCTTGTTAACTTCTTAGCCAGAGAAAGAGCTGAGCTTCTGTCTCTCTCCGACTTAATATTTCTCTCTCTCTAACCAGTCATATCACTTCCTGCCTGTCTGTACAGATCTCCAGACCTCTATGTTTCGCTAGTGATTATCTCTGCCCTCTGATATTCAGGCAAGCTTTATTTGTTATACAAACAAAACATCACTGCATAAGGTTGCCAAATAACCTGTGTTCATAAGTTCCCCAGTTTGAGCTTGAAAATTGCAAAAAATTGCACTAGACAAAGAAAAAAATTTTTTCAAGTTCAATGGAGTATGGGTTTTGTAACCTTAACACTACCAGTGTCTGAGATAAATGAAGGAATTGAAGAGATTTTATGTTTTATTTGGGGCCATTAGTTGGCATGTATTTCTAGTTGCTTTTACTTTCTGTTACTGGTTTATGGTAAATAAAATTTCTTAGCTCAGTTTGGAAACCACTATTAACATAGGGAACCAATGTCAGTCCTGAAGAAAAGAAAGAGAGATTAGCTACAATTAAAGACAACTTCCTGGAGAGATTGGTGAAGCAGAGACACCTCCACACTGTGTTAAGACACAGTGAAGTCAACAGGAAGAACCAAGAATGACATGTAGAAGTAATTGCAGTGTTATGATTATTTATGTTAGAACACCTGTGTCCATCCAGGTGAACTTGGAAATGGTTTATAATAGTCTCTAGCTTTAATTAAATATGATCAGGGATGGCAATTCAGAGAAGAGGATGACTCCAAGGTTAGGAGACAGGACATTATGTTATTCCTGGAAAAGAGATCACACAATGATAGCTTGAGACTAAATAAGGCCCTCTGATAGAGTGGCTTATTTTGAATAGTATTTATGATTTAATTTAATTTGACCATCCAAAATATTTGAGTATTTAGATTATAATTAGTTATCTTGAATTCTGAAAGAATGGAGATTTAAAGTTTATGTGCTGCAATTTCTTCATAAAAACAATGGGCTAAAATTAAACTTATGTCATGCCAATAGTGCCCCAGAAAGCCTCCCCCCTCTCACAGTTCCCACTCCGTGAAGTTCTCTTATATATGAAACCTATTGTTTTAGTTTATATAAACACATGAATATAGGAAGCATTAGTGGATGTTGGGAGGGTAGGACACTGGTTGTCACGTGGATGTTCCCAAATGGGAAATCTTGCCAAAGGGTATAAACAAAAGAGACATGACCTCACCTCACTTTTTTCTTATAAAACACATCTCAGGGTCTACAGAGATGATGTCTCAGTTGGTAAACTGATTGCATGGGTAAGCATGAGATCCTGAGTTCAGATCACCAGAAGCTTACCAAAAAATCAAGCATGGCAGTGTATGTCTTTACTCTCAGCAATGGAAAAAAGACAGAGGGATCCTATGACATTCTTGGCAGCCAGCAGACTTGCCTATATTAGTGAGCTCCAGGTTGATTGAGAGACACTGTCTGATAAATATTATGAGAGTGATTGAGGAAGGTTCCTGATTTTGACTTTTGGACTTCTGGCCTCCACACACATGTGTACATGTGCACGTGCACACCACACATACACACACACACTCTCACTCATATACACATGCACACACATATATTCACACACACAGCATATGCACCCACACTTGCATGTGCACATGTATGCATACACAAAAATTTACTTAAGATATGAAGAGAAATATACCATAATTATTACATCGAACTTAGTGTGCACGGTACAGTGACAGTTCCCTCCACTGAAGTCTGATGTACATTGTCACTAAAATTATCATGAGTCTGGAACAAAAGTGTCTAGAAAGATGATAGAAAGATGCAGAAATAATGCTTTTTCTCAGACTTCCCGTGACATAAAGCTGATGGCCAGACAGTAATGCAATTGATTCATGAAGACATTATTATGAAGAAAAGCTGCGTGTGTGGCAGACAAACATCTGCTCTGAGCATAGCTGCAGGGTGGTATGTTATTACTCTTTAGCTTAGTAAATGCAGAGATTTCTCTTCTCCATTTGTCTCCTAACAGGTTTCGTTTAATAGAATGCCAGTGGGTATAGAACCACACATCGGATGTTCAGCACAACCTCAAGGAGTGGGATTAACTCTAGCTACAGGAAGGAAGTCTTTAAATATCAGCTTTTCCTGCTATTCCACCCATGCTGAAGCAGCAGGGTTTTAGTTATGGGTGAAAACATTGTCTGGGGCTCTTCCCAGTTGTAACGGTTGGTGGCTATGGACACGTCCAATGCCACTGACCGCTCCTGACGATTCTTTCTGTATGACTTGCCTAAGTCATCTCATTCCTGGCTGTCTCAGTCTCCTTATCTACAAATGAGTGGTAATAATTTCTTTTAGTAGTGAATAAATCTGCTATTAAAATCCAAGATCATTTTAAGCTTTATAAAATCTCTAAATAACATAAAATACTGTATAAATGCAACTGATAGCTTATGGTAAAAAAAAATCATATCATGAGTAACTCTTCCCTGAGTGAATAGAGTGGTGGAAAGGGCATCCTGTATATTCCTTTGCTTAAAGGCTTGGTCACAGCAGCAAAGTGTTCAGATGAAATTTGATATTTTTTTTAAACACTCAGGTAACTTCTTAATCAAGATAAAGGTATTTTCTATGGTGCTAGTAATTTTCTGTAGTGACTCTAAATTCCACTCCCATTTAAATACTTGAGAGAAACTGAATATTTTATTACAATACCCACACAGGTTTATTTTATAATCTGTTTTCATAAGTCATAACTAGAAGAAATAATATGCCTTATAGTCAAATTATGGGATATTCATATTGTGAAGCACGATTCAACCTTCAAAAGAAGCTAAACATCAATATATGGAACAGCACAAATGGATTCCTGAAACACAGAAAGAAACAGAGCATAATAAAATTATTCCACATGGTTAACTCTGGCTCTTCTAAGTACCAATTAGCAATGACACAATTCTTTGTAATAATGAGATTAACATCTGGAAATATGTGTTCTGAACTAATCGAAAGAGCAAGGATATGTGAGTATCCCCTATTCTATTTATTTTGTATTTTAAACATACTTTTTTCATCTGAATTTTTACTTAACTCTGTGACTTAAGGTATCTTTTTTTTCTAATGAACATCATGATTTTTGAGATATGAAATGGTGAATGTCTTGAAATCAAGTACAAACTGTCCTCTGACAAAATGAAGAAATCCACTTATAACCACTTTTCATTCTGAAAATGCAAATTGCAAAACAGAAACATATTATTGAGTGATTGCTACATGAATTTCAAGTAAAAATAATAGTATTCTTTTTCACTGTGTGATATTTACTACAGACATGCCAACAAAGGTCTCTAGGGAACATTCATTACAAATATACCTCTGAGAAACATTCATTGCACATACACCATCAAAGCTCTGTAAGGAATGGCCCTACCATGGTCACAACAAAAATGATTTTGGGATTTTCTTGATAACTTCATCTGGAACATCTTGGTAATTTCTTATTGACTACATACTTATCAGCTAAATTGTCCCTGCTTATTAGAGAGGTTAGCTATTCCTCTGTATCTTGCATGTTCCATTTGCATATTATGGGAGTTGAGCAAAGACACTAATTCTGAGAGTGTATCACTGAATGTTATGTGGGGACTAAAACTGGACTTTGTTATCTTCACTTTGGGACAGAAACTGTGAGACTACATTTAGAAGTCAGCGGCACGGTGCACTTCACACAGCCATAGCAATCTCCACGTACAATTTGTCTAAGCTGTCTGAACTCTCTCTTTCACCCCCCAAAATCATAAAATCATCCCACATGGAGCTAGGAAGTGTTATTCAATAATCCTTTGGGGGGTACATATTTCTTTTACAATTGTTTCTCAAGATATAACCCATCACTTTTTCAGTTTGGCTTACTTCTCAGGTTTAATTTTTATCCTATTTTTGTTTTGTCTCATGAGGCTCTGCAGAGAAAAAGGTAAATGTTGATGGCTGATGTTGAAATCACCCCAATTTTATCCTATAGACACTCCAAAAACGGGAGCCATGTTACACTTACAGATAAAATTTCCTTTGCTATAGACCTAAGTATCCTCAAAATAGTATCCAATTGTGCACAACTGTTTCTATAAGGAACCATGTTTTCACCAGTGCTTCATAGTGAACACACTTTGTTTTTCCTTATGATACCACCAATCATTTTGGACATATTTATCTAGTTCCTCTCCAAAAATGAGCCTTCTAAGAGTGGCTATAAATCTGATTGTAAATCCATAAAATCATATTTTTCTTCCCAGGTTGTCTTTAAGTCCTAAATACATTTTCTGAAATGCCCAGTTTCATGGGAAATACAACATGAGCGAGCTATCTTCAAGATGAGGTCATGATGACCTGGTCCAGAGGCTCACAGGCTGCAGGAAGTCAAGTGGACTGGTATCACCAAGATCTCGTACTAGCTGAAATCTAAAGTGTTTTCTGCAATTTTCCATGAGGACAAAAACATTTAGGCATACAACAATAAATGAGGAAAATGTAATAACTTGTGCATGTGGTGGAGATGAACATTTTCAACTAAGCACACTGGTAGGGCCTCACCTGCAGCTTTGTCAAACACAGTGATTCTCAGTATTCCGAATGTTAAAACCTTTTAACACAGTTTCTCATGTTGTGATGACTTCCCCAACCATAAAATTATTTCAGTGCTACTTCATCTCTGCAATTTGCTACTGTTATAAACCATATTGTAAATATACGATATGCAGGATATCTGATATGTGACTCCTGTGAAGAGGCCATTCAATCCCTCAAGCGAACTGGACCCACACGTTGAGAATTGCTGCATTAGTTTTCACATTGTGTCTGCCAGCAGACCAGCTAAATGGTGTTTCTTAGCTTTGGAGTGAATATTTCATTCCATGGGGTCTGAGTTCTTGGTGGTATTGTATTCAGGACATTGTTATAGATCTCATTGATCATGACTAGTGTGCAAAGGAGTCCCTGAATCCAAAGAGTATTCCTTGTGTCCATTATACAGCATCTGTACAGTGGCTTACAGAAATAAATGATTCATCACCCAGCCTTAATGCATGTTCCCTTCTCACCATTGTGCAGAAAGTGAAATGGAAATTGCATTAACACCCCAAACGCTGATGCATTGGCTATTAAGCTTCAAGATGTCTACACGTACTTAGTTCAAGGTCATAGAAGTGAGAAATACAGAGTCTTCCACTGGGTTATGTAAAGAGAAGAAAATGGCTCAGCCCTTCTCGTTTGACACCTGGATGCATAAAACAGTATTTTGGTTCCAGCTTTAAGACATACACTATATCGTAGAGAACAACAACCTGGAGTCAAGATTTTCTGTTAGCTTTTGCCACATGTGCATCTTCCAGAGTACTTTCCCTTTTCTGTCAATTTGAAGCTCTGAGTAATGGGGAATACTTTAAGAATAAAGAATTCTATGGGTCTAAGTCCATTGCTTCCTTCTTGCCCTTAAAGTTCATAAACCAGCTATAAGTTATTTAGCCTGAAAGTCAAATAAAAGCCACATTCATCTGTATTCTTATATCCACTTTCCAATGTCACATAAACTGTTCTGTTTGTCCACAGAGGTATCTGAGTTGCCACTTTAATGGACAATGAACATAGCCTATGAAGCTAACAAAGATAGTGACCTTTTCTTCGGTCTTTCTACGTTGATTTAGCCCAAGAACATTAAATAAAACTCATGAAAACAAGAATGTTCTCTTTTTAAATGTAAGATTAATGAGGAAAATTGAATTGTGCATCTAGTACAATGTGGGATTCACACCCAAAGGTGCTTTCAACTGACTTGAGATCTTAGAAGTTGGGTACTTCAAACCTTTGCCCCTTGGGTGTGGGAGACGTTAGGGCTAGTGAGACAGATAGGGGCTGCAAAGACCATCATGGATAAGAGAAGTTCTTTTCACACTGAGGTTATCTGAATAACCCTCACTAACTTCTAGAGATGTCCCTTTGTGGGTAATAATCATCAAAAATGAAAGGCAGTAACAGTTGTCTCAACATAAGTTGCAGTGTCTCGTGTAGGCATCAGACAGACACACTGAATCTGCATCAACTCATGACATGTATGAAACCAGAACAGTAATCCTCAAACATGTATCAGGATTTGTGGTGCTAAGGAGCCCCATGCTTAGTTCTGTGAATAACACATTCATCACAGAAACAAAACGCAGAATATTTGCACATTGTGGATACAATGCCAAATACAAATTATATTTTAATTTCAGATAAATATACTTAATTTATAAATATGTACAAGTTATTTTGAGATATTCTTATAAACATTACCTGAAATTCATATTTTGGATAGATCTTTTGAATTTTAAATTGTGATATTGACAGGCTTATGTTATCTTCTCCAAATTTCTTCTAGGAAAAGTCTTTTTATGTTTAACCAAGCCCTTGGGATTTTATCACTCTGGTTAGGGTATTCGGTACAAGTTTGACAATTAGAAACAATTCATCAGTTCTGGGTAGGACGACTGGCTGAAGAGGTCCAGGCAATGGGGACAGGAGAAGTTGAGTTAAAAGTAGATTGTTTTGAGAAGGCTTTGGTGGAAACAAAAGGCGGTTCATGGAGTAGCTGTTGTTTTGTGAGGAGCTTTTATTAAAAAGTGAGGTAAGATAATTTCTAGAAACTTTTTTCTTTCTTATAAAGCTCAGCTTCTCCTTTGCTGGTTCATCGACAGGCTTTTTTTGGTGGGAGTGTCATGAGATGTTCAAATTGGTTTCATTATGTTTTGAGATCTCGGTAGAACTGACCAGCTGGTGGTCTTGTTTACCTTAGCTCACATCAAAGTGCAGCATACAGCAGCTGCATTTGTAGCCTTAGGTATATCTTGTCAAAAGCCAAAAATGCTTCCACATACCTTCAATAAGATTAGAAAACGGCAATTTAACATTCTCTGAGGAGTGGTCTGTAAAGTTAAAATATGGCTCATTATAAACGTAATTCATAGAATACAGAAGTATCAGTTTCTAAATTTAGGAAGTTATTTCAGAGAAGGATCCTTGTTGCGTGGGTGTGTTACATTAAGCTCATGACATACAGACCCATGTCTGTCTGTCCCTAATTATAACTGCAAAATGAGCTGTAGCTAACAATGCCATTTAGTTCTCCATTAGCATTTATATCATTATAGTCAAGTTGAAAATTCGTGCTTTAGTGAGGATCCTTCAAGTTTCAAAGTAGTATATAAATTAAGAAATGAACAACATTTATCAAGCTAATAGTATAAATCAACTCATTTGTGCCTTTATCAAAATCTGAACTTATGAGATTAAGAATAACATACAGGGACTGAGTTTAAAAGCAGGAGAAGTAACATATGTAAGAGTGGGAATGGAGGGATTTGGAGTAGGGAAAGGGGAATAGGTAGCATAATGTTTCATTTTATGCATGCAGAAAATTCTCAGGACTAAAGTAGTATTCTCTTCCTAAGGGGGCAAAATTTTGGCAGTCTGTGACATTTCTGTCTATTCTTGCCTGAAAAGGTGTCTTGTGATGATTGAGTAACAAAGTATTACCTTAATTTGATAATTAAATTTCCATTATTGTAAGATGATTACAGTCTTAGGAAATATGCAAAAATTCAAGCTTTATGTATATTTGAAATTGAACCTCACCCTACTTTAGTTGAGGTACATAAAAATAATATGAGTCTGAGTTGGAGAGCTGTGGTTTGTTTCTGTCTTTGTTTGCCTTGTGTTTCTAAAAGGTGTTCTAAGGCTTATTATACTTATCTGGGGCCTTCAGGGAGAAAGGGGTTGGTTATATGTGGAGTTTTAGTGGGTATGGTGGTTTCTGACTTAATGCATGAAAGATCTGTATAGTGAATGTTCTGGAAGAAGTCAGAACCAATGAGACAAATTGTCAGATTTTTAACAAAAGGAATATTGAAAACAAAGCAACAACAAAACAAAAAATAACAACAACAACAGAAAAAAAAACCGACAATATACCCATGATAAGAAACAGAATAGTCACTGCACCCCTGCTCCCATCAATACAGTCTCTGTGAACATGAAATCCAAGGTGAGGGAGCCAAGAGAATACATGTATCATGTTTATCCACTAATTTGCTCTATTGTCCTTTGGTCCTCTTGCTTTCTCTTTCTGACCTGCCTAGCTGTGACAGGTTCCTAATTCTAGATGTGTTTCTTTTTTGGTTCAAGAGAATCATTCACACATTTTTAGTCCTGAAAGATGCTGAGATGCCCATCACCATGCAGTGACCTTTTGTTATCACTAGTCCCTCAGATCTGAAGATCCACTTGTCTCCCTTCCTTTAAAATCCATAAGCTGATCCCAAAGTTTGCTATACGTATGAGTGTCCCTGAGTGAGCCGCAAAGGGTGTCCTCTGAATTCCAAGTGCAAAGGTAATCTCTACCTCACATGGATACAGCCTTGTCTGTGGTTTCTTTTTCATGTCTATTGCATTTGAATTCTTTGAACATTCTTATTTTGAATGTCATGTTTAGAACACAATAATTTCGGTTTAGAGTGATCTAGATTTTCAGAACTGGATCGCTTTAGTTGCTCTGACAAAATACCTTGACAAAAGTAAATCAGGAAAGAGTGGGTTTATTTCAGCTCACAGTTCATGGGCACAATCCATCATGACTGAGGAGTCAAGGCAGCAGAGACTGAAGAGGCTGATTAAATCCCACACAGAATCAAAAATCAGATAGTGATAAACGTCTGTGTGCAGCTATATTTCTTTTTATTACAGTCCATCACCCAACCCCACAGTGAAGCTTCCCACTCTTAGTGTGAATCTTCTCACTTTAGCAACCTTAGGCAGCATAATTCCTCACAGGCATGCCTAGGACCAAATACTCTCTCACGAGTGCTCCGGAGGCTTATGATGCCAGGGTCCCCTCAAATCAATGTGTAACACGGACCATAATGTGGAATCCAGTAGCCTTTTAAACTCTGAATCAAGCTTTACTAATGAGTAGTATCTCTGTAAGAACCCAACTTCAAGAAGTGATTGATTAAAGGAATGAGTTCATACCTCTCTCAGGCCAACAATGTTTTATTGATTACAACATACTCTTAATTCCAGCACTATCTTTGAGATGCATCAAGATGAACTGTGTTTTGAACTTCAGATAGGTGTGGGTCCCATGCCTGGCTCAATGTCTTTGCTATTTCCTTAATTTTCACCCATGTTTTCAGAAACATGGCTGTGATGGTGGATTTTGTCTGTCATTTAAGATCACCACAGAAATCGACCTTGGGGCTTATTCGAGAGGAATTTACTAGAATGGGTTAATTGAGGGCAAAGACCTTCCTTTTTTAAATGTGGGTGGTGACAGTCCATGGGATAGGCAAGTTAAATCAGGCATTCAGTCCTCTTGGCCTCCTGACCCTAGAAGCCAGGTGACCAGCCACCTCAAACTCCTGTTTCCCTGACTACCCTGCACAGCAGACTCTACTGCCTACCTGTGAACCAGGATGAACCCTTCTTTTCTTAAATGGTTTTAGTTGCAGCAGTTTTGTCCCAGCAATTACACAGTAAATAAGAGAAAACTGCATTGAGATATGGGGCTGTTGTCATGTGAACCCTACCACAAGGTTAAGTCTTTGAAACTGCTCAATGACAGGAATGTAGAAGAGTCTGAAATGTTGGCCTACAAAAACTCTTATGTGCAATAAGAAGAGCTTAACAGGTTGTGCTGGTAGTTTCGAAGATCAGAGGTCTGAGAGAAACAAGACATGGTGGCCTGACTTATTAGGTTGCACAAAAAAACAAGGACTTTATATGGCCATTTATGTACTATTCTTGCAGATACTCTGGCTGCATTCTCCAGGTTTTCTAGCAACTGGTGAGACTGGATCAAATATCAACAGAAGAGATTCCAAGACAGGGCATCATTGGGGATGTAGCCTGATCGCCATTTACTTTTAGCATCCAGGTCTACTGTGTTCAACGAGTGGAGGGGAAAGAGAGAATGTCAGTTTGTTGAGGAAAAGAGCACAAGCAAGTTTAAAGTTACAGACAATGAGTAAAACTTAGAAACCGTATGTCCTACCAAGTAAATAAGAGATAGAAGTAAACCTCAAATAAGTTATTTCCAGCACCCTATGACTGACACTATCTTTTCCCATTAATTCACATTTGCTTCATTGTCAAGGTGTTCATATTTACCCGATCATGTATTCATGAATGTATTTTTGAAATTTTTGGGATTCTATTCTCCTGTCCTTCCCTTTAAATGTTACTGTTGTGATTATTTTAGCTTATTTCATACCTTAAAATTGGATCTACAGATTGAGCAAGTTTTCTGTTTTTTGCCTATTGGAAAACAAGTAGTTTATCTCTTTCAGTTCTTTGAATTTCTATTCAAGTTTTTATGCACAAAACATTGTTAGTATTTTTATGTTTCATAGTGAATATTAGAGAAATTTGATGGAGGAAGGTAATTGGTTAATTAATAAAAAAACTGCTTGGCCCTCTGATAGGGTAGAATTTAGATAGGCGGAGTAAACAGAACAAAATATTCTTGTTATTTCGTTACCATGTTTGTGGACTTACTATCTCAAGAAAACTTCAATGTATTGTACTCTTACACCCTGAACATGACTTCCTTATTTCACTCGCATACCAATTGCACACCTCAGATTCTGTCCTCTGCATCTTGGGTCTTTTATTTATAGTTCCATGCCCACCACTTTGATGCCATTGTCTCTTCTGTGCCATTTTATCTCCAGATAAGCCTCAAGTGTTTCTCATTTACAGTGAGTCGATATTGAGGTCTAGACATCTCTTATAGGTCCTTCTCATATCTTATTGCTTTACTGATTATGTTATTAATTGTTCAATATATTTATAACTTTTCCATGATCTTGATAATTCAATCGTTCTGACAACTTTTAGTTTGCTTCTATTGAGCGAGCTTTCTTTTTCACATGGATTTTTTTGAGGTTTCTTGGCAAGTCTAGTAATGATTATTAGGTATTCTCATTGAAAATATTGCTCGTTGTCATTTCTGAGCACGGAATGGGAAGTGGGTACTCATTGTGCATATGTGGAGCCGCTTGAGTTTAAGCTTCAAATTTTATCACAGGAAGTTGCCATTAGTGTTTGTTAAGTGTCTAATTTTTTATTTCTCTTAAGGTGTGGTCCGTCTGGACTATCACACAAAGTTTTCAAGTTATTCCCTAAGGTTTCTCCATTTTGCTTGGTTAAAAGTGGACCACAATGCGAGTTCCAAATGCAGTTCAACTGTGGGTTGTGACCATCACACAGGGTGAGTCCAGTCACAGTTCAGCTGTGAATTGTGACCATCAGACAGTATGAGTTCCAGCCATGGTTCAGGCATGGATTGTGACCATCACAGGGTGAGCTCCAGCCATGGCTCTGTTGTGGATCCTGCCTATCACACACTGCATGCTCCAGCCATGGTTCAGCTGTGGACTATGGCCATCACACAGTGTGAGCACCAGTGATGCTTCAGCTGTGGATTCTTTCCATGTTTACTTCTTTATTTTGCAGGGACCTAAGAGGCATATCTCTCGGGCTCTTGGCTGCTGTTGCCTTCTGTCCTATGCTTTACCCCATGCCTTCTAGCAAATTCCATTCCCTTTCTCTACTGTGATTTCTGTCTCTTCAGACTAGTGTGACATTTTTTCCCTTGAATCTCCTTCCTTCTTTTGACAGTCCAAGGCTAGAAATGACAAGCCACAAGGACGGTTGGGATGATCTTTGAACTCTCCTCTTTTGTGGCATCTTTATTCAGGTGTCACAAACCTGCACATGAATCAGAAAAGACTCCCTAAAGAATTCTTGTTTCAACAGGGCTGTTTAGTTTTTGCTTTGGTTGTTTTGTGTTTTGATTTGCTAGTTCCATGCGACAATTTTGGTGCTATTTGCTCTATCACAAGCGTTCATTATTGAATTTTAGATGGTATATAAACGGCACAGGAATTATAGGCTTAGTCATTACCCTGGGTGTTCATCAAAGGCTGTGAAACTTAAGGAGGAGGGGCCTACTGAAAGGAGGTTAGGTCCCTGGAAGCATGACTTGGAAGACCATTATGACTGGTCGCTTCCCCTCTAATTTTATTTTCTAGCTTCTTTTTTTTAAAGTATATTTATTTAATTTAATTTATTTATTTATTAAAGAATTCTGCCTCCTCCCCACCCCCACCTCCCATTTCCCTCCCCCAATCAAGTCCCCCTCCCTCGTCAGCCCTAAGAGCAATCAGGGTTCCCTGCCCTGTGGGAAGTCCAAAGACCATCCACCTCCATTCTGGTCTAGTAGGAGGAGTATCCAAACTGCCTAGGCTCCCACAAGGTGAATAGTTCCTTTGTCCTTGTTCCTACCACAGGCTCAAAACAAGGAAAATTAAGCTATTGTGCAGTGAAACTTGAATCCAAAGTAAATATTTTCTTACTTTAAGTTGATTTCTCACATCTTGTATGTAATCTAAGCAATATTTATTTTCAAAAAACCTAAAGTACAAAAGGAAAGACATAATGTTGGATTTGGTTAATGATGTATATTTATTGAAATAGAACTCTTAGCACTACACAACTATATAAATATGGTTAAAATTCTCTGAGCATCATTTTTCTTGTAGAGAAATGGCAAATGAGAATATTACCTGAAAGCATTTGCATATATTAAATAACATATAAAGTTATTCGTAGAACACTTGGAATTTAATATGAACTCAATGACACTTTAACAATTGATTGATATGTAATGAGGCTAAATATGAAAAACTAGGCTAAACAAGATGGAGGTTATAAACTTACAGTCACATCAGTGTAAATTGCTAGAGTAGTGATTATAAAATACTCAGACATAGTTCTGAGGCCAATAAAAGTATTTGTAAGATGTTTATGTAAAGCACGGCTGAAAGAAAAGATTCTAGGTTCACAAGTGCTACTAATGGCTCCCAGGAGAAACAGAGTTGGCAAGAACAGTGCAACCCAGACTGTGAGAACATGATGTAAGGGTTGAAATGTACAGACTGTTCAACTGGGATGCTCTACCAATGGCTTCCAGTTTCTGTTCTTTGAGATCTATAAATAACAGCCATTATCCCACTCAATAAAGACAGTAATAAAATTATACCAGCTGAATGTCCTGCAGAAATATTGGCTTATTTACAAGGACAGACAACAGAGAGTTTTGATTGTTTCTTGCTGGTAGCTGTCCTGGTGGTAATCTTTAGTGTTTAAAGGGGAAGGGTATAGTCACATGGTATTGGTATTACATCAAAGGAAGGAAATCTGAATTTGTTACAAGTTGCTAACTGATGAAAAAGACGGGACTTCTGGAGGTTGTAGTGACTTTTGTAGGACTCAGGCGAACAGTGACTTAGGAGATGTAAAGCAGCAGCATTCCCAGGTGTGATTAAATTAGAAACTAACTGCTTCATCCTGTCTTGAGTGCGGATCATGGGTGGGGCACTATTCTAATCATGTTATACATAGTAACTCATTTGTTCCACCAGCTACTTCAGAAGGAATTACTATTTTTCTTTCTCATTTTACACATAGATAAACAGAAACAAAAAGAAATTAATTTTTACAAACTCAGGTAGACATGGATTAATCTATCCATCTATTCATTTCGACACAGTGCCTTGAGTACCACCTGCTGGTCGCTAGTCTTAGGTTCTCATTGTAGCCCAGGATAGCCATGAACTCTGATTCTTCTGCCTGCCCCTGCTGAGTGCTAGTAATACAGATATGTACCACAATCCCAAGTTTACCCAGAAAATTCATAATATAATTACTTGCCTCCTGATAGTAACATCCAAATTTTATACAATAAGATTTAAATAAAGTCTATAAAAGATATAGTGTTTTCCAATTTTAACAATCAATCATTTTTCACTGAACAAACAAGAAACAGTCTAATTTCATGGAATATTTTGGCTCAGCGAGGATATAATTAAACAAACAAACAAAAAGCTTTTATAGAAAATAACCAGCAAGACTCAAAAGTTTAAGCCACATAACAAAGTAAATGAATAGACACAATTTTTTTCTTTTCCAATGTTAAATTTATTAAGTATAATAAGATGAAAATAATGGAAGAAACAATGTAACAAAGGTAAAATATTTAAGACACTGAGAACAAAGATTGGCATAGAGTGAAAATGTAGTAAAAATTTAATGAAGTAAACATTAATAGCTGATGAGTTAGAGTAAGATCTTATCAAGATCTTAAACACGCAGTTTCATATTATATTTGTCATTCAACAAATGAAAAAATTAGGTACTAGATGTTGAAGTCTGATTTGCTTAAATCCATCAGTTTTAAAGCGAGAAAGCTAAGGTTTAAAGACTTACAAAGCTTTCCTTTTTGGCACATTCTGCCAAGATGCCAAAGTTCTTTCTACATCATGTATTTTGTAGACTGGAAATACAAATCACAGCAGGTACTCACAGTTATTTTAAGAATATTTTTCCTGTAATATTAGGAAACATTTGTAAGCATTTTATCAGGGAAGATGTGCTACAAAATCCATTCTGCCTGACACCTTAGTTCACCCATGTGATAGAAAGAGGCGAGTGACCCCTGTCCTGGGGACAGGTGAGAGAAAATGATACTGAGAAAGTTTTAGCGCTCTGCTCAAAGACAAGCAAGCTGCAGAGAAAGCATCAACCAAGTCATTTGATTCCAGGCACCTGGTGTTTCCCTGCTGCACTCCTGATATATATGACTTTAGACTAATGGCAGGAATGATGAGTCCTCCCTATGTTCATCAGAACTAGCTTAAGGTTCCCTAGGAAGCAGATCTTTGGTGAGACCTGGGTGTGTGGAGTTCATGTGAAAGTAGCAGAAGTTACGAATGGAGACACACGTAAGAGGAAGAAGCAATCATTCATTACTCAGCAACAAGAAGTGAGGTCAGTCTTAGCACCAGATTATTTCTGCTGGGACTTGTACAATTGCAAAGATAGTCTAAGCTGAGATTGCACCACTTTCCTAAGAACAGCTCTATGAACTACCATTGCCAGATAATAGAAATATTGTCCATAGTCAGCTAGGGAAACATGGAAGGGCCCTCCGAGCTCTGGGGGGTCACACAGCATGGCACATACTTTGTCCAACCCTCCTTATGACACACTCCCTGAACAACTGTGTGAGACTGCAAGAAAAGCTAATCTGTAAAAGGAAAGGGTATGGTTAAATAGATACAAACACTCACAGTACATGACAGTTTTAAAAAACAATGCATGACAGTTTGACTCCATAAAAAAAATGTGAGGCTGAAAAATGAAATAGGATAGAGAGAAAAAAAACACTTACTTAGATAAAGATGGGACACAAGTCATATCTGCATTTATCCCTCTAAATTGTACACATGAATGTTCATATTTAAAAGATGAATTAAAGAAAACGTGGTGGGCTATTATTTATATAAATACTTAATATGTTTGGGAGAATGTTCTGGTATTTGTTTTCTCCCTCAGAAAGCGTTTTCGTCTAATAGAATGTGTTTTGATGAATGAGGTAATATGCTTTGTGACTTGGACTTCTATGAAGAAGGCACCATCAATCTCTGGGAATGTTTTGCTAAATTACATTTGCTTGGCGTTCATTTTGAACAGCTGCGATCTTCTTAGACAAGTGTAGTCAGGAAAAAAAAAACTCTCAGTGTCCACAAGTTTAGGATTGGCAAATGACCCTAGTACCTTAGAGGACAAGATGGGTGCAATACTGTGCTTCCCATACTCAGACTTTATTTGTTCATTCTGGTAAGATGATACCCTCATCTGTGTCCTGGTAACTGGAGGAAAAGGCTCTTCCATCCCATTGCTATATCATCAGCCCTGAGGACCAGGGTAGGACAGACTTTTCCAGTTCTCTGCTTAAATCTCTGTAGAGCTTAATCAGCCTCTAATTTTTAGCCTTTCTGGGAAGTACAAAGGTCCTTATGCAACTTCAGAATCAAAGAACACAGCTCCCTGTGATTACTGATTTTATTACCCGAAATTAGCAAAATTGTTTTTTACTCACTCTAAATTCTCCCGCTTTTGTGCTGGACATGAATGTGTTTAATGGCAAACTGTAAGAAAATAAAGGAACACATCATTGATCCCTTGGATTCTCTGAAAATATTTTTAGGCTGACAATGAATTTTGATATTTTAAATGTAGTTTCTACTGCTTATATGCTCTTGGATGTGTAGCATTCACTGGAGCCTTGTCCACTGAGCCAGGACCACACCCGTGAAGAAAACTGACTGTCCCTTTCCAGGCAGCTATCACCTGCCAATAGCTCCTTAGCCATAGGCAAGACTTCTTACCAACCTCCCTTTTCCATGCTGCCATTTTGTCTGGCTTGAACTTTCACTGGTCTTTTGCATGCTGTTGTAGCCACTGGGAATTCGTCTGTGCAGCAGGTCATTCCCTGCGGCTCACAGTTCTGGTCCAAGTTCGATGGGAAGAGTTTCCTTTGGACATCACATGGCATCCTATGTGTGCTCTCTGCTCTATGGTTCTTTTCTTTAGTCTAACTCTGAGCTCTACAAATGGGAACTGGGTGTGGGCCTCAACTGGCATGTGTTCATTAAAGGTGGTTCTTTCACTTCGCACATTGAAATTTGGTTCACTACCAGGACTAGGGATTAAAGAGCTTCCTAATTTTTTTCCTAATTAGATTTGTATTCTCATATATTTAATTTCTATTTCCTAAAGTATGCTATGAAGGTGTTTTTGAGTCCCTTGTTCTGTGACCAGTGTTCAATAATTAGTATTATAACCAAACATACAAAATATATAGAAGATAAAGATGTATTCTAGGGTCATTTTGTTATTGCTTGAAAAACTAGATTTTTTTTTCTGAAATCACTAAACATCTACCTCTAGGATCAATCTTGAAATTTTAAAGTTATTATGCATGGGAGGCCTGCACAGTCATTCTCAGTGATGGCTCAATAAAATGTTAGCTCCATTCTTTGGTTTTCTTCTACTTTCTGGTTCGCGGTCTCTATATCAACTATAAATCAAAATATTATACATTTCTATTTGTGAGCTAATAAATTCCATAGACTCCTCTACCCTAAAGAATCTTGATTAGTACTTTAGAGCTCAAATATCAGCTTAACATAGGATTCCCACTATCTGAAATGGTTTACTCACAATTGTTATCTGGAGCTTTTTTCCCTTACTAAAGTTCAAAGGATTCAATTAAACAAATATCAGAGTTAGCAGAAAGTTACCTGAAAAATAAATTGACTGTTTAGAAAACAACAGGGCTGTTTAAGGAACCTGACCATCTCCGTTCTTCATGCACTACTTATACAAAGAAGGCAAATGCCTTCCAGGTGCCAAACCTACTGGCAGGCATTGGAGAGTTACCAATGCTGGTATGAGAATGGGGTCTCTGATCCATGATATGAAAGAATGCAGCATATGAGTTCCACACTTATCCCAGAGCTGTCTTTCAAGGGCATTTTCAGAACAGACTCCCACAGGGAACTAACTGGCAGAACTAACTGGCTGAGAAGACAAGTCGTACCCATCAAAATGTCAAGGCACAAATCCTGGAAAAAGGAAAATGCAGATTATGTCTGTCTGCTGTTGAGTATGTATAGAACCTATCAACAATTTCAACAAAACAAAACTTGGAGACTGGGAAGTTTAGTTTTCTGGGACTCCTCCCTTGCTATTTTGTCTTAGTGAACCATTCTTTTACGGCATGTTCCAAAGAATCATTGTTCAACTAAAACTGAACAAAGCTTTTAGCACCCATGCTGCTTCACAAATATGGAGTTTGAATCCAAGCATCTCAAAGGTGGGAGACAGACCTTCATCAACACCAGGAAGATTGACTCCAAGGAGGAAGAGTTCATTAAATGAAAAAATGTTGTATTATGAGGAGGAGGAAACCTTGAAGACCACTGTTAAGGAGTCATGGATCAGAATTCAGAGGATCACAGGCTGCTTCCAAGTAACTATCGACCTTGTAGAAAAAGTCATCTATGCAAGGTGGAAATTTGATTGGGAACTTTTAGGATGTTTTCCAGATTTAAGAAGATGCAATTAACAAATATAATTAATACCATTATTATGTAACTCATGGTATATAATGTGATTACTTCTATTTAGTTGTGCATTTTGAAGCATTACTACAGCTAAGCAACTTATCAATCACCACATTTAATATGTATGTGCATATTGAAAATACTTAAGATCTATCGTCTTAGAAAATTTCAAGTATACACACACATACATATACGTGTGTGTGTGTTTGTATTTATACCCATTCAGGATACTAAAAATCAGGAGGCATTCTTCCTATCTAACTGCCTTGCAGAACCAAACTACGATAAGAGTAAGTCATCACGCCTAACCAATTTCTTTTCCAACTTCTTTTTATGCAGTTATCTGTCACATGGTTTATCCTCTTTCACCAAAGGTTCACCGAGAGAAGACCATGTTCTCCAACTAGAAACCAAAACCCGCTACTCGCATTCAGAGTCACTACAGCTAGAAAGAAGGCATCAGTTATAGAGCAGCTCATCTCAACTCGAAGGCTAAAAAAAAATCATATTTACTAGTGCCCATGTTAGCTGCGACTAGAGAAATTCAGACTGCTAAGGACTTTGTTTGTCACTCTCTAGGAGATGTTCTTTGGTAAAATCAATCCAGTAGTTCTCTATTTATCCTCTTCTGTACTATTAACTTCCTCTTGGGTATAGTCTCAATTATTAGGAGAAGTTTAATCAGATATCTCAAGGAAAAGGCACATCATGTTTTATTTTAACATTCATTTATTATATTCCTTGATAAAAACTGGAGGACAGAGGAGAGATGGTCCCAAAATGGTAGACTTATTTCTAACATCTTTATTTTTACAGAAAACAAAGGAAATGTCTGAGATCCCATATGTGAAGGCATTCATGGCCCTCTTCCACGAAATCTCCATTTCCCAAGAATAGGGAAACCAGTAAAGAAAGGAAACCCAAATTCTGTCCCTGACTTCATAGATGATCCGCTCCTGAGAGTTCCACATATCTATATGGAAAACTCCCTTATTATCAACTTTCTGATTGTTCATCAACCACAAAGCTAAGATTATCAACATAGCATCTGAGGCCACAGTGGTAATTTCCCTGCTTTGTTCTAACCCATCTGCCTCATTTATCCACCAATATATTTAATAGTGCCTTGATTTATTACTTTCTTTATTCTGTTCCTAATAAAAAGGACTTCATGAAGTTGTTGGAGACATGGAATTTAGAGTACCCCATCTTCTGCCTGAGATTAGAATTATGCTGTTGAATCAGAAGTTTTTAAAATTTAAATGTGGGGAATCAAGAAAGGAGACAGTGTTTAAAGAATCTCTATTTGGTTTTCCAGCTGATCTTATGATTAATAGTTATAGTGTTCTAACTTACAAATATTTAATACATAAAAATTTTCACTAAAGTAGCATCTCGAGTTTTGTTTGCTAAGCAATATGCTAATCAATAAAAATTTTAAAATTAGATAAACAATATGACAAAATCTGTGGCTACTTCATAAGATTATTATTATTTGATTATTTATCCAAAATGTGTGTGTGTGAGAGAGACAGACAGACAGACAGACAGACAAAGAGAAACAGAGAAACAGAGACATAAAAATAATGACAGAATGAGAAGGTCAACTCATATACTCATATCTATCTATCTATCTATCTATCTATCTATGTTATAGATATTAATAATCTGGATTCTGGGATGGTTTTTGACTACTACTGACTCCCTTGAAGAATAGGTTCTTCAGGGTCATTATTTTAACCAAACCTAGGTAAAATAGAACATTAATGAACTAAAATAAATGGAAAATGGTCATTTTAAAATCTTCTTAGCTTAGTTAAAGGCATACAGAGGCCTAATATGTTTCATTTCATCATAATTATTGTTTCTGTTTTACAATGTATTTGGGACTCATCATTGTGTTTTTCCTGCTTAAAGCAAAAGGTCAATATGCTATAACAGGGTTACAAGGAATAAAACTTCAAGAAAGAAATATGACATTGATAGAATTGAGTTAATTATAGCCAAAGTTATTACAATTTCTAAGGAAAAAATAAAAAACTCTGAGATTAAAAATTAACGTTCCCTGTTTAAAACAATATTTTTTTTCTTAATTTTAATCCAGTCCTAATAAGCTTTATACAAAATTGGTTCAAAGGAAAATAATTTTGTGTTTTATTATTTTACTGGATAAATCATCTAAAACTTGGTTATGGGACTTCACCCAAATGCTACTTATGTGTTTATTGTGGAGATAAAACTTTCAGTGCCAGATATCCACTACTGCAACAGGAACATTGTGACTACAAATGTTTCCTTTGAATTATTTCTTCCTTCTTCTGTTATTCAAACAAAGTTACAAATATTTAAATCTATTTTTACACCCTTCTGATTGTATCAGTGACCTCTAATTCTGTCTACTGATGAATAATAGATAGACAGATATCATTAATTTTCAGAACATACTAAGACTTTCAACTACCTTAGCCTAAGAAGCTCCAATTTGTTTTCTAAACATAGAACTTCCCATTTTGAAAAACAGCTGTTACTTTTAAAAATAAGTGATAAACATCATATAGACATTAGTTTAGAACTATATGAGATGTTCCTATTAAAGACAGACCTAGTAGTGTAAAGGATTTTCAAACATAATAACTGAAGATTTTTAACTGATCACAAGGTATTTCCACAGTGAAGAGAAAGAAAGAAAAAACAAAGGAAGAAAATGCAAGCATAGTAGCTCTCCTAACCAGGGTTGTGATGTGCATTAATTTATGGTGATAATCAAATCATTATGAGTCAGTTTGGTACTCTGCCTTTAATAGAATAACAGTAATAGGTTCTATACTAAGGCCTATGGCCCGTATTGTCACAGATTTTGGCTTCAATAACAGTGCCAAGCACAGGTTTTAACTTGTAGAGTAGAAATTAAATCCACACAGAAAGTGCTGGTTTCAAAAGCAATCTATAGATTCAATGCAATGCCCATCAAAATCCCAGCTAAATTTTTCACAGACCTCGAAAGAACTGTACTCAACTTCATATGGAAAAGCAAAAACCCCAGGATAGCCAAAACAATCCTGTACAATAAAAGAACTTCTTGAGGCATCACAATCTCTGACTTCACATTCTACTACAGAGCTATAGTATAGAAAACAGCCTGATATCAGCATTAAAAACAGACAGCAGGACCAAATTGAACCGAATTGAAGACACAGATATCAATCCACACACATACAAACACCTATTTTTTTGCCACACACCTACAAACACCTGATTTTTGACAAAGAATTAAAAATATAAAATGGAAAAAAGAAAGCATATTCAACAAATGGTGCTAGCATAGTTGGATAGCAACCAGTTATGAAACAATGAAAGTAGATCCATATCTTTTGCCATGCCCCAAACTCAAGTCCAGATGGATCAAAGACCTCAACATAAAACCAACCACACTGAACCTCATAGAAGAGAAAGTGGGAAGTACACTTGAACATAGGAGACCACTTGCTAAATATAACTCCAGTACCATAGACACTGAGAAAAACAATTAATTAATGGGACCTCCTGAAACTGAAAAGCTTCTGTAAAGCAAAGGACACGGTCAACAAGACTAAATGACAGCCTACATAATGGGAAAAGATCGTCACCAACCCCACATCAAACAGAGGTCTGATTTCCAAAATATACAAAGAACTCAAGAAATTTGGTCATCAAAAGAACAAATAATCCAATAAAAATGTGGAGTACAGACCTAAACAAAGAACTCTCAATAGAGGAATCTAAAATGGCTGAAAGACACTTAAGGAAATGTTCAACATCCATAGTCATCAGAGAAATGCAAATCAAAACAACTCTGAAATTCCATCTTATAGCTGTAAGAATGGCAGATATCAACAACACTGATTACAATGTATGCTGGAGAGGATGTGGGGAAAAGGGAACACTTCTGCAATGCTGGTGAAGTCCCTTTGGCTATCGATATGGTGATTTCTCAGAAAATTAGGAAACAACCTTCCTCAAGACCCAGCAATACCACTTTTGAGCATATACCCAAAGGATGCTCAATCGTGCTATAAGGACATCTGTTCAAGTATATTCATAGCAGCTTTTTTTGTCATAGCTAGGACCTAGAAACAACCAAATGCCTCTCAATCAAAGAATGGATAAGAATGATGGAGGTGGGTCTTTTATTAATCTGTTGCTTTCATTGGTTAATTAATAAAGAAACTCCCTAGGCCCATTTGATAGGCCAGCCCTTAGGTGGGTGGAGTAAACAGAACAGAATGCTGGGAGAAAGAAGCTGAATCAGTGAGTCGCCATGATTCTCCCACTTCAGACAGACGCAGGTTAAGATCTTCCTAGTAAGCCAGCTCATGGTGCTACACAGAATATTAGAAATGGGTTAGATCAATATGTAAGAGCTAGCCAATAAGAGGCTGGAACTAATGGGCTAGGCAATGTTCAAAAGAATACCGTTTCCGTGTAATTATTTTGGGGCATAAGCCATGCGGGCGGCCGGGTGCCGGGGATGCAGCCCCACCGCTCTTATTACAACATAAGAATATTGTGATATCAATGGAGTACTACACAGCACAAAAAATAACGCCATCTTGAAATTTGCAGGCAAAGGCATGGATCTAGAAAACACAGACCCAGAAAGACAATTATCATATGTACTCACATATACGTGGTTTTTAAACATAAAGAAAACCAGTCTACAAACCACAATCCCAGGGAACCTATACAACAATGAGGACCCTAAGGAGACATACATGGATCTAATCTACAAAGAAAGAAGTAGAAAAAGATAAGATCTTCTGAGTAAATTGGGAGCTTGGGGACCTAGGGAGAGGGTTAAAGGAGGGCAAGAGGAAGGGAGGGGAGCAGAGTAAAGTGTATAGCTCAATAAAATCCATAGAAACATTATATATGCAAAAGTACCGGTTGCTCCCATGACATTTCTCTCACTATTATTCCAGTGGCCATGTTTTTCTAGGCCAGTCATATAGTAGCTTACAGGGTTTCCTTGTGTGTAAGATTAGTGGTTAAAATTTTTATTCCAGTAGCATGCATAGTACCTTCTAACACCATTAATGGATGAAGCAACTAAGTGAGTGTCAGATTGATTTTCCCATGTTCTGTGATACATATAAGTAGTGTATTCAGCGACTGAGTCTTATTGCCAAGATGAACAGTAGCCAATAGAATAGGCAATTGCCTGTGATGTCTTATTGTCTATGGGACCTCTCTGATTGACAACTCCAAAAAAGACAACCCACTCACTCCTGGCACTGATTCTAATTTGTTAACTTAGGGTACCTAAGAGGAACATTGTCACCTAGCTATACAGAAATTTCACTTTAGCTCTTTTTGTTTATTTTTATTTTAGAAAACATCTACTGTAATAAGTTTTCCATATGACTTATTCAATTTTCCTTTACTGTTATTTATCCCTCCCCTGTCCTCTTTGCTACTCTGCCTTCCCATCCCCACCAGATACAACTCTTCTTCATCAGAGAAGCACTTTTTTTTTTTTTTTTTTTTTTTTTGCTTTTTGTTGTTGTTGATGATTAATACAGAAATCCACAGCTGGCCTAAGGGCACGGAATAGAAAACAGTGGAATGTGCAGCCTGAAACACGGCACTTATAGGTCACTCCTTCTTCCCAAGGTGACTGCAGAAGATCATGGAAAGTTCTAAGAGACAGAAGCAGGAGATGACCCCAGGAAACAGTGTTCTGCAGATAGAGCATGGCAGTTACACGTATGTATTCATAGCACTTGAGACAGCATGCATGCTTAAGACTTGCACATGCTCAAGTTACATGAAATCCTATCATAGAAAGAGTAAGTAGGCATGAATTCCTATGCCTAGCCAAGGGATGGTGGGCAGTTGGCAGCTTCTGAGATAGAATGAGTTCATTAAGGGAAGGCTCATGCTGTGCCTACAAAGCCAACATTCCATAGTATATGGGCAGTTCCAAATGCATTTGCTGGGCTTAGATAGCAAAATGGCCAGGGAGAAGCATATGCACCTCCCTGCCCCCCCGCTTGAACAATGAACTGGGTCTGCTCCTGTAGCAAACTTTAAGGTTGCACATTTCAAACACATTTCCAATAAATCCCAGTTTGGTGGTAGAAGGAACAATATATTCCAAAATAGTTTTGAATGTCTGTAGAATAAAGCAAAAACTGGGTTTTCAAATAAACTTTAGGGAGATCCCCCTAGTTATCATCTTGTGCCTATTTACAACTTAGCATACATATGAGTAAAAAATCAGATGCCTTATGGCAAGGGATATGTGTAATCAAAAATAATCATATGACCTAATCTATCAATCAGAACAAGAACTTGGGCTTGCTGTACCCCAAGTAACCAACATCCTTCTTCTCCTGGACCCTAGGAAAAGAAACCCCTCACTCATGTGATGCACTGTCTGTCTTGATAGGGTATGCCTCTATCGTCCGCACCATTGCGTCCCTTTGTATAACTTACCTTGCTGCATTTGGGAATCTGAATAAACTCATTTCAATGCTGGCTTCTTAAAATAAGGTGATGGAAGATGGTTTTAGATTTTGAAATAACAGCAGTCTTCAGATATTTATGGAAAGTTTCGCAATGGGGTCCCCAGTGTTTAGGATACATGGGATAAAGTAGGACCCAAACGAGGTGACATGTTGTTAGGAAGGTTAATGACTATGAAGTTCAACTTCTGCTTTCTATTTTCCTGACCTCTAAAAGTGACCTTTTTTGTGTTACTCGATTTTGCATGTGACCTCTTAATTAATTACACTGACGCCCTGCTATTTTCAGTGCTTTGCATTTCACCATGCATGGATGAATAAGTCCCTCTCACCCTTAATCAGAACACACCTTATCCTGAGCATTGCATATGGCATATGTTAGTACATACGCTATACGGAATTCATGTAATTTCATTTTTGACTGTCTTCGTGTTACCACATTAGCTATGAAAAGTCGTGTCGTAGGGAGAAATAGTTCTTCATAGTGGGAGCAGTTTGGGCTAAGATCTTATAAATCAGTGTCAGAGAGACATGGCTCTCAGGTCTGTCTTGGTCACATTAGCCATTTAGCTGTGGGCAAGTTGTTTTTAACTTTGATAAATTAGTTTATGAAAATAATGAAGAAGTACCTACCTGATACATTTGTTGTGCTGATTAAATCCGATGATGTAATGTCACATAGCGAATGTTTGACTAGCTGTCAGCCTTCTTTTGTTGTTTTAAATATAAACTGATACCACGTACTTTCTCTCCAAGTTACCCTTTCAAATCCCTATGGATAACGCTCTCCGTAAAACATCAGTGGCTACAGAAAAATTCATATTATAAATATACCAAAAGTGTCAAAATATACTAATTATTAGACCAACACATTTATTAATTTTTTTATTCAAAATTTATTTGTTAGTCAGACAGTGGTGGCACATGCCTTTAATCCAGCACTCAGGAGGCAGAGGGAGGCGGATCTCTGTGAGTTCAAGGCCAGCCTGGTCTACAAGAGCTAGTTCCAGTACAGGTTTCAAAGCTACAGAGAAACCCTGTCTCAAAAAACGAAAAAAAAAAGAAAAAAAAGAAATTCTTTCTGCCTACATTCCTGTTTAAGGTGGTTGAAAGGAAACCTGAATTGTAAGAGTCATCTATCATGATGTACTGCACTGCTGTATGCTATGTGAGGGGTAGTGAGCTCCATGAGGTTCAATACTATAATATATTGCTGAGGAATGGAGTCCAAGGGGCAGTCTTCAGCTTATTTTATGCTATGGACTGAATTGCTACCACCACTCATTTGGGATGTCAGTTCTTGTTAGTAGCCTACTCTTTAAAACTAAAAAAAAAAAAAAACCCTGCTTTTCAGAGGCAAGGCTTAGAAAGCCTTACCTTTGCTTTCATTCCTGTTTTTCAAGGCAAGTCAAAATTTCGCTAGCTAAGAAATGTTTCAAATGCTTTCAATGATTCTCCGCATCCATTGTAGCATAAATTGAGTTTCTTTTCCAGAGCATTGAACATCTACCCTCAGTAGCACTACCCTGCTAGGCTGAGAACCATCCAGTGGTTGATCTGCTCTGGCCATCTCCGAGCACTGGCTTTGTGCTCAGACTGTCTAGTACGCTCTCATCCCCAGGGGAAGTGATGAGCTTGGTATGTGCCAGAGGAGAACTCTTCAGTGCTGCTGAGGGAGAGCCTTACGTATACACAGGAATCTGTCGTCACTGCAGTCAAGAAGGCCGGCCCTGGAAAAGTGTCTCCTAAGCGCTTCGTACCAACCAGTTGACATGGATTCTTTGGCCATGCTCACATGAAAATTGTGAATAAATAAGAAGTGGCTTCTGCAGGGTCTAGATAAATAGACTCAGCGTGTATGGCTATGGACCTTGAGACTCAGAAGTTTTGAAGTTTGTCAAGGACTGAGCACAGTTCCTGACCCCTAAACTTATAGGGTAGAATATTGACCATCACCTACTGCTGACCCCCAGCCACTGCTAGACACTGGGAGCCATGCATCGGTAGTTGTTGACCACAGCATCACTGACGATCAAGGCCCATAACGATTAGTCTTTTCTCTGAGGTCTTAGAGAGCCAGTCTCTACACTCTAAAACTTGTAGCCCTGAGCTATCCTTCTCATCGCTCGGAGCCATATGCCCCGGACCTGTTGGTCCAGTCTCTGGTACTGTCTTAGCTAAGGCTCCTGTGGCTGTGATAAAACACCATAGCTACAAGCAACTTGGGAAGGAAAGAGTTTATTTTATTTTAAAACTTATAACCCAACACCAAGGGAAGCCAGAGGAGGCATTCAAGCAGGGAAGAAACCGGAAGGCAGGAACTGCAGTGAAGGTCATAAAGAAGAAGTTCTCACAAGTTACTCAGGTTGACTTTTTTTTTTTTTTTTTTTCTTTTATTTATTTTTTTATTCTTTTTTAATTAAAATTTCCACCTGCTCCCCGTTTCCCATTTCCCTCCCCTCCTCCCAAATATTGCCCCCTCCCCCCACTCCCCTCCCCCTATCCCCACTCCTCTTCTCCTCCCCCCACACCATTCCCCCTCCCTCTCGATACTGAAGAGCAGTCCAAATTCTCTGCCCTGCGGGAAGACGAAGGTCTTCTATCTACGTCCAGGAAGGTGAGCTTCTAAACAGGCTAAGCTCCCACAAAGCCAGTTCATGTATTAGGATTGAAACCTAGTGCCATTGTCCTTGGCTTCTCATCAGTCTTCATTGACCGCCATGCTCAGAGAGTCCGGAATCAACCCATGCTTATTCAGTCCCAGACCAGCTGGCCTTGGTGGGCTCCTAATAAATCAGTTCCACTGTCACAGTGGGTGGGTGCATCCCTCGTGGTCCTGATTTTTTGCTCTTGTTCTCCCTCCTTCTGCTCCTCATTTGGACCTTAAGAGCTCAGACCGTTGCTCCAAATTGAGAATCTGTCTCTACCTCGATCCATCGCCAGATGAAGGTTCTAAGGTGATATGCAAGAAATTCATCAGTATAGGATAGGGTCATTTCAGGTTCCCTCTCCTTAGTTGCCCAAGGTACCAGCTGGGGACATATTCCTGGACACCTGCGAACCCCTCTAGAGTCAAGTCTCTTGCCAGCCCTAAGATGGCTCCCTTAGATAGGATATATACTTCGCTGCTCCCGTATCCATCCTTCCTATATCCCAACCATCCCAATCCCCCGAGCTCCTCCCATCCTCCCCTTCTCATATTTCTCATCCCATTTCCCCTTTGCCCCATGCCACCTCACCCGCAAGTTCCCAGTTTTTGCCCTGCAATCTTGTCTACTTCCCCCTCTCCATGCGGATGACTATATGATTTTCTTTGGGTTCACTTTCTTATTTAACTTCTATAGGATCACATATTATATGCTTAATGTCTTTTATTTATGGCTAGAAACCGATTATGAGTGAGTACATCCCATGTTCCTCTTTTTGGGTCTGGGATACCTCACTCAGGATAGTGTTTTCTATTTCCATCCATTTGCACGCAAAATTCGAGAAGTCATTGTTTTTTACTGCTGAGTAGTACTCTAATATGTATATATTCCACACTTTCTTTATCCATTCCTCCATTGAAGGGCATCTAGGTTGTTTCCAGGTTTTGGCTATTACAAACAATGCTGCTATGAACATAGTTGAACAGATACTTTTGTCATTTGATGTGGCATCTCTTGGGTATATTCCCAATAGTGGTATTACTGGATCTTGGGGTAGGTTGATCCCAAATTTCCTGAGAAATCGCCACACTGATTTCCAAAGTGGTTGCACAAGTTTGCATTCCCACCAGCAATGAATGAGTGTGCCTCGTTCTCCACAACCTCTCCAGCAAAGGCTATCATTGGTGTTCTTGATTTTAGCCATTCTGACAGGTGTAAGATGGTATCTCAAAGTTGTTTTAATTTGCATTTCCCTTATCGCTAAGGAGGTTGAGCATGACCTTAGGTGTCTTTTGGCCATTTGAATTTCTTCTGTTGAGAATTCTCTGTTCAGATCAGTGCCCCATTTTTTTATTGGGTTCATTAGCATTTTAAAGTTTAGTTTCTTGAGTTCTTTATATATTTTGGTGATCAGACCTTTGTCTGTTGCAGGGTTGGTGAAGATCTTCTCCCAGTCAGTGGGTTGCCTTTTTGTCTTAGTGACAGTGTCCTTTGCTTTACAGAAGCTACTCAGTTTCAGGAGGTCCCATTTATTCAATGTTGCCCTTAATGTCTGTGCTGCTGGGGATAAACGTAGGAAGTGATCTCCTGTACCCATATGTTGTAGAGTACTTCCAACTTTTTCTTCTATCAGGTTCAGTGTGTTCAGACTAATATTGAGGTCTTTAATCCATTTGGACTTGAGTTTTGTGCATGGTGATAGATATGGATCTATTTTCATTCTTCTACACGTTGACAACCAGTTCTGCCAGCACCATTTGTTGAAGATGCTCTCTTTTTTCCATTGAATACTTTTAGCTCCTTTATCAAAAATTAGGTGTTCATAAGTTTGTGGGTTGAAATCAGGGTCTTCTACTCGGTTCCATTGATCATCTTCTCAGGTTGACTTTTTAAGAATTAAATTAATTTATGTATTTTACATCCTGTCTGGTTACCCTTCCTCTTCTCCCATTCCCTCCCCACTCGTCCTCCCCCAATTCATTTTTCATCTGTTTCTGTTCTGAAAGTAACAGACCTCCCCTGGATACGAACAAAGCATGGCATATCAAGCTGCTCTAGGACTAACCACCTCCCCTTGTACTAAGGCTGGGCAAGGCAACCCACTATGAGGAATAGATTACAAAAACTAGACGAAGCTTTAGGAATAGTCCTGCTCCCACTGTGAGGAGTGTATAAGTAGAACAAGCTACACAACTGCCCCACATAAGCAGAGTGTCTAGGTGAGTCCCATGCCCTGGTTGTTGTTTCAGAAAGTGTCTATGAGACCAGGATAGTTGTTTCTGTGGGGTTTCTTATGATGTCCTTGACCCCTCCAGCTTGTATAATCCCTCCCCCCCATTCAGCAGAATTGCCTGAGCTTGGGCTAATGTTTGGATTTGGGTCTCTGCATCTGTTTCCATCAGTTATTGGATGGAGGTATTCTGATGACTATTGGGGTAGTAACCTAACTATGAGTATAGCAGAATACCATTAAGCATCATTATGTTGACATTTTATGTTTTTTTCAATCATGTTAGGTTCTATCCTAGGTCTCTGCACCATCCAGCCTCTGGATCCTGGTTTAAAAGGTCCGGGATGGGCTCACTCTTACGGACTCTTATGGCATGGGTTGGACCAGTAATTGGATGGCCACTCTCATAATCTCTGTACCACCCTTACCCCAGCAATCCTGTAGTCAGGACAGACTGAAGGTCAAAGGTTGTGTGGCTGGATTGGTGTCCCAATTCCTTCACTGGAATCTTGTTTGGTTACAGAAGATGGCCAATCCAGGCTACATATCCACTGTAGCTAGGATTCTTAGCTGGGACCATCTTTGTAGATTTCTGGGAGTTTCACTTTCACCAGGTTTCCTCCTAACCCCCAAATGCTCCCCAGTTTCCAGTGACCTCTTACAGTACTCTCCTGCTCCATCCACCCCCAGCCAATCCCTTATGATGTCATTCCCACCCACCCCCAGTCCACCTACAATATCTTTGTTTTCCCTTCCCAAGGAGATCCATGTGTCACCCCAAGTCCTCCTTGTTACCTAGGCTCTCTAGGTCTATGGATTGTAGCATGACTATCCATTCATTAATAGCACCCAGGACCATTATCCCAGGGGTGGCCTTAGCTTCCGTGGGATGTACCCATATCCACATGTATCATCAGTTAAGAAAATACACCACAGACTTCCCCCAAATAAATCTGGTAAGTCATTCTCTCAATTGAGTTTTCCTTTTCCAAAATGACTCTGGCTTGGTTCAATTTTACAATACTAGCCATAGCTGCGACCCTGGCACTCCATGGCTCAGAACCACAAATACCAAAGATGCTTCCTTTTTGTCCATTCATAACCAGCTTCTGCATATTTGAGCAGAACCCAGGCAACTGACTGGCAACATGAACATTATTACAGTATCTAAGATTCCCTTGAAAAGAACTGGTTAGCAGATTCTGTAACAGGAACCACATAACTAACTTTTACAGTTCCAGTCACAGGTGACTGCAAGACCTGTTGGGTCCCTGATGAAAAAACAGAGACACACAACCTGCTGAGAAATGAATCCAGACATCCTCACCTAGACTCACTGCATTTGTGTACCTCATGATCCTATTGTGTGCATACAGTTTTCTGTCTCTGTTCTGTCTGCAAGCACATCATCTGGGGTTAAAGAACAAGGAAAGGACACAAGCCCACTGAATTACCTCAATGCTGATTTATACCAGGGTCCAGCATTTTTAAGTGGCCAGATGCCGCCTGTGAATACAGAGCATAGTGTATATTTTAAATATAACTCCTCTGCCCTCTGATTCAAAATATCCCAGAGTCAATTTAACTTTCAATCACTTTAACAAACACTGAGCAAGGCATATCTGGAGTGGAGATCTGTGTCAAAGACTGTGAAGGACAAAGCTGAGGAAGGCATGTCCTTGTTCCCCAAGAGCTTAGAAAATCATGTGAGACCAGATAGATACAGCAACGTAAAATTCCACGAAGTTATATAAAAACAACTAACCCATCAAGAAGTCTCATATTTAAGCTTAATGGACGCCTCCAAATGGCTATTACTTAATGGAGCCCTGACTTAAGAGACATTCCAGACATTTGTCCCTGTAGTCACTACTGTCTACTGATTAAGGGATAGCAGGAAATCTAATGTTCCTGTTTGGGCACAAGCTTTCCTGGTGAATTGAGGCTAATTTATGTTTGTCAGCTGAGGGACACAGCTGTATGTTTTCCCATAAAGTAAACTATGAACTCTGCTTGGGTCATTAGCCTCCTGGAATGACCTTTCCATCAATTTCTTAGGTGACATCCTGGCCTGGAGACTGTGAGGCAATTACATAAGTAAAAATTCATCCTCTAAAGGGAATTTAAATGTCAATTTATCATTTGTTATGATATCACATGATTAGATAAAATGTAAGCGAAGAGACAGACAGGGCGTATTGACTCTGAAATGTGGCTAAAATTGTAAGCTTCTCTTAAAGGATGTGTTTCTCAGAATAAAGGAAAGGATAGAGAGAAGCTTTCAAGGACATTCATTAAAGTTCATCTCATGAATCAACTGAGGACATCCTAAAAAGTTCCTCATCACTTAGATTTTTAAATTGAAAATAGACCACTGAGAATTGAGATGATTATACTTTTAATAGTTTCTGGGGAAAATTTGTGTGGAAAATATGAACCACACAAAGATGATGGGAAAGCACCGAATTTGTGGAGATGGTTTGAGTCAGGCTCACCTGGGTCCCTCTCATTTCTGGCCCCTTCTCCACACTCACTACAGGAGTTCCTTGAACCCCATGCCTGTCGCTTTCCCTTAGAATTAAACAAACATTAGTCAACAAAGAAAAGATTTTTTGGCAAGGCCTTCTTTGGAATGACCATTACATAAAATAATTTGAAGGTATTTCTTAAAAAGAAAAACATTCAGTATGCATTATAGACCTGCTATAGAGGTTAAATGACAAGCATTCATCTGTGTTCTTGAGCAATTTTTGTTTCATTTCCCAAATGTCCCAATAATACCTCACATTCAAATGAGCAATGAAGTCTAATGGAGTCTGAATTTCTGTAACTGAGACTACCTACGGAACATTTCAAACACACTCATTGGCAGCCCAATGGTTGAGTGGGTAGATTCAAAACAATATTGTCCGTGAAGTCCTTGCCCAGTCTTAATATAGATATAGAAAACATAATAAAAAGTGTTATGTGTATGTGTGTGAAACTTAAAATTGACTCTCTTACCTCCTTATACAAACAAGGTTCATCCTGATACCACTGTATGGTGAATTAGACCAGCTTACTTCTAAGTCCTGAGCCTCAAAATGCTAAACATCATATCACAGATACCTTACATGGCACAGAAATTGCCCATATCTTTTGGTTCCTTCTCCACACCATCTTCAAATATTTACTTAGACATTTATGGTACTCTTTTCATTCACCAGTCTCTCAACTATGCCTTCATATTTCCATCTAGTTGCATGTTTCTGCATAAACTCATCTAGGTTGATGCAAGGCACTGGGTCTTGACACATCTTGTCTCTTCCTTCATTATTCCTTCATTTCCTCCCATAGAGTGAACAGAAAATAGAGTCGTCTGAAAATGTTCCATCAGTGATGAGCACTGGTAATAATATACTAGGTTTGACCATCACCTACTTATGATTGAACAAATGTTGACTGATTAAATGGTAATACTCCTGGCAATTTTCTAGTCATTAAAGATATAGCCATAAACAAAGCAGACATTTTCTGCCCTCCAGAAGCCTAGATCCTCACACGAATGGTAATAATAATCATTAAAACACAGTTGAATAAAATAAGAAAGTTTAGCATGAATGCTTACCATGATTATGTATCATTTTTTGTACACCTAAATATTGTCAACGGTAAGGGACATCTCATAGTCATTACCTATAAACTTTAGGCAACACTTCAAAGTTAAGCATGATTCTGATTTCACTGAGGTAAACAAGGTTTGGGTAGATTTGGCAACTTGCTTCTAATCATGCCCAGTATGGATCAGTGTCTAGCAAGGACTATGACCACTCACTCTTCCACCTCATAACCGTGACATGTTCAAGCATCTTTCCAACAGTATTACCCAGGAAGTACTTGTCACATCATGTGATCTCTGCAATAGCTTGATAAATGACTACATAGCTTGAAACCATCAACTTAAAACACAACCAGCGCAAGGTCCCTGTGAAATCCTTTGCTGCTAACATTAGTATCTGTCGATTTTATGACATAATTTCAATACATAAGTAGCCACTCACCCTTTCATAGATCACATTTCTCCTCATTTCCTCTGGACAATATCACCTCAAAATCTAGAATTCTTCCTGTGTGTATGTATATGTTTTCCTCTGTTTCCTTTTTCTTTCATCTCACCCAAGATCTATGAAAACATTGGGTTCTCCCCTGACTCCCAAAACTGAGTTGTCCTTATATGCTCATAGGGGTTATCCATCTCAATATGACACTTACCTTAATCTACCTTAATCAATTTAATTGGTATCTTGATATCATTTGCTTATATTCTATCAATTGAATGCTCTTTGATTCTTGTATGACTTTATTATAATACATTGATCAAGATGCCTTACTATTTTATTAATTCACAATATTGAATCTAATTTGAGTACAGGAACAAATTATCTCTTAATTTGCACAAGTAAGCACCCATTAAACTCTTCTATTCCCATTCATTTGAGTCTTTTTGATAAAATTTTTAAAAGCTATAAAGGATTAATAGCAATTATGGCAGAATGTAATAAATAAAAAGATCAGTTTGACTTGTTTGTAGGAAAAGGACAGAAAAAAACGGATGTGTGACTGTGTGAGCTGTTAACCTGACATGTCAGATAGTGGCATGAATACATGAATACAGGACAACCCCCCCCCCCCCGCTTTCATCAGGGTCTTTTCCTAGACTTGATTATTATGGAAATCTCAGTGACTTCCTTGGCAGAGACTACTGTTCTTAGGATTTGCTTTCAGATGTCCCCCATGGATTATTCCAGAAAGCAGGGACTGTTTGTATTAAGAAGACAATAAAGTGAATGGGAAGTTTTACAACTGTGTTCTATGGGTTGCTATGCTACAGTGTGCTGGGGATTTCTGAAGGCAGGCAGGCCTCAGCTCTGGGTTTCTACAAAGCACCCTAGGGAGGACGCACTGTGCTGTGTTACCTGAAAGCCTTCTACCTCCTCCTCCAGATCTGGTGCCTGTCAGGGTCCCATCAATCTATTTCTGGCATTTTACTTTGCTAAGAACATCTTGGAATGACAGGGGGGTGATTCCTAATGCATAAGGCTCTGAGAAGCCTTCTTACTCTAAGCTGCAGGGTAAGTGAATTGGCCTCTCGCTTTCTCCCAGGAACTACTTTCCTTCAATCTTTCCATTAAAGGTCAAAAGGTGAACGACGACACTCCTGTGGTCTTTTACAGTGTTCCATTTCCATTGTCAGTGAATCTGCTCTTTACATACATGCCCCTCAACCTGTTCAAGGCCTGTGCTCCCTCCTCATCATGTTTCTGCTTTAAAAGATGAGAATTTTCACAAGGGTTATGGAAATCTTTCAGGTTTTTCACCTCCCAAAGAAGAAAATTGTAGAATTGTAATTATTTACAAAACTCTCCACAGCTAGAACCATGTTTAAAATGTTTACCAAAACATATTTATTACAGGTAAAATTTTATGAAAGTCAAACTGAAATGCCTTTTAGTAAGTTAAAATCATGCCTGTCCCTTCCCTACTCTGTTTTCATAGCTAAGTAAAACGAATGGGTAAGTCACGCCATAAAAAGGCAGCAATTGTGTGCTTACAGTATGCCAAGCTTGATGTGAATTAATGTACACAATCCTTATGAAAACCCGAAGCGATATCTCTGCTAATACTCAGGCCTCTGCAGACAACGGTGAAAATTGCCGAGGTTAAGGAAGTAGGAAGGGAAGTGCCTGGACTGTTTCAGAGTGTCTGATTTTAACGTGCGTGCTCTTTAGCACCTAGTCAGGCCGTTCTACAGTCTAGGGAATGGGAAATAGGTAGGAGAATCGAGACAGCTAGCATCGGGTGCACTGGAGTCTGAAACACATTAGAGACTGTCAACTCTTCATTCGTTCTATATATGCTTATGTAAGCTACGTTTATTAACACGTTGATCTTAGTCTTTCAAAACTGATCCAATTACAATCTAATATATATTTTAATTAAAAGTTAATTTACACATATGGAATATCTCCTGGTGCACAGTGAAGAAGCAAGTGTTAAAGAACTATTTATGTGACTAACATCTAATTTGCCCCCCTCCTGTAGAAGACTCTCTACTGGGAGCTGCAACAGATGTCATCTTATAGATGCTAGATAATTTTCATTATGTTGTTTGAACTAAAGTCTATTAGCCACTCGGCACCTATTGCCACCTATTGAGGCAATGCTACATAACAGATTCAATGAGTGACTTCAGGCCACCAGGTTAAAATGGACAGAACTGACATCGAGAATTCTGTTAACACTCAAGTCCCAAATGTTTATCACTCATCGGGTCACATAAAGCATTTGATAGTTTTATCTTCAGGGAATTTATGCCATATATATATCACTGGAAATCTAATTAGATGAAATGGACAAAATTTTACAGTTGAAACTCCCTGATGTGTGATTGGCTTGCCAAAGATAAATATAACTTTTTAGCAACTCCAATGGATGCAGCTTACTGACTCCTTATGGCTGTATCATCAATACTGCAGGGCACTGAGATCACTCTGGACATTTCATCCAGGAGACACTCTTTTAAAGGGATCAATTGATTTGATGAATTGTAAGGCAGAAGATTTCTTTTCTCTTGTTGTAAAGTAGTAGATTTAAACTCAGTGAGCTTGACCATCTGCAGAAGTAATCTTATGAAATGGTTAGTTTCACATGTATAGCTATTTGAAGCTATATAAAGATAGACATTTTTCTGGACATAGTTAGAATCTAATCAATAGCTCTATAGTGAAAACATCAGTAGAGGATCATAACCTAGACACAGGGAACAATGACCTTTTCATTTCCTCATATTCTTCCAACTCTATTCAGATGTTAGAATTGGCAAATTGGCTCCCAAATATACTTATAGGCAGTTTAATGTTGTTACACATGACCTTTTCCTCATTGCTTCCACATTTTATATTAGACAACCCACCCCATGTGTGCAATTATATTCACAGGCAGTGAAAATGGTGCCTCTGTAGGTTTACATTTCTGAATCCCCCAATAATCTATCTGGCACTGTGACCAAACAGTCTGGACTAGGAAGAGGAAGAGACTATGAAGATGAAAATGCCAAGCACTGTGGTATGTGCCTATAATCTCATGGTTAGGGAAGCAAGACAGGAATATAGCTGGGGCTTGCCGGACAGCCATGGAAGTAGAATTGGTGGTATCCAGACTCAGTGAGAGACCCTGTCTCAAAAAAATGAATGAAGAGTAAGAGAGGAAGACAACTGAAGTTGCCCTCTATGTGTGTATACCCATGTAAAGATAGAAAAGGCGAAAATAGGTAACTATTGAGGGTATTTCTTGCACTGTGGCACAATACATCATTACTGAATTTCTAACAGTGCATTACAATTTTGCACACATTTATGGGCCATTTGTACAAAAAGAGAGATGCAGCAAAATTCTGCCATGTTGAAAAACTGGGGAATTATTATTATTATGATGATGATGATGTATCTTCAAAATATGAGTTCAAGTCATATTCTGGTTATGAGTTCTACATCAAATATATAATTTACAAATATTCCCTTCTCATACAAATTAAATTATAAAAGTTTGAGTGCTTGTGAAACCATGATAATTAATTTGTTATATTTTATATTTGGGTGTCACTTACAAGAATCCATCGCCTAAGCGAAACAAAGATCTGCATTTGGTTCCACAAATGATATAATACATTTTCTCCCTTGTCTTTGTGTATGTATCTATTTGAGCTAGCAGCTGCATGCAGTTTGAGGTAGGAATTCCACCTTTTTTTCTTTTCTTTTTTTTATTTAGATATGCACTTGACCTGGCATCATTTAAAAATATTTTTCTTTCCTTATCAAATCATCTTGTTATTCAAAAATCAATAAAGCATGAACATGCAGGTTTCTTTTCATTCATGTTGTGCTCCAATCATCTTTCTTACATCTGTCCCCTTGCCAGTGAAGAATAATCTCGAGTCCTTAGGGTATGCAGTAAGCTTTTACATGTGGGAACATAAACATCTCATTTTACCTTCTCTTTTAACGCTGTCTTGAAGAGACTTATATTTCCATATGAAACTTATCTAGCCGAGCTTGTAATAGAGGTAGCCTCAATCAACAGGTAATTTGAGGGATAACTGCTCTCTTCACGTCTGTGGACATAGGATGATGCTGTAGCCATGGAGAATCCTTGTGTTGCTTTCCACTGTGTTGCCTAGTTTTAGCTGTAATCATCAGATACCTGTTTTGAGAAAACTTTCCTGAGTATTTTGTTACTTTTGACATTAATAATTTTGAGGTGATGTTTAATATTTTATATGATTTCTCGCTAGTACACAGATGTTAATTTTTACTTGCATATCGATTGCATATTCTGAAACCCATTAAAGTTATTAGTTCTAACAAGTTTGATTTTTGAAGTTTGGGTTCCTAGGTGGTTTTTATACACACACTCATGCAATCCTTGAGCAGACATAGTTTAATTTTTTTTATTTGAATCCCCCCTTCTTTTACTCAGACTCCCTTTTGCTGTCATATCATATTATACATACATATACTCATATATGTGATATATATAAATATATATTTTTATATTTATGAAAAAAATCTAGGATCCTCTAATGAGAAAAACTGTAACATTTGTTTTTCTTTAATTTGGTTTATTTTAAAATGATGATTTTTAGTTAAACCCATTTCAAAAGATGGCATAATTTAAACTTTGTTGTTAAACCCCATTGCGTATACATCATATTTTTCTTTATTTATTGGTTGATAGATGTTTAGGATGATTCTCTAATCTGACATTGTGAGTAGTTCTACAATAAATGCCAATGTGCAATAACATTTATAGTATACTAACATATATAACTTCCCTCAAGTATATATATATATCCACACAATTCATCAAGCTGAATCACATAACAGTTTATGTGGGATCATATTTATGTTTTGTGTTCATGTTTATATTTTTGTGGGACCTCTACAATGGCTTCTGCAGTAGCTGGACCACTTCACAATCTTGAAGCAGTCAAAGTATGAGGCTTCTCATTTCCTAGGATGCTTGTCCTAGATTTCACAGTACACTTACTTGATGACTGTCATTCTTACTAACAGGAGATAGAGTTTCGGTGCAGTTTCAATGTACATTTCTCTGCTGGCCGATGAAGCTGACTGCATTTTTCACATTTTTATTGGTTGTTTTTACGTCCGCATTTGAGAGCTGTCAGTTCACTTTATTAAGTTCATTTAATATCTGAGTCATTTAGTTTTTATATAGTATATATGTTAATCTTCTATCAGATCTATAGCTAGGAAAATTGTTTCCGATACCAAAAGCTGAGTCTTTGCAGGTATCCTCGTGCTATGTGAAAGATTTTAATCTCATGCAATTCTTTGACAAGTTCCTGGTATTACTTCCTGAGTTATCATGTTCTGTTCACAAATCTCTTACCTGCATGCCTAGATCCAGTTTCTGAACTTTTATTAATTGTTTGGCCCATTTTGAATGAACTGTGTAGAGAGTAAGAGACAGGACTCCAGTTTCATTCCTCTACACACGTGTAATCAGCTTCTTCAGCACCATTGGATGAAGAAACGCTTCCACAATGTATATTTTCTTTATTTCTTTCTAAATATACTAGGAAAGCTACACAAGAGAAATTTCAAAAGGTCACCTAAACCAGACCTGTACAATAATGCCCCCAGTTAGTTGACATGCCAAAATGGGTGGAGGAAATCTCGTAAACCCTCACCCCTGGATGAAGAGTGACAGTCAAGTAATGGCTGTAGAGAGAAGGAATATCAGTTTTTCCCAGGGATGATCCCCATAATATATTATCCAGTCACAAACTGTTAACCATAAGCATACACATATACAAATGATGTAAATGTAATATATATGTATATATGCATTTATTTTTATATATAAAATAAATTAATGTATATATAATCACAGATAAGAGGTTAAGGGTTTGAGAATGAGCTGAGGGTGGCACAGGAGGAATTGGTTGCAAGAGAGAGAGAGGCAATGAAAATGATGTCATTATAGTACTCATGTATGGAAGTCTCAATAATTCAAAATAAATCAATAAAAATATCAAGTAACTCTAGGCATGTCATGTTCACTAAGTACTGGGTCATCATCTGTCCATTGACCTCTCTCTCTCTCTCTCTCTCTCTCTCTCTCTCTCTCTCTCTCTGGTAATATTGCAATACCATGCTCTTTTTGTTCTTTCTAAATCAGTAGTATAACCAGAAATAAGTGACTTGGCACATTTAGGGTCTTTTGTGTTTTCATATGAATTGTAGATTTTTTTCCATTTTATAGTGAATAACACTGGAATTCAGATTAAATTTGACACAAATTTATATGTTACTTTGGGTAATACAGCAATTTTAGTGTATTAATTCTACCCATCGTTAGTGTGGAAGGTCTTACCATCACCTAATGTCTTTTTCAATTTCTTTCTTCAGGGTTTTAAACTTCCACTTCCATCACTGAAGTATTTTATTTTGTCAGTGCTATTGTGAATATGATTGTCTTGCTGAATTTTTTTCTAAGTATGTTCGTTATTGGCATGTGATTGATTATTGCATGTTGATTTTGTATCCTGCCACTTGTGGAAAGTACAATTCTATCCTTTCTGATGGTGTGCTTAGGGTCCTGTGTAAGGTTCACATTGTTACACTTTTGCTGCTTACAAAATGCCCAGCAAGGTACAATTTTAAAGAAGGATGTTTTATCGTGGGTGACATCATATCTATATATTTTATGCATTATATCTACATTCTGATCATATTGAATCTATACACAGAAAGCAGAAAGAAATGAGTGCTGGTGCTAAACTTGCTCTTCTCCATTTTTATTTGGTTTGAGATCTCTCCACATCAACATTCAGGGCACTTTTTTTCCTCTTTAGTGCCCTCTTTGTGGAAAAACCTTCATAGACATACCAGGAAGTGTGTTTCCATAGTGACTCTGAATCTAGACAAGCTGATAATAAAGATAAATTGAAGCACAATTCAAATTATGTCAAGTAGATACCCAAACTTGTCATTTTAGATCAGAACATTCTGTCCTTGTCCCCTAAAGCCTCATTTACGTTTAATAATACAAAAAATAAATCATCCATTCTTAAAAGTCCCCATAGTCATTAACATACCCAATACTTTACAAAAGTACAAAGTCCCAATTATCTTTTAAGATTCAAAATTAACTTCTGTGAGCCCCTGTAAATGCAAAATTACAAGCAACATGCTTCCAAAACACAATGATTCAGAGCAAGCCTTCTTATTCTATAAGAAATAAATGTGGACATAACAAAGGAGAAACAGGCCAAAATAAGAACAAACCCAGTCCTGCAAACACCAAACTGTCTAATTTCATATGCAGCATCTAGGGTTTGAGAAAGAATCATATGGAATCCAATGGCCTTTAGCATTCCTAAACGTCCATTTTTGATGCATGAGACACACATAGCCTCTCTCCTGGGATAGCTGCATCCTGTGTCTGTAGCTTTTATTAGTGCATTTCTCAAAGTCTTGGCATCTCCAACAGACTGAGGCTTCTAACACAGCTTAGAATCCACCCTTGTGTCTTCCTTCAGTGACTTCTCAAGTCCATTTTTCAGATAAACATAACCTTCCTTATGCACGATGCCTGGAATCATAAGCCTTTTGAAACTTTGCTGCAAGGTTCCTTGAGTCACTCATGCCTGCAAAACCAGTGCCCTGTGAATGATGCTGTTTGATAGTTGATTTTAATGTCAGGTTGGCATATATCATAATGCCTTCAATTGATTTGATTGCCTCAGTTGATGTGGGATTATCCACCCTGAGTATGATCTCTTTTTGGTAGCTACCTAGATTTAAAAAAAATATGGTAAAAGGGAGACTATTGCCTTTTGCTCTTGGACCTTTCCACTTGTCCCTGGGTAGGCGTACTCCATTGCACTTCTAGATTCCCAAAGGACCAGAGGCTCTCAGAACCTTCTAGATTTTTGGCACCATATTGGGAATACCGAAGTGTTTTGTCTCAAGGACCAAGAAAGTATCAGCTTCTTAGCTTCTCAGGTTGAGACAATTCTTATTACAATTTCACAAAGTTTTAATAACTTTGTTTAATATATACATCTCTCACACATGCACATATACACACATGCACACACAAATATATACATATATGTACATATTTGAATATATACATATAACATATAAAGATATATGCGTATATACATATGTTACATATGTGTGCAGGTGCATGTATATATATATATATGCACACATATATACACACACACACACATATATTTTCATCCTATTGTTTCTGTTCCTCCAGAGAACCCTGACTAATGCATGCTGTCAATTTCTGTGGCTGGATATGTAGCCTTGCCTCTCTGGATCAAAATTGCAGTGACCTTTCTGTGTCTTTGAGAATGACTCTTGGATATACTTCCCTAAGTGGTTATTTTTGAATAGGGAAATCTTGAATCTTGCATTGATACTTTCACTTTAGGCTCTTTGAAGTATTTTTGTATTTTTACAAGTTGGAGCCCTTACAGGGAAGGGTGAGGTCTTGCTTAGGACACTACACCTATTCTCTCAGTGCAGAGACAGAGATTTTCTTTAAAGGAACTAAGATCTTCAGCCACTATAGATATACTTTCCATACCTCTGTTGTCTTCAAGCTTAATCTCAGTTATTTAGTTATTTCTTTGTCAAATCGCACACTTATTTCTATTCCCCTTCCCCCCTGCTTCTTTCTCTGCAGACCGGATAGAAAACATCAGTAACCATGACACAGTCTGCCTTCGAAAATCTCTTTAAATTTTCTGGGGAAAAATTAGTCCATTAATTTTTAATTCAGTCTCCCTCATACTCTCAGAACATAGTCACATGAAACTAGATTGTCATCCATAAAAATCTCACAATGATTTTATCCCAGTTCCTGATGATTTTTGTTCGACTGTGAAGCTTCATAAGCACAGTCTACATGGCCCATGCCTCTCCCAGCATCAATGATATATTGGATAACTAGTTAGTGATGTGGGAGTTCCCTCTGTGTGCTTTGGACCTATAACAGGGCAAAATTTAGTTAGGCAGGGAAAACTAAAGTGAATGTTGGGAGAAAGGAGGCAAGGTCAGGGAGAAGCCATGGAGCCACCAGAGACAGACACTGGGAACTTTAGCTGGTAAACCACAGCCAAATGGCAATACACAGATTAATAGAAATGGGTAAAATTAATATGTAAGAGTTAATCAATAAGAAGCTAGGACTAATGGGCCAAGCAGTGATTTAATCAATATAGTTTCTGTGTGATTATTTCAGGGCTGAGCAACAGGGAACCAACAAGCGGCCCATCCTTCAACAAGTTGGTGTGTTCTCTGAGGACATTTTTTTCTACCATTTTCAGCATTCCTTAATTTCCCACAGTTGTTTTGGGTTGGCTTGAGATTTGGGAATCTTTGCCTCATGCGTGCATTTTGGTTCTTTAATATATCTATATATTATAATAGACTTTGTAAATAAATAGTCATAACACATTTAAGGTAAAGAAAATTTAAAAAATAAAACTTATGTTAACTTGGAGATTTGTTGGTGCTAAGTCTCCATAAGAATACAAAGATAAAGTTCATGAGATTTAGAAGAGGTCAGAATAACAGAAAAAAAGCCTTCACAGTGGTAGTGATATCATCAAAGTGTTTGAGCAACTCATTCCAGATATAGTAAGGAACATAGCATGTGGCAATGGCAGTCAAGGCACAGCTGAGTCACAGATTGAGTCCAGGACAAGAGCCTTCAGATTGCTGGGTTTTAAACATTATCAAGGAAGGTCTGAGATGAACTTAACTTACTTGATCTGAAATTGTACCAACTACTATGAGACCTTCCATAAAGTATGTCACACAACTTCCCAGGGCAATTGAGCGGGTACACTGCCCTCATCATCTGCGGTTTGTAATAGGTTGATTTTAAGGACCACCTTTTATGAAAGTTTCAAATATATAGAATTTTGCATGTAAAAGTGATGTAGAACTACAACAACAACACAAATCTTCCCCATAGCATCATCTCATGCAATGTTACTGACATGGAAGCTTATGGGCTTTGCCAACTGGAGGATCAAGTAAATTTACCTTTTGCTTCTTGTGCTCAGTGTTTGACTATATCTCCATGCTCCTGGGCATCTGGCTGTGTCATGTGATAGGATTTGTGGAGAAAACTAAAGGGAGAAATTTACTCAAAACAACAGCTGCATTGTTCTGAGATCCCAATTCACAGTGAACAATGACACAGTGGCAAAAGCTGTGGAAAAGGACAATTGTAAAGCAGAGATAGTTAATAGACCAATCTGTTTATTAAAAGTGATGCAGAGCCCATTTGTTAGCATTAAACACAGCAAGAAACTGATCTTGCCTGTACTGCTTCACCGGACATATAGGACCTGCAGAGAAATGACTGTTGAACTTGCCTAAAGATGAGACGGATCCTTTGGGGTTCCTGCTTCATGAAAGAGTCTGCAAGACATTCTGCAGGATACAGAAGAAAGTGATGGTCAAACTGCCAATATAGGCAGAACTGTCTTTGAAATTTCCTGCTTCATAGAACAGTCTGCTGGATACTATGGGCCAGTAGGCTAAAGATGGATACCCCAATAGCACAAAAGAACTTTCGGTGACTGTCCAGGCAGCGATATGTCTCTGTCATTTCTAGAGTTTTGGAAGTTACAAAAGTACTTTCAATGTACTTCCTGTTTACTTATGTAATATTATATCCTTCTGGAGTCTTTGATGGAGCTTAAGAATAGATATAGTTTTCCTTAGTTTTGATAAAAGATAAAGTATATATGAATACTATAATTCTAATTCTTGCTTGATACCTGTTATATTTAATTTTACTATGTCAAAGTTAAAACCTTCCTTTTTAATTAAACAGAAAAAGGAAGATGATGTGGGAGTCCCCTCTATGTGCTGTGATTACCATTAATGAATAAAGAAATTGTTGGCAATGTTATTGCATTCATTACTTTTAACAAGACTTTATGCATGCACATGTCTGTGTGTTAGCAAGTAAGGGGATAAAGAATGCCATCTCTTCACAATCTAGAACTTTGCATGTTTTGTATTCTGCTTGCTCTGGAGCAAACTGGGAAGTCAGACCAGCCAAAATGGTGAGCTCTCACTCAGAGAGAGCCTACCTCGACAGGTGAGGTGGAGAGTTTTGAGGAAGGCACCTACTGCCAGCTTTTAGGCTTTAACATGCACACACACACACATACATACACACACACACTCATGAGCATATGCAAACATACACATGGGCGGGAGAGAGAGAGAGAGGTGACAAATAGATATGTTGGTTACTCACATATTGTGGAAAGGAAAAAGATATAGCCTTGTGTCATTTGTTCAGTTTCTAAGGACCAACTTTGTATTCATTAGTTATGTAGCAATCCCTATATAATATTTACCTGTATCAGTTTAGCTTAGCTTTAGCTGGCTATTCATATATTAGTTTCTAAACATGGAGCTTAAAGTGTGGACTTGACACCTTCCATCTTTGTATGAACTGATGAACACCCCTTACTGTAGTGGGAGCTGCGGGCTGTGTTCCTACCGCCCCAGCTCCTGGTCACCTGGCTAGCTTATGCCCCGAAATAACAACACACAAACTGTATTCTTTTAAACACTGCTTGGCCCATTATATCTAGCCTCTTCTCGGCTAACTCTCACACCTGGACTAGCCCATTTCTAATAATGTGTGTAGCACCCCAAGGTGCACTTACCGGGAAGATTCTAGCCTATGTCCATCCTGGGTCGGAGCTTCATTGCATCTGCCCCTGAGAGGAGAGCTATCGAGTCTGAGCTCACTTCCTCTTCCTCCCAGCATTCTGTTCTGTTTACTCCACCCACCTATGTTCTAACCTATGAGGGCCAAGCAATTTCTTTATTTTTTAACCAATGACCTTCCTCCATCACCTTACTCCTTTAACTGCAATCCTTGAATTGTCTTTTATTTTATTCCTATCCAATTTTTCAGTTCCCATGCAATCTCTTCTTTTCCTAATGGATCATTTAGAAATATTTTATTCAGTTTCTGAATATTTATGGATTATCAATATCTGTTCATTATTCCTTATTACATTGGAGTATAAAGTCCCACTATGTTTATATTTACTGAGGTTTGCTTTATGGCTTAGTGTATAATCCATTGAATGTAATCCATATGCTCTTTGTGTGGTTGTTTCTACAAAAGCAGGTCAAAGCTGTTCAAATTCTCAATGTCATCACATGTCCTATTAATTATTGACAGTGAGATATTTCATTATCATCCTGCACCCTTTAAAAATCTTCTCTTTCTGTTATATAACATTCCCTTTAGTATTGGGGGTTAATGCTTTTATGTGTGTTTATATTCCTAACTTTGATGGCAATTGGCAAAGCACTCATTTTTCTCTTATAAAATGTCTATATCCAGTTAATGTTTATTGTTTTAAAGTTTTTCTAGATATCAACATAGTCAAAAGCAATTATTTGTTTATCCTTTATTTCTTCAACAATTTGGTGCTTATGAATCCACAATGTATCTTTTCTTTAAAAAAATCATTGACCTTTAAATAAATGCAATATGACAACCCCTGGCTTATAATTTATTTTGTATTTGTGTATTTATAGATTATTTTTTTCTTTATAGATTATATGTTAATCCTCACAACTGTCACCTACATTCAGGGGGCTAGTTTGGTCCTATGCAGGTTCCCCCACTATCAGTCCAGAGTTAGCAAGCTCTTACTAGCTCAGGTTGGCTCTTTCTGTGGGTATCACCACCATGGTCTTTTTTTTTTTTTTTTTTTTTTTTTTTTTTTTTTTTTTTTTTTTTTTTTGGTTTTTCGAGACAGGGTTTCTCTGCGGCTTTGGAGTCTGTCCTGGAACTAGCTCTTATAGACCAGGCTGGTCTCGAACTCACAGAGATTCACCTGCCTCTGCCTCCCAAAGTGCTGGGATTAAAGGCGTGCGCCACCACTGCCCGGCACCACCACGGTCTTGAGCTTCTTTGCTCATGTTGTCACTCCTTCCTCCTTTGGTCTGGTATCTGGTAGCTCAGCCCAGTGCTTCACTGAAGATCTCTGTATCTGCTTCTATCATTGGGGGGAGGGTTGGGGTGAGAGGAGAGGAGTCACTGAGAACGAGGATAGTTATATAAAATGAGAAAAGACTGTATTAAAAATTCTTTTAAAAAAGAAAAAAGAATATATTTCAATTATGTTTTCAGCCACCCATACTCTCCCCAGATCCTTCTCACCTTACCTGTCCAATCCTAACTTCATGTTTTCTCTCTCAGACAAAACAAACTAACAAACAAACCTAACCAGACAGCCCCATCTCTAACTCAGAAACTATCTCCAACTGATAGCTATGAAAATGAAAAATTAGTTTTCCCCAAGAGAGTCTCACTGAAGAAACAGACTGCTCTTAAGGGTAGACTGCATGAGCAGCAGTAGATGGGCAACACAGAATGAATTCCATAACATCTCTGGAGGTTGTTTGTCTCATTATGTTGTCATGACAACGTTTTTATCCTTACAGGTCCTTTGCATATATTTTATGGCTTCTAGTCTTGTGTTTTTATCAGATCCATGCATATGGAATATGTCATGTGTATCTCTATATGTGTTCTTGTACTTTCTCTTTGGCTCTTTTTCTTGCTTGGCTGTTTTGTCATATTCCAATTTGTCTAGCTTTTATTTATCTTTTTAAATTTTATTATAATGTCTTAGATGCTTGTTAGTTTTCTAAGAAGAGAAAGAAAAGGTGTGGATCTGGATGGGAGGAGAAATAAGAAAGAACTGCGAGTCATAGGTGGAGGGAAAACTGCAAATAAAATATATTTATGAAAAAAAATCTATTTTCAATAAAAGAAAATACAAACACAAGAAGAAAATGACAAAAAAATCCCACAGGAAAACAAAAATCAAAACAAACACAAAGACAAAAATATGTTAAAACAAAAAGTACTCACACACATGTACACACACACATGCTCATTTAATTTGTTTCTTTTGGCCAATTGGAGTGTGGCTGATACACTCAGTGTCACTCCATGGAATAAACTTTTGTTCCCTTTGCCCATGGACATCAATTGCACACGGCTTCTTGATTAAGGGTAGGGCGCTATACCCGCTACCTCTCTAAATAATAAAACCCTAACTGCTTAAACCCATGCAGGTCTTGTGCATGCTGCCACATGAATTCAATGTGTGTCAGTCCTGTTGTATCTGGAATGTTACCCACATTTATATTTAAACCCAATGATTCATTATACTTTTGTATATTTCTCCTATCTCATTTTTAATTTTCTTGTCTTCTTTTATTTTTAATAAACATTTACTTTCATCTTTTGACTTTTTCTAGCATGTTTTTAAACTTATTTCTGTGGGTGTTGCTCCAGACACTGTATTGCTTGTCTTCAGTTCCCATGCTAAGAACAGCATGGGCCTAGCACAGTTCACTGTGCCAGCTGGCTGCCTACCTCTGCTTCCTCTCTGTTTCAGGTTGCCAGCTATGAGACACCTAAATATGATACAAACCTGTTGTGTGAGACTGCTTGCTCATTTTCCATTTGCCCAGTCCCCTAAATTAATCACACAGAAATTTGTATTAACTGCAATACTGTTTGGCGAATAGCTTAAGTGTATTTCTAGCTAACTCAAGTGTATTTCTAGCTAGCTCTTACATCTTAAATCAACCCATCTTTATTAATCTGTGCAACACCACAAAGTCATGGCCTACTGGAAAGGTTATGGCATATGTCTCCTCCATAAGCAGCCACATGGCATCTCCCTTACTCTGCCTACTCTTTCCTCCTCTGTTTGCTTGAAATTCCAGCCTTACCCTATTCTGCTAAGCCACTGACTGAAACAGCTTTATTCATTAACCAATAAAAGCAACACATAGATAGAAGGACTTCCCACACCACAAACCAATATGCATATAATAACCCCAGCTTCTTACAGTCTTGAATACTTAAAAATGTCAATAGAATAAATGAATAATTTTATTTGCACATTATATTGACATCATTTTTTCTCTACTTTGTATATCACCATTGGGTATTTCATGTGGGCTTGCTAATAATGACTTCTACTCCCATATTTAATCCTTTGTAATGTGTTTTCATAGTTTTAAAAACTGAAAGTCTTCCAGGTATAAATTTCTTATCTAAATGTTCTCTTTGTAAATATTGACTGTGTCATTTACTACTTTCTGCTCTGTCATTTTTAGTGTGATATTTACTGATAATTTCTCAATGTGTGAATCACTTGCTTTAAGCATTTTCTATTTGTTTTGGGATTTTAAAAGTTTGGTTAATGTGTTTTTGGCTTTAATCTGAACTGAGTTTTCTTGAGATTCTTGGACATGTAAATTAAAAGTTTCTTTCACATAAAATTGAAATATTTTGTAGTTATCATTTATATGGAGAGTCACCTAAAATTAAGATCAGCTTAAAATTAGAACTTGTGCTTTTTTTTTGAAAAAGCAGTCAAATAATTAAAAAAATAGACTCTTAGGAAGCCCTGCTCTTTTTAAAGAAAAGCAGTAGAATAAAGTGATTAAGTCAACCCAACACACACCTAAAGGGGAATCTAGTGAGTGACAGGAAGCAGTGAAATATAGAATTCATGAATTCAGTACCATCATAGCTCCTGAGAAAACAAAAATGGAAGTGAAATTACCTTAATCATCTAAAAATACAATTTTCCAGAAACAAAATTCTTCTATTTAGTAAGGACCTTGAAGTATTTAGCATAGTAATGGGAAAAATGTCTGTACCAACTTGAGTTTTCATGAAATTTTAGAGCCTCTAGAGTTACAATAAAAATATTAAAGCTTCTAAAGATAAAAAATGCATCTTAGGTACAGTATGGATTTTAGATGATAGCAGAGCAATGCCTCCAAAAATCACAGAAAAATAATTTACCTAGAATTTCTATATTCCTGTATCTTGGTAAATATGATGCAAGTGTCAAGATGATATGAAGTTTGCCAGCTGAGGAACTATTGAAATAATTGGTTTTCAATATGCTCTATCTTCAGAAAATACTAGACATGGTAACTCAGCAATTTGTGAGCATAAGTTAAGAAAGATTCACACAGTCTGAAAGACCTGAGATGTCAAAGAGCAATCTCAAGAAGAGTCACAACAAGGCACCTGCATGTGTTAGAAGGAGCATTGAAGAAGGACACATGCGTGTCCTGAGAATAAGCAGTCCTCCTGAAACCCATGGATCCTCACGAAATTTGACAGGTTACACCAACTTTAATGGCTGTCCTAGAATATAGTTGGATAGGAAGAAAATACTGCAGGTGTGTGGAAAGAAAATAAAAGATAAATTGTTAGAAATTCAGTAAAGAAAAAAGTAAGAAATTTACTTATGTTACTTAAAACGTAAGTGGAAGGAGAAGCAACACAGGCAAGAAGAAATAAAAGTTTTATAGCTAAAATTATTAAGTCCTATTTATTAGGTCAAAATCTTAAAAGCAGTTCATTTTAAGGGTGGGGAAATGTGTATTCTATATGGGGTGCTACAAAGACAAGAAATCAAACCAAAGTAGTAAGTCAGCAGTCAACAGTAGAAACACAACATTCATATGAGCACAAGAAAACAGGCAAGTTACAAAGTGTCTTACCCCTGGAAACTTCTGGGAGAAGTAAACTATCATATAATATTAATTTTATATTACATTACCTGCATGTGTTATTTGTATGTATTTGACAAAAATAAGACCACCTTGAGAAAGTATTTCATTTATACAGTACAATCTGTTTTTGAAACAGATGCTCACACCATCACTAAAAAAGCATCCAGATATCCACCTCAGCAAGGTTTTATTTTCCCCTAGGGTTTATACTTTTAGTGTGGATGCCTTCACTGGGAAATCCTTCATACTGTCCTGTGGACCTTTCTGCCCACTGTACTTCACGATATAGGCACCTCTGCAACCAGTACCTTTAGTTAACTGGCCTCCAATTTTATTATCATTTTAGGAACCCAACATTGCACCTTCATGGCCCAAAAGAGTAAATGCCCCTTAGAGATTAGCAGCAACCATTTCTATTTGGACCTAAGAACTAAGTAGCAGAGCAATATATATATATATATATATATATATATATATATATATATATATATATATATGTATATATATATATATATATATATATATATAGAGAGAGAGAGAGAGAGAGAGAGAGAGAGCTATACATTTTTTTCTCTGCTCCCCTCCATACCTCTCTCCTCCCCTTCAACCATCTCCCATGGTCCCCATGCTCCCAATTTACTCAGGAGCTCTTGTCTTTTTCTACTTCTCATGTAGATTAGATCCATGTATGTCTCTTTTAGGGTCCTCATTGTTGTCTAGGTTCTCTGGGATTGTGAATTGTAGGCTAGTTTTCTTTGCTTTACGTCTAAAAGCCAGTTAAGAGTGAGTAGATATAATAAATTGTCTTTCTAGGTCTGCGTTACCTCACTCAATAAGATGTTTCCTAGATCCATGCATTTGCTTGCAAATTTCAAGATGTCATTATTTTTTCTGCTGTCTAGTACTCCATTGTGTAAATGTACCCCATTTTCTTTATCCATTCTTAAGTTGAGGAGCATTTGGTTTGTTTCCATGTTATGTCTATAACAAATAATGCTTCTATGAACAAAGTTGAGTACATGTCTTTGTGATAAGATTGAGCATCCTTTGGGTATATATGCAAAAGTGGTATTGCTGGGTCTTGAGAAAGGTTATTTCATAATTTTCTGAGAAATTGCCATACTGATATCCAAAACAGCCGTACCAGTTTGTACTCCCACCAGCAATGCAGGAGTGTTCCCTTTAACCCCACAACCTCTCCAACATAAGTTGTCATTAGTGTTTTTGATCTTGGCCATTCTTATAGGTGTAGTATAGAATCTCAGAGTTGTTTTGATTTGCATTTCTCTGATCGCTAAGGATCTTGAGCATTTCCTTAAGTATCTTTCAGCCATCTTAGATTCTCTGTTGCGAATTCTTTGTTTAGGTCTATACCCCATTTTATTACTGGATTATTTGTTCTTTTTTAATATTTATTTATTTATTTATTTATTTATTTATTTATTATGTATACAATATTCTGTCTGTGTGTATGCCTGCAGGCCAGAAGAGGGCACCATACCCCATTACAGATGGTTGTGAGCCACCATGTGGTTGCTGGGAACTGAACTCAGGACCTCTAGGAAGAGAGACAATGCTCTTAACTGCTGAGCAATCTCTCCACCCTGGATTATTTGTTCTTTTGATGACCAATTTTTTTGAGTTCTTTATATATTTTGGAGATCAACCCTCTATCTGATGTGTGGCTGGTGATGATCTTTTTCCATTCTGTAGCCTGCAGTTTTGTCTTGTTGACCACGTCCTTTTCTTTGCAGAGGTTTTTCAGTTTCAAGAGGTCCTATTTATTAATTGTTTCTTTCAGTGTCTCTTCTACTGAGGGTATATTTAAGAAGTGGTCTCCTATGCCAATGTGTTCAAGTATACGTCCCATTTTCTCTTCTATAAGGTTCAGTGTGGTTGGCATTATGTTGAGGTCTTTGATCCATTTGCACTGGAGTTTTGTACATGGCAAAAGATAAAGATCTATTTTCATTCTTCTATGTGTTAATAACCAATTATGCCAGTACCATTTGTTAAATACGCTTTCTTTTTTCCATTTTATATTTTTTGCTTCTTTGTCAAAATTCAAGTGTTCATAGGTATGGGGGTTAATATCTGGGTCTTCGATTTGGTTCCATTGGTCCTCCTGTCTGCTTTTATGCCAATACTAGTCTGTTTTCAGTACTGTAACACCATATAAACAAACTGAAAAAAATAAAAAAAAACACATGATCATCTCATTAGATGCTGAAAAAGCTTTCTACAAAATACAACATCCCTTCATGATAAAGGTCTTGGAGAGAGCAGGGTTACAAGGAACATACCTAAACACAATAAAGGCAATATACAGCAAGCCAACAGCCAACATCAAACTAAATGGAGAGAAACTCACAGCGATCCCACTGAAATCAGGAACAAGACAAGGTTGTCCACACTCTCCATATCTATTCAAGATACTTCTTGAGGTCCTAGCTAGAGTAATAAGACACCAAAGGGAGATCAAGAGGATACAAATCAGAAAAAAAGTCAAACTCTCACTGTTTGCTGTTGATATGATTGTTTGCATAAGTGACCCCAAAAATTCTACCAAAGAACTTCTAAAACTCATAAACACTTTCAGTAATGTAGTATGATACACAATTAACTCAAAAAATCAGTAACCCTACTTTACACAAATGATAAATGTTCTGAGAAAGAAATCAGAGAAACATCATCCTTGCGCAAGTAACATAAAATATTTTGGAGTAACTCTAACCAAACAAGTGGAATATTTGTATGACAAAAACTTCAAATCTCTGAAGAAAGAAATTGAAGAAGACACCAAAAAATGGAAAGATCTCCCATGTTCTTAGGTAGGAAGAATTAACATAGTAAAAATAGCAATCTTACCAAAAGCAATCTATAGATTCAATGCAATGCCCATCAAAATTCCAACAAAATTCTTCACAGGCCTTGAAAGAATAGTACTCAACTTCATATGGAAGAGCAAAAACCCCAGGATAGCCAGAACAATCCTGTGCAATAAAGGAACTTCTGGAGGCTTCACAATCCCTAACTTGAAACTTTACTACAGAACTACAGCACATATATTTTTATTTTAAGAACTGAATAATGCTACTCTGTCTAGATTTTATGTTTTCAAAATTACAAGGGTGTGCAGCTACTAATTTTGAGTGGGAAGTGCAGGAGAAAACTGCTCTTGATTAGACACATAAGCTTCAGACAGGCTCTGTGGTAGCCTGGTTTCCTGCATCCTACTGTGCGTGTTCAGATGCTTCTAAACACCAGTTTCCTATCTACTTTTCCTTTGCTCCTTCTGTCTGTGGAAACGGTTTTGGTCTTACAGTCCACACAATGAACCTATTCCAGATTCGGTCTTGATCAAATGTTATATGACCTGAAGACCAAGCACCTTTGCAATACTTCAATGTTTTTATCATTTTCATTATAATGTCTAAAACAAATACAAGAATTCTGCACCACCAAAAAATATTTGTATTGATTTTTTATACAAATCTAATTTTCATACAGTAAGCTTCATGATCTTCAGGCATACTTCTGTGAATTCTAACAAGTTCATCAGTCATAGCAGCACCGTTATATTCAAGATACAAACGACCCCCAGTGTGTCCTTTCTCGCGGACTATCTTACTTCTGCTGTCTGGCCCATGACAACCAATTACTGAAGTTCTTTCATGAAAGCAGAAGCAAATTGTGTAGCATATGTGTGGGAGGGGGGCTGGCAAGGGAGGAAAGTGTCACTTATTTTAACACAATACCTCTGATTTTTTTTCTATGACAGTAACCTGTGTTATTTATTGTTGGATAAAATTGTACTGTGTGGATGTGTTATGATCTAATAAACTGTTTGCCAGCTGACAGTTTTATTTCCTTCTTTTGGTGATGATGAACAAAGTTTCTAATATAATTCACATTATAAGTTTTTGTGTTGAGTCATGTAGGTGTGTTGCTGATTTCAGAGCAGGCCAAGGATATTTATCTTTAAGGATATCACTAGATTTCCTTTCAAGAAGTCTGTGATATTTTGAATTCTACCAGCAGTTTTTAAAACTCTGGTTCCACTTCATCTTTGCCAGCTTTTCACAAATTGTTTCTTCCTTATTAAATGTGAGTGAGCCCTTCTAATAGTTACTTAGCGACATTTTGTTGTAGTTACAACTTTCATTTCCATGGGCACCAGGAGGTTGAGAGCCTGTTTCCATGTGATTCTTCAACTGCATTGATTTTCAGCATACTGTCTCTTAAACTCTTCTGCTTAAATTGTACAGGAATGTTTTTATTATATCGAGTTTTTAGAGTTCATTTAATACTTTTTTGGAATATTTTCTTTCAGTCTATGACTCATTTCTTCATTTTCTAAATCGTATCTTTTCAAGATGGACTATTATTTTATGAAATCCAACCTGAAAAGCTAGACTAGTTTGATCTCTTGACATCACAAGAATCTGCCAGCACATTGATGTCATGGCATTTGCTTCTTCATACAAGTTTATGTTTGTGTGTGTTCAGCTATGGGTATACACAGGTGTGAGTGTATGAGCAGGTAGAGGCTAGCAGACAACCTCGTGTGATGGTCTACACATATCAGTTTTATAATTTATTTTATTTTATTTAAAAAAGAAAACAAACTATCTTTTTTTTCATTTTACATACCAGAGTTCCCCCCTCCTTTCCCTCCTCACACTTTCCCCACCTACCTCCACCCACTCCACATCCACTCCTCAGAGAGAGTAAGGCACATTGCTTTGTGGAAGGTCCAAGGCCCTCCCTTCTCTATCTAAGATGAGCAAGGTATCAATCCAAAAAAGCCAGTTCAAGCAGTAAGGATAAACCCTGGTGCTGCTGCCAGTGGCCCTGCAGTCTGCTATAAAACTGTCACCCGCATTCAAAGGGACTAGTTTGGTCCAATGCTTATACCTTCCCTATCTGACTAGAGTTGGTGAGCTCCCATTAGCTCAGGTAGACTGTTTCGGTGGTGGACCCGTAATGGTCTTGACCTCTTTGCTCATATTTTAACTCCTCTCATTCTTCAACTGGACTTTGTGAGCTCAGTCCAGTGCTCCGATGCGGATCTCTGCCTCTGCTTCCATCAGTTGCTAGATGAAGGTTCTATGGTGACATTTAAGATATTCATCAATCTGACTACAGGGCAAGGCCAGTTCAGGCACCATCTCCTTTATTGCTGAGGGTCTCCTTGTGGATTCCTGGGAAATTTTCTAGTGCCAGGTTTCTTGCTAGTTCTATAATGGCTCAATCAAAATATCTCCTAGCTCCCATCTCCGTTCTTCCTTCATCTTGACTATCCCATTCCCTCAAGTTCTCCTCCCCCTCCCTGTCTCCCCTCCTTTTTCTCTCCTTTCCTCCCTTCTCCCCCCACTCTCATGCTACTAGTTTTGTCAAGCAATATTGTCTATTTCCCTTTTCCAGGTGGATCTATGTATGTTTTCCTTCAGGATCACCTTGTTGCTTAGTTTCTCTAGAATCATAAACTATATGCTCAATATCATTTGCTTTACAGCTAGTATCCACTGAGTACATACCATGTTCATCTTTCTGGGTCTGGGTTACATGACTCAGGATAGTTTTTTTCTAGTTCCATCTATTTGCATGCAAATTTCAAGATGTCATTTTTTTTTTTTACTGCTGAGTAGTACACTAATGTGTAGCTAAAACTGTACAATGGACAAAATAAAGCATCTTCAACAAATTGTGCTGGCAAAACTGGATGTCAACATGTAGAAGAATGAAAATAGATCCATATCTATCCCCAAGCACAAAACTCAAGTCCAAATAGATCAAAGACCTCAAAATAAATCTGACCACAATGAACCTTATAGAAAAGAAAGTGGGAGCCGGGCGGTGGTGGCGCACGCCTTTAATCCCAGCACTCGGGAGGCAGAGACAGGCGGATCTCTGTGAGTTCGAGGCCAGCCTGGTCTACAAGAGCTAGTTCCAAGACAGGCACCAAAGCTACAGAGAAACCCTGTCTCAAAAAACCAAAAAAAAAAAAAAAAAAAAAAAAAAAAGAAAAGAAAAAGAAAGAAAGAAAGTGGGAAATAACCTTTAATGCACAGGCGCAGGAGACCACTTCCTAAATATAACACCAGTAGCACAGACACTGAAAGCAACAATTTATTTATAAATGGGACCTCTTTTGCTTCTATAAAGCAAAGGACATAGTCAATAAGACAAAAAGGCAGCCTACTGAATGGGAAAAGGTCTTCATCAATCCCGTATCAGACAGAGAACTGATCTCCAAAATATATAAAAAACTCAAAAAATTAGACATCAAAATTCAAAATATTTCAGTTAAAAATGGGGTACAGAACTAAACAGAGATTTCTCAACAGAAGAATCTCAGATGGCTAAAAGACACTTAAGGAAATGTTCAACATCCTTAGCCACATGAGAAAGTCAAATCAAAACGACTCTAAGATATTATCTTACACCAGTCAGAATGGCTAAGATTAAAAACACCAATGATATGCTGGAGAGGATGTGGAGCAAGGGGAACACTCCTCCATTGCTGGTGAGAATGCAAACTTGTACAACATCTCTGGAAATCAGTATGACAGTTTCTCAGAAAATTGGGAATCAACCTATCTCAGGACCCAGCAATACCACTCTTGGGCATATACCCAAAGGATGCCCAATCATACTACAAAGACGTCTGTTCATAGAAGCATTATTTGTAGTATCCAGAACCTGGAAACAACCTAGATGCCCCCCAACCGAAGAATGGATAAAGAAAATGTGGCACATTTACACACACAGGTATCAGTTTTTAAAATTATTTTTTAGTACATGGGAATATAAGTGATCCATAATCATTTCTTAAGCCAGTACTTTCCCTTTTTTGAATATCCTTGCATCTTTTGCATAATGTGTTTGATCTTGCATGTTTGGTTGCATTTTTGGACTTTGATTTTAACTATTAACATTTGAAATAAAAATAAATATATACATAGTTTTACAGATTATCACACCCTATTTTTATATGTTAAACTACCATGCATGCTATATTTAATTTCATTAGTTATCTTTTCATAGCATGGTTTTATTATTAAGTATATTCTCACAGTAAAGTTCCACATCTCAGATGTAAAAACAAGCAGGATGGAATGTTGAGAAGGGAGCTAATTTGTAACTTAAATGTAGGTTGTCATCTTAAACAGAATGAGCATTAACAAAGCGAGAATTAAACGCCCCTTCAGAGTCCTTAGCATGGGGTCTGAGAGCGACAGCAGAGCAGTGGAGATTGTTACTGGCAGCTGCGGGGAGAGTTGGGGAAAAGTACAAAAACAAATACATTTGTGACTTGTCATAGGATAGGAGTGTTGCCTGGTTATCAAACAGAAAAGGGAAAGGACGGGCCTCGTCAGCGACACTGCCTCTGTAAGCCCAGAGTAAGCGCCAGGCTTTCAGCCTGTCTCCAGCAATAAAAGGCTCCTGAGAGCTTGTCAGCTTCTAGGATTGCTGCTGCCTGCTATTGAGAGGGACTGTAGCTGTCCAGCTAGTCAGCCTGCCCAGGGTAACAAACCTTCTATGGCATAGTCTGAGCTTCAGAAAAAAACTAAAAACAAAACTGCCTTTTGGATACATCGAGCGATCAGAACACATCTCAGCCTTGCTTGATTCGCTTGTTGGGAATTGTCAGTGGACCGCTCGTGGGCGCGCTTCCGCTGGCAGCGCTGTTCTGGCTGAACAAAAGAATCACACAGAAACACCAGTGTGGAGTGACTCCTTGTCCTAACCGCGCATGCCAGTCCACTTTGATCCCAGGCTGCCTGCATTAGCATTCTGTCCTGAAGCAAGAGCGGGGCTATTCACACTGCTCAAGAGAAAACTTCCCGCGATTCTAATGAATTACTGTGTTTGTTCATCAGTTGTCAGGTGTTCCGAATGGGTCTAGCGATAGCACAGTGCTGTGTGTTTTATGAGTGACAGTTAGGCCTCGGCACAAAGAAGATCTGTCCTCGTGGGTATGCTCTGCCCGTCCTGGAAATCTGAGCACATCAGTAAATCAGTCTTCCGATGAACTCGGTGCAGCCTGATTTAAAATCGCTCACTTTGATTCTCCCGGCTTCTTAGAAATTTTTGCCTAAAGCTCCACAGTAGTTAAGACGTTGAATGCAGATGCGGAACAAATGGCAAAGACACCTACAAAGAAGACTGAGTTCAGGGAAGGTCGAAGCAGAACTGAATTCGCTCCATTGCCATTTTCTTTATTTTCACTTGAGGAAGCTTGGCTAATTACCAAAGCTGATGGAGGGTGGCAAAGCCAAGTTGAGTGAGTTGTTGGGAGCCTGAGGAGTAACAAAGGCAGGGGTGAGAGGTGTTTGCATTGTGGCCAAGCATTTCAAAAATCAAACTGTAGAGGACTACCAACAGTCCCCATGTGAACCAAGTGTATCCGTGCACTGTACTGAGAGCTGGTCTTCTTCCTCAAGACTTAGATCAGTAATTGCATCAGAAATGCTTCTATTTGTGCCTCGCTGTGAATTGGCATAGGTGGAAGTAACTATCTGGGTTTGTTTGTTTATATATATATGCCTGAAGGACAACCACAGCCTCTTTTGGAGAGTACTACAGATGTAAACTTCCAGTTTATACTTGAACACACAGTGCTATGACGTCATCCCCACACATGTTTAAAAAAAAAAGAAAATCTGGACAAATTCTGTATTTACAATTTTTCCTATACTACAGAAGGAAAATCAACAAGGACAGATTGTCCTAATTGCCATAGAGATCACCGAGGCTGCCAGGATGACTGGCCAGTGGCAATGTGACTTTGTGCGACGATACTGTACACTAACGACAATTAAGAGCTGTATCAGACTCTATACTCTGTCTAGTCAGTATGTTTCTGCTTTGGAGAAGAAGCAGAATGTTGGACAGCCCCAGAGAACATCAGGAGACAGGGACATGAAAAAAAGTGAAATTTATGCCCTGGCAATGTAGAAGCATGTATGCATGGGCAGCCCGTAGTTGGGGGTTTTATTGAAATTGTCCGTATTGGCTTTCATGGTCTAAGTTGATGAGGATGACTGACCAGGTCTCTTTTTCAAGAGAGCACCGGATCTCATTACAGATGGTTGTGAGCCTCCATGTGGTTGCTGGGAATTGAACTCAAAACCTTGGAAGAGCAGGCAGTGCTCTCAACCGCTGAGCCATCTTTCTAGCCCCAGTGGAGGGCACAGACTACATGACAACCTGGCCAAAAATGTGCTTGCTAAGTACAAAACAAGGACAGGGTTTAGCTGCTCTTGGAGGGAAAGTCGCTTTAGGGAAGCAGTATCAGTTGCCACACAGGAAAAGGCTGCAGCTGTTAGTTTTTGCACACATTGTTCATATCTATAAGTGGACCAGAGAGAGGTTTGACCAGTTCCCTGAGCCTGAGTCAGGGAAAGCTTTCCTGCTTCCATGGGCCTGAGGCACTGGGGTCTTTGACATGTATGTGCCCCTGTTAACCACACATTCACTCGGGACTTCATTCACTCCCTTTATCTCCCTTATTATTTCTCAAATGCTGTCATGCAGCTTGACTTCCAATCCTGGAGCAGCTCTGCATGGTCTCAAGTAGACCCTTAACGGCAACACACTTCTAAGAATACTTTGAAATAGATTTAGAAATCCCAACACGATAAAGTGGATGTCATCATGTGTGCTTGGTTAAAAGTATTCAGAATTCCTTTAAAAATGTCCCAGAATTCCTTTATAGTTCATTTGAAGAGATACATAATATAGTCTCAATTTTTAAAAATATAATGTGTGGCTATGGTTTTGAACATACATGTAGGCATTTGTATGAAGGCATGAAAGTGGCTTTAGGTGTTTTGCTCAGTTAATTTCCACTTTGCTGGGGCATAATCTGTTGCTGAACCCAGACCTTGCCAGTTCTCATAGGTTTAAATGGCCAGCTTCTTCTTGACATCCCTCATCTGTGTCTCTTGAGAGCTGGGATTACAAGTGACTACCACACCTGCCCACCTGCCCAGCTTTCAGGTAGGTACTGGGGCTTTGAACTCTCTCCTTCACTTCTGACCTAGCATTTGAAAGGACCCTGGAATAGTCTGACTGCCCGAAATACTATGTCTGTGTGGTAAGGCTCTAGTTGCTTCAATCTGCCTTCCAATCAGAGGTAGGGCCTGATTCTAACTCACAAAGACAGCATACAGCAGAAGGTGTTTTATTTATTATTTTAAATTTCTTTACTAAATTTCACATTCCTCTTCTTTGAACACTTTCTGGTATGTATCTATCTATTGATACACACACACATAAATTTAAATTTTAGCATTCCCACTTAAAAGTAACTCTTTATTCTTTTCATTTATTCTTTCTTTTTTCTTTAAAAATTAATTTTTCATTTTACATGCCAAACCCAGTGCCCTTCCTTCCCCTTGTCCTTACCCCCCATCTCTTTCCCATCTCACCCCCCAGCCACTTCTCAGAGGGAGTAAGGCCTCCCTAGGGGAGTCAACAAAGTCTGGCATACAATATTGAGTCAAGACCAAGCCCCTCCTCCATGTATCAACATTGAGCATGATATCCAACCATAGGGAATGGGTTCCAAAAAGTCAGTTCATGGAGCCAGGAGAAGTCCTGGCCCCATTGTCAGGGAGTCCCCACAATAGATCAAGCCACATAACTGTCACCCACACCCAGAAGGCCTAGTTTCATCCCATGCAGGTTCCCCAGCTGTCAGTACAGTCTGTGTGCTCTCACTAGCACAGGTCAGCTGTCTCTGTTCTCTGAGGATTCCCCCCATCATGATCTTGACCACCCTGTGCTCATATGATCTGTCCTTCCTCTCTTCAACTGAACTCCAGGAGCTCAGCCCAGTGCTCAGCTGTGAATCACTGCATCTGCTTCCATCAGTTACTGGATGTAGGTTCTATGACAACAATTAGGGTAGTCACTAATCTAATTTTAGGGGAAGGTCAGTTTGGTCACCCTCTCCACTATTGCTAGGATTCTTAGCCGGAGTCGTTTTCATGGATTCTTGGGAATTTCCTAGCACCAGGTTTCTTCCTAACTCCATAATGGCTCCCTCTCTCTCTTTGCCCCCCCCCCAACTCAGCCATCTTGATCCTTGATGTTCCCATTCCCTATTCTTTCCCTTCTACCCTCTTCCCAGTTTACCCTGAAGATCTTAACTATTTCTCCTTCCTGGGGCTTTCCATGCATGTCCCTCATAGGTTCTTCCTTTTGACCTAGCTTCTCTGGAGCTGTGGATTGTAGCCTTGTTATCCTTTGCTTTATGTCTAATATCTAACTTATAAGTGAGTAAATACCATATTTGCTTTTCTGGGTCTGGCTTACCTTAATAAAGATGTCTTTTTCCAGTTTCATCCATTTGCCTGCAAGTTTGAAGATACCATTGTTTGTTCCCACTGAGTTAAATACTCCATAGCCTAAATATACTACATTTTTCTTTATCCATCTTTTTGGTGTATGGGCATCTAGTTGTTTCCAGGTTCTGGCTATCATAAATTATTCCGCTATGAATATAGTTGAACAAATGTTTTTGTGGTATGGTTGTGCATCCTTAGGGCATATGGCTAAGACTGGTATTGCTGGGTCTTGAGCTAGATTAATTCCCAATTTTTTGAGAAGTTGCAATACTTATTTCCAAAGTGTCTGTTGCACTCCCAGCAACAACTCAGAAGTGTACCTTTTATTCCACATCTTCTCCATCATAAGCTGTCTTCTGTAATTTTGAAATTAACCATTCTGACAGATGTAAAATGGTATCTCAGAGTCATTTTAGTTTGCATTTCCCTGATGGTTAAGGATGTTGATCAATTTCTTAAATGTTTTTGGCCATTTGAGATTTTTGTGTTGCGATTTCTCTGTTTAGGTCTGTATCCAATTTCATAATTGGATACATAATTATTTGGTAATTTGATGTCTAGTTTCTTGAGTTCTTTATATGTTTTGGAGGTCAACCCTCTGTCAGATGTGGGATTGGTGAAGGTGTTTTCCCATTTAGTAGACTGCTATTTTGTCTTATTGACAGTGTCCTTTGATTTATAGAAACTTTTCAGTTTATGGAGTTTCCGTATATTAGTTGTTGATCACAGTGTCTGAGCTATTGGTGTTATATTCAGGAAGTAGTCTTCTGTGCCAATGAGTTCAAGGCTGTTTCTCATTTTTCTCTTCCATCAGTTTCAGTGTAACTGGGTTTATGATGAAGTCTTTGATCCTCTTGGACTTGAGTTTTGCTCAGGGCAATAGATATGGATCTATTTGCATTCTTCTACATGCCAACATCTAGTTATGCTAGCACCATTTTCTTTTTTTTTTTTTCTTTTTTTGGTTTTTCGAGACAGGGTTTCTCTGTGGCTTTGGAGCCTGTCCTGGAACTAGCTCTTGTAGACCAGGCTGGCCTCGAACTCCCAGAGATCCGCCTGCCTCTGCCTCCCGAGTGCTGGGATTAAAGGCGTGCGCCACCACCGCCCGGCGCTAGCACCATTTTCTGAAGTTTTTTTTTCATTGTATAATTTTGGCTTCTTTATAAAACAATCAGGTGTTCATATGTGTGTGGATTTGTGTCAGGGACTTCAATTTTATTCCATTGATCCAAATGTCTGGTTATTATGCCAATGCAAACTGCTATTGTTATTATGCTTCTTCATCTTATGTTGTGAAAGTAAGTCTCGCCATGGAGATTATTAGTTTAATTCTTAAGGTTGGATGCGACTTTATTCTATTCTGCTATTATTTGTGGTATGTGTGTTCTACTCAGCTTGTACAAAGGAAGGTGGTAAGTGGATTCCAGCAAGTACCAAGCTCATGGAATTGTGATGACTTATTTTGTTAGTCCACTAAATTTTGTGTTACTTGTATTCTGAGGTAGTGTTTGTTTCCAAACCTTATCCTATGAAAATGAACATATAACATCTGGCTGAAAAGCTTGAATTAACTATGTCTCTATTTCAGATTACTTTCCTTTGAAATTTGTTTTTCTCCTTTACCATGTTGGCAGGTAAAGGATGAGTACGTCTCCCATTCCACGTTTTGTGCTTTTTTTTAACCTTATTTTCCCAGTTGAGACTTCTAGAGTTTTGCACAAAAATGAGTGTCAAGTATTCTGTTGCTGTTCTTCTCCCTTCCAACTCCTCAGTTATCCAGAAAGGGAACAAGTACATAGAAGTCTCATGCATACTTTTTTGGGAAGCATATGTTGCTAAGCTCTGAAACATCCTCTTGAGCTTTAGATGTTGAAGAGTCATAGATTTTATCTAAGGCACATGTCATTTGCCAGGAATTTTTGAGAATTTCAGAAAATTTTAGTCTTATTGTAGACACATTTTTTTTGACTTTTCCCCCTTAGTTCTTTCCTTAGGCAGAAAAATTAAATAAACATCATATTATTCCATCACAATGGGAAATTTTCCCCTGAGTTAAGCTATTCCTCACTATATGACACTTATCAGAAGAGAATGCAGAGTCCCCATGACAGTTTTATTTTATTTAATGTTTTATGACATAAGAGGACTGACCCTAGGGCCTCACACATACAAAACAAGCCCTCTGCCCTGAGCTACAGCACCAATCTGCTTTGACTTTTATCACTGAAGATATGAGGAATGTTTCTTTTTTCTAACAAATATCTTTTATAATGCATTTAAAGATTAATTTAATGTTTGTTGAAATGTTTGAACATACATCACCATTTCATCCATTATATCTTAAGCTATATTTAAGTGTTGTTCCCTCTAAATGCTCAGTTTGATGGTTTTATTTAATGTGAACATACTAAAATAGTTTTACATTTTTTATGGAGTCAATAATAGAAGCGTTTGCCAAAGAAACTTACAGATTTATTATGATTACATTTTGTTTGATATAATCCATATTGTGAGTGGTGAATTAATGTATGTATTGACTATTTTCAGTTATGGAAGCATTAAATCTTTCATCTGAAGTTGGAGTTCAATGCCTTTGAATGGCTCTTTCATCCTCACATATTAAAAGATTGCTTTTCACACATCAGATCCATGCTGTGACACAAAGGACCCATTTGAAGTTCAATTTTACATCTAGGTCTCAGGAAAAATGAGTCTTTGGTTCAGCATTAGGAATGCTTTGTGCTGATGTGGGATTCCACTCTGTATACTGTGAATATCATTGGTTAACAAAGGAACTGCTTTGAGCCTATAGCAGAGCTATAGGGGAACAGAGCTAGGCAAGGAAAACTAAACTGAATGCTAGAAGAAAAAAAGGGCAGAATCGGAGAGAAGCAATGTAGACCTGCTGGAGACAGACGCTAGAACTTTAGCCTATAAGCCACAGCCACGTGGTGATACAAAGATTAATAGAAATGAGTTAAATTAATATGTAAGAGTTAGCCAATAAGAAACTAGATCTAATGGACCAAGCAGTGTTTTAAATAATATAGTTTCTGTGTGATTATTTTTGGGTCTAAACTGCTGGAAGCCAGGAAACAAGTGGTCTCCTCCACTGACATTGTACTTTTCCTGAGAAGACCACATGGCTTCCCCAAGATCCTGTTAGGACATGATTATATGTTCAGAGTGGCAGATAAAGCCAGCCACTTAGCTGGTTGCTCATCTTAGGAAATCCAAAGAGATAGTAATGTAGTGAAGTGAAGCATATCTCGTTGAAACCATGACTTAATTCGTCTCATTTCCTCCCTGTCTTGCTGCTGTTTGGCCTTATATGAGACCTTATGCAACTGAGAATGACTGCAGTGGACTTCTGTGATGCCCTCAATATCATCCACCCATTCCTTTACTACTTGAGCAAGCATTTATTGAAAATTTGCTTTCTGCAAAACTCTTGACTGGGTCCTCAATAATAGCCAGACCATATATAGTACTTCAAGCATTTGATATTGTTGCCCTTAAACATACCAGCTTTGTAAAGCAAATTATGAATATTCTGGGGAAATGATGAATGCCCTGGGTATCTTATTTGTGGTTCTGCCTACCTGTGGCAAATACTTTGTCCATAGGAAAACAAGTAAATTTCCAATTGAAAGGTTATTTTGTCTTTGGGGTAATGTTAAAGGAAGATTTCATTTAACTGATGAACTTAGCTCAGTTTTTAGAGGAATGAGGTAATTAGATGAGATCTGAATATTAGGATTAAAGAAAACCAGGGTGTGTGTGTAGCGGGTCTCCTACCCATCCCAATAGACATTCCATTGACAAAATCATCAGTGTGTAGAAAACCTGATGTGCTTAACAACCTCATATTTCTTTTACACATTGAAGCATGAAAGGCTTATAATAAGGCTGCCTTAGGGCATAAAAATAATAAAAATGGCAATTCCCATTTATCATGTAACAAATTTCATTTGTATTTTAATTTGCCTAATTGTTTACTCATTCATGAGTGTGACTACTTTGACGTGTTATTTACTTCGTTGTTCACAATGAACAGTAAGTACTAAAATCTGAAGCTTAAAGTTTAAAATTGGGTTATCCTAAACTGCACAGCTAGTAACCAGTGAAACTGCCATTCAGACTGTGTTTTTCTAATCCAAAGTCTAGGGTCAAATCCTTCACACTAGAACAGAACTCTGAGTTAAGAAGGCATAAATGTGATACTAAGAATTGTTGGTGTTTTGTAGATCTGCCTTTAAGTCTTACTCCAGTTTACACACTCATATGGCTATTGGAAGAAGTGTGACAGAGCATGAAGAAGTCCTGTCATTAAAGTGTACCAACAGGATGCTTATCTTTCCCTTCACTTTTACTATAATAGAAGTAAATAGGACAAGCATGTTGCTACCTTTTGGCAACAAGTAGAGATGTTTGGACTGGGATGAGAAGACTGTGTCTTTATGTTTATGCAGAGAGACACCTTGAGTCATTTGAAAATGATGAGCTCCCACCAATGGGCCATTTGTTTTTCCAGAGGAGCCAGAGACACAAGTTAGAAGTGAGATGCTGTGATTCAAACGAGGTGGAGCACAAGACATACCTAAATCCTGTGCCCCACATTCAACCTCTAGCTCTCCTTACAAGGTGGTGTCTTTGCTGTTAAATGTTCCAAGCCTCAGTTTTATCAACTGAAAAATGGGGTTTAGACATCAAGCTGCCTTGACGAGTATGAAGGATGCAGTGTGACTTGGCAACTTGTGAGATGAGCACTTTCGACAAACTGCCTGACTTGCAGTTTAATAAAGAGCCAAAGTCAGGCAAGACCTCAGTGGTAAACATTTAATGAATATTGGTTATTATATTTATTTAGTTATTATCAACTAAGTACTTTAGAGAGCATAAATAGTATAGACAAAATATTTGGCATGTTAAAAAATGACTACATTTATATTTCTGCCATTGTCTACATAATTTATATATTGATATGTCAGGTGGTTGATAGTCTCATGATTTAAGACACTAGATTCTTAGCTCGGCAGTGGTGGCATTTGCCTTTAATCCTAGCACTTAGGAAGCAGAGGCAGGAGGATCTCTGTGAGTTAGTTACAAAAGCAAGTTCCAGGGCAGGCTCCAAAGCTACAAAGAAACCCTGTCTCAAAAAAACAAAAAGACACTAGCTTGTCATAAGAACAACACGTATATTTAACAAAAGAATACAGCTTTAGCCAATGCAATGCTGGCCTTTAGGGAATGGTAAATGAAATTAGATGTTGAACATAGATGGAGAAAGAGGATCACAGCAAGATCATCTTCAGTGAACCAGTTTCCACATTAACTGCATAGGCCTCAGTGAGACTGTGGCTGTGTGTGTGGTTCAACCTGATTTGTTGGCCCACCTATCTTTGGATTTATACCTAAGTTTTATGAAATCAGTTTTCATAAACCAAAAGTATTGAAAACTTTGCAAAATACTAGTTTAGTCTAGATTGATCAGGTTCACTCTACAATGGTATGGACCAAATGAGGCAGTCAGATCACTCAGTTTTGCAAACAAACAAACAAAGAAACAAAACACCTCCACTACAAAAGAACATCATGGGGATTTAGTGTCATAGTAGTGCCAATAGTTTGTTGGAAGAAGATTATAGTGTTATAATATCTGACAGACAAGGAGACATGCAGTGGTGGCTAACAAGAGATGATGCAGACTTGGCTAACACAAAGGTACACACATGATGCCATGCAGCTCAACATACGAGCACAGTGAAAGAAAATCTGTCTCCTTACACACATGACACTCCAGAGTCACTCAGAAACAACGGGGAGAGCTTTGAAGTGCGGGTGGAATAACTCTTTTTTGTTGATAACGATGTTAGTCATAGAAGTACAAAAAGACAATTGAGAAAAAAAATTCCACAAGGGTTTAGCCAAGAGATGAATCAGTCACCAAACACCTAAGAAAATAACCAAGACTTAGATTAGGAGGCAACTTTCTGAATAGGATGACTTGAAAATCTGGAAATTTCTACAATGAGCAAATTAGAACATGACAAAGAATGTGATGATTTTGAAAAGGTTTTCTTTAAATTTTTTGTGTACTATAGTGTGTGTGTGTGTGTGTTTGTGTGTGTGTGTATACATTTGCATTAGCATGTTTTGCTTTATCTGTCTTTAGGTCCATATGGACATCACTCAATTTGACACTTTTCCTGACCACTTCAAATATTTGGAATCTATATCAAGTCTCTGCATTCTGTCCCTAAAGTTGAAAACAGTCGATTCAGTAAAGTTTTTTTTTTTCTAAGAAAATTTTAAGAAGCTTATTCCACAAAACGGCTTATTTTCTGTGTCTTTCTCAAGTTGTGCAGAACCGCGGTCCAGCATAATCCCTCTTCGGTGCATTTTTTCAATCATGAGGTTTCTATTGTCAGCAGCTAACTACTTCTGTACTTGGACCAGTTTTCCACACTGCGAAGCCAGAACTAGCTAAGTGTTAAATTACAGATAATTGTTTGTTTTACACATTGGCTTCCACCTGCCCTTGTTCCCTTCAGCAATTGTTCTCTCTGGCAGTTTTTCAATGTGTAGATTCAGACCACCTGCATCAGAACTGCTCAGCCTCTCATTTTAAAAACGCAGCTTCCTGAACTGCTACAAAGCTCACAGAGGAAGTTCTCTCTGGTTTTGCCCAATAAAGTTGGTGAATGACTGCTGTTGACTTTACTTGGAAGTTTCTGCTCTTTGCTTCATTTTGTTGCTGTCATTTTGCTTTTACATTCTCCTCTTTTGAAAACATGCCACTTAAATAAACAAATACATTTTGATTCCCAAAGATCCAATACTGGATTTTTAAAAATTGTACAAATCAGTGATTAAATTTGGAAATTCAATGATGGTAGAAATACAAAGTCAGAGATAACAAGATAAATGCAGATAGTAATAATGTGACAAAGAAGGAAAATTGGAAACAACGGTAATAAAAGTCTTCAAAGGTTCAGCAAAGAGACATGCCAGCACACAGTGGCACAATGGGGAAGACTAGCCAAAGACTGCTTGCTATAAGACTCTGCAGACCAGATACATAGGCCAGCAGAACAACAGAACAAACTTGGAAAGATGAAGAGGAACACAAATTAATAGAAATGGATTAAATTAAGATATAAGAATTAGTCAGGAATGCGTTTGAGCTATTGGCCAAGCAATACTGCAAATACTATGGTTTCTGTGTAATTATTTTGGGGCTGAGCAGTGGGGAACAAACAAGCGAGCTCCTACAACAATGTACTTCCCAGTTTTTCCAGGCTTGTGTTTGCCTTACTCCCCCTACAGTGGTCCTACCCAGCTTTGGGTGCTTCTAACAGACACGGACTACAGTTCATTATGCAGTGCATAAGTAACAGCCTTCCATAGACATCTTCTCCAGCCTCCATGATAGGAGAAGGGTTGATCTGTATAAAAGAGATATCTCACTTCTTATCTCTTACGGTTCTGGTTTCCGGAGTAAGCCATAGCTAATACCAAAGTAATTTATCATAGAAATAATGAGACTAAATCTGCATATTAGCATAATACTTGTAGCATGGAAAATGGATTAGATGTAGAACAGTGATTTAGACACACTAAATAGCAAAAAAAATTTCTTTACTAGTAAAATCTTATTTTAAACCCCATAAAGAAAGAAGGGTGCTCACTTGCAAGAAGCAGTGGTTAAGTATCCAGCGAGCTAGTTTTCTCACCTCTGCCTGCCCTCAACAATCCAGGGAGCAATCAAGGTTCTGAGCACCTGGCTAATCAATTTATACATTGGAGAGGTTTCTAGAGCAATTCCAGCGAAAGGTAAGCTGGTGTTGAAGGATAGAGTTGAATGTAAGCAGGGAACAGGGACAAAAAGTCTTTAGGGATTAAAGCTAACACTACTTTAGCTGTGAGTGTCATGTGGTGGGAACAGAAATCGGGGGCATTTTTAAGGTCTAATGACCATGAGATGATGTGACAAATAGACATGTTAACTTGTGCAATTCACAGGTGTTTGGTTACATACCTCAGCATATGACATAATATACCAGATTTCGAGACAGAGGTCTTCTATAGAGTCACTATTTTAAACTAAACAGAGATGAGATGATTTTAATATAGGCAGAATTATAAAAGAGAAACTAAAGCACACATACTAACTGAAACTCCAGGATGGACCTGGTCATAGAAGCCAGGAGCACTTGACCTCATAAATAGAAAGATTAGGAAAGACAAACCCATGCTGTCAGAGAAGGGAGACTTTCGGGAATGGGCAGTAACGCTGTAAAATTCCCAGAATGTAAGAGTCAAGTATCACCCTTCCAGAATAACGTGAGATGTGAGAAGGAAAGCAATGTGAGTTTCTTTAATAAATGAATGAAAGAAAAAGTCAGAAGGGGCAGTGTTTTGAGGGACATAAATGAATGCGACTAAACGTAATGTCAGTTCAAGGGTACATTTCCTATTACTAATTACTAATACGTTTTATGACAATGTTGGTAACTTTTTTGTGATTTACTGCAGATTGATCTGTGAGTCATTCACGGTTTTCACTGAATTTCAGCCTTCAGTTCCACCTGCAAACATTCTTCCTCCATGAACAAGTGCCTAAACTCTGCTACCTTCGAACTCTAACAATATTCAGAATTAAGGATTTGTTCTTCTTTGGCTCTGTGTGAATCCCACCCCTCTGTTTTATAACCCACTAAGATCCCCAGCTGGCTCTGGAATGTTCACTGCTCACGGTAATAATCCTGACGTCAAAGCTGCCAGTTCATACATCTCTGATTCTGGATTCTTGTCTGTTGTGTGACTTTTCTTGGATAAACGTGCACAGATGTTCTTTCACCTCAGTTAGGGTGCTGATGACAGACTAGAAAAATACAAATAGAAAGGAGATAGACAATTTCCACCATCTTTAGCTTAGTGAACCAATAAATTTATTGGCGGTGCATGCAGAAACATGGATGACTCAAAGGAGCATGGACAACTAAGGCAGCTAGCTGTACCACTGACAAGCTGACCACAGCATATAGGGAGGACTCCCAGATGCTTAGTCCTTGAATTTCCTGCACAGCTTCCTTGTTGCTTCATTGACTGAAATTCTCTTCTTCCTGCAGTGGTTACTGTTCTACAACCACAACCTTGGTAAACCCTAATTCCTGAGTCTTTAGACTCTCTTATGAATAGTGTTTCCATTGAGTGATATGTCTTTATTCAAGACATTATTTAATGCTCAGAAACCCATATGTGATATTCTCTTAGTAAGACTCATACAAATTAGTTCTTCAAATATACAAGACAAATAAACACCAGATAATTTTGAACATTTTTGGTAAGTAAAATGGGTACAGAGTGTAAGCATAGTGCCTGGCACATATACATCCCTGGGATGGTATTACTGCTAATGCTGTTTCCCATAGTTAAAGTATGTTTCCCATACTTCTGTCTTCCTGAAATTTGTTTTTAAAAATATCAAAGCATCACCCAAATGGGCTCATCCTTTCTATTGGCTAATAATCTACAACCACACTGAGAGGTCTCAGAAAGAGCATCTGCCATAGACTAAACAATAAATTGGTAGCGGACCCTCTTCTCATCCTGCCAACACAAAAGGACAGGGAGAGGTTAGTGGTGTTTAATACGAAAGTAGAACTTCTTATGTTCGGTGGATTCACAGTGATGGAATTTCGTCATATTGTAACTAAGTAAGAAAGATGTGCTGTTTTGAAATTTTGCAAGAAGCATTTTCTAGATGGGAGAGATCTAGACTGATTTCTGTTTTGTTTGTGTGTGGGAGAATTGCTCCAAGAATAGAAAAATGAAAAGACAAAAGAACAAGAGCCACATCATTGCATTACACAAAATCAGTCTAGAATGGGTTGCATTAGTAAACCACACACACACACAAATATGAAGGATAAATGGGACTAGAAAGAGGCTTCAAGTTTTATAGATGTTTTGACAGGTACATGTAAAAAACAGCGTTGGTCAGTTCTGATAGGAAATGTAACGTTATTAAAGTCCATTACAAAGAAAATGCTAAAAGATAAATGGCTTTAAGATTGCTTGTCTGTTAATAAAAATGCAAATCTCCATGATTGGAACCTCCAGTCATCTGACTGAAATCTGGGCTCTGAACCAATGCACTGCACTGAATCCTTAGTCCTTCAGTAATCAATTCTCAGACACTGTAATCACCTTCTGGCTCCCTATTAATTATCATCTTAGCCACAGACAGGAGCAGCAAGCCCTCTCGGTTTCACAGCACGCAGACTGTAAGGATGCTTTTTAACCCAAGCAGTTCTTTATCCTGCAGATTTCTTCCTCCCATGCTTAGCTGAATGATTCAGAATCCCCAGCAGAAGAGTTAGCCACGGCATTTCCAGGAATCAGTAATTAAGCTATCTACCCCAGCTGCCAGAAGCCGGATGTGACAGTGGAAAGGCAGAGTGCTGTCCAAGGCCTGGTGCTAATGAGAACAGGATGTCCAAGATTACTGGACACTTATTTCTGTCCATCCATCCATCCATCCATCATCCATCCACATCTATCTATCTTCATGGCTGTATTTGTCTGTGTGTGAGAGAGTTGAAATAAAATTCTATGGTTCATATTCTAAAAGAAAAATGACAGACAAGTTCCTCTGCTTGGTTCATCACACACTTGAAACTTTAGCTTATCCTGGGTTCCTCCACTGTTGTTTGAATCAGTCTCATTAAGAACCTGACCCTTTCTATAAGCTACCTTGCCTATGAATAATTTTCAGGCCTTTGTTGTATCTTTACACAATGACCACCTGTTTTGTGTGTCTACCCTTAGTGCTCTATGGTAGAAATTGTAGTGGACACACTGTGAACGTCACTAAAGGACTGCAGTTTATTTACAGATTATGGCTGACTTAAGGAGTGTTCAGTTCATGTAAGTCAAAATTAGTTATGCATTTTTATGGTTTTTGTCAAAGTTATTTATATGTATGCCTTTTGGAATGGAATATATTTTAACTAAAATTCCTCTGTGTATATCACAGAAGTAAAGATACAGAGATAAGATTTTTGTATACTACATCACCTTAGATGAGTTCTCAAAGCTTATGCCTCCTTGTCTGCTGGTATAGATGTTCATTATTGGACATTTATCTCTCTATTCATCCAATAGCTCTCAGTTTATCAATAATTGTGTCTTGTTATTATTTCTCCAATATATACTTAATAATCTGTATATAGTAAGTTCTAAATAATATATGCTGAATAAATTTAGTCATTGATCAAATATTATCAATTTATTAATACCTGGCCATGTCTTAGATATAGAGTCCTCTATCTGATCTCTTTATTTGATTTGAAAACTGTCATTCATTTCATCAATAAAGAATTCATATTGTATTTACAATATACCCTTGACTTTCTATACATAGCTGACATGACATGTGAGCATGGAAGATGGAGACAGTTATAATGGACATGGGAGTAGACGGTGGCCACAATTTAATCACAGGAACAAAGCAGTCCTACCTAACAGAGCACCAAACCCAAGCCTAAATCTGTGGATGATTTTCTAAAAAGTGAAGATTTTCCTACTAGCTCTTTAAAAATAAGTGAACAATCCAGACCAAGGAAAGATATGTGAAAACAAGGAAGGAAATAATGGCAGAGTGCTCACACATGGATGTGACCTAAACAGAAAGGTACGGCTGCCAGAAGGAAGTAAGGGACAAGCATCAACTAGTCTTATTGCCTCTAAACCGACCAAAATAGACAAGCTTCATTTTCTTGTTTGTAATAACTGAAGCACAGTCTCTGATTTTCTTTCCTAATTACTTTCCTTATTTCTCTCTCTCTCTTTCTCTGCGTGTGTGTGTGTGTGTGTGTTTGTGTGTGCATGTTTGTGGGAAGGTAGAGGATGTCTTAGATGTTTGTATGGGGGCAGAGGATTGCTTATATGTTATAACAGAATGCAGATTAGACATCGGCTGGTTATGGGAAGGAGCTCAGATGAAACTGTCTTTCGGAATGAGCTTTATAGGAGAAAAAAAGAGTAACCGTGGTGGTGGCCGGCAGAGCATGATAAATCCTTCAAGGAGGAGAGCATTAGGAGAGGTGTAGCATCATATTGGCAGTATATGATGGAGACTTAAGCTGGGAAAGACTTTTCATCAGGAGGGACCACTTAAAGTGTGAGAGCAGAAGACAAAGCCTCCACATACAGAACAAAAGAGATCCCTGAAAGAAACTTTTTCAATTCCAAGGTTAAACAGGAATTCTCAATTCTCTAGTGTTTGTTTTGTGTCTGTGTGTGTATATGGCAGGGGAGTGGTGGGATGTTCTACATCACATGATTTGATCTGGATAGTGTAATGTCAGAGGATTATAAAGCATAAACTTTTCTTGTATTCTTGCAATTGTAAACGGAGGAGCCATACTCGTTTTTTCCCTGAGAGACTATATACTCAAATAGCTGAGGGTGGACAGCTGCAGGAAACCTACTCCATTGGGGGCAGGGGGAAGAGGAGAACAATAACAACAAGAAAAAGATAACAAGAAGAAGAACAAGAACAGCAAGAATAATAAGCAGAGCAACAACAACAGACACAGCAGCAACAAGAGGAGGTGGAAGAACTAGACAGCTCTCTAGATTGGGTGTGAGCTGAAGCTGGGGTATCATTTTTCAGACATCGTCCACCTTGCTTTTGAACAGTGTCTTGAAACTCATCAAATAGACTAGGCTGGCGGGCCTCCTTCACAAAACAGAAATGGCACTCAATTAAAGCCAGGTTTCCTGTTCTGGGGATTAAAACAAAGGTCCTCATGTTTGTATATCTATCTCTTTACCAGATGAACTCTCTCTCCAGCCCTCTGGTTTATTTCATAGTCGTTCACAGAGAGTTACCTGTAAAGTCTTTGAAAAAACAAATCAGTTTTGTAACCTTTGGTCAACAATCCAAGCCACTCTCCATTTCACAGAAGGAAGCCTGATACCCTGCTCTCAGATGTGCTCCCCTCCTGATACCCTGCTCTCAGATGTGCTCCCCTCCTGATACCCTGCTCTCAGATGTGCTCCCCTCCTGATACCCTGCTCTCAGATGTGCTCCCCTCCTGGTACCCTGCTCTCAGATGTGCTCCCCTCCGCTCGCCCTTCCAGTCAGTCTTGTCAAGCTCGTGCTTCCAGCCATTCAGAGATCACCTTTCCCCCTGAAGACATTAAAACTCTCACTACTATTCTCTTCCCCTAGATCATTCATCCTTCCTAATAGTCTCAACAACTCATTTCATGATAGACTGGTACCCTGAGTGCAGAGTTAAAATAAACCCTTTCTGTCCTGAGTTGTTTTTTTTTTTTTCCTCAGAGAATTTTATTCCAGATACAGGAAATGAAAAAGGACAATCAAATGATCACACTTTGATATTTTGGCATCTCTAGTGAATGTAATATTCCAAAGCATAGACATTTAAAGAGTTGTGGAAAAGAAATAATGTTTTTTTATGTTTAAAGAGGAAATCCATTTGAATTTGAGATATTGGATTAGAGTCATCACGGCTTAGTTAAAGCTGCTTCTTTGAGTGTTTTGTTGAATTTTGTAACTCAAACTGAGACTTTTATCGTCAATAGGATCGTCCTGTGTGTATTACTGTCCTGATTCTGTGAGTTCTATTATTTGAAACAAGATTTACTGTGGAACAACTTAATGCACTTCATTCTGTCATTGTAAGATATTGGTGACCATTACCTTCATTCCTGGAACTCATATCCTCTCAATAAGGAGCCCTAGAAACAATGTAACTTCAAATCATCTGTGTGTAGAGTTAACATAATGCAAACTGAATAGTGATTTACAAAATGGAAAACCCTTTTATATTTGAGAAAGGAAAAAAAAAACATGAAATGATTAAAGAACAGTTGTAAGAGAATGTAGTATCAAAAAATAGAGGAAAACGACTTTGGTTGAAGTAGGGGGATTTCGTGGATATGCTTAAGAAAGTCATAACTAGTCATCTGTCAATTATCTTGGAAACTTAAAAAGGAGCCAAGAAGTTTATTGCAGAATACTGTCCTCCAAATGCCCCAGCATCATCTTCATCAAAACTTCTGTAGTTCTTACAGGGAACACTCCAAATCAAGCTTGTTGACTTTGAGTTTCCTTCATAGAAAGGGAGTAAATGGGTCATTGGACCCTTCCTATTGTCTTAACGTCTTTGTCCTGTACTTTCCAGACAGCTCTTTGTGAGTCTACCATAATTGCACATGGCAGTGTGCAGTTGGGAGGTGCTAGGGTATGTAGTGGTCAACTAAGGGGAACTCCATTTTTGTAGCTTCTCAGACATTATGCAGGCTGTGGTGAGACTTTTCTGTGACAAGCTCCCTGGGGAGCCTCCATCTCCCATTTGTCTCCTCTGTTTCCCAGGTAGTTTTTCACCTGCTTTCATGTAATCATCGTATCTGATTTTATAGACTTAGAGTGTAATTGTGAAGAATGTAGGAATACACATGGACTAAGTGCCTCTAGGGTATGCTGATGTGGAATCTTTCGGGTAAATACTGGGAAGTTAATCATGATAGATCTACATTTAGGTTTTTTCTTTGCCAGAACCCATACTAGTTTTTATAGTGGATGAAATAGTATGCATTCCTACCAGAAGTGTGTGGGTGTTTTCTTTTGCTATACTTTTTGTTACCTGTTTCCATAATTATTTCATCTTAAAGTTATAGTCTATTATTGAAGTCTAAAATTGAAGGAAAGCCATTAGGAACTCAAGACAGAAACCTGGGATGCAATGCAGGTACTGAGTCACAAACTTCAGAAGAATGATGTCTAGATACTCCTCTCCCTCCGCTTACTTATATTGCTTCCTTATACATCCCAGGACCCCTGGCTCAGGGTGACATAGCTTAGAGAGGGATGGTCCCTTTAACGTCAATCATATATCAATAAAATACCATATAGGGTTGCATAAAGATCAGCCTGATATGCGAAATATCTATATTTACTTCCCAAATGACTCTACCTTGTGTCAAATTGACACAAACCAACAAACAAAGACAACCTGAAAAATTAGTCGTTCATGACTTCAAATCCAGTACTATATGGAAGACACCTTTACCAAGTTTGCTGCCACGATATGATTTAGCCTTGGCTTTCTCTGGATCACAGCTTCTGTGGGCTGAGCTTGAGAAAATTCTTTCCAGAAGATTGTACCTCAATGATTCTGTTCTTTTCTTAATCACAGCTAATTTCTCAGTCCCAGATAGTCAGTATCAATTGTCCCAGTAAGGCAAGTGTTTCACTTTAGTAGTGTTGACCTCTTGTTAATCACAGCTTGTTAATTCTACAGCTTCAGATGACAAGAACTACAGATTCGTAATTCAAACTATCACCCAAATGGTCTTTTGAGAGTCTTTGCTTCCCTTTGAATACTTACAGGCTGGGCCTGATCATCTACATTTCTTTAAGTATCCTTGTCTTCTAGGCTCTTATAATAGTTATTTAAGCTCTTAGTACTCATTGGCTTTTCCTGCCCAAAGTTCTAAATTCCTTCCACAGTCCTCACCCAACACACAAAACAACATGATCAGTTCTGTCACAACAACAGCCCATGAACCTGTCATCAGTTTCTGTATTAATTTGATTTCTATTGCTATTATAAAAATACCATAAATAAAAGCAACATTTTTACAATTCTAGTCCATTGTAAAGGGAAGTCAGGACAAGAACTCAAGGTAGGAACCTGAATGCAGAGATTGAAGCAATGACCATGGAGGACTGTTGCCTGTTGTCTTGCTCACCATGGCTTCTCAGCCTGTTTTTGTATTTTACCAGGACCACCTGCCCAGGCATGCTGACCACAGTAGATTAGGTCTTTCTGTGTCCATTATTATTATTATTCTTTTATTTTGGATTTTCAAGACAGGGTTTCTCTATAGCTTTTGGTTTCTGTCCTGGAACTAGCTCTTGTAGACCAGGCTGGCCTCAAACTCACAGAGATCCACCTGCCTCTGCCTCCCGAGTGCTGGGATTAAAGGCGTGCGCCACCACCGCCCTACTCCTGTGTCCGTTATTAATCAAAAAGTGTCCCGTAAGAATGCTGTATGTCAATCTGATGTGGCGTTTTTCTCTACTGAGATTCTTTCTTTCTAGATCAGCAGTTCTCAATCTGTGAGTTTCAGTTTCTTTGAGGATTAACACCTCTTTCACAGGAGTTGCCTAAGGCCACTGGAAAACAAAGGCATTTGCATTATGATTCATAACACTAGTAAAATTAGAGTTATGAAGCAGAAAGGAAAATAATTTTATGGTTGGGAGTCACCACAATATATGGAACTGTATTAATGGGTCATAGCATTAGGAATGTTGAGAACCACTACTCAAATGATTCTTTAGCTTGTGTCAAGCTGACAAAAATCTAAGCAGCACAGATATAAAGGGAGTGTTTCAAATTTGAAGTTAGTAAAGACACTTTTATTAAATGTCACTATATAGAAAGCACAGATTATAAATGTTGTCACAGTATCTTAAAGGAAATTGATGGTCAATTCTTATATGTTCAATATTTTTTCTTCCAGAAAGAGAAACTTTTCCATATCAAATATCAATTTCTATTTTCAGTTTCTTTGAAGAAGTAACTGCATACCAATCTAAGTCATCCAAAGTAAATATTAATTACATAGCTCAATTTTTCACTCTGGCTTACAGGATCTGAAAATAAAACACAAAACAAAAGCAAAACCTAGAAATCCATACACTATAAACCAGAAATGTCAATACAATGTTTGGAAATAATTTCTTTTAGAAAATGGTTAGAGTGAAATACCTGAAACACTCTCATCTGTTTTCCAAGGGCTGGGGACGTAGAGTGCTAAGACCCACGCACTCACAGACTCACGTGAAACTGAAGAACGTTTCTACAGTTGTCTAATTTCTGTGAACACGTTATTCCGTGTTGATTTAGAGCTTCTTTGTTGCTTCAAGGATAAAAGTCAATTACAGGATTTGCCAAAGGAAGCTCTTAGGTAAAATTATTCCAGAAACACAAGAGAGATTGCTTGAGGAAACAGAGAATAAAACCATTTGAAAATCAGCATTGAAAGGGACTTCCTCACAGGCGTTCCCAACCCCCGCGAATAATTGCTGAGACCACTGCTTCTGTTTACTGGAAGCTAAAATACTATTTTCCAGGGCTGTAAAAAAGGTGCTTGATTTTTGCCTGTGTTTTGCTGACTCAACAATATTCTCCATGGAAATTTTCTATTCAACAGATTTGCTTTCTCCCCTGTACAGATGGCAATATTTTTTATCATTAGAAACTACACCTCAGTCTTCCTCTGTAAGAACTTTCTGGAACTCTCTCTGGTGTTTTGTAAAGCCACCGATTCCACTTCGGCTTCTAAAATATTCCATATCCATCTCTACTGCTGCTCATTCACCTTGTGATATACAAGATGGTCTCCCCTGCACTGTGATGTCTTGAAGGGTAAAGACCACTAAGAACAGCTGGTTGAAACTATGTGTTGGTGGAGCAAATAAGGTATCAACCTGTCATTGGACTCATGAGTAAATTGTATATATGTTCCTTCCTTCTCATTTAAGTTAGATTTTTCTCTTCAAAGGCCCTGCTTCATATATTGTGAATGGTTTGTCATACATGTCAAGAGATTAGGAACATTAAGCAGGTGACAAAATCAGCAATGAACAGGGAATTTATTGTAATCAACCAGTATGCTCAGCCTTGTAATTGCTCAGAGCTTTTTTGCTCTATAATTATATTGTTGCCTCTGTGTAGCGTTATAATTGGTGGATAGTTAACTGGAGGGTTTGTGAGATACTGTAGAGCGTGAAATGTGTGCAGGTTGACCATGAGGATGGATAAACTACTTAGTCGACAGTTTCAAAATGCCATTTAGCAGATCCATTTCAAACCTCGGCAAGTACTACCATTGTTTTTGTTTGTTGACTCTCTCTTTCACTGAGGACCTACATGTCAAGTTGGGAGCATAGGCCCCAGCCCCTTGGATCACATCTATCCCAGCCCCCCCTCCCCCCTCGGCCTGGTCTGGACTCCAAATCCCAGCAGGTCAGGTCCTGACGCCTCCCTGGGGATGGGGTCAGGACCACTCCCCAGGGTAGTTAAGTGATCTCCCAAAAGAGGAACACATGGTCTCCCTTTCTCCCTCCCTGGGGCCTTCCCGCGGCTTCCTAGTTCCCCCTCGGAGCCACCCAAGAGCATAGAACTTCCATTAAACATGGATATTTTTTAATTCGGCTTGTTTTGATTTTGCTTGATTGGGAATTTTGCGTCGGCGGGGAGCTTGTGTTAGGAAATATTCCTAACAGTACATGTATTTTGGGAGCTAACCCCTGCCTGGAGAGAGGCCACTCAAGTTCCTACATCATTCCTTTCCCATTCCACCTACAATGCTGTGCATGCCCTTAGCTCTCATCTCACAAGCTAACCTGCATTCCAGTTCTCAGTTTGCTAAGGATTCTGTAATTAGAGACATAATTTATATGTAATGTTGATTCTTCAAGACAGCTCAGACGTAAGAGGTAGAGAAAAGCTTAGAATGCGTGAAGAATGTTCTAATGTAAATAGTTGTTGGTCAGACTGTTTCAAACATAAGCCATTTTGAGAGCTGAAATGTACCTCTAGTAAACCAAGGTAGATCAAACAGCGAAAAAGCAGACAGGGTGGAAAGAAAAAGAGGCAAGGATAAAGGTATAAGAGAATATATTGTTGACGCGTAAGAAATAAGAAAACTCAGAACCACACCTGCTGGGTTCATTAGTTTTCTCCTTATTTTGAGTAAATATCTAATAGAAATACCAAGGGGATTTTCTCCATTGGCCCATTTCCTCCACCTAGGCCCCAACCTAGCTACAACCTCCCAGAAGAACGCTGTTAACTGGAGACCAGGTAGTTCAGATGAACCTGTGGGGGACACACAATAGTCCATCACCAACACCACAACACAGTCCACAAAACCACAACACCATTTACAGCACCTACTTATGCTATGGCGGGCTTCCTCTCTTGAGTAGGAGTGAGAAGAGAAATAGTGTGGTAGTGAAGTGACAAGGAGGGGATGCTTTCTAAATAACTAAGCTGAGGAGGGTCTCCTGAGACAGTACGAGCTGCACATGGCCATCAATGAGTGAGATATTTGGGGACGAGAGATGAAAGATGATGCTGAAGTAGCAGAATCACTGGTCCAATTTTATTAGACATATGACCAAATATCTAACAACTAAACTTCTCTCCTGCCTCCCTCTTCCCCCTGTCTGTCCCCACCCATCTACTCTCCTCTCTCCCTGCTCACTCCAAGACTAGATTTAATTTTTCCATTTTCAAACTATCCATTGTGGAACCATACAAAGACCTAACTCCCTTTATTGCAATATTGTTTCCCATTCTTAACATGGGGAAAAACTTACAAAAAAAAAAAACCCATAATTCTCCTTTTAAGAATTCCCATGTTTCTTACCAGGCATGCTGATGAGGACAGCAAAGTGTGAGGATGGCTGCTGCTGTGCCACATGTCTGGGCAGAGAGTGTGGTCTGTGCATGGTCCTGCCAAGCTGCTTGTGTGTAGCTGGAGCTTGAGAGTGTGTGGCAGAGGCAGCAGCAATTAAAGCGTGAGTGGCTGTCAAGGCAGTCACCTTGGCATGGCAGTGGCCTATTCAGGGTTCCACTGGAAGCCTGGAACCCATGGGGAGAAAGAGCCAGGCATGTGAAAAGCAGTCACAAGGAGACATGTGTGAGAATGTCATGAAGCAGGAAGTCAGGGCATGGACCCACCTGAATGACCAAGCTAGCAAGTTATGGGAAGCTAATTATGGTCATATTTGGAGCCTGTCCACTTGTGGCATTTGGGGCTGGGAGTGGGTGGCAGCTAGAGGCTGCTATAGATAGACTGCAATCTGAAAATCCCAGACTCACACATAGGGCCTGGGGAGTGGGAAGGAGAGTCAGCCACCAAGGTACATCCAGTGGCTGCAAAACCATCAGCGAGTCATCCTATGCCCCACCTTAGATGCCAGATGTATCATTTATCTAATTATTCTTTATCAATTAAAAAGTCGGGAGTCAGATAATGGGATAAAAACTAGATTATAAAAGAAACAGAAGAGAAGTGACAAGTGACCTCTTCTCAATCTCTTTGCCAGTCTAAAAGGGGCAGAGCTTTTCTCTCAGCCCCTCCCTACTACTTCCCATGTCTTTCTATAAGTCTTCAGTTCTCCAAAACCTCTACAGCTAAGTTTATTCAGCTAGTAGCTAGCTCTGCCCTCTGATTGAAAGTAAACTTTATTGCCAGTCTTGGGAGTGTTGGTGTGATCAAAATATCACACAACGTTACATGCATTACATGTAATAACTCTAGTAATAGAACATGTTACTTGTTTCATTGAGATTTTTAATCTTTATTACTTTTCATGGCAACAATAGCTAGTTTGTCAGCAGATAAAAATTGTCAGAGTACAACTTCAAATGCTATAGTACAGTGACATAAATTCTTATTGTATATATACTGATTACTTTAAAATTTCTTTTATATTGCACAAAGAGAATGAATGATTTAAATGACATTTAAACTACATCAGATTAACAATTTATGTTGCAGTTTCTGTTTACTTTGGATTTTTCTAATAGTTTTTTTCTTATTATTACAAAGGCTTTAAGAACTTGAATGCATTTTATTTAGAGTTGTTCTGAATATCTATAATACTGGAAAAATACTTCCTATTTTGTATACTGTGAAAAATCATAAGGAATCGAAAGACTCAAACCCAGTCTTTCTAAATGCCAACATGAAAAGAGATGCAAATAGTGCATGGTACATTGTTAATCTGTCAGAATGACAGAGGTAAAAGCCTGTTTCCCAGGAAAGACACATTTCACTAGATGACCTTATATTATGGCCCTTTGCTAATTATGTTGAATTTTAATGTCTATCTATCTATCTATCTATCTATCTATCTATCTATCTATCTATCTATCTATCATCTATTTATCTCTTCTCATTTCCTCACTCCCTTCACTTTGAGAAATTACCAACACATACACACACACACACACACACACACACACACTGTAGGTCCTGAATCATTTGGTAATTAGTCTACATTCAATACACTAGCTTTAGAATAGACAAAAATGTTGAGATTTTGAATTCATATTTTGAAGATAACAACATGTAATTAAATAGACATTTCTATTGACTTTATATCTATATTTGACTTTGAATAGGGGGCCAGAAGTAGGGTGCCTAGTAATAAATGATTCAACTAACATGAAAATGAGAAAGCAATATTTAATTTACCCTGTCACTGGGATAAAAATGGATAATGTATTTTGGTTCCTAACAGTGGGTCTCATATTTTTTAGTTCTGCTAATCTTTAAGTCACACTTCCATAATTTTTAGTATCTTCTGGGTAACGTGCCATCTGCATGGATATGAGTTGTATTTAGAGGCAGAAGATGTAACTAATACACATGCCACATGCACAAGGCCTTCGGTTTTCTCCTTAGCAGAGCTCTACCTCTCATCCAGATTTTGCTTGCATGATTTTAGGTCTCTCCTACCCATGAAACAGCCATAGACACAAAACAGGTAGCAGAATGTAAGTTCTCAAATAGAATTACTAGCAGCAATGGCCATCACTGTTCAGAAAATTTGTTCATGCCATTCAGACTTGCTGGCCTTGACAACTTTACTCCAGAACAAATTATGATTATATGTCAAATTTATTTTTCTAACTTTTCAAAAGGGAAGAATCTCCTCTTTTAAAAAGGCTAATCAAAGTTTGTTTAGCCTGTTAGAGACGTTTATATAGGAAAGACATTGGATTATAATGTAATATTCAAAAACATGTAACTATTGGTATATTTTATCATTTTGACAATGGATGTGTGGGATACCTTAGTGTCCCAGAATTTCTTAATCTATTTTGCTCTATCAGAAACTCACTCCACGTCTATCAGAAATTATATCTCATTCATATATGATGATTATGAATTATGCCGGGGAAAATGTTTGATTCCAGCCAGAGCTTAGAAAACATTCTCCTCTCATTAACTGTCTTGTAAGTAGAATATAAGAAGGCAGAATGAACTGATTTTGACTTTGTTGATCTCAAATGAGTGTGAGTATATGTTAGGTGGTGATTAACTCTTCTCCATTGACTCTTTCAAAGAAAGCAGGCTGCTGTCCTTAAGGGTTGAAAAATGAGCCATAAAGAGATAAAGCAATGTAGCAACTCTCAAGCTAAAAAGTCAGTGAGATGGGAAAGCATCCCTTAGACCAAGGATATGCAACCACAGTTAGCATGTGTATCAGCTGCCAGTACCAAGAAGACTTGTCCAACTTTTGTGTCTGGCTTTGGGAAATCTCTCCTATTCTGGATTCAGAATTCAACATTAAGGCATTCAGTCCATATGAGAAAAGCCAACACCAAGCAATGGCAGTTCTAACCTTAAAGGGATAGATGTGGCTCATGCAGTCAGTTCTTTGAACTCCTTTTACATAAAGCATAATTGAATACTATAGTAATTTCATTAACCTTGTCATAATGTTAGCTCAGAAAGAATGCAATTTAATTTTTATCTTAAAATTTTAACATTGGTGGATGATGAAATATTGCAAATGATATAATTCATTCTAAACATATTAAATGCTTGTGAGAGCCTGGGAACAAAAGTGGGTGCTAAGGTTTAAAAACAACAACAACAGTAAGTTAGAGTCTATGATCTAAAGGAATTTGCAGGTACACAACTCATTCCACATTCAGCACTTTCCTGAGTTAGGAGGGACTTCTGGGCACAGTGGAGAGGACGGCAAACTTCTCCGGGGTTCTTCTTTTTGTAGTTTATCTCTGAACTGAAATACCCAGTAACTCAAGAAGGCACAAATAGCAAATATGTCAAATATTCAGTTGCTGAATTAAAAAGACATAGCCCAAGTACAGTGAGAAAGAGATTAATTTTAATTTAATTTTCAAATTTTATTTTATTCTTGCAGTCTAGTCTTGCTCTATAGTACTTATGGGTCTGGGACTCACCTTGTAGCCTGGTCTTGTCTTACACACAGTGATTCTCTTGTCTTAGTCTTTGATAGGCTGTGATTACAGATTGATAATGTTAGATCTGAGCAGGTGTAAATTAATTCCTGTCATGATAGAAGCATTAAACCATCAATTCAAATAGGATTTCTTTGTACAAATTGTTACTATAATTTATGCAGCTAAATGCTTACTACACACTTAAATTGATTCCAGTCTTTTTTTTTCTTTTCAGACTGAGGCTCACTATATATCCCAAGCTGGCTTTGACTCCATAAATAGCCTAGATCATCCTCTAGTCTGTGGTCTTCATGCTCCAGCCTTTACAGTGCTTCGATTACAGGTGTATCCTTCCCACCACACCTGTTTTTTTTTTTAAATCTCTCTCTCTCTCTCTCTCTCTCTCTCTCTCTCTCTCTCTCTCCCTCTCTCCGTGTGTGTGTGTGTGTGTGTGTTTGTGTGTGTGTTTAATTTTTGCAGGTCTTAATATGGTCCAGGTATTAATTCCCTATATTAAGTATAGCTAACAGATAGTTTTTTTTCATTCTGCGGCATGTGTGTAGACAGTTATCTTTGCAGAGAAGAAGCTTGGGATGCTCGTGTAACACTTTTTGTCACCCTTTGGATTTATTTTCTGTACTACTTAAAACTATTTAAATGTTTTTGCCTATATCTTGAAACACGTTTTTTTCACTTTAAAAGACTTTCAAAACTTTGGGCTGATTTTGAAAAATATAAGAGCTATGGATGTTTGTATCTTCTTAAGGGTGGACATCTTGGGTCATTTTAGAAAGTATACCATTTTTTCACATTATATATTTGAATTTTTTATGAAATGTTACTGATTCATTTTATTCATGAATGCCCATATTCCTAAACATGAACATATAATTATGAGTGTTATAATTAGGCATACGTTGCAGGGGTCTCTGTAACCACTAGGGAAACAGAGTGTTGAACTACATGAGATAAGATGTCATTTTAAAATGACTCAGTAGAGAGTGTTTCAAACTTCAAGAGACTAACATCTGGTAGTTTATTTTATGCATATTTGAGTACAGTACAATTGGAAAATTTTTTCTGGTGATAATTATTTCAATCGCATATGTACAACAAAGCTTAAGACATGACTACATCTAAACTTATGTAATATATGTGGCACCTGCATAAAGAAAGGTTCTATAGATTAACTGAGGGTGTGGGGCAGCCAATGTGGCATGGACATATAGATAGTGCAAAGGTCACCAGGCTACTGACCACTTCTTCTCCCAGCTTTCTGAATAGAAAATGGATCATACACCTCTCTATTTGAAGAGACAACCCCTGTTTGTTAACATTCCTGGTTTCCCTAGTGCTTGTCTATGACCGTACATATCTCCTACAGTATATAGTGGAAATGTGCATAGTCCAACTTGATCAGGAAAACAGGACTGACATATTCCTGTTGAATGCAAATTCTACAGTAGTCATAAGTAAACAATGGATTTTACATCATACATGTAGACTAGATATCAACAAGGATAGGACAATGGGAAAAATGAGTTGGGAAAACTATGAAGTCTCAAAGGTACAAGTTACGTTATTATTGTCACTTAATACACATGTGAGGTTTCATAAAGCAAATACTCCTGTATCGATCACATTGATTTTCCTTTTAAAATACCCCTTTTCTCTGTGAGGAAGGCACCTCATCCTGTATTTTATGCAGTTTTATTGCATGTTTCTATATATACATTTTTATTGTTATCTGTTGAACTTCCCAAATCCAAGTATGGGTATCTCGGGATCTTATCTATTTTATACTGAATCTGTTCTCGCATTTTTCTTTGTTTTTTTTTCCTCTGGTTTCTTGGGCTATGGTTTCTTTACTGCTTTGGAGCCTGTCCTGGAACTAACTCTGTAGGCCAGCTGGCTTCGAACTCACAGAGATATGCCTGGCTCTTCCTCCCAAGTGTTGGTATTTAAAGGCATGTACCATCACTACCCAACGACTAATTTTTCTATTGTGTTTTTGTACTTAATATATCACATAACTATTTGCTTAATTTCTCCTATTTCTCTTTTGTATTTTTATCTTCTTATGTTTTTGCATTGTATTATCTTCTTATGTTTTTGTATTGTATTTGGACTTCTTCATTCTAGACATTTCTTTAATTGTGTCAAACATGGTAGCTCACAAAGTTCCTTTGCAATTATTTTTATTCTAAATAACATTTCTATTCAGTGAAGATGATAGTACTTTGAAAGCTTCAGAATTCCCATAATTCTTTTTCTAGCCCTTAAAAAAGCATTGAGAGAATGCCTTCATGTTCTGATTATGAAGATTTGCCAGTATCAGTATTATGAGGTATGATTGTATTTTTTTCTCAGTGATGCTTTTATAACTGTATCTTTGTTTTGATTTCACATTTAAACTTCTGGTAATTAAATCTTGCTTGAGAGATTGTCTAATCTTCTTTGATGAACCTAGAATAAATCCCAACCTAGGAACCTTGTCTTGTTTGTGTGCATATGTGTTTTGCATTTTTGTGACTGTACTACACATATATGTGGGTACTTGTACACTGTGTGCATGTGGAAATCTGAAGTTGACCTTGGGTATCTTCCTTGATCATTATTTACTGAGACATAATCTCCCATTGGACTTGGAAATACCAGTTCCAGAGATCTTCTATTTATGCCTGTAGGATATGGGGATTACAAGCCTCTACTATGCATGCCAGATTTTTAAGTGAGTTCTGGGGACGAAGACTTTGGTCATCACACTTGCAAGCGCAAGTTCTTCATTTACTGAGTCATTTCCTTAGCTTCCTTAGAACTGTTTAAACTAAGTTACCAGATTGGACTTTTTTTTAATTAATTCATTAATTTTAAAAAGAAAACAAATAATCTTTTTTTTATTTTACATACCAATCCCAGTTCCCAATCCCTCTACTCCTCCCATTCCCTCCACATACCCTCCCACCCCATCCCACCCTATCTGTTCCTCAAAGAGGGTAAGACACATTGCTTTGAGGAAGATCAGGCCCTCCCTACTATATCTAGGCTGAGCAAGGTATCCATCCAAAGAGAAGAGGTTCCAAAAAAAGCCAGTACAAGCAGTAGGGATAAAACCTGGTGCTTCATCCAGTGGCCCTACAATGTCCCTAGTCATATACTTGTCACTCACATTCAGAAGGACTAGTTTGGACCTATGCTTATTCCTTCCCTATCCAGCTAGAGTTGGTGAGCTCCCATTAGCTCAGGTAGACTGTTTCAGTGGGTGTCCCCATCATGGTCTTGACCTCTTTGCTCATATTCTCACTCCTCTCACTCTTCAACTGGACTTTGTGATCTCAGTTCAGTGCTACGATGCAGATCTCTGCCTCTATTTCCACCAGTTGTTGGATGAAGGTTCTATGGTGATATTTAAGATATTCATCAGTCTGACTGTAGGGCAAGGCCAGTTCAGGCACCCTCTCCTCTGTTGCTTATTGTGCTTGTGAATTCCTGGGAATTTCTCTAGTGCCAGGTTTCTTGCTAGCCCCATAATGCCTCCCTCAATCAAAATATCTCTTTCCTTGTTCTCATCTCTGCTCACTTATAAGTGGATACTAGCTGTAAAGAAAAGGATAACTTATTGCATATCACCATAGAACCTTCATCTAGTGATGGATGGAGATAGAGACAGAGACCCACACTGGAGCACCGGACTGAGCTCCCAAGGTCCTAATGAGGAGCAGAAGGAGGGAGAACATGTACAACGAAGTCAGGACCACAAGGGGTGCACACACCCATTGAGACAGTGGGGCTGATCTATTGGGAGCTCACCAAGGCTAGCTGGACTGTGACTGAAAAAGCATGGGATAAAACCGGACTCTCTGAACATGGCAGACAATGAGAGCTGACGAGAGGCCAAGGACAATGGCACGGGGTTTTGATCCTACTTCAGGTTCTGGCTTTGTGGGAGCCTAGACAGTTTGGATGTTCAACTTCCTAGATCTGGATGGAGGGGGGGGGGACCTTGGACTTTCCACAGGGCAGGGAACCCTGACTGCTCCTGGGACTGGAGAGGGAGGAGAAGAGGAGTGGGGGGAGGGGGAGAGGGGCGGGAGAAGGGGGAGGGAAATGGGAGGCGGGGAGGAGGCGGAAAATTTTTTTTTCAATAAAAAAAAAAGAAAAGGATAACAAGCCTATAGTTCATGATCCCAGAGAAGCTAAGTAACCCTAGGAAAAACATCCATAGATCCACCTAAAAAGGGGAAATAGAGAAGACCTGACAAAATTTGGAACATGAGGGTTGGGGAAGTAAAGGGGACAGAAGGGGAAGACAAGGAGAGAAGGGGAAAGGGGAGGAGAACTGGCAGCAACAGGATAGTTGAGATGGAGGAAGGCAGATTGGATTTTTTAAAGTGATAAATAGATTTATGAATTTGTTCCTCAAGTCCATGCATATATGAGATTGTGATCAGAATGTTCAGAGGAGATTCTCAAGAACGATCACTCAAAGCATTGTGAGTGCAGGCCCTTGTCTCAACTTCACCCTTCAGGGAGGCTTTCAGCCCACTGATCCAGGGAGCTGCTGCTCAGAGTCCTGTAGCACACAGAAGTTTCTGTCTGACTGTGATTTCTTTACAGTTTAGACTTTGTCTCCTATCTACTCTTGTAGCCATGGAAACTGACACTGCAGACAGCCAGAGAAGACAGATGGCCCCAGTGTTCTGCCCCATTTTGAATTTGCATCATTTAGTATTTCTGAAGACTTCTTCTGGTTATCACTAACACAATCATGTTAGAGCACAGCAATACATATTCCATCTTACTTTGTCCACAGTGCAGTTTCTCTGAGAATCTCATCAGCATTCTTTCTTGGAAACAGAGAGTCTGCTGAAATGAATTTGTAGCATTGAGTTATACCCCTGGGAGAGCTAGTATTTTTTTCTTTTTACCATTAACCCTATTCCTTGACCATAACAGTCATCAGTTGCAAAATGATATGCTAAGTGCATTACTGAAAGATCAGATTAATAAAGGAAGATAGTTTCCCCTGAGCCCAGTGTGAATTTACAGGTTAGAATCTGAAAAGAAATTTTCATGAAAGAGTTTAATACAAATATACTTTGTATTTTTATTTGATGATGAGCATCCCTGATACACCATACATTCACAAGATTGTGCTACATATTTTTCAGAAAGAGGTACTATGCTTAGTCAATTCTATCATCCCAGGAGGAAATCTAAATGTACTTGTTAATATTTTATATATAGAAATAAACAAAAAGACTCAAAGATCAGTAATGATTAATGACTTGCTAAACTTGAATTTCATATTTTATATAGGATATAGAACAAAAGCAGCCACAAGTAAATGAATCAATTTTGAAATTTGTTGTCACATAAACAGCTGTACATTTATTGGTTTTTCAATATAATCAGAAAATACACTCTTTCTCTGAGATTTAATACTTCTGATGGATAAGTTCTTTTTAACAATTTATTTTGCAAGTTTATGTATAAAAAGTTTATGCTGCATTTCACTTTTAAGTTATATTATTATATAGTGAGTGTTTGCCTCTGGTTTTAGCTGTGCCTGCAAACTTGGAAATTTATATGATTGATGGCACTAAGACATCGTTTAAAAATATTTATTTTGGCAGATCACACAAGTCAGAAGAACAGGTGAGTGTCTGCCTGCCATCTGAAGTGCACCACCCAGTATATTGGGTTCCCAAGGACCAATCCCACTACCAACCCCCATCTCCCTTCCCAACACAAACATACAGTAGAAGAAAGATTTACCACTCAAAGAAAATGTTAAATACAAAAAATGCCTAACACAAAACATCTAGGAAATCTGGGATAATATAAAAACATCAAACCTAAGAATAATAGAAACAGAAGAAGAAAAATCCCAGCTCAAAACCCCCAAAAATATACATAACAAAATCATGGTGGAAATTTTATCTAGCTTAAAGGAGAATATGCCCATAAAGATCCAAGACACTTATGGAGCACTAACTAAATTGGGTCAAAAAAGAAATTCCCCACCACATAATAATCAAAACCCTAATGTACAGAACAATACAAGAATATTAAAAGCTGTAAGGAAATATGTCCACATAACATGTGAAGGTAGTACTATTCTAATTGCTCTTGCCTTCCCAACTAAGACTCTAAAAGCCAGAAGGGCTTGGAAAGATGTCTTGAAGACTCTGAGAGACCAAAAAGACTAACCCAGACTATTATACCCAGCAAAACTTTCATTCACCAGAGATGAAAAAATAGATGTTTTATGATAAAGACAAATTTAAGCAATATCTATCCACAAATCCAATGCTACAGAAGGTAGTAAAAAGAAAATTCCAACCCAAGGAGGTTAAGTACACCCATGAAAACACAGGCAATAAGTAATTTCATATCAGGAAAACACAAAAGAAATATACACACCACCACCAGCAGCAGCAAAGTAACAAGAATTAATAATCATTTGGACATTAATATCTTTCAGTATCAATGGACTCAGTCCCTCAATAAAAATACAGGCTAACAGAATATATCAGAGAACAGAATCCATACTTCTCCTGCATGCAAGAAATATACTTCAAAACTAAAGGTAGACATTACCTCAGAGCCAAGGATTAGAAAAATATTTTCTAAGCAAATGGACACAGAAGCAGTCTGGTATAGCTAACAAAATAGACTTCAAACCAAAATTAATAAAAAGAAATAGAGAAGGAGATTGCATATTCATCAAAAGAAAAGTTTACCAAGATGATATTCAATTCCTAACATCTATGTTCCAGTTGTAAGTGTACCCACATTTGTAAAACCCTAAATTACACACCAATAGTCACACATTAATAGTGGGAGACTTCGACACCACACTCTCACCAATGGATATGTCATCCAGACAAAACCTAAGCAAAGAAATAATGAAGCTAAGAGATATTATGAATCGAATGGACCTAGTAGATCTCTATAAAACATTTGACCCAACTACACAATGTTGTGGGAGACTGCTCATTTGTTTCTGGTCACTAAGACCCGAACAATCACTCAGAGACTATATTATTTGCAGTACTGTTTGGCCAATAACTTAAGCATATTGCTAGCTATCTCTTATATCTTTGGTTAATCCATTTCTATTAATCTGTGTATTACTACACAGCTGTGGCTTACTGTCAAGGGATGGGTGCTTCTATCCCCAGTGGCAGCTACATGACTTCTCCATGACTCTGCCTTCTTGCTCCCAGGATTCAGTTTAGTTTTCCCTGCCTAGTTCTATTCTGCGTAATAACAGGTCAAATCAGCTTCTTTATTCATTAACCAATAAAAGCAACACATATACAGAAGGACTTGCCACACTCTTTCCTCTTTTCCATTTAAATGAAATATGTTCGGAGAGGCATCTCATTAATTTCCTGACTCCCCAGATTCCCAAAATTATCACTCAGAAACTAGGTTATTTGCAATATTCTTTGTTCAATAGCTTACGCATATTTCTGGTTAACTCTTAAATCCTAAACCAACCTATCTCTGTTAATCTCTGAGTCACCACAAGGTGGTGGCCTACTGGTAAAGTCTCCAGCAGAGGTGTCTGTTCCTAGTAGTAGCTACATGGCTTCTCACTGACTCTGCCTACTCTCTCTATATACCCCTTTCAGGTTTTCTTTATTCTGTTAAGTCATTGGCCAAAAGTAGCCTTTTTATTAACCAATGCCAATAAAACATATTCACAGCGTATATCACCTCCCTTTTCTGTTTAAATAAAAAGGAGGATTTTAACTTTAACATAGTAAAATTACATATAACAAGACAGGTACCACGCAAGAATTACAGTTCCAATATTTATATCTACTTTATCATTCATCATAACTAAGGAAAACTATAACTATCTATTCTTCAACTCCATCAAAGACTCAAGAAGGATATAATATTATCTAAGTAAACAAGAAGTACATTTTAAACAACTTCCAAAACTCTAGAATTGACAGAACATCTCACTGCCTGGGCAGTCACTCAAAGTTCTTCTGTATCATTGGAGCATCTACCTTCAGCCTACAGGCCCATAGTATCTGGCAGACTTTTCCATGAAGCAGGAAATTTCAAAGACATTTTTACCTATATTGGCAGTTTGTCAGTCACTATCTTCTGTGTCCTGACGAATATCTGGCAGACGCTTTCATGAAGCAAAAACCCCAAAGGACAGTCACTCCTTTAGGCAAGTTCAGCAGTCATTTTTCTGTGGGTCCTGCAAGTCCAGTCAAACAATTCAGGCAAAAGCAGTTTCGTGCCCAAATGGCTAACAAATTCCATGAGGAGCCTCTTCAAGGTGCATCATTCTCTTGAAGTAGATTGGTGCTGATAGGAGCAGATGAGTCTCATTGTCTTGAAAAGTATAAGTTCTTAAAACATTTTAAATGCCATATTCTGAAGTCTCTAAAAGATTTAAAGAATATCTATCTAACTGAAATATATCTCTATATATCTAGAAAACCTAACTAACATGATTACAAGTTTGACTATTATGGATGATTATCTATTAATCTATATTTCTTAATTATCCATTATATTTTTTAATGAGATGCATAAACACAATACTTAAGGGCAGAAATATACTTATAACAAAATTGACCTTAAATTTGTATCAATAAACTAAGATCCATATCAATACAAAGTATCCATCTCTATAACATATCCCTCTTTAAATACAAACAAACATTTATAAACAATATTTGGGAATTTGAGTGTAGTTCTCTCCAAACTGCTTCTGGCTTTTTGTTGGGCAAAGTAATTTTGGGGGTGTTCACAGTGACCTTTCTGAGAGGGTCTTGGTCCATCAAATGACATTAGTATGGAAGGAATCCATAGGTTCTCATTCTCTTGGAAACAATAAAAGAACCTCTTTTCCAAAGCAACAAATTCTTAGACCCAAATTCTGAAGTCAAGATATCTTTAAAATATGCATGTTGTTTTAGCTTAGCAGTCCCTAGAATCAAATGTCTCTCTGTGGTCAAAATATTCAAAGAAAACACAATAGTACACATAATCCAGATGCTGTAAATATTCCATCTTCATGTGGCTTAGTTTTCTTTGCTCCTTTTAATCTATGACTGTCTGTACTCTGTCTTTTTAAAGACTGTTTTACTTATTTAAACAATTTACTTCTTTTTATAACTCTCTATATTCTTTTTCTTCTCTCTCATAACCATATGTATATTTATCTAACACTGTGACCTATTTGGAGGTCTTTTTAAAAATTCTAAATCTGTCTTTATTGTGTATCTGTAATTATTTTCTGATAAGAAGCACCTTTTAAAAGAAATACTAAGTGGTTGTGACTAGGGCCTGATTGATCCTCCCAGTCCAACATGTCAGAGGTATGTTTGCTGCCTCTGAGAGCCATTTTTACACACATAGCACGTCTATGTTGCCATTAAGTATGTTGTATCACTCTGTTCACAAACCCATTTAAATGCTCATTGGTCAGACCTCCCAAAAGAGTGAGAGCCATTTGTGCTGGCCAACCAAGATGCTGCCATTTTAAAACCATTCCTTTTTTTTTTCTGCTACTGCTGAATCAGGAAGACCTCTCTTAAAGGAGCTATGGCATGCCATCAGCAAGCAGAGTCCATCCAAAATAGAAATGTGGTTAAACTTTGTTTTTTAGTATCTAGAATTCCTTTCCCAGCCCTCTCAGGTTCTATATGGATTTAGCTATCCCATGTTGGAGTGCCAGTTTTTGGGGGGAGGCTGATTGTTTCAGCAGCACTCAGACTTGAAATAATCACAGAGAAACTCTATTATTTGAAATATTGTTTGACCAATAGCTTAAGCATATTTCTGGCTTACTTTTATATATTAAATTAACCCATTTCTATTAATCTGTGTATCGCCATGTGGTTGTGGCTTATCAGGTAAAGTTCTGTTCAGCATCTGTCTCTGATGGGGCTACATGGCTTCTTGCTGACTTGCCTTCTTTCTCACAGCATTCAGTTTAGTTTTTCCTTCCTAGATCTATTCTGCCCTATCATAGGCCAAAACATTTTCTTTATTGATTAACCTTTAAAAGCAACACATACACAGAAGGACTTACCATACCACTTAAGGAAATAGAAGCAGTCACTAAAAGTCTGCCAACCATAAAAAGCGTAGGGTTAGTCAGTTTTAGAGAAGAATTCTACAAGACTTTCAAAGAAGACCTAATACTAACACTCCTTAAATTATTCCATCATAGAAGCAGAAGAACCATTGTCAAATTAATTTTCTGAGGCCACAGTTACCCTGATACACAGACTACACAAAGATTTAATAAAGAAAGATAATTACAGATCAATTTCCTTCATAAACATTGATGCAAAAATGGTCAATAAAATACTTGCAAATCTAATCTAAGAACACATCAAAAAGATCATCGATCATGATCACGTTGGCTCCAATCCAGATATGCAGGGATGGTTCAACATACAAAATCTTGAATTGTAATCCACCCTATAAATAAGCTTAAAGAAAAAAATTATCAGTTCATTAGATGAAAAAAACTTTTGACAAAATCCAGATATATCCTGGATGCAAGGAACATACCTAAACAAAATAAAGACAGCAAGCGTATAGCCAGAATCAAATGAAATGGAAAGAAACTGAAAGTAATTCAACTAAAACCAGGAATAATACAAGGCTGTACAATCTCTCCATATCTGTTCAATACAGTACTTAAAATTTTAGCTAAAGCAGTGATAGAAATAAAGGAGATCAAGGGGATAAAAATTGAAAAGGAAGAAATCAAAGTTCAGTATTATTATTTGCAGATGATAATATTGTGTATATAAATGACCCAAAAACTTCTAGGAGGAAGCATCTACAGCTAAAAATCACCTTCAGCAATGTAGCTATATACAATATTACCTTAAAAATCCGTAACTTTTCTATATACAAATGACAAATGGTCTGAAAAAGAAATCAGAAAAGCAATACCATTCACAAGAGTCACAAATAATATAAAATATCTTGAGGTATATATCATATAGCAAGTAAAAGACCTGCATGATAAGAGCTTCAAGTCTTTGAAGAAAGAAATTGAAGAAGACATGAGAAAATGGAAACTTCACCCATTCTCTTGGATAGGTAGGATCAACATAATAAAAATGACAATCTATCAAAAGCAATCTACAGATTCACCAAATCCCCATCAATATTCCAACACAATATTTTACAGACCTAGAAACAAAAATGTTTAACCACATATAGAAAATAAAACAACAACAACAAAACCAGGATAGTCAAAACAATCCCGAAAAATGAAAGACTTTTTGGAAGTATTACCGTCCCTAATTCCTGATTTTAAGCTGTACTACAGAGATGGAGTCATAAAAATTGCATGATATTTTTCTTAAAAACAGAAATGTGGACCAATGCAATGGACTAGAAGACCCAGACATAAGTACACAGACATATGGAAAGTTGATTTTTTTAAATAAAGAAGTAAAAATTATTCAACGTAAAATAAAAACCATCTTCAACAAATGGTGCTGGTCATACTAGATGTCTGCATGTAGAAGAATGCAAATAGATCCATATCAATAATCCTCCACAAAACTCAAGTCAAGTGGATCAAAGACCTCAACCTAAAATCAGATACACTGAACCAGACAGAAGGGAATGGTAGGGAATAGCCTTGAACTCATTGGTATAGGTGGCTACTTCCTGAACAGAACACCAATGGAGAAGACACTGAGATCAACAATTAATAAATGGGACTTCATGAAACTGAAAAGCTTCTCTAAAGCAAAGGGCACAGTAAATAGGACAAAATGAGAAATCCACAGAATGAGAAAATATTTTACCAACTCCATATCTGTCAGAGGGCTACCATCCAAAATATACAAAGAATTCAAGAAATTAGACATCACCAAACTTAATAATTTAATTGTAAAATGAGATAAAGTTCTAAACAGAATTCTCAACAGAGGAAATCAAAATAGTTGAGAAACACTTAAAGAAATCCCTAGCCATCAGGGAAATGCAAATAAAAATGACTTTGAGAGTCCACCTTCCACAGGTCAGAATGGGTAAGAACAAAAACACAAGTGGTGGTTCAAGCTGCAGAAGATTCAGAGCAAGGGGAACACTCCTCCATTGCTGGGTAGGAGTGAAAACTTTTATAGCCACTTTGGAAATCAATAAGGCAGTTTCTCAGAGAACTAAGTATTGGTTTACTTCAAGAGTCAGCTCTACAATGCTTGGACATGTACACAAATGATGTTCCATTCTATTCATGGCAGCCTTATTCATAATAATCAGGAACTGGAGATGACCTAGATGCCCCTCAACCAAAGAATGGACAAAGAGGATGTGGTACATTTACACAGTGTTGTTCAGTTGTTCAAAACAAAAATATCCCATGCTTTTTCAGACCCAGGCCAGCTGGCCTTGGTGAGTTTCTGATAGAACATCCCCATTGTCTCAGTGTGTGGGTGCACCCCTCGCGGTCCTGAGTTCCTTGCTCGTGCTCTGTCTCCTGCTCTTGATTTGGACCTTGAGATTTCAGTCCGGTGCTCCAATGTGGGTCTTTGTCTCTGTCTCCTTTCATCGCCTAAATGTTTTTCTTTGGGTTCACCTTCTTAATTAGCTTCTCTAGGACCACGCATAATAGGCTCAACATCCCCTATTCATGGCTAGAAACCAAATATGAGTGAGTACATCCCACGTTCCTCTTTTTGGGTCTGGCTCACCTCACTCAGGATAGTGTTTTCTATTTCCGTCCATTTGCCTGCAAAATCCAGGAAGTAATTGTTTTTTACTGCTGAGTAGTACTCTAATATGTATATATTCCATACTTTCTTCATCCATTCTTCCATTGAAGGGCATCTAGGTTGTTTCCAGGTTCTGGCTATTACAAACAATGCTGCTATGAACATAGTTGAGCATATACTTTTGTTGTATGATAGGGCATTTCTTAGGACTACTGAGAACTCAAGAACAATGGCAATGGGTTTTTGATCCTACTGCACGTACTGGCTTTGTGGGAGCCTAGGCAGTTTGGATGCTCACCTTACTAGACCTGGATGGAGGTGGGTGGTCCTTGGACCTCCCACAGGGCAGTGAACCCAGATTACTCTTAGGGATGATGAGGGAGGGGGACTTGATGGGAAAGGGGGGGGAATGGGAGGTGGTGGCGGGGAGAAGGCAGAAATCTTCAATAAATAAATAAACAATAAAAAAATATCATGAAGTTTTCAGGCAAATGGATGAAACTTGAAAAAACAACCCTGAGTGAGGCAACCCAGACCCAGAAACACAAACAAGCATTGTATGTACTCACTATATGTAGATATTAACTGTAAAGCCAAGGATAATCATGCTATGGTCCACAGATCAGAGAGGCTAAATAACAAGGAGGGATTAAGGGGGCTACAAAGAGCTCCCTGGGGAGAGGAAATAGAACAGATTTCATGGATCAATTCAGAGTAGGTGGAGTTGGGAATAGGAGGGATCAAGTGGGGTCAGAAAATTCTGGGAGAAATGACCAGAATTTGGGGGATGAGGTAGAAACTTAAGGTAATGGAACCTCCATGAAATCTATGAGAGTTACCCTAGCAATGACTCCTAGAAATGGGGGCACAGATTCTGTGCTGGCCATCTTCTCTAACCAGGCAAGACCTCAAGTGGAGTGATTGAGACACCAATGGAGCCACAGAACCCTTGAACTACAGTTTGTCATGCCTGCAGCATGTTCTGGGACTGGAGTCTAGCAGAATCATCATTAAAGGGACTGGAGAGACTTTATCCAGCAGCTGATTAGGCAGATCTCAGGGAGTCCCACTGAGGAGGGGCAGGAAGGATTGGAGTATGAGAGAGGTCAGGGGTACCACAAGAACATGGCCAGCAGAATCAACTGACCCAGACTGATGGGAGCTCTCAGTGATCAGGGAACATGCAGGTATGTTAGGTCTTCTACAAATTAAGTTATGGCTGAAAAGTTTGGACCTTTTGTGGGATTCTCAGCAGTGGAAGCAGGAGCTCTCTCTGACTCTTCTGCCTGATAATGGGACTCTTTACCTAGTATTGGGTGGCCACGTCCAGCCTCAGGGTGATGGCATATGCATGGTCATATTGCAGCATATTGTGCTGTGTTTTGTTGATGTCCCCTAGTGACCTGCTCTTTTCTTAGGGGAGACAGAGTGGGAGAGATCTGGGTGAGAGGGGAGGAGGGCAGAGAATGGGGGAAGTGGAGAAAGGAAAAGGCATCAGGATATAATATATGTGGGAAAAATAATATATATTTATATATTGTTTATGGTATGTATCTCTATGTCGCATGTGTGCAGAACTCACAGAGGCAAAAGAGGGTATTAGATCCCCCTAAGCTGTCCTGAAAGGGTGTTGTGACCCAAGTAAGGTGGAGGTTAGAAGGCAATTTTGAGTCCTCTAGAGGAGCATTATGCACCCTTAACTGTCGATCCATCTCTCCAGACCTCTAAACATCCTTAAATCAGATCTAAATTCCAGACTAGCCAATAACATCTGCATATAAATCTAAGCCTTCTCAAAATTGTACATTTTTAAAAACATATGACATAGTCTGTCATGGAAGGTCCACGAGAGCTGGAAAGGCTTTGAAGAGAGAGCTCTTTGGGCACATGCACATGTCAGCTCCACCATACTTCAGGGTAGGAGGCACCATTCTCACAAGAATGATCCTAGGAATGGGAGAGATGCTATCTAGAGTGCCACACTAAGACAGCCCTTCAAAGGGCTGACTCATAATGGTGAAGAGTTTGTGATAGGAACATGGGGCTAGTTAGCACTGTGGGTGCTTCAGCAGGCTACCATGCTGAAGCTTGTGGCGTTTGGGACCACACACACCTGTATTGAGGTTCTCATCTCTACAATTTCCAAAGCTACATGAGCACAGCAGGTTACCATCTCCAACCCTTAATTACTCTTGCATCCATGCCATGAGCATAATTTTAGACCTTTGTACAAAATGATCATGAGAAACTGTTGTGAAAACCGAGGTGAAAGTGCGCACTGAGACCCTTCCACACACAGAGTTCTCAGTTTTAAAAGTGTCCTAGCAAGCTTTACACAAGGCAGATGACAGTGTCTTAAAAACACTCAAAGCTATAAAAATGCCAATACTATAATCTTAGTTCAGCTGTTTAGAGGGGAGAAAATGTCTTAGCTTGTCCATAAACTCATGATCAACCAAGAAGATATTTTTTCTTTAAATATATACTGAAATAGTCATTGTCATTCTAGCCATCGATGTCAATTAATTTTTAAAGAATATTCTATGTTTTTACCATTATAGTGTAGATTGAAATCATAAAACATATCTGGGAAACAATATCTGATGGAGGAAATAGATATGGAAGTTGAAAAACATGCCACAAATGAGACCATGTATTGTCAAGGAAAGACATAAAATATTTCAACACAGGCCATACAGAAAGGCTTTAAGAAACTGCTGACTTCCAACCAAGTCTTGCAATAAAATTAGTAGTCACCTTGCATGGGAAAATGGTCACAAGCCAGGCTATGTCTCATCCTAAACAATGACAGGGAGATTAGAACACATTGTGCTTGGCAGAAACCAGACACCTTATGGGACTGGAGATTAGAGTATGAAAGATGGAACTGGCAATGAGACAGCCCAGCCATCACCATGTTTGCGCCCAGTGCTCTTCTTTGGGCTTGGGCTCTGAGAATAGATGCCATCCTCCCAAAGCATTTCTGGAGCAAGGTTTTCATTGTTTACATGGTGTTTCAGCATTCTACCCCAATCCACACAAATTCCTCTTGGAATCCAGTCATAATCAGATCTGCTTTACATGAAGAGAAGTTAAGATTGAGGGTAGAGAATGGGAGATGAGTTCTGCGGTCTTTCTACTTTAAAACAGCAACGGTCCCAGTTACTGCTTGCTGCTATTATATATCCCTGCAGTCGTCAGGTAGTGTGGTAGGCAGGTGTGTTTTAATGTTTCTGAACTCAATAGCATATGTAGAATTCTAGGAAGAGTTAATAATATTTAATAGCAAGAGACACAGATAACTGAGGATAAGGTGGTAATTCTAAAATTGTCTGGATTAGAATTGGACCATGACATTATTATTACCATGATTTTTCTCCAAAGAGGCTAGAATAATTCAGCCAGTATTTAAATTTCATTTTGCTATACACTGTCAAAACACACGGCACCTTTGGGTTGGATCTTCATAATAACATAATAGAGATTGCAATGTACATTTAGTATAAATTAAACCATTCTTTAGTGGTACTTATCACTGGCTTGAAGTCATGCTTTGCAGGATCTATAAACATTAGAGCACTGTTTTTCCAGAGTTTAGAAGTTTATCTTATCATCGATCCACAGGGAACAATATTTTATATTCAGGTTAATAAATAATAAAGAATTGCAAATTTGAATGATAACAAGCTGTCAATTAAGCAGGAAGAATATACTTCCTTATGCAGTATGCCGTCACTGAATGACCATATCACGGAAATGATATAGGAACACAGGCAAACATTCCTGATGAGACATCACAGGAGAACATCTATTCACATCTGCTTTGTAATTACCAGTGTGAAAGTAGCAAGAAAACAGCCAAGGATCAACAGAGAGATGCATTTGTTTGATAGGAGAGGACACACTTCTTTAATTTTTATTTTATAATCCTATTTTTATAATCAACATTCACAAATCAACCCTTATTTCAGATGTTGATTTTCCAGCTTGATGTGGAGTTCTGAGATGTTCTGAAATGCTACATGATATTCCTAATCAGATGAGAAGCCTCCACCTTCACTTGGAATTCCACACACTTTCACCTGAGAATAAATTCTTTACACATTTGCAATGAGAGGAAGTCACAGGAGCGGTGGGAAGATGTTATAGTGGATTCTGGGTTGGGATGGGGGCCTTTCAGAGGAGAAATTTGGTCCTATCGCCTGCACTTTCAGAGTTGACATGGAAAAAATAGCAGCCTTGATATTTCACTATTTTAAGGGAAATCTGGAAATTAAAAATTATGCCTAGCCTGAAAGAAGTCTGAGAAGAAGATGACTGAACATTCATTGTACATTGAGGCAATAACACTAAGTTCAAAGGGAATCAGGGAGTGCACAGAGAGATAGCAGAGGAGAAACGACTCTAACAGGCACAGAAGAGCCAAGGTTGGAAGGCACTGGCTCTGCACATAATATGGAAAAATAAGACGGATAACTGATAATTTGTGATTCCTGGGGAGAAGACATGTCTATAGGGCACTGTGAGAGATTGGGATGTGTAGGCATTCTGAGATCATCCTGCCTCTCTGGACACAGCTGTGAGTGCTGATCATGCCATTGACTGTGAGGAAATGCCCGCAAAGCAGTGGTTCTGCCTAACACTGTGCCAGTGTTACACAGGGCTGAGCTCACTGACTCCACCTCTGCTGACATCCTCGAAGGGAAGAGGGTCCGCAATATTGTCCAACAGCAGGAGGGTAATCACCTAAACATTTGAAGATAAAAGAAGAAATACAGCTTACTCATATTCCCACTAATAGTATAAGAATATTTGTTTCTATAGCCATCATCACCACCATTTACTGTTGGTTTATTGGCTTTGATAATAGCGATTCTGGATGCAATGTGATGGAACCTGTATGAAGCTTTTATTTTATTTCCTCAGTTGCCATAGCTGTTGAATCTGTCTTGAGGTAATTATTGGCTATTTTGCACTTCTTTTGAAAGGCATCAATAAAATGTGTGTGCTGGGTCATTGACTGGAGCATTTTGTAATATATAGACTCTAGAGAAAAGTAACTGAAGACTACACGAGACTGGAAGTGGGTCATTAGGGAAGAGGAAGGATGTTACAGGGATGGAGATGATGGAGGATTAAGAGAGGATACATGTGATTAAATTATGTAATATGTAGAAGTGAAATCGTTACAGTAAAATCCACCATATTGTACAATTTATATGTGCTAACCTTTTAAAGAGTAGAAGAATTATTTTCAAATACATTTTAGTTTTGTAGCTGTTATAAACTGACATAGAAAATAATTAATTCAGGGAGGATCAAAAGTCCTGTCCTTTTACAGTGGCGCTATGAACACCTGTTGAAAACAGTTCAAAGTTCTGTGTTGGGTTAAGGTTGCACTACTGAACATGGCTGCAGACGCTCACAATTTAGCTTCTAGAATGATGCTGTTAACTGTTGGAAGAAAACCCAAGAGCTTTGGATCTTTTGTTGCTGCCACTTTCCTGTGCTGTAGATGGAACTTGAATTTGCAGCTGTGAGATGCGTGTGCCAACTACACATCACAGCTTCTCCTCAACGTACTCTCCGGGCTGTTCCTCGTGCTTAATTATAGAGAAGCCGGCTGTTTTCTTCCTCAAAGAGACAACTCTTACAAGGCATGGTAAGTGATTTGGTGCCCTTGCCAAACACACGTAGTGTACCTGACATCACACAGTTGAAGCCGACAGCTCCTTTGAGTTTCATGCTCCCCTCAGATACACATGCTACAATCGGTCTCCCAGGGCTGTTGTCTCTTAACCTTAGCATGAACACAGCTGCACAAGTGTCTCCTGCTGCACGACAAAGCAGGGACTTACCAGGAAGCAAATAATGAGAGCTAACTATAGACAACCCCCTCTCAGTAGGAACAGATTATGTAAGCGTTAATGAAGACAATTTCATGAGAAGACACGCATAAAGCAAAATTAACAGAGTAGGAAAAAGGAAAAGTTAAAGTTGGAAGGCAGATTTATGCCAACACTTGCATAAAGCACAACAATAAACACAAAGAAGAGAAGACAACAGCACAGCATGACCCATCTCAACCCTATAACTTGACCAATGGAAACCAAAGACCTTTAGAAAGCTAAAATGTCAGAACTAATTCAGAGTTACAATATTTAAAAGAATCAATAAGCAGGCATAAGCAGACGAGTAAAATAAGGAAATCAATTCAAGGCCCAAATGATCAATTTAGTGAAGACAGAAAAGTTAGACATTTGCAAAATTATTTTTAAAAAATGTATAGATGTAAAAATTAGCAAGGAACTTGAAACAAAAATTAGTCAAACATAAATCCTGAAAATGAAAGAGTCAACTAATCAAAAACACATCAGGAAGAATCATCAACACATAAGACCAAGCAGAGGAATGCATTTCAGGGATGGAGAATTATGTCAAAACAATAATGTTTATTAGAGGCAAAAATGAATATTACTCATATATTCACAAATCAGGGTTACAGTCAAAGGACAAAATCTAAAAAGCCAACGTATAGCAGAAGAAGCTGTGAGAAAATATAAATTCACAGGCAATTTGTGATATGAAATTAAGTCACAAACCAAGAGCAAGGAATCAAATCCAAACACAGGGGGCATTTGAAACTCCAAATAGGCATGGCCAGAAAAGAACTTCTTCAAGGCACAAAGTAAAGGAATAGTATGAAATGCTGTAAGAAAAAGTTCCTGATCCCATAAGAAGGCAGAGATATCAGAATAACAGCAGAACTTTTATCAGAAACTCCAAAGCTTAGAGAACATGGAATGATACATCATTTCAACTACTGAAAGTTAAATTTGTCAACCAAAGTGACTGTACCAAGTAGTTATCTCCTGAGTTTGTTGGAGAAATAACATTTCAAACAAGCTCAAATTTGGGCAATTTATTATAAGTAGCACTGCAGACTTTCCTGATAGAAACACTCTATGTAGAAGAAGAAGGCGGTTTCAACCACGAGACTACAGGAAGAAATGCAGTTCCAGGAAAGAAAAACACAAATAAAGAATACCAGGAAGGAATAAATCACAATGAACACCTCAAATCTGCAAATGCTTAGTACTAACAGTGAAGAGTGGTGTCAACTACCAATAGCCCAAATTACTAAAGTATTAAATGACAAAATTTTAAGAAATATCAAACCACTCACAATAATAATCTTATCAACTTACCAATTAACTGAGACAGACAAAGAACTAGAGAGATGACTCAGCAAATAAAGGCACCAGCTGCTCTTTCAGAAGATCAGGGATCCATTGCCAGTGCACACATGGTAGTCCGCAATGCCAGTCCACTGGGCTCACCATCTTTTTCTGGCCACCTTGGGCACCTGGCCTCCACACAGTGCAAAGACATATATAAACCACACACATAAAATAAAACAAAAGTTAAAATGATGAAGACTAGTTAGGTGGATTTAAAAACGAGATACAACTACCTCTTGACCAGTAGAAATTCTTTGAGATAACAGAGACATGAAGAAACTGTGAGTTGAAAGACAGAATTCCTTCACTGGAGATTTGCATGATATTTCATGCTAGGGAGCAACAAAGTTATAGCTCAGATGAAGTTCCTTCTCATTACACCTTCCAGGGTGTATGATAGGGAAATTAATTTACATTTTCTTGCTGTGTGCTAGCTTATATAATTAATTAATTAATTTAGTTTGTGTGTGCACATGCCATGGTGTATATAGGGGATGTCTGAAGACAACTTTGTACATTCAATTCTTTCCTCTCTATATCATATTTACTTCCCTTCTTTTTTCTTTCCTTTATGCTTTTCTTTCTCTTGTGGATCCCAGGAATTGAACTCAGGTCATCAGGCTTGGTAGAATGTGTCTTTACCTGCTGGACAACACCTCATCACCCTTAAGTAAATATGTTTTAAGACTCATAGAAAATTCTATTAAATAATTTAAGTCACTCTAACATTTCATAACCCTAAATAACATTTGGTGTGATTTCAATTTAAAATATTTTATGTATTTGACAAATGTTTCCATAAATTCATTCATGGGTAATTTTTAATTCATTACTTCCTCATATCATTTTATCTGCTAATATATCATCATCTAAATGAAAAATACCAGTCCTGTACATTTTATAATTAATATAACTACTTTGTTGGATTATCTTAGAGTTTTCAGTATCTTTAAATTGCTATCTTTGGTATTCCTACAGAAAAGAGAAAATGAAGAAGAGATGATGCATTGCTACCTGATAAAACATTATGTCTTTGTAACAATTTGAATCCCAGATGAATACATGAAAACATGATTATATGTTAAATAAACAAAAATTATGAATTCTGTCAAGATTAAATTGACTTGGGATTATTTACCTAAAATATAGACTGCTGTTCTCACCATCTGATAGCTACTGAATCAGTGATTCAGGGAACCAGTCTAGGACCATGCATTGTTAATGAGTACCCCAGTGACTGATATGTACAGACAACTCATGATAAAAGTTCTTTATGGTTGACATACACATAAGAAAAAAATAAAAGTTATTATGCTCTTGGATAAGAAATGAACTCTAATATTTTCAATAAAATCGTTTATTCAGATCATCATATTAATTTTCAATTTAAAATAAATTCTCATGGCAATCCCATCATGAAGCAAGAACCCATCAATTTTTTTCACTTCAGCAATAATAGACATTTAAGACATCTTCTGACTCTTTAATAACTGAGAGGCGCTCCATGGGTTTGCCACTTTGAGGAATACTTCTTATGGGATTTGCTCTATTGATGTGAGGAAGAGACAGAGAGGCCCTGTGAAAGAGGAGTTGTGTTGATGGGGTAGCAGAGATAACACTAATTCACCTAATTACAAGACCAGCTAAATGATTTATGCAATGAGAAGCAAAACAAAAATGCAGTGCTCTTTGTTCAGAGTCTATAAAGGATGCTGAAACAGTAATATTTGGTATTAAGGCACACCTGGGGACCTTGCTAGCAGAAGATACTCTGTAACTCTGGGTTGCAGACTCCCCAATCTGGCCCAGGATTTCGTACTCAAAAGAAGCCACCATTTAAAATTAATTGTAGCCTCAGCTTTTCGTGGGCACACTCTTACCCTTTGGAACCGTTATACATAGAGTTTGTAACAAGATTGCAAATAGTAAAACTTTTTAAAGGACCTTCATTTTTCAAATGTTCTTTCCTCGGGTGACCTAATTATTACTTTTCCAAACCTAAAGCGTTTCTTGCACAGTGATTTAAATTCCTCCCATGGAAACTGCTTTGCTTCTCCAAGTAATCTTTTAAAATATGCTAATGTTTCTATGTAGTAAAATCTTTGCAAAAATAAAGAAACACACACGAGGGTAATTCCAAACATAGATTTTTTTAGGCTGTCCAATAAAGATAAAAGTCATTTTACCCAGTTACAACTCTTCAGTTGTTCTGAGAAACAAGGACTTTCATTTTAATCTCTCAGAGTTATTCATCTTAACAAGGTTCAAAGGTTTGAAACATGGGATAATTTTGACTTTGTCAAGTTCCTTTCATTGTAGGATTTCTTTCAGAGGAAGGAAAATGTATTCTCATTCATCAGAAGGGTATTAGTGGAATTTTCTCATTTGGCCACCGCTAGCAGAATACCCTACTATTTTTTCATTAATGAAGAAAAGGATTTTTTTTTGGGGGGGGGCTAATCCTTATATAATTCTCTGGAACACTGGATCTTTTTTAAAAAAGAGATGAGACTCCCAAATAATATGCACTTTCTAAGCCCTAAAACTGTGTAAATTAAGGATGTAGTCACAGAGTGGTCTGGATTTCAGTTCTGATGGACACTGCTATGTCCCCGAACTTCCCACAGCAACCCCAAACTGTTACTCATTCACCTAAGTAACTTAAGTCATTAAATTGTCATTATTAACAAAACCCCGTGCTCGTAATTTAGAACACGAGAGACAATTCATGCTATTTCTGAAAGAATAAAATCTCCAATAGAACTAGTCTTTGGAGAGCCATTGGTGGTTGTGTTTTTGTTTAGCAATCAAATGTATCAATGAGAAGAGTAAAGGCATTTTATTAGCTATTATGTTCGAATACTATTGAAACATACTTCTAGACAACCTATGAAGTAAATGTCATCCTTTTGATTCTGGAGTTTAGCCCAGCTTGGTCCACATAGTAAGTAGTATACCAAGAAGAACTACATAGTACAACTCTCTATTTTAAAAAAAAAGACTAATAAAAAAGATAAGATGGAAAAAACTGAGAAAAGTAAAAATTACTACTTGTTTCCATACACACATCAAATATGAACCTGCATGTACACAAGTATACAGACACAGACACAAGCAAATTACACATGCACACAGTAAATAAATAAATAAATATTTTAAGTGGCATCATACTCTTAAGAAATATCACTATTTTTAATTTGGTATATAGCCATGAATTTAATTTTTAAAGATTTATTTCTTACCTGTATACATGGTTCTTAAAACCAGGTTATTTCCCACACCTCTAAATGAGTAATCTTTTAATTTAATTCCTTTTAGCGAACACAGTAAAATCACAAAGCTAGTGGTTATAATGGTGTTTCTATTATTTCTTAGAAAAATTAGAAGCTTCATTATAATTAGTGGCAATAGAAAATTATGGCTCTTAAAGTAAATACATTTTCAAATATTTCGAAATGATGATGGGAAAAATGGAGTCCCAGACAGCTGAATCTTAGACAACTCAACAATAGAAGGAAGCTATTTTCAATGATTTGTCTCAATTGGGTTTAGAAGCTTCATCTGCACATTTGAATAAGTGCTACAACTAGCCGAAGAATGTGTTACTGGGCTTCACCTCCTCACAGTGCAGACAGAAAACGCATGCTCTTGAATAGCTGTGGTGGCACCAGCAAGGTATGGGGAGATGTGGGCTTTGAAGTAGAGGAGAAGGTGGCGTATAATTAAGCAATCACCATTTATAACATGGATTTCTAGGGACCGTGACAGTAGTTACAGTACTAAAGGTCTAAAGAATAAGTCAAGGAAAAATGTCCCCCTTTTCTTCCTGCCTCTCCCTCTCAGTAGCTAGAGTTAAAGGTGTACACCATCAGGCTTAGACCTGGTTTACTATTTGATGTAGGGATTGTCACTGAAACCAGAGCTCATAGATTGTGCAGACCAGTTACCCAGGAGTGAGCTTACAGACCTTTGTCACTGTGCCTGGCTTTTCATGCAGGTGTTATGGATCTGCAAAGAGATCCTCATACTTGTATAACAAACTCCTTACCAGCTGAGCAACCTCCCTAGCACCACACTGTCAATTTGACCTGCAACATCCTCTTTTTTTTTTTTTTTTTTTTTTTTTTTTTTTGGTTTTTCGAGACAGGGTTTCTCTGTGGTTTTGGAGCCTGTCCTGGAACTAGCTCTTTTAGACCAGGCTGGTCTCGAACTCACAGAGATCCACCTGCCTCTGCCTCCCAAGTGCTGGGATTAAAGGCATGCGCCACCACCGCCCGGCTAACATCCTCTTTTTAAAGTACAGTCTTGCCCTTCAATATCTTAACTACAAATGAATGACTTTACTTGTTCCTGTATTGTAAGCTCTTGAAATGTTCTAGCATCTCAATTTCCTGTAGACATCTTTTGTTACACAGATCTTATGGCAGATTGAATAAATGAGTACCTAAACAATTAGCTACATGAAAGCTAGATTTTTAGAAAGTAATTATTTGTCCAAATATTCTTTCTTTACAAATTTCAATTTTGTTAACATTTCAAATGGACATGAAACTATCATAATCCTTATGATTTCTTAAGATATAAAACAATCAAACATCTTTCTAGCCTCTGTTGTTTAAGATATATCATGCATTCTAATATTCTTCATTGAGACAGATCATCAGAGAAAGTTCCTATGAAGGAATTGAGAACATTCATTTGTTGGGATGCATTACTATATCTCAGACAAAACCCATGTGCAAGAGATTGATTATAGTATAGGAGATTATAGCTGAGATTACAAAGATGAGGAAGATAGGTAATGCTAATACGCCGTTCCTTACCTTATTTGTCAGGTGCTTAGTAAAAATGAATCTCCTTCTAGCAGAAAAATAATTAGTAAAATCAATCTTGTTCTCTTTATAGCCTTTGGATAAAAAATTCTGGTTAAGCCTATGATTACTAAAAAATGTCTTCAAAATTTTTAATATAAAATACTCTTGTAATATTAAGGAGAAATGAAAAAATAAAACTATTATTTAAGATTCTTCCAAGTATGTATTCACAGGAGTATTAGCTATTAAGATATAAAATACTATAAAGTATTATAGAAACAAAGTAATTTTTAGACATAAAGGGAAAAGAAAAGTTTTTAATTTCTCATTTATAATTATTTATTTTTTTTGTGTGTGGGAGTAATACTTTCTATAGTTCACTCTTTTCTTCCACTGTATGGGTTGGTACTGAACTCAGGTGATGGAGTTTGGCAAAAAATCTTTTTACCAAACAAGTCATCTCACCAGCCCAGCAATATATCTTTTGTAACATGAAACTAAACATCAAAATACCAAATAATCCAGCTAAAAAAATAGAATATATATCTAAACAGAGAACTTTCAACAGAAGAATATCAAATGGTCAAAAGACGTTTGAAGAATTGCTAAACATGCATAGAGAAGATAGAAATTCAAATTAAAATAACTCTGAGATACCATCTCACACCTGTCAGAATGGCTAAGATCAAAAACACTGATGAACACTCTATTAGAGAGGATGTGAGTAAGGGGAACACTCTTCCACTGCTGGTGGGAGTGCAAACTTGTATAGCCACTTTGGAAATCAGTATGGTGACTTCTCAGAAAATTGGGAATCAATCTACCCCCAAAACCCAGGGATACCATTCAGGCATATACCCAAAGGATGCTCAATCATACCATAAGGACACTTTCTCAACTGTGTATATAGCAGCACTATTCATAATTACCAGAATCTGGAACCAACCTAGATGCCCCTCAAATGAACGATGGATAAAGAAAATGTGGTATACTGATCCAATGGAATATTATTCAGCTGTAAAAAATAATGGCATCCTGAAATTTGGAGGCAAATGGATTGAACTAGAAAAATAAATCACCCTAAGTGAGGTAGCCCAACCTCAAAAAGACAAGCATGGTATGTACTCACTCATAAGTGGTTACTAAATGCAAAGCAAAGGATAACCAGACTATAATCCACAGTTACTGAAAAGTTAGGTAACAAGGAGGAACCTAAGAGGGATGATGCATGGATTGTCCTGGGAAGGGAAAATAGATGAGATCTCCTGGGTAAACCAGAGGTGTGGGGGTAGAGGGAGAGTAGGTGAGGGATGAGAACATGAGGGAACAGGATGGTCAAGTTGCGGGAGGAGCAGAGTGGGAGGACAATGAAAAGGATATCTTGTTAGGATAGGGATAGGAAGAAACCTGGTGCTAGGGCAATTCCCAGGAATCCACAAGGATGACCTCAGCTAGGACTCCTAGCAATAGTGGAGAGGGTGCCTGAACTGATCTTTCCTAATAATTAGATTGGTGAATACCATAACTGTCATCATAGAGCCTTCTTCCAGTAACCGATGGAGCGAGAAGCAGAGATCCACAGCCAAACACCAAGTCCAGCTCCAGGAATCCAGTTGAACAGAGGGAAGAAGGATTATGTTTAAGGGGGATCAAGACCATGATGAGGTAATTTACAGAAATAGCTAAACAAAGTTCATGGGAACTCATGAATTCTAGTTTGACACTGTGGAGCTTGTATGGGAACGAACTAGGCTCTCTACATGTGAGAAACAGTGGTATAGCTTTTTTTTTTCTTTTTCTTTTTTTTTTTTTTTTTGAGACCCTGGCAGTGGGACCAGAATCTATCTCTGGTATATGAACTAGTTTTTTAAAGACCCTATTCCCTATTGTGGGATGCCTTGCTAAGCCTTGATACAAAGGAGAGGGGCTTGGTCCTGCCTCAAAGTAATGAGCCAAATTTTGTTGACTCCCCATGAGAAGCCTTACCTTTTGGAAGGAGAGTGTGGGGATGTGGGGATGGGCAAGAGGGGCGTGGGAGGGAGATCTCTGCTTGGAATATAAAATGAATAAAAAATAAAAAAGTTATTGAGAAAGAAATATAGTTACTTTATCCAGACCATTTATATTTGACAAATTTAGAAAAGATAGTCTCTTATCTATTTTTGTCAGTCTAAAGTTTATATCTAATTCATTTTCAATCATAAGTAAGAAAAAGTAGAAGTTTAACTATTTAGTCTTAACTCCATCAAAGACCCCAGAAAATGGATATATATTATCAAATGACAGGACATCTAGCTGCCTAGTTACCCAAAGTTTCTCTGCAATGTTGGGGTATCCATCTTTGGCCTCCAGGCCTAATATATCTGACAGACATTTGTGGGAAGCAGGAAAATTTTGAAGTATCTATCTACCTTGTCTTAGAAAAAATTTGGAATTCCCTTTCTTTTGGGTTCTGTTTGTCCAATTTGAACAGCATATTTTCAACAGTCAAGGCAAGGGCAGTTTCTTTTTTTTCTCGAATGGCTAGCTTTCTCTTTTCTTTTCTTTTCTTTTCTTTTTTTTTGATATTCCAAGACAGGGTTTCTCAGGAGTCTGTCCTGGACCTTAGTCAGTAGACCAGGCTGGCTTTGAAGTCACAGAGATCCACCTGATGATGCTTTCTGAGTGCTGGGATTAAAGGCATGTACCACCACTGCCTAGCAATGGCTACCTTTTATCATAAAGAAAGTAAGCTCTATACAGAGGTTCTTCACTGTGCATCATCTCTGAAGTAGACTGGTGCTGTCAGTAGCAGACAGCCTCAGGTTATTAAAGGTCTTAAGTGCCATATTCTGTACATCTTTGAAAAGTTTGAAGACCATCTATCTATCTAAATATATCTGTTTAATCTTGAAAATTATCTAATATGACTAAAAGTTTGTTATAGATACTAATTACTAACCTGTATTTCTTCAGTATACATTTTTACATTAGCTAAATAGCACAGTACCTCAAACAGGAGTAGAAATATACATATAGTATAATAAAAATAGCTTTAAATTTGTATCAATAAATCGAAATCCATATGATTGTAAAATGTCTTGAAATTAATAGCTCATTTTGGATTAAAATAGACTAAATAATCTACCCTTTATCACATCATTTCTATATTATATCCCTCTTTTTCCTTTAGAAAGAGATCCTTGAATCTAATTCCTTTGTTTTGATTTTTTCTGACCATGACCAATGACAATCTGTAGCCAACCTCCCCCAATGTTATCAAACATCTATCATCCATATCTTGGGAATGTGGGTATTGTTTTCTCTAGAGTGCTTCCTGTTGTCTTGGGGCAATGATATTTTTGGGTACTAATGGTTAGGAGTCAAAGAAGAATCAACGCTGGTTTGCTTCCCTTCTCCTTTTTATTCAGACCAGAATCCCAGCTCATTCAATGGCACCACCCACATTTAACACTGGCCTTCCCTCCCTAATAACAAAATCTAGAAAATTCATTACATACATGCACAAAGGTTTGTCTCCATGGCAACTCTAAATCCTCTCCAGTTGACAATTAAGACTAACCATTGCAATATCTGGTACATCAAAAATATGACCAGGCAACCTGTGGTTCCCAAAGAGGTGTGTGATCTGTGGTAACTTCTTTGAGTCATCAGGTTGAAAATTTCCAGGAATATCATTGATATCATGAAAGAAAAAATTCTAGTATTTAAAATATACTTTAATACTGACTATGTACTTAGATATAATATAGCTTATTTTAAAATATTAAAAAGTCACAGGTAATAACAGAGAATTAACTAAATGTGAAATTTAGCTATTGCATATCCCTAGAGAGAAAGAATAGTGTTATGTAGATGTTGGGACTGATGATGTTGCATGCATATACACATACACAATCAGGTGTATTAAATGTTTATTACTCATGTAGCTTACTTTATAGGGAAAGATTGCATTTTCAAAGACTTCAACACATGATTTAAGATGCATGCTGGTAAAACTTAATGGTCAGGTTAGATATTTAGGAATACTATGATGATAGCTCTATTTTTGAGCTCATTCCTCCACATCAGCTTCTAATACCCAGAGTCCCACTTATTGATTTACTGGTAATAAAGTTAGACCATTAATTTTCTAAATAATTCATATGTTTATCACTACTGCATTTGTATTTTGTATTAAAGGATAAGGGAGGTGATAAAGAACAAGAGCAAGGGAAAAAGAAAAGAAAATCAAGAGGAAGAGTGAGGGAGGATATGAGAGAAAGAGAGAGAGACTACACCCATTTATTCTGGTCTTCAATGTCTCCACTTTTTTGTTATTTAAATCAAAAAGTTTGATTTCTATTGAAGCTCTTTCTGACTATATATAATAAGTCCCATGTCACTATGAATATACATTAAGAAATAGTGCTTTCTATCACTAACAGCAATAGAAAAAGTTAGGAAAAATTACACATGATTAAAGAGGGGCGGCACTAGGTAAATGGAAGCTAGGTACTCACCGCTGATTTAGAGACAATATACTCAGCAGCTTGCCTTCAGGCAAAGATTTGAAAAAAAATCAATTCTGTGTATTAGACAGTTTTCTTTTTATCTATCATCTATCTATCTATCTATCTATCTATCTATCTATCTATCTATCTATCTGCTTATTGAACTATCTACCCATCCATCCAAGCCTGAGTAATTTGTAAAGTTCCTTAAAGCTTTGTATCCAGAAAATGCAGACAATATGTTTCAGCCCCAGACAGTACTCACTAACTATGCCAACTAATATTTTTTGTTTCCATTTTGAGCATGATTATTTATTTTTTAATTTAGGAAATTTAAAACATACAAAAATGTACCAAGTTGGAGATACAGCTCAGTTTGTAGAGGAAGGACTTGCATAGCATTTGCAATACCCAACATTACATCACAATCTCCACAGAAACCTGGATGTGGTGTCCCATGCCCATAGACATATTATTGTAGAGGAATGAGAATCCAAGATTCAGGTCAGCGTGTAGTTCAAACCAAATTCAAAGTCACTCTAAACTAAATAAAAATCTATCTAAAACAAACAAACAATAAATAAATAAAAACCCAAGCAAAATAATAAAGTGAACATCATGTACCCATCACTAGGTTTCAATAGGCAACATTTCCTCTGTCTTCCTTTTTTGTTTTATGTCCTTTTTGTAGAAATTTTGTCATTTTTGTATGTAAGTATAAGAGGGAGTACAATCATGTCACAGTGAAAGTATGGAGGGCAGAAGGTGAGTTTGTGGAAGTGATTTTTGTTTGACACCTTTACATGGAATCTGGGGTCTAAAACAGACCATCACATCATCTGTGCAAGCACTGTATCATTCACTGAGTCATCTTCCTGTTGTGGGAGCTGCGGGCTGTGTTCCTGCCGCCCCAGCTCCTAGTCGCCTGGCTAGCTTATGCCCTGAAATAACAACACACAAACTGTATTTTTTTAAACACTGCTTGGCCCATTAGCTCTAGCCCTTACTGGCTAATTCTCATATCCTGATTAACCTATCTCTAATAATCTGTGTAGCACCAGTCTTACCAGGAAAGATTTAGCATGTTTGACCTGGCGGCTTGCTTTATGGCGTCTGGCTCTGAGAGGAGCTGCCCTGCATCTGAGCTCACTTCCTCTTCCTCCCAGCATTCTGTTTTGTTTACTCCACCCACCTATGTTCTAACCTATGAGGGCAAAGGCAGTTTTCTTTATTAGCCAATGACCTTCCTCCATCATCTTCCAGGCTCTTGTGCAGGATTTTTAAAGGGTGTCTTAGACCTTTTTTTCTTTTGTCCACAATGCATCAAGTACTCTATTATACTCAGTTTTACAAACACCTAAACACCTAAACAAAAAGCAAGTAATACCTTAATCTTTCAGTTTAGATTCTAACTTTTCCCATTTTAATATAGACATAGATAGAGCATTCTTCTGAGACTAGGGCTGGAGCAGCTGCATTGTAGCCCAGTCTGGAACAATTTAATATTTACTTTAATTTTCTTTTGAGCAGGGCTTCATGTATCCCTGGTTGGTATACTTTAACTTTCTGCAGCCCCTTTGCCTTGTTGAGGTCCTGTCTCACTGTCATCACAAGCTAACCTTGAAATATGTTCCTCCTCCTGCTTCACCCCTCTAGACCATGCTCCCATTTTCATTTTGTTTCCATACATGAATGCTGTGGAAGACCAGGAAGCTTGTTCCAATAGGACAGTCCATATTTTGAGTGACAATTGTGATCTTTGTCTACCCTCTATATTTCTGCTAAAATGATAATTAAACATAATCTATATTAGGCTCAGATTCCTTCTTGTTTTAGAGAGAAATTTTTCCTGGAGACAATGAGTCACTACCTTGGTGATTAAGTTTGCTCAGTGTGCTCAGGTTATTTGCTTAAACTTTATATTCCCAACAACTGTTCACATCAATGCTTTTATCATCATTTTATTATCATTGTCTGGGCACACCATTTTGTTAGGATTTGAAAAGCTCTGCCTTTCTAATCTTATTGCTTATTATTCACGTATTTGCTGGAATTTATAGAAAGTAACTATAAAATAATCTATTTAGTTATCAGAGATGCAAAATATAAAAAAACAGAAATGTGTTCTCCTCATTCTCTTCTTCCTCTTCTTTTTCCTCCTCTTTTTCTTCTCTTTCTTCTTCCCCTTTACCTTCCTTTCTTCCTTCCCCATCTCCCATTTTCACCTAATATAAAATTTTTTACTGATTATTTGTATATTTTGTACAATGCACCTTGAGCACACTTACTTCCCATTCCTTCCATGTCCATTCAACTATCTTTGTGCCACTCCATCAATAAAAGGTCTAATTTGTGTTGCGCATATACTCATTGGACATGGTCAAACTCCCAGTGGCTAGCTCTTTAAAGAAACTTGAGTCCTTCCTCACTTCATACCAGAAACAACATCCATGCTTTTTTTTCTGAATGCATGAATTTCTTTTAATTTTCACTCAATATCTTTATTTATTATTTGGGGATTTTATAATGAACCCTGATCACAACACCCACTTCCACATCTTCCCAGGAACACCCTCACCTCTACCTTTGTGCAATTCAGCATCTTTATCACAGTTTTTTAAGGATTCTCCCTAATAACTTCCTGTCTGTACTGTTTCTTTTTCCTGAGGTGGGGTGTTGGGGTAGAGGTTGCCACAGAAGCCTTCAATATCTCTCAATCTCAGTTATAAATTCACAGTCATTGATACTACTGCAAAAGCTTCCCTGCCCATAGCAGATGATGGCAGCATGGATCATGAACACTAAAAAGGCCTGCAGAAGCAACATGGATCATGAACATCAGCATGGCTTTCCCCAGCTGCATGAACCCAGATTCCAGTATGCCTCCTGTGGCAGCATGGATCATGGATGTATTTCAAGGGTACTTAATTCAGGTAGCAGGAGCAGAGACAACTTCTACTCAATTGCAGAGGAAGCATATCCCTATTGATGTATTATGTTTATACTTCTAAACTGAAGAAATGGAAGAAAGTATTGTATTTCAAACTAAGCTGTCTGTATTACTTTGATACAGTGACTCTGGGGCACTAATACATATAATATTAAAAAACTAATATATATGAAGATTACTTTAATTCCAGGAGAAGAAAACATTTTAAAAATTCACATAGAGCACATGTTTGTCTGACTGAAAGCAAAGCACACAGGCACAGAGAACTCGGCAACTCCCAGTGGAAACTGTGGATGTGGGAGGAATGAGAGTGCCATAACATGAGCAGAAGCCAACGGGGCAGAGAGCATATCAGATTTGGCCAAGAGTGGGGCAATAAGTTTCAGAGAACAGCACCAATTGGGGGCCATGGTGGAAACAGGTTTGGCTTTCAGTAGTGACTGATAATAGCTGACTCAGAGGGTAATTAGTTATAGAACCTGTGGTCAATAATACCAAGTCTCAAGGAAGCAAATGACACCTCAAACTTACTACAACTTAGTCCTTCTTGAACACTGCAAAGGGCTCCACTGGAAGAAGAAAGGTCACAGAAAAAAGAGACACACACACACACACACACACACAGAGAGAGAGAGAGAGAGAGAGAGAGAGAGAGAGAGAGAGAGAGAGAGAGACCTATGCAAACAAACTAACTCCAGATAAGCAGGAACTAGTACAGAAACATAAACAATTAAGTAAACCATTAGATTGTGTCTGCAAAATCACTAAATCTATAAAACAACCTCTGTGCAAACGACTTGGAAGAACTTCCTGAGAAAGAATTCAAGTGATTGCAATTTTGCTCAAAGAACTCAAAGCAAAACATGAATCCACACTAAAGGAATAAAGGCAAACAGCTCAATTCTCCAATCAAAAGATACAGAGTAGCAGGTAAAATTAAAAAACAGAACCCATCATTGTATTATCTCCAAGAAACACACTCACTAATAAAGACAGACAACTCCTTGAGTAAAAGCATAGGAAAAGAGATAACCAAGTAAAAGGAAGTCAGAAAGAAGCAAGAATAACCATTATAATAAGAGACAAAGTCTTGAAATGGAACCTGGTCAGGAGAGATGAAAAACATCTCTTTATACTCATTAAGGGAACAAGCCATCAAGAAGATTGCAGAATTCTAAGCACATCTAAATCAAACACAGGTGCAGCCAAATTCAAAAAATAAATGCTGCTAGATGAAAAAACACAGATTAAATACCACATGGTGGCAGTGGGGGAACTTCAACACCATCTCCTGTCAGCAGGTAGATCATCTATGTGGGGAATCACTGGAGTTAAATGACACCAATCAAAAAGAACTCTCACACAGCCACAGAATCTACCAGTCAATTACTAAAGAATATGCATTTTTTCAAAAGCACATGGACTTTCTTCAAAATTGAATCACACATTAGGAAATAAAATAAGTCTTAAGAAATATAAAATACTGAAATAACACCCTGTATTTTGTATGCCCATAGTTGAATAAAGTTACATGTCAACAGCAAAGGAAGGAAGCTATACAAATTCCTGGAGACTAAATAGCTTACTAATGAATGAGAGTTGGTTCACTGAATAAATCAAGGAGGAAATATTAAAAAATTCTAGAACTGAATAAAAATAAAAACATACAGAACAAAAATCTGTGAGACACAGTGAGAGCAGTCCATAGAAAAAAGTTTATGGTAGTGAGTGCCTATACACACAAACACACACACACAAAAAAACCAGAGAAAGTTAAAATAAATAAGTGAATAATTTTTTATTAACTCTAAAAAAACAAGAAAAACCCAAAATTAGAAAGAAATAGATAAAATTTGGACAAAACTTAATAAAAATAAAAAAGAACAAACAAAGAACCAAGGAAAAGAGTTGGTTCTTGAAGTAGTGAAACAAAATTGATAAAGTCTTAGCAAATCAACAAAAAAGCAAGCAAGAGAGAGAGATTACACAAGTTAGTAAGATGAGAAATGGAACTGGAGACATTACTGCAGACACCTCTCTATGAGTTATTGGTCAGCAGGAACTCAGACCTCTCCAAAACTGCAGAAGCTGATGGTATTGTTTTTTTGTTCTCCATCTAACTATATGATAATATCTTATTGCTAAAGACCCACATGCTTCCTTGGGGACATACAGAAATCGACCTCAAATTGGCAGAAAATTCCTCTTTCCTGGCTAGCTTTCCTAGTGTTGATAAGTAGAATGTAGGCCACTGAGGGGGAAATTACATCAATGATTACAACCATCATCAGAGGTGAATCTACATGACACTGTACCAACTTACAAGTGAAGATGTGTCCACTGATACAGTAGTGGCACTGCTGTTGTAGGGATAACCAATTACTTTCTGATTGTAGTTGTGGTTTGCTCATATATGAGAATTCATGTCTAGTTGTATGGATCTTGTCAAAAACCATGGTTGTGGAGGTCATGGGCCATTGGAGGAAGCCTACAATTTTTTATTTTTTACTTCTTTATTTTTTGCTTAATGGCCATGCTGTCAAATTGCTCTATCTATCTATCTATCTATCTATCTATCTATCTATCTATCTATCTATCTATCTATCTACTGATCTATCTATCTAGCTATCTATCTTATATATGCCACTTATCTTACTTGTGTCACTCTGTATACATTATATCAATATTAATACAATTATATAATATATAATAATGCATAGATAAAATTTATATTAGACCATATATTTATGCATATATGTAATATTTTTCTTTTAAAACAGAGTTTTGTGCTACTGTCAACATTGAACAGAGAACACTCTTTTGTCAGAGGGCAGTAGTCAATGCAGATCCACATAACTGGTCAAAGCTATGAAAGTAAAGATCTATGAACACCCAGACCCAAATGGGCATCTATATCAGCCCCCTCTCCAACCCTATCTCCTGTGCATAGCATAGCCTCTGAAATGAATATTCATTGAAGCTAATGGAGGAGAACTGAGTGAACTGGAATTATTCTTAAGTGTGGACGAGAAATTAAATAAGGTAGGAAAGGTATTCAAGATAAGTGTAACACTAATAAATAGTACAATTAAGATTTAATTAATACTATAGAAAAGACAAAGAAATGAATAAAGAAAAATATACAAAACAATACAAGAGAGCTTTCTGGTTGATTAAAATATCAACCCTTGGAAAACACAGCAAACCCAGGGTATCATTAATTCATAAACAACAATAAATGGCCAGGCAGTGGTGGCACATGCCTTTTATCCCAGCACTCAGAAGGCAGAGGCAGGCAGATCTCTGTGAGTTTGAAGCCAGCCTGGTCTACAAGAGCTAGTTCCAGGACAGGCTCTAAAGCTACAGAGAAACCCTGTCTCGAAAAAACAAACAAACACAAAACCCACGAAAAACAAACAAAAAAATGACATTAATAACAAGACAAAATAAAACCTGAGATAACAGTAAGTAATGTTGATCATTCATAAACTTATATGTGGAAATGTTAGAGAAGAGACTACAGTTTATGCCCTGAAAGGAATAAATAACAGACAATAATTTGTGAGTCAGCAAGCATTTTACTATAATGGGTTCTGAAAGGGTGTGAGTGTCTAACTCGTCTTCAAACTCATTTGGGTGTCTATGATGGCTGCAGGGAGTCAAGTCAGCCATCCAGGGATCTTTCAGAAGTGGAAAGAGGATATGTGTTGGTTGCTTTCTATGGCTAGAGATGGTCTAGAATAAATGTTACCAGAAAGTTTTCTCTGTCTGGTCATCTTCATGTGGCAAGTGATTTCCATAGCAGAGCAATCATAGAATTTTTACAGAAATCTGAAGTTTAGTTAACAATAATACACCAGTACCAGTTTCTTGGTTTTGACAGAATACTATCTTGATAAAATATGTTAGGAACAGAGGAACTGAGACAGACTACCTATAGAAAATTATGAAGTAAACTTTTTCCACAACGGAAGACTTATTTCAATAAGGGCAAAAGAGGTATGTGTAGTGTGGCTCATTGTCCCCAGCTCATTTTCTCTTATTTTATAAAATAGTATATTTTGGAGAAAAGAATGTGAGAGGCAACATGCAACAAACAATCTGAGTCGGGTAAACAAGGATGAGGCAGAGACAAGGCTTCAAGGCTTCTCTGAAGGGTGAAGTCAAGCTTTATTTCTGGACATACGAGTGGAGTATCAAATAGTCCTGTGGACTAAATGCTTCTCAGGACATAACAGGACTGTGTAATCTATAAACCACAGCTGTCTTCTGGGAGCACAGCACAATAGAAGGGTTGACAATATTGGCAGGTTGCATGCTTATGTTAGTTACTATGTAAGCATGCATAGTCATCACTTTTTCAGCTTCCAAGATTGTATAGATAGGCTTAGACAAGAGTAACTTTTTGCTCTGAAATCACTGAAACCATCTGAGAAGACTGGTAAGGGTCAGGACTCCATAAGGAAAACTCTGTGAGAGAACAGAAATGCAAACCACACCTATTGGGAGGACAGGCTTTGAGGTGGACAAGAATCAAAGGCAATAAAATGGTCTCACTCCAACTTGCAAGGCAAATAGAATTGCCAGTCCAAATTTTATTGGGCACTACCTGCTCCAAAGAAAAAAGGTTTCCTTTTTGGTGCTATTTAATGCTAATGAAATGAGCAGAAAATTGTGAGGAATAAAAATGAAAACGACAGAAAATAGAAACTAAATGGGTTGGGAGTAGAAGGGATTTCAGTAAGTATTTTAAAATTCTGTTGAGAAGTTAGGAACCTGAGAGAATTCAAAAGCAAGGGTAGGTATGCTTCGACCATATGTATTAAATCCTCCCTCCAATAACTTTAAAACCATAAACAAACACTGAATTTTAATTATTTCTGATTTTTGGTCAATTTTCTCATAAAAATCAATGTTCTGAGTTTGACTTACACAAGACTTGTTTTTTTTTAATTTCTTAGAGTTTTAAAATTCTTATTTTATGGATATGATTGCTTTGCCTACACACATGCCTGTGTACCACATATGTCTGTAAGCCAGAAAAGGGTATCAGATTCCCCTTAACCCTGGAATTACAAACTGTTGTGAGTTGCTGTGTAGGTGCTTGGAATTAAACCTGGGTCCTGTGTAAGAACAACCAGTTATTAATAACTACAGAATAATCTCTCTAGACCCACAAGGCATAATTTCTTGAGTCACAGAAGAAATTGACAGTATTGGCAATGCTGCCAGTTGGGACGTCGTTCGATAAGTCTCAGTATTGACTGCTCACTAGAACTAAAGATCCTCAAAAGGTGTGTGCATGTTTTCCACATCAGAGGCAGACTATATTTGTCTTGCCATGGCCCAGAACTAGGTACGTTTAAGATTCTTTGGCAATTGTGAGGTACAGCCTAGATCAAGACCCACTATGTTGTATAGGTGGGTAGTAAGCTGGCAGTCATAAGGAACACATGACTGGCAGCAGATTTCTGAGTGATTGTCTGCCTGAGGTTAGGAGCAGTCATCTGACATCACACAGTTGAAGGAACTGTGTCTCTAGGAAAGTGTATGAAGCAGATGCTCACAGCTCACAACTTTCAGGTGCCTTTCCCCTGCCTCTGGGCCAGTCTGTCCATTCGCACACTAATCTAATTTTCCCACTAGCAGGGTTTTGATAAATAACACAAATAAATAAGATTTATTGATAGTAGACAGTTCAGGATTTGGTAAGGTGTGGATTCCCCTAATAAAGCTTTGTTCTTATACAGTTGTACAAATAAACATTTTATAGATGATTTCAATGCAGTAGTGAATATGTACAAGACGGCATCACACTTCATAATTACATCATACAAATTTTATGTGTGAAACAGGAATGAAGCATTTATCATAATTATATCATACACATTTTACTTCTTTAATACGAACTGAAAATATCTAACAGCATTTTATGCGATCCTTTTTACTCTGTTTAAAGGGAAGCCACAGAACAGCTGACGTCCTGCTGACAACTGCCCAGGAGGCCAGCATCTGAGAGGCATGTGGAAAGCTGGAAGCAGTTCAAAGTGTTGAGGGGAGTCAGCAGCACAAACCCTATTAACAAATAATGGGATTTGCACAGCTCCAGCCTCTCCAAAGAGGAACTCGCCTGCATGCTGCTTCCTACTATTTGTCTTCACTTAAAATACTATTAAAAGCCCTTCTACCCTTGGAGCAGAACACATCTTCTCCTTGTGCCCATTACCAGCCACAATAAATAGATTTGTGCTCAGAGATTCAGGCACTTTAATTGCCACTGTGCACTTTTCTCAAGTAGTAAAAAGAAAATATCAACTTTTATGTGTCCCCTTTGATATGGTCTTTATACAATACCAGCTCTTTATTCCACTCTCTGGAAAAGAAAAAAAATGATCTGATGGCACAGCTTGCCTTAAAAAATCAATAGTTAAACTTAAAAAGTGATACCAGTTGAAACAGAGTAGAGAAGCTTCTTCATCATATTATGAAGGTGGACACAGGCAGCACTTTGCGACTTTGTGTTTTAAATGACCTAAAAAGGAGGCATAATGAGCACAGCGTGGATATGAGCTAGGAAATTTGAGCATTTACTGAGCCACAGACCGACTTTACCATGGAGTGGGGTGACCTCATTTGTAAGAAGAAACATAAATGATTGGGGTTTGATTCCAGCATTTACAAGTTGGGCAACTATGTGTCATAGTGAGGAGCAGACTAAAAACATATAGATGCAAAGTGCAACACACATATAAATGCATAGAATATTATTGCTAGGTTAATAAAATACCTTATGTGGTACCCAAGTTAGAATACCAAATAGGCCACCTTGCATGTGGAGCTCCCTGGTGACCAATATTTCCCTTAACATGCAATACAGTCAGTGATGAAGATTGTAGGGTCTTTTCACATCCCAAAAGAACCGTTCTGATTATTTTTGTGAGATATGACCTTATTTACAAGTGAACTAAATACCTGACTACCATATGTGTTGTGTACTATGCACACAGGCAGCTAAAAGCCTCTGCTACAGGGCGACCCTACTGCCAGACAAGTCCCACAGTGTCTTCTTTAGAAAACATGGCAGGTCCTTATCCTAGAGAAGCTAATGAAGGCAAAGTCAGTAGCTACGCTTTCCATTCACCTTGATGCACTCAATAGAGTATTCTTGATTCAAAAAATAAGAATAAGCCAATGGGCCGGGCGATGGTGGCACACGCCTTTAATCCCAGCACTCGGGAGGCAGAAGCAGGAGGATCTCTGTGAGTTCGAGGCCAGCCTCGTCTACAAGAACTAGTTCCAGGACAGGAACCAAAAAGTTACAGAGAAACCCTGTCTAGAAAATAAAAAAAAAAAAAGAATAAGCCAATGGTTTCTCCTGAATGAAATATCGAAGATGTGATTTATTATCCTGCATAGCAGAGTTTGGAAGTTGGAGATAGCAAGACTGGCAGAAGCATGGCTTGAGTTTCCAGCCTTCAGAGTGTGATCTTTATTCTGGGAATGTGTTCCTCTCAGGTGATCATTGTCTTTTTGTCACTCCTGGCACTATTTTTGATGGTAATGCTGTGGCTGAAGGCTTCATGTTTCTTTACTCACATCCATTTACCAGAAATTCATATTAATAAAGTTAAGAGGACTGAGATTATTTAGGTGGTATGAGACAGACATGATTAATCAACATCTATCTCTAGATATACTTAAGAAAAAAATAAAAACTGAACTAATAAATGAGATCTGTAATAATAAATGCAAAATACAGTAATTTTGATTGCCATTATTTTGGATAATATATATATTTTTAATTTGGTCTAACACAAAGACAGAGGCTAGACTGTTGAAGACATTCTCTGGATTTAACTGATTCTAACTTGTATCCTGGATTTAGTTAGTTAACTTTTTCCGTTACTATTTATTGTAGCAGGTTGTATCTGGATGTTCCCCTAAAGACACAGATGTTGAAAGTGTTGTCTGAAGCTAGTGGCATTAGTGAGTGGGAACTTTAGGAGATGGGACTTAGCTGGGGTGTGTAGGTCATTTGTTAGGGTATGAGTTGCACCTGTAAGAGCAAAATGAGATCTGCTTCATTCCTTAATCGCTTTCATTTTGCTTCCTGTACACCATGATGTGTGGAGCCTCCTGCACTAGTATCTACCACAGCTGTGACATTCTTTTCTCCTAAGGTCTAAAGCAGTAGTTCAAGCTAGCCATGGGATAAACATTATTTAAAACTTAGCACTTGTATATGCTTGCTTAGCCTCACGTCTTGCTAGTCTCACGCCATTGTGAAATGCCATGATGGGCTGCTTCTTTATAAAAGGTGACTGTGATGTTCTGATAGGAAGGACAGGTTAGAACACCTCTATTTCATCTCGCAGGCAATTATGACCTCGTTACCCTTTTCTGATACCAGAGTTTCAGTAAGAAGTCAATCTTGTTGATTCACTCTTTAATCCTGCAGCAGACAGGAGGTGAAGTGAATAGAAAAATCCCTCAGTCTTACAAAAGGTAGAAATACATGCACGTAATTACAATACGCACCACTCAGTTGGTGCAGCATTCTCTGAAAACCTTATTTGCGCTTTTTCTTGTTTTCACAGTCTGGCTTCTGAAGTCTTGTTTCTCTCAAATCAAGATCATGTTTCATGGCCCAAATACATATCTGTTCAAGCTGCTTCCAAAGTGTTGTGTCGGAGCAACAATTATGTAGCACTTACAGTACGGGTGTACCGTGAGCAGCACGGTCCTGACAATCTTTAGTTATTATTAGAAATGAACACAGGCGTGAGAGCAAGTAGGTCTTATCTCTTCCTCTTTATGACCAATTTCTTTCTGATTCTCTATTGCTTATATTGTTTAACTCACCTGCCATTAAACTCAGCTCAGAGATTTGTGCCCCTAATACCTGGCTCATTATCTTAAACAAAATTTCCCTCATAATACCATAGGGAACCACAGCCATCTTCTGAGCAGATTACATTTGTAGAATCAATTCCTTTCAGTGTACCTAACCAGACATTTGAAGTGTACAACAGGTCAGCCTTCATCAAGTCTACTCCCCATCCTTTTCATTAATAAAAACAAGACAGTTCAGATTTCAGTTGTTAAGGGCCCAAAGAGATACGCATTATACAAACAGAAGATTGACTACAGAAATACCCTGCTCCTGTTCTGCCTTGTGGGGGTTTCTAAAATGATGGCCTTGATTCAGTTTCCCAGGCATGATTGTGATTTTTTTTTGTTCCTTCTTTCAAGCATACTAATAGACAAGAAGGTGGTATTTGCCCACAGATTTAAATTCTGGAGAAACAGCCTCAGATGATATGCTCAGAGCTCGACCTTCTGCCTTCCCTGTGAAGTTTCATTAATTCTAGTATAGATTGCAGAGAGGTCTGTTTGCAAGAACACATGCTTCGGCTTGATAGAATAAAATTCTTCCGGGATGTGGCTTATGTAGCAAAGGTGATATTACTGGTGGCAGGAGCAGTTCACAAATACGGAATTCAAAGAATATTAAAATAAACAAGAAAATGAGTGTAGAGATGACTAGGAACATACAAAAGAAGACGATGTAAAAGTCAGTGGAAGTAGAAGGGGGTTATGTTGGCGAGAAACGGAACTTAGAGGTAAAAGGGGACAAAAGATAACAAGGGAGAAAAAAGTAAATACCACATGTTTTCTTCAATATGTAATCTAGATTTAACAGTATGTCAGTGTATATAACAGTGTATATATACATACACACCACATATGTATGCATGTATACATATGATGCACATACATGACATGGAAGCAGAAGACACCTACTTGGCAGGATGAAATGGGATCGACATGAGAGGAGAGAGAAAATAACAGTAATAAAGGGAAGAATATAGAAAATTTCTATGGCCTGAATAAATGAAAATTCCACAATGAAACTCATTATTTTGTACTGTAAAAACCATTTTTGTTTTCTTTTTTTGTTTGTTTGTTTTTTCGAGACAAGGTTTTTTTTCTGTGTAGTAAAGCCTGTCCCTGAACTTGCTCTGTAGACCAGCCTGACCTCAAACTCATCAAGGTCCTCTTGCCCTTGCCTCCTGAGTGCTGGGATTAAAGCCATGTGTCTCCACTGCCTGGCAACATTTTCAATTTAAAAGCTTTAGTGTAGACATGATGAAGCAGGCCTGTAATCCCAGTTATTCAAAAGACTGAGTCAGTAGGATTGCACAACCAAGGCCAGTCTGAGGAATTTAGAGGGACAATGTCTCAAAAAAAAAAAAAAAGTTGAACATAGAAAGCTGGGTATATTGTTAGCACTCTAGCATTCTCCAGAGTAGGGTGTTTGCCCAACATGTACAAAACCCAAAGTTCTGCCTTCAGTTTATAAAGAAAAAAGTCAGTGTTTTGATACGTGGGTTAGAAATGATTCATCATCATACTCATTAGTTTCACAGGGATGTGGTGTCTGCAGTCTGAAAAGGATGAGGATAGTGGCACACGATGGTAGACTCAAATATTACTAGTCACAAACATGGACAGTGTGGGCATGGGGGAGACAACCCAGAAATAAGAGGGCATAGGACAGACCAGAAATATGACTTTTTCAGAATGATTACACCACACAGCAGAATCATGCTACAGTTAGATCCTGGGTAACCTCTATTCTGTATTTGACCAGTCTTAGTTTAGTGGAAACCAGAAAATTTTTAAGAGGAGAAAGTTTAAGATCAGAGCAATGCTTTATGATATGAACTTTGCACAAGAGAGCTGTTAAACACTGGAGCAGGCCAAAATATTAATGACATTGGGAGACTATCACGTAAGTCTAGGCATAGCAAAACAAACAAACGAATAAAAAACAAAAACATGAATGCAGCTGTTTTTATGAAAACCTACTATTTTACAAATTAATATTGATTTCTGATTGCCCTTCAATGGCCACTCCTCTAAAGATCATGAATCCCGTATTTATGTTTACGTTCATAGAGTATGCACTCATGGTATCTGTACTGTGGGAGCAAATATACTAGAGGGGGCACTACAATATGAACATGGTCACTTCCACGACCACCCCAATAGAGTTTAGCCTTTCCTTTGGAGCTTACTGCTCAGTGTGTGAACCCCACACTCACAGCAACCACCTCATCTGTAAGGACCTTGTTGGAATGCAGAATCTGAGGCCCTGTTCTGATCACTGGATAGAAATTTGTATTTTAATGGAAGTCCTGAGTGGCTCAATGAAGAGAGAAGGTCGATGTTTATTGTTTAGCTAATGCTAACAGGAGAGGAAATTATCATAATATTATAAATATGTTTATAGGTACAAAGGACACACATAGTTCTATCCAGGGGCCAGAGAAATTTACTCAGTAACTCTCTAGCCTGGAATGTCTATGAAATTAAAGGACTCAAACTAACTAGGAAATAACCCCTATCTCCATGGCCAATTAATACACTCAAATATTTCAACTTTTCAATATTTCCTAGATTCCATATTAATTTCTCACCCTGCTTTTCATAGCTTCATTGCTATACCATTGTACAGTGTTTTCTTCCATTTACACTGCATTCCAGGAGGAATTTTTAGAAACTTGTTTTTCAGTTATGTTTAGAAAGCTTTTTTTATGTCCCTCCAAACATATAAATTAATTAGTGCTTCCTCAAAAGTCAATTCTCAAGCTCTTCCTTGTCCTTACTAACTTAATCCTTGCCTACTTTAAAGTACAGAATCTATTAAAGATCACCGTTGGCAATAATCAATTTTGTATCTGATTTTCCCTAGATTCTTTGAAGTCTCAACTAATGGATATCATTAAAAATGGTTTACTGTCTTAATGTTCCAATAAAAATCACTAGTAATAAGAGCCATAACAATTACTGTTATTATTGCCTAGATTTATAAATCAGTGTCTTATGCCAGGCCACAGACTTACCTCCATAGTTAAATGAAGTTCTTATGATTACTAGCTCAGTGCTGTCACTGCAAATTCAGTACCCAGAAGAAGGCTCCTTACATTGTGCAACATCAGACAGAGACCTTTAAAAGCACAAGACTGGCCGGGCTGTGGTGGCCCACGCCTTTAATCCCAGCACTCGGGAGGCAGAGGCAGGCGGATCTCTGTGAGTTTGAGGCCAGCCTGGTCTACAAGAGCTAGTCCCAGGACAGGCTCCAAAGCTACAGAGAAACCTTGTCTCGAAAAACTAAAAAAAAAAAAAAAAAAAAAAAAAAAAAAAAAAAAAATGGATTAAAAGCACAAGACTCCATGTAGATTGGTTCTGTTTCCTGACCTGAACTGATTTGCCCTTAGCATTAAGAGAGAAACAAAGGGGAAAAGGGAACAGTATTAAGGATGTCAACACAAACATTCGGTTAGGCGGAAATAAGATAAGAATTACCATCTTTCTTATGCCTTGAAATATCCATTGAACAATCCTTGTGTTTTATGGCATAGGTCTTGAGGATTCTGATCACTTTTAGAGAAGTGACAGTCTAGTTCAAGTCAGTAACCTCTGGTAACGAGAAGCTTCCTAGTGTCTTTGATTTAGTTTTTTTTTTGTTTGTTTGTTTGTTTTGTTTTGTTTTAGCCGTCCTAAGACTTGTTCTACTATATACTGTCTTTGCTCTGTTCTCCAAATTGTCTTCCTTATTATGATGGACAGGACATCCTTAAATGCCGCATTCATTTGAATTCTCAGCTACAAAGCAGGTTGTCTCTTGGTGTGTGTGTGTGTGTGTGTGTGTTTGTGTGCATGCATGTGTGTATCTCTCAACTTCTCCAGCACTTCTAAGAGATGCTGTGTTCATTGTTGTTTCAGTTTGCTTCAGCAAACGATGTGATGTGACCAAGCCAAGCATAATTTTGTAGATTTATTTGGCTGTTTATTTTTTTCCAAAATCCATGTTCTATATTTACAACACATTTGGGAAGATAATGAAATGTCATGGAATAGCAATGATGCATAAGCAAACAGCATTAGGGCATCATCCCCTCTCCCATAAGTATCAGAATCTTAACTGCTGTGTTATTATTTCTGAATAGAACTCATACTCTTCATACTGCCAAGTCAATGTGCCAGCTAGAAAAGAAGCTTAGCTGAATTCCATTCGTGTAACCCCAACAGCTCAGAGACCCAGATTAAGCAACTACTTCTAACCTGGACACTCAATTGAATACATCTAATTTTTCATGAATTCAAAAGAATGATATGACTTTATAAGCTATGGTTTCTTCATATCTTAAATAACACCATTTTTTCTGGTTTTCAGCATTATTTTTTGCAATGGTTATAAGAGAATGAAAGATCATGAAAGCCAATTGAGTTCTGTTTGTTCAGTCTCCTCCAGTTCAGCACAGAAACACGTTGGATGTTTCTGAGTATGCTAGACCAAACCCATGATCTCTATAGTCTGGGATGAAACAAACAATGAGAGTCATTAAGAAAGGATAATGTTGATTTTACAACTACTTTGAATATTAATTTTTCTCTAGAAGTTCTATTATTTAAACTATTGTTGAAAAACTTTAAAAGCACCTTCTATTAAGCCCATTTTTATAACAGTGTGTGCATCTGACAAGCTATCTGGACTTTGTAGGGTTGATTTCATTGAATCATGCCCTTTAGGTCTGGCTAAAAGTCAGGGTGAGGTCAGTACCCCTCCACTGCTGCAGTAATCCCCATCCCTCTATTGCTGCCGTAGTCTTGAGTGAAATCATCTTGGATCATGTAACTATAAAACTCTATCCACTTCAATGTTTTCTTTGACACACTATGTTTCTGTTGCTTTATTCAGCATCTGGGGCTTGCACTGTGTGATGTCATTCTCAGAAGTAAGAAAAAAAGCTTCAAAAGAAAACAAAAAGTTCCCCTTACGTATGCCATTGCAATTTGCCAGAAAACATTTGTCTTATCTCAGAATATGATGTTCCTCTGTAGGTGCTCCGAAACCTGTAACATTTATCTAGCCAATATTTATCTTCTTTGTTGGAAATAACTTCAGTCCTGGATCTCCAAATTTCTCTTAACAATATTCCCTTTCTCTTGCATTGCTGTCTTGTTATGCTATTAGGACTGTCCTTCAGCAAGAATTATAAGCTCCCACAATGGCTTACCCATGTAATAATTGAATTTGCCAACAATAACCTGATCCCTTGACATATACCCTAAAGGCATGCTGAAGTTCCAGGCATTATTTTGCTAGAATGCTAGCCTCTAATAACCCCCAAATCTCAATTAATTACTGTAGACTCATTCTTCTTAACAATGAAAGCATGTCTTCCATTGCTTTCTGCTCAGAAAAAAAGAAATCCTCAAATTATTACTTTTCTTCCCTGGTCCATGTCGCTCACTTTGTGGTTGATAATACCACAAATCAAATAGCAATCAGAATAATGAGCTGCCACCAGTTGGAGTCATAGTTGGTGCTACATATTGTCAAAGATTGCTCACACTAATCAACTAATAATGACATCGCCACTTCCATCATGCTAAACAAAATTCTTTTCGTTGGGCAACACAATTACTAGTAATAACCTCGGAAACCTTTGCGTGCTTGAGGAGTCTGTTCGAGAGATCATCTAGAGACCTATGAGGGAATGAGCCGGAAAAGACAGAACCTTCCAGATGGAGATTCCTTTTTGGTAATTAACTAGACATTGCTCCTTTGGGTCTGTAACACTTTCTAACATCACAAGGCATTTCCTTTAGCATAATGATGTGTCTATATTAATACATTAGATGGGGAACAGATAGGAGATATTGTTAAATATTAAACATTTCATACATGAGTTATATTATTAATAGCCTTTCTTTAGTTTTTTTTATTAAAATGCATGCTGAAAGTGACACTCATAAACAAATTTCGAGGCATTAATATTAAAGAGAAGGCAATGAATTCAGACTCATGACAAAATGTGTTATTTGTTCATTTCTCAGGGGAGTCATAGATTCATGATTATTAATATAGTAGTTAAGGATTTACTTTGAAATAGGGAAGCTAAAAATACCTTGAACGAAGTTGGGTGGGGAACCTTGAGTCTTCTGTTTCTCTGTGTGGATCAGTCTGCCTAGAGATGTGAGGTTACATGATCAATGAGCCACGGCATCATCAGCAACAGGGACATTGTATGTTTTCTTTTAGAAAGCACTTAAAAAGATGGGGTTCTTTCAGGGGTGGCAAGAGTTTCATTATGTTAAAAAAAAAGCCATCCTTGAGTTGTCCCTGTCCAAATTTGTAGTGAAAGGCTTGAAAACAGGGCTGGGTTCAAGCTGAATGAGTCTGACGGGCTGACAGACAGCTGTGTTTTGATGGTTTTGAAATGCAGATGTGGCAGTGATTGAAGTCCTTTCATTTTTGTCTGTGGGGCAGCTGGTTTCCTCAAGGCCCTTTTTACTAATGACCCAAGGTGAGGACAAAGTAATATACAGGAAGCTCTGGTTGGCTATTTAACTTTTTAGCACAGTCAGAATATTCATGATACACAATTACAATCACTGGAGATACCTTATAAGAGCTGTCAACTCACCTGGAAGGCAAAAACTAGCTACCTTACCTCGAAGAGAACCATACTAAAGATGGTAAATGATGTGTAAAGGCATCTGCTCTGCTAGAACTGTTTATTAAGGATCTACTAACCACAGATGTGGGCACTTAATAGAATCATCTTATGCAGTCTATACCTTTTTTGTTTGTTTATTTTGAACAATCATACAAAGCATTTGGTTTCATTATATCATATTCAGAAATACTTGGTGGTAGTTGTTTCTCTCCCTCTTCTTCCCTCATTCCCCTCCTTTTGCTTTCTTCCACCCCCAGTAGCATCATTTCCATTTCCATGCCTGGTGTGTTCTATTGCTATCTACCTTATTGCTTCCTCAACAGCTTTTCTTGCATTCTTTGCACCCCTTTCTAATTTCATAGCTTATATCCATCTATACCCAAACACACACACACACACACACACACACACACACACACACACACGTACAAGTCATAGCCCACATATGTTGGGTTACCTCACTTAATGTATGTTCCAGATACACCCATTTTTTCCCTGTAAATTTCATACTTTCATTTTTCTTTACTACTGAATAAAAATCTGTTGTATTACTCAATATTTCCATTATCATTTTGTTACAGTAAAGAATGAAATCTGCATGTAGGTGAAAACATGCATTCTCTTCTCCCTTAAGAGTTAATCTGGTTGCACTGATTAATCACATGGCCAAGAGACCACTTGCAGGAAGCCAGTATCGTCTTAATCTGTGATAAAGAAGACAGTTATCCCCTAAATGAGATAATCGACTCTTTCTTCCCTCAGTTCTGTTTCTATGCAGCTTCTTCAGGGCCCTTCATCTTTTGGAGTCCTCATTTAGAAAAGTATAAAGTTTACTTCTTTCTCTTGGATACTGGCTGTGGCCCAAGTCTATTTTTTTTTTTTTTTCTGTTTCCTGGAACTTTCCTACTGTACTTAAAACCTTCTCTCTTTGCCACTTGGCTACTTGTCCATCATGGGGCTGGCTTCCAAGGTGACTTAACTAACTCAAGTAGCATTCCTTTTTCTCTTTCTTTTTTTTAAAAAATGTTTTTACTGAGCTATATATTTTTCTCTAGCATTTATTTTTGTCTATTTATGTGAGATGACTATTCTGATTGGAGTGAGGTGGACTATCCAAAATAGCTTTAATCTGCATTTCCCTTATGGTTCAGGATGTTGAATACTTTTACTTATCTTTTGAGAACTACCGATTCACGCCATGGATGAACGTTTTTGAAAAAAATCTTCACCTTACCCTGAACCTTCTGAGATGTTGTTTAGATGATGAGAACTGATTGTGGATAGTTTGGAATATTGTAAATTCAGAGGCAAAACATCTTGTGTGAATCTTTATTGCTCTTAATAACCACGTATTGCCCACATTCCTATGTAACTATTGTTGTAGTTGTTAGATAAATCCTTTGGGATATTCCGGAAGAGCACTACAGCCTTATCTCTTATTGACAGACTCCATAGGGATGCTGGTCTCTTCCCCAGCAACTAGAAAGTGATGTAACTTATGGGCTTGCCTTTGGCCTTGCAAGCAGGATTGTGACCCTTGTACCAGTAGTCTGAGAATCATTTGGAAGCATACAAGAAAGTCTCCTAAGAAACCCTCACTAACCTGCTGAATAACATTCTAAATTTTAACAAAATAATTGAGAAATTAGTATGTAGCTCTGTTTGACAAGTGTTTTCCCAGGGATTCATAGTTGATTGGTGACAGTTCCTGATTCTAAATCACCTTGGTTTATTAGTAAATAATCTGACTTACTTCAGTAAGTCCTGGAACTTGTTAGTGTATGTCATTGCTGTTTATTCATTACAGTCTTTAAAACACGCAATCTTCAATGAAGCATGAAAAGAACTGAAATACTTGGTATAGGCAGAGGCTAGTTCACGACGACATCCACCCATGTCCTTTCATCTTCTCCAACACTGAAAACATAGCTAGACTCCTGAACCAGGGCTCCGTGTATGTTCACCTGAGCTTTGCATGTTAAGACACTCATATGTGTAGGTGTGTTTCTAGGAATGTGGTCCTCATGACTGCAAAGATAGACCCTGGAACTCTAGTACTCCTGTTTTCATCCCTGACAGAGGTACTGCAAGTAACTGACAGGAGAATGCACCAAGCGTGAACCTTTGTTGACCAAGTCAAGTATGGCCTTTTCTTTCTGTCTTTTGTTTTCTTCTCTGTTCCAGTCTAAGTAATTCTGATAATTTTGATAAACTTCATAATTTTGATAAAATTTCTCATATCTAACATACACAGATCCTAAGAGTTAAACAGAACCTTTCAGACTTACAGAATTTATGTATATTTTTGTTTTCAATTTTTTTTTTTTTTTAGTTCTTTGAGAGTTTCAAGTTTCATTCAATGTGCTTTGGTCATACTCACACACCTCAACACTCCCCAGATCTACCCCTTACCCCAATCCACCTAAATTTGTGTCTTAAAACAACAACAACAACAAAACCCTTTAAGGTCAATTTTCTATAAAGGATTAAGGAGAATAGTGTAACAGGAAGATTTTACTTATTTTTGAAATGTACCTTTTGCTTTATGAACAAAAGTCCTTAAATGTGAGACATTTAATTAAAAAAATGTTTTAAAATCATATTGATTACATAAGAACCAATTTAACATCACAATTATTTTATGTTAGGTACATTTTTAGCATGAAATATTCTTTCTTGAATGGAATGAATATTCTCAGATGAATCATATTTAAAATATAATTTGTATAATTGTTTGAACACTGATTAGATCTCCCTAGGTAAATGTCATAGTATCCTTTAGCATAGCAAGTGTTTGATTGCATTGGCCCATCATTACAAAGAACACTTTCCATATAATTACACCACACTACATCCCCAGATTAAATAAATCCAGAAAGGAGAAAATAATCCAGACTCACTCGAAACATTATGTCTGATTCAAGTGACCCCTTTCAACCTCTGTCCTCAAGGAGAATGTCTGGTGTGCTCTGTGTCCCAGAAGTACCAGTTCTTTCCACCCTCATAAACCCACATTCTGTAAGTCCTTGTCACTGAAACACAGTCTTATACGTATTGCATTTATTCTGCCTTCCTATTCCTCGCAGTCCTGTCACTGATCTTTGTATTTGACCTTAGCTGACTTTGTCCAGTTATGTCTAACTTTCTTCTTAAAAGAACAAGTTTCTTTAAAGTACAAACTTCGGGTCTTTATTGTTTAACTATTCTTAGTATGATGTGTGGGACTGAAGACTCAGAAATCTGGTTTATTTACAAAAGGGAGATATTTTATACAAGTAAAGGGGCTTCTTATAACACAGAAAATACATTATTTCATCCTGTGATTATTCAGAACACATGTTCATCTTTTTATTTTGCTTTATTATTGGGGATTATACAAAATATCATTCAAAATAGTTATTAATAGTTTAAACAATTGAAAAAATGACTCTATTTAGGATAAGAAAAAAGATAGGGTTACGACTTTGCTTCCATCTCTCTCCATAACTTGAGCAAATACCTCTATCTTCAATCTGTATAATATATTTTGGTGTTAATGCTAATAATTTTATGCAGATTTTGTTAAGTGCAGGGAGAGACCCAAGAAAAACTGCTTAATATGCTTTGTGAAAAGTGGCCAGTCAGGGAAAGTTTGTTTCAAGCAGTGTATGTGGATCATCTGAATTCAAATCCAGGAATAATTTTTTAATATATCTCCACCATAAGTGAAAGATATAAATAGACACTAGGAAAATCTAGCAGAATCTATACATTTAATTATTAGTAAGTCTGACAGTATTAAATGATTTATATGATGAAGTTTCCAAGAACTGTGTGATTCTTTCCAGTAATATCTGAAATTCTAATAGTGAGCTTAAGGTTTACAGACGTGGAACTTATGCTATAACTGCTCAAGGCTATAAATATAATAGAATTAATCAAGGAAGACTTATGAAATTTAAACATAAAAGTAATCTTTCTTCTACTTCCTACTGTCCTCTCTAAACCATATCAAAGTATACAGTTCTTCTACAGCCCCAAGGCAACAGTGACACTTTTTTTAGTTGCTAGGAAAGAATAGAGAGGACAGGTCACATTTGTTTCATGAACAATTTAACTTATTAGTTAAAATGCCTACTCCTACGTAATCATTAAAACTTTAGACCTGATCAGAGGTAAGCTTATTTCTGTTTCCTCTGGCTAGAAGCAGGTTTTTTTTTTTGAGGAAGGAGATTAGGTCAGCTTTATCTCCCCTGCTTACTGGCGCTGTCCTTCTATAGTTACCTTTGCATTTTTCGGAGTTATCAAGACAAGACTGAGGGAATAGAAGTGAATGTGGAGACGCCATCTTTGGCAAACACAATTATGAATTGCCATTATGCTAGCCCCAGAGATGCTGAAAGTTCTCTTTGGTTTGGAACAATCATCAAGACTTTGAAGAACATCTTTCCCATTGTCTTCAGCATTGTTGGTGTTTTCTCAACTGTGATTTCCTCTTTTTGTCCACTACTTTGAAGATCATTTATTCCTCCAGGCCCCAGACAGCTAGTAATTCAACTCTCTTGAAGCTTTATCAACTATAGAGATTTGACCCTAGAACATCAGTGATTCTCCTTTATATGACAACTGAAGTTGTCACTATCCCTTTCATTATGCCATGGACACCCTAGACAGAACTAAAATATGATTATATTGACTTAACTATGGAGAAGAAACATTCCAAGAAATGTACCATTGGGTGATTTTATTATTGTACAAACATCAGAGTGTACCTACATAAAACTGAATGTTGCAGGTCAACACTGATACAATTGAGAGATACAATATATTGTTGTCAGTGTAGTAATACCTAGATTTTTACACAAGTGTTTCCTTTATAAGTGGAGGGGAATAGAGTGGCATAGTTAAAGAATACTACAATAAACAGGGCATTCAGCTAACAGGGCATTCAGTGCTGTTTCAACACTGCTAAGTACTTTGTCCTATACATAACCTTATATGATATATGGTGTGTGACTGGCAGTTTAGTAGATATGTTTTACTTGTCTGACCATCAGCATGTCAGCAAAGCATTATAGAAGAAAGTTACAAGGGTCAGCACATCATTAGGATGTAAAGGTTCTCAGCATCGTTATCATATCACGGACTGAATACAATGTCATTGTGTGACATGTGACTATACTAATTTAGCATATCACGTAAACAAACAAGATACGTAGCAAACCCTTAGTAATGCTGAAGTAGATACTCTAATTAGACTTCAGGCAACAAACAAGTATCTGTATCATGTCCTTCATGTGTGAGTCTTGGATGCGAGATGAGCAGAGATATTGAGTATGTTGGGTGATGGACTGGAGAAATGCCTCAGCAGGTAAAGGAAGTTATTTCTGCTGTAGAGAACCATCTAACACCTACACTGTTGTATGAAACCATCTGTAAATTTAGGTCTAAGGGGGGTTGAAACCTCCTTCTGACCTCCATAAGCACCATAGAGTCATATATGTGGTACAGATGCATATCTGCAGACAAAACACTCATACACATAAAATTAAATAAATAAATTTAAATTTAAAAAAGAACTTTAAAGGGAAACCTGCTAGCATGTTTATCTAAAATGACCCTTTGTTCCACTTAATAATCTATTGCAGTAGGGAGGCGCGGGCCACATCCCACTACCCAGCTCGTGGCCACCCAGCTAGCTTAACTCCCAAAATAACCACATGGAAATTGTATTCATTTAAATAATTCCTGGCTCATTATCTCTAGCCTCTTATTGGCTAACTCTCACATCTTGATTCAACCCATTTCTAATAATCTGTATGTCACCACGAGGTTGTGGTTTACCGGGAAAGATTCAGCATGTCTGACCTGGCAGCTTCATGGTGGGTGGCTCTCTCTGCCTGCCTTCTTTCTCCCAGCATCCAGTTCTGTCTTCCTCGCCTACCTAAGTTTTTGCCCTATTTTCTTTGTTAAAAAAAAAAAAAAAAAAAGGAGGGGGGAGTGGTGCGGGAGAATTGTCTGTATTTTGTCAATCATGTGTCAAATAAACACTGATTGGCCAGACAAAAAGTATAGGTGGGTCAATCAGACAGGAAGTAGAGGCAGGGCGATGAGAAAGGAGTATTCTGGGAAAAAGGAAGCTCTTTTCCAGCAGTCTAGCCCAGACCACCGAAGAAGCAAGATGTGTCCTGCCATGCTGAGAAAGGTACCATAGATAAAAACAATGGGTTAATATAAGCTACAAGAGCTAATAAGTAGCCTGAGCTAATGGGCCAGTCAGTTTATAACCTAATGTAGACTCTCTTGTGATTTTCTTTGGTGCTGAAGGGCTGCAGGAACCAGGCAGGACAGAAACCCCAACATGCAGGCCCTCATGTTACAATCTATGTCATGGCAAGTATAACCTTGATGTGAAAGTGCTCTCTCAAGTTGCCAAGCTATTTTATGTTAAAGCATTGCAAAGTTTATGTATAATTGATGATTTCAACTATCTAAACGCAGGTTTTGACGTTTGAATTGAACTCATGTGTATGGTAGTTCTCTTCCTGTTGGATAGGGGAGTTGATAGAAAAGTGTTTTGGCTCATTCACTTATTTTTATTCAGAAGTATTTAATGTTGATTTCTGAAACATAAGTTAGGACAGTAAACGGTAAATCATTCTAGTATTTCTTGGTCAAATCCAATTACATGTTCTTGTTTCTATCTTTTTTATATGACTAGACACAATTTATTCATTCAAGCTACCATTAAAATTAATATAGTATGTCAAATATAGAATCCCAAAACACGTGATTTCAAAAGTAAAAGAGCCTTAAAAATGGGAAACAAGAGACTGACATGAACTTTTCCCATAACTGCAATAGAGAAAATAGTTAAGAAAAAGAAAATATAAAAAGATTAATTTAAGATAGACCATTATACAGTTTGGGAAATCTTGATGTCTTTTCTTAAAAAATCTAAAATGGTAAGTGTCATTAAGATATTGAGAACAGGAACTAGTCATGATATGAGATCAATTTACAAAGATAGCAGTTGAAAAAAGTGAGTGAAGGAAATACAGGGTATTTGGAGGAAAGAGAACATGGCAAACATTTTTTATATTTGAAGATTACTTAGTTTAGAAAATTTGTTTTGCATGCATCAGTCTCTCTTATTCTAGAGTAACCCAGGAGAAAACTATCCCCCCCTGAAATTTTTTCTGTACTTATGTACATGGGACATGATTCATGAATAGTTTTTGATTTTTCCCCTTTTACTCATCATCTCCCCATGGATTTTTGTAAGAAACATTTATAACATGTATTAATAGTTTTCACAGTTAGCATCACAGTTTAGAAACAGATATCTGGTGGTAATTTCTGGTTTTAGGAGGTATCAGATCTCTTGGGACTAGAGTTTCAGGCAGTTGTGAGTCGCCTTGTAGGTGATGGGAATTAAATTCACAATCTCTGGAAGAGCAGCTAGTGCTCTTAACCACTGAACAATCTGACCAGACTTTGAAATATATACCTTAAAGCTGAGTATTGAAAACAAAAATGTGAACATTTCTGGTTCCAAACTGAATGTCAAAATAACTTGGATATTATTATTATTATTATTCAACCCTTATGAAAAACAAAACTGAAAAACAAAAGCTAAACGAACTATTTTTAAGCAAGCATTTTCCTTTGTTTCTCCCTCAAAATGCATCACAAACAAACTAGAAATAAACAAATATGAGGAAGTCCAGCTTGGACAGAGAATCTGGTGGATCTGAAAATGGATAGAAAAGCAAAAACTTACAAGGTAAGTGCTGGAAGCACAGTGTGTTTCAGGAGAGTGGTGACATATTTGTGTGTTTTTAACTTTAATACTACAGGAAAAGGGGCTTTAGATTGCTGTTTAACTTAACTTAGGAACAGACACTTGATTCTTAGAAACTCTAGATGTAATTTTAATTGCTAAAATGTAACCATAGTCAAATTGTAGGCCCATATTTCTATATGGTGTGGCAGCCAAGCACAAAAGCCATAAGCCCAATCTGAGGTGGTCATGTAGCTCTGCAGACAAGCTGTCTCTGGGTAAAAATAGCAAGGATGTACTGTTCCTTTCTTTCTTTTGTTAGAAATGTAGATCACCTGAGGAGAGGTGTTGGCTGAAGCTGGTCAGGATGTTTGGTGCTTATTTCTTTTGTAATTTGGAGGATGTCTTATAGACATGCTAATTCAGGCCTATGTGACAGCTAGCATACAGATGCGGACATGACAGAAGGCATTCACCTGGTTACCTAATAGCCTAATGTATTTTCCCGCTCAATTGATGTGATGGTATATAAACTGGTTGTATAATAAACGCAGAAGAGAAGATCTTAAGGAGATCGTCAGGAGAAAAGACCCTGAGATGCCCTTCCATGATGACCGTGTAAGCTGTATCTGATTATTCCTCGCGACTCCATACCAGTCCCAGTTAGGGAAAATAATTATCTGTGTTGGACCCACTTTGAATGATGTAGAATAAAGTGTGTCTGTGGGGATTAAGAGAAGCTATCATGCATATCTAGAATGGGTGAGGAGAACATTTGCCCTTGAGAAAAAATAGAATGTAGATAATTTAGACTTGCCCTTCCGTGCTGACTGCTGTATTTCTTCACACTGCAGGATGCTTAAGACCTAGTGTTTCCAGCGGGTGAGAGAGTAGCCACCCAGAAGCACACAAAGAGCATACACTTTTGTCACAGAGGGATGATCAATAGCTTTGTAGTGATGGACGGGAGAGAGAATCTGGGATCTCTCTGTATTGAAACTTCTACAACCTGAGAGGAAGTATGGTGTTTTAAATTAAATTTGGATTAGCTATTAATATATACTGCAAATATTAGAGAAACCAAATGGCTTAAAAAGGTTGAATTGCCAAGCTAAGAAAATAATTTCACACATAAGATGAAGAGAAGGCAAAAACAAGAACAAAATTTTAAAGAGACTAAATGCAACACATAGTAAAGAGTTAAATATGATGGATGATAATCTGATTTTATTATTAAGCATCAATGTTATCTAATTTTAGAGCCTGTGATACAGTCTACCTTAGTAAATATTTCATGAGTTCTTGGAAAGAATTCTTTCTACTGTTTTCAAATGGAGTATCTGTAAATGTCCACTGGATATAGGTGGCTGATGGTTCTGTTTAATTAAAGATATTCTTAATAATTTTGCCTATGGGTCTAAATATGTCTTCAAAGGAACAATGTTTCAAAAATTACATACAGGGAAATAAGTTACCTGATTAACTCCACATCAATTAGAAAAACTGTATCAATAATTAATAGTGTTGCAGAATGCAAAGCAATAAGGCTCACTACAGATTTCTACTAAGCATGTAAGGAAGGATGGACACCAATACTTTCTCATCTCTCTTAGAAAAATAAGCAGAGAGAATTCCTTTTTTTTTTATAATTTTTATTTTTTTTTACTTATTTATTTATTTTTATTCTTTTTTAATTAAAATTTCCACCTGCTCCCCATTTCCCATTTCCCTCCCCTCCTCCCAAATATTGCCCTCCCCCCACTTCCCTTCCCCTATCCCCACTCCTCTTCTCCTCCCCCCACTCCATTCCCCCTCCCTCTCGTTACTGAAGAGCAGTCCAAATTCCCTGCCCTGCGGGAAGCCCAAGGTCCTTCTATCTACGTCCAGAAAGGTGAGCGTCCAAACAGGCTAAGCTCCCACAAAGCCAGTTCATGTATTAGGATCGAAACCTAGTGCCATTGTCCTTGGCTTCTCATCAGTCTTCATTGACCGCCATGCTCAGAGAGTCCGGAATCAACCCACGCTTATTCAGTCCCAGACCAGCTGGCCTTGGTGGGCTCCCAATAAATCAGTTCCACTGTCACAGTGGGTGGGTGCATCCCTCGTGGTCCTGATTTTTTGCTCATGTTCTCCCTCCTTCTGCTCCTCATTTGGACCTTAAGAGCTCAGACCGTTGCTCCAAATTGAGACTCTGTCTCTACCTCGATCCATCGCCAGATGAAGGTTCTAAGGTGATATGCAAGATATTCATCAGTATACATATTAGAGTACTACTCAGCAGTAAAAAACAATGACTTCTCGAATTTTGCGTGCAAATGGATGGAAATAGAAAACACTATCCTGAGTGAGGTATCCCAGACTCAAAAAGAGGAACATGGGATGTACTCACTCATAATCGGTTTCTAGCCATAAAATAAAAGACATTAAGCATATAATGTGTGATCCTATAGAAGCTAAATAAGAAAGTGAACCCAAAGAAAATCATATAGTCATCCGCATGGAGAGGGGGAAGTAGACAAGATCCCAGGGCAAAAACTGGGAATTTGCGGGTGAGGTGGCATGGGGCAAAGGGGAAATGGGATGAGAAATATGAGAAGGGGAGGATGGGAGGAGCTCGGAGGATTGGGATGGTTGGGATATAGGAAGGATGGATACGGGAGCAGCGAAGTATATATCCTATCTAAGGGAGCCATCTTAGGGTTGGCAAGAGACTTGACTCTTGAGGGGTTCGCAGGTGTCCAGGAATATGTCCCCAGCTGGTACCTTGGGCAACTAAGGAGAGGGAACCTGAAATGACCCTATCCTATACTGAGAATTCCTTTTAAATGAGTCTATGAGGTCAGTATTAATACAGTACTAAACCAGGGACAGGAATTACAAAAATACAAAGCTACAGGTAACTATCTCTCATCAGTACAGATACTAAACTTCCTAACAAATAAATAATGTTGAATTAAATGATAGCAAAGTAATTGCATGCCATGATCAAATCTAATTTGTACATATTATCTATGTACATAAGAATTTTCAGTAAATGGGCTGGAGAGATGGCTCAGTGGTTAAGAGCATTGCCTGCTCTTCCAAAGGTCCTGAGTTCAATTCCCAGCAACCACATGGTGGCTCACAACCATCTGTAAAGAGGTCTGGTGCCCTCTTCTGGCCTTCAGTCATACAGACAGAATATTGTATACATAATAAATAAATATTTTTAAAAAAAGAATTTTCAGTATTCAAAAACAAATTAATGTAATACATTAAAAACAATAAAAATGAAAAATTGCATCATCAATAAATGCACCAAAATAAATAAAAATCACATCAATCAATAAAAAAATGCTTGGAAGATTTAGAAATGTGGGAATTTACCACAACTTTATTAATAGCATTTATAAAATTCTTCAATCAATTAAGAGGGAAGAGCTTGGTAATTTTTTCTTTTTCTTTTTTTCTATTTTTATTTTTTTAAAAAACAAATTTTTTTTTTTCATTTTACATACCAATCCCAGTTCCCACTCCATGCCCTCCTCCCATTCCCTCCAACTTCACTCCTGCCCTATCCCCCACTCACTCCTCTGAGAGGGTAAGGCACATTGCTTTGAGGAAGGACCAAGACCTTCCCTACTATATCTAGGCTAAGCAATGTATTCCCTCCAAAGAGAATGGGTTCCAAAAAGCATGTACAAGCAGTAGGAATAAATCCTGGTCCCACTGCCAGTGGCCCTATTCTCTGGCCCAGCCATACAACTGTCACCCACATTCCAAGGGCCTAGTTTGATCCTATGCTGGTTCCTTCCCCATCTAGCCAGAGCTGATGAGCTCCTATTAGCTCAGGTAAGCTATTTCAATGGGTATCCCCATTGTGGTTGACCTCTTTGCTCATATTCTCACTCTTCAACTGGACTTCGGGAGCTCAGTCCAGTGCTCCACTGTGATTTTCTGTCTCTGCTTCCATCAGCTGCTGGATGAAGGTTGTCTGGTGACATTTAAGAATTTCTCTAAAGTAAGAAAGAAGGCGAGGCTGTTGTCTTTTACCACTTCCGTAGACATTGTGTTGAGCACATCTATTCCAAAGTAAAAGACAATAATAAAGTGAAAAATGAATTTTAAATATATCTTCATATGTGTAGAGCACACAAAAATCATCTGCAGAAGCAGATATTTTATCTCCTGCAAATAGTAAGTACATAAAGATTTCAGAATAAAATATAAATATACAAAACTCAATAAATTTTTCATGTGTCTGCAATGAACATTGCTGGTGGGAATGCAAACTTGTGCAACCAATTTGGAAATCAGTGTGACAGTTTCTCAGAAAATTGAGAGTCAATCTACCTCATGATCCAGCAATACCACCCCTGGGAATATACCCAAGAGATGCCCAATCATACTACAAAAGCATTTGTTCAACTATGTTCATTGCAACATTATTTGTAATAGCCAGAACTTGGAAACAACCAAGATGCCCCTCAATGGAGTAATGGTTAAAGAAAGTGTAGCACATCTACACATTAGAGGTAAAAAAAACAATGACATCTTGAATTTTGCATGCAAATGGATGGAATTAGAAAACATTATCCTGAGTGAGATAACCCAGACCCAAAAATATGAATATGGTAATACTCACTTATTAGTGGATTCTAGCCATAAACAAAGGACATTGAGCCTGTAGTTTGCGATCCTAGAGAAGCTAAGAAATAAGGTGAACCCAAAGAAAATCATATACAGATCCTCCTGGAAATTGGAAGCAGACAAGACAGCCAGTCAAAAGTTGGGAGCATGGGGATGATGGGTGTTGGGAGCAGTGAGACCCCAGATCCTGAATTTCTTGTAATCCCCTGATCTGAGTGCCTACAGTTGCTCTGAGCACAAGACCTTCAGGAGTTCCTGATGGCAGGAGAGTGGTTTCTGGTGGGTTTGGCTGGGGCGTGGCATCTCTATATAATCTGCCCCTGAACACAATAAAGGAGGCATTCTTGGGGAATTCAAGGACGACCCGTGTCGCTGTCTCTCTGTCTGTGTGTGTTTGTGTATTTTAACCTCCAGCCCCCTTGCCCGAAGCTCACGAACTGGGTGCCAGCGCACCGAGCGCAGACATGGGGGCACGGTGCGAGGCAGGTGGGTGAAGTGGAGAGGGGGAAATAGAGGGGATAATGGGAAGATTGGAAAGATCTTGGAGACGTGGGATGGTTGAAATGGAGGAAGGACGGATATGGGAGCAGGGAAAGAGATACCTTAATTGAGAGAGCCATTTTGGGGTTAACAAGTGGCTTGGCTCTGGAGGGGTTCCCAGGAGTCCACTGGGATGACCCCAGCTAGGACCCTGGGCAGTGGAGGTGCTTGAACTGGCTTGTCCCATAGTCACACTGATGATTATCTTGAATATCACCATAGAACTTCCATCCAGCAACAGATGGAGATAGAGACAGAGACCCATATCTGAGCACTGGACTGAGCTCCCAAAGTCCAGTTGAAGAGCAGAAGGAGGGAGAATAAGAACAAGGAAGTCAGGACCACGAGGGGTTGATCCACCCACTGAGACATTATGCCTGAGCTAATGGGAGCTCATCAACTTCAGCTGGACTGGGACTGAACTAGTATGGGATCAAACTGGACCCTCTGAATGTGGCTGACAATTGGGGCAGACTGAGGGGCCAATGATAATGGCACTGGGATTTGTCTCTACTGCATGTACTGGCTTTTTGGGATCCTTTTCTATTTGGATGCATACCTTCCTAAGCCTGGATGTAGGGGGGAGAGCCTTTGACTTCCCACAGAGCAGGGTACCTTGCCCTCTCTTAGGACTGGAGGGGGGTTGGGGAAGGGTATATGGGGGAGCGGGAGGGAAGTGGGAGGAGGGGAGGAAGTGGACATTTTGATTGGTATTATTTATAAAGTAATAAACTAAAAAATTTAAAAAGAAAATTTCAAATGAGCATGATGACTTATTTTTTTAAAAAAAGAAATATATTTGACAAAGAATAAAGTACTTAGAATGAAAACAATAAAAATATATAGAAAACTATAGAGCTTAGATGAAACGCATTAGATGAGATTTAAATAAATGAGTAACCGTGGCTTGTTCCAGGCAGAAAAGCATCTACATAGTCAAAATGACAATACTCTCCAACCTGATTTAGAGACCTAATGAATTCTCAATCAAACAAAAATTATGTTATTAATATTGATAACCCTATCCTAATTACATATGGACAAAAGAAAGACCCAAGATAGCTAGAGTGTATTGAACATGAAGAATACGAATCATAGACCTGATGCTCACTGACTCCATGACTTATAAAGTTACAGTAATTAAGACGGTATTGTATTGGCAAAGGAATAGACAAAAGATCAATGAAACAAAATAGAGATCTTGGGAATACATCTACACAAACAAAGCCCATTGATTTTGGACAAGGGAGCAGTGTCAGTTCCTTGGAGAAATATAGTTTTTCCAATAAATGGTGCAGGAACAACTAGACACATCCTAAACTATAAAAAAATGATAAAATATAAATAATGTTATCACAAGCCTTATACTTCTTTTAACATTTATGTGGAGCTAAAATATATAAGGTATAAAGTTATAGGACTCCTAGAGGATAACATAGAAAAAATGTGGGTGATTTGAGGATTAGACTAAGTACATTACTCTAAATCCCGCACATGAAAAAAAAATTGCTAAATTGGGCTCCACTAAAAAATTGTTTGCTCTCTAAAAGACACTAATGAGATAAACAGAGAAGTCCAGCATGAAGTGACTTGTAGAAAGTAGCATGTGCATACATACATTCATGCATACATATAAACAAACATACGGGCACACATACATGTCTGGAAAATTGGCTGAGTGGTAAAAGCCCTTGCTTTTCTTCCAAATGACTTAAATTTTAATCCCCAAATCCATGTCAGGCAGTTTACAATCTCCTGTAATTACAATGTATCCAAAGCTCTCTTCTGACCCCCATAGGGAATAACATATAAACATGCTTCTAAATGCACACAGAGGCACAGATGCACAACTAAATAATAAAATAATTTTGAAGTATCTGACGAATCAAATTATAACTAGAAAAACACAGCATCTTCTTCAAATTTAAAATTTCAGTAAAGAATCAATTTGGCAATGAGCAAACCTTCTAAACGGACACCTCATAAAAGAAAATACATAGATGATAGGTAAACACACAGTGATCAGTGCCATTTGCCAATAGACAGTTGAAAGGTAAGGCAGTGCTAAGCTATTACCATGCCTGGAGAAAGTCTGAAGTCCAACAACCAACAGCATCAAATACAGACAATGATACAGAGTACCAGAACTCTCATTGGTGGATTAGGTAGGAAGGCTTTTATTTAGGGTTAGAGAAACACCAATAGGAAATAATGTAACATTTAGCAAAGGGATGGTTTGTTTTCTTCCCACAGTAGACAAAACAGAGTATAGCTGACACAGTGTGGTTTAGGGGTGGGTGATGGCAGAAGCAGGACTATGTTAAACTCTTGTTCCTCTCTTCAGGGTCTTCTGATCACAGAGAAGTTAACCTTTAATGGTTGAGCAGCCAACACTGTCATGTTGAATGGGCTACATCTGCAAAAAAATTCTAGGAAGTGTATTGCTTTGTTCATTGTTAAAGTCATTAAGAATGTAGTCGCTACCTGGGAAGAAGGTAAAATAGGATGCTTCTTTTTCTTTTTACCTTTTATTTATTTTAATATGTTTTATTAAAATAGGATTGTCAGATTCCCCCTTCAGCCCTTCCAAGAAACTTTCCCTTGAATCCTTCCCACATCTCTCTCCACTTTAAAGTAATAGCCTCTTTTTTGTTAATATTGTTGCATGTGTGTGTGTGTGTTTGTGAATGCAGATATATATGTATATATAGCTAAACTTCTGAGTTCATTTTTGTTTGTGTGTGTAAGGTTTCTGGGCTGACCACATGACTTGGACAACTAATAATGGCACTTTTTCCTGTGAGAGCTAATTCTCCCAGCAGTCATCAGTTGCCTATGGTCTTTGTCTAGGGTTATAACCTCTTGGAATTTGTCATTTCTGTTAACATGTCTGTTGATATTTCCATTGATATGGTCTTGTTTCTGCAGTCATTTGCAGAAGAGACTGTTTCTTAGCACTCTTCCTGGTATTCTGACTCTACAACCTTCGAATACACTCTTCTATGAGGTTCCTTGAGTCATACATACAGAATCTGTGGTGCAGATGGATCCATTGGATCCGTTGCTCTCTGAATTGTGTCCAGATCTGGTTTTCTGCGATGGTCCCCATTTTCTGTAAAGAGGGGTTTCTTTATGAGGCTGGCAACTGCACTTATTTCTGAGAATTTGGAGCTGAGAACCGCAGATGAGAGAGAGCATGCATAAAAGAAAATAAATTAAAATAAATGTGGCATGTGACCCAACCCAAATGAATTAACTAATATCCTACTCCTCAGATACTTGCTCAGCTAAGTTCATTTTCTTTCTATTCACAATAGCTGGGAAATGGAAGCTACCTAAATATGCTGCGCATGCTGAATGGACAGTGAGAATGTGGTACACACAAACGCAGAATGATGTAAAGTGAAGCTGAAGGGGTGAAATTTACCAGCAAATGTATGGAACTTGCAGATATTATATTGAGTTCTGTATCCATGATTCAGAAAGACAAATGTGATATGTCCTCTTGTTTGAGGATCCTAGTATTCAGTCATTGGGGTTGAGCATATAACATGAAATAAATGCAGAAACAATGAAAAGAGAAAGGGACCGTGTAACTCTGGAGAGGGAGATAATAGGCTACAGGAGCTTTGAAAAGGAAAGGTGGGGATCTAACTAGGAAGAGGAGAAATAGGACAATGCAAAGCGATGGAGAGGGAGGAGAGATAATAACACGAAGGATGTTTTCAAAAAGATAAATACAAGCAACACCATATGAACTAAAGGGTTTATAATTATGATTATATATGTGTGTGTGTGTGCATATGGGTGTGTGTGTGTGTGTGTGTGTGTATGCACCCAGTAACAATTAATATAAAAGGAGACCAAAAATTTTAAGGAGAATGGAGGTGTGCGTGGGAGGGTTTGGAAGGAGGAAAGGAATGAGAGAAATGTTACAATTAAATTACAATCTCAATATATAGATAAAGGTATCTACTGTGAGACTTACTATGTCACACTGCAGCTTTCATGACAAGATTTTCCACTCCCTTTTCCCCTCTTTTTCTTTTAAATTTTATTTTGTTTTATTTTGGTGTGAAATGGGATATGGGTGGCATCAGGAAGCATTATGCAAAATATACAAAGAATTAATAAAAATTACAATCTCAAAATTAAATTTTAAAAAGTCACATGGAGACATTATTTTATAAGCTTACTTTAAACACACACACACACACACACACACACTTATTTATAGAGAGAGTTGTGGCACATGAGGTGATCATGTTCCTCCCCAAAGCCAAATTTTATTTAACAAAAAAATCTTACTGCTATTCATGTGAAACATCCTTTGGAGTTTTGGGGATGAGGGAGCTCCTAATACACCCCTAAAACTACACTGACTGTTGCCATCACCCTTGGTTGCCTCCCAGAATTTGAAGAAAAGACCCTGTTGCAGAAAATACCACACACCTCAGACACAGGCCTTGAAGGAATCAGGCTAGAGCAGATGTGGAAGCTCCCTCCCAAGGACTGGGTCTCTGAGTAGTCAGCGGCTGCTGTACGTCATCAGGGGAAGAGGAGGAAATTCATCAGTCCTCGGTTGTGAATCTATTTCTGCTGTGAAACCTATGAATCTATCTCTGCCCGATATTTTGGTTGCATTTGCTGTTTTCCAACTTTATTAAAATTCTGAAATCATTCTAATGGTTTATGATATTAATACCAGATGTTGATAAAATGCACTTTACTGCATTTTTGAGGCTTTAATTATTTTGAGCAAAACTTATTTTACAAACAATCCAGTTAAGTGGCACAAACTTTTTTTCCCACCTAAGCCAACCAGCTTGACAGTAATTCTAGCATTCTTTTTTTTTTTCCCTCAACATCTCTAGAATTTTATTTCTTTTTCTTTTTTTTTGGCTTTCAACTTTGACTTTATAAATATGAAATCAAATGTTGTATTTAAAACTTTAAATTAATATATAATAAAAATCATTGATTTAACATATTCCCCAAATTACAAGAGTACAAAGTCATACTTTATCATTTTGTTAAGTGAATTTAATGATTATTTGAAAATTTATATAATGAGAAAATTCATACTAAAATTGATAAAATAGGCTCTTATAACATGCTGTTCTAAATAAAATGTGGCTTTATAGGCCAAACATGCAATGATTTAGTTTCTGTTGATTTTCTATGAAAGTGTGAGGAAAGAAGTTACCCGTGAGTTAAGCAGAGTTAGTGATGGATTTCATTTTTTACAACATTATGGCTCAGCTGTAGGAAAAGATAAGTGAAGGTATTATAAGAGAAAAGCAGAATAAAAACATGAAGAAAAGAAACTGAGAGTAAAGGAGAATGGGAAAGAACGTGAACAATACATACTATCTCTTATCATTAGGGAGACAGTTGGGGTCTTCATACCTAAACTTGATGTGGATCCTGTTCTGTCCCTGTCCTGCTGGAAACAATGATGCTGTGTCCTCTAGTGTTTCTCTAAAGGCTACCTGCCCAGATAGCTGATTTTCTTCATTACTACCTTAAACTTCTGGAAACATAGCTTTATAGTCTCACGGATGCCCTTTAAGACTTATAGTGTCCTTTTGTTCCTGCAACGAACGTATTTTAATTAAAAGGAAATTGCTTTTTTGATTAGAGTAGATTGATTATACTAAATGTTGACTTACTTGTAAAATACTGATACGTAATATAATATAGTATAATCTCCTATTTATTTTGATCATATTCTTTTTTATCTTTTTTAAATCTTTTTTTAATCATCGTTTTTGCATCTATTTTATTGATTGGACCCCAAATGATTGTTGTTTTCACTTAATTGGGCTTAGGGATGCTGAGTTATCTGGGAACACAATTTCTAGGTATGTCTGTGTGCTTCTAAAAGAGATATGTACCTGAGCCAACAGACAGGAACAGGTCACCTCACCCTGTGAATGGGTAACAGTGATGACTGAAAGAGAATAAAAATAAAAAGCTAAAATGATGTTGAATTTCTTTGTGTTTGAGCTAGGACATCCTTCTCCTTTTGCTTGGTCACATCAGTATCCAATTCTGGGTCTTAGGCCTTCCAACTGAAACTCAACTGCAGGAATGCCATGATGAAGTCTCCAGCCTGCTCTTCTCATCTTCTTAGTGAACAAAAGAATGCATTTGGTTGGCTTGACTTGTTTCGGAACAGTCCAAATTGATGAATTCCATGGGAATTTCATCTGGGTTATTCTATGTATATGTCCTGATGAAATATCAAAGCAAAATACATGCTTTTTGAGTGCATGACTTCTAAGTAAACATGCATCAATAGATGATTTTCCTGGTACAATACTGAAATTTAAGGGCATAAGGATAGGAGAATCAAAAGCAATAATTTGATGGACTTATTGCTTATTGTGGCAATAATTTTTTTTTTTTTTTGGTTTTTCGAGACAGGGTTTCTCTGTGGTTTTTTGGAGCCTGTCCTGGAACTAGTTCTGTAGACCAGGCTGGTCTTGAACTCACAGAGATCCACCTGATTGTGGCAATAATTTTATACATGCATGACACTGTATTTGGTAGATCCTGCATTCTCTTCCTTACATTTTGTCTATCAAATGGCTCTTTGTACAAAAAATAACTCCCCCATCATATTCTTACTAAAGACTGGAAATATGACAAAGTGTTCAATTCAAATATAGGCAATGGAGTCTGAACAGGCTGGTAGAAGGCCACGCCCTTCATTTCTATAGTCTTTGGGCACAGGGATAGCTGATCCTGCTGTGACAGTAACATGGGCCAGCAACCTGCTTCCTTGATACCATACTAATGGATGCTTTTGTTCTCTTCCAGTAACAACAAAACAGCCTAACTGAGAAATACAATTCACCCATGATAAATGTGTTTATATTTATGTAGAAATGATGTTTTTAATTTTTAGATGAGAGCAGAGAGAACTAGAGTATAATATTGTACAACAGTTTCCTCAGAACTAAAACTTTTTTTTTTTCAAATAGCAAGGGTAGGAAGAACTCATGAGACTCGGGAGGTAAACAAATTTTGACTTTCTGGAAAGCTGAAACTTGTGGGATTCAGGAGGAACCCATTGCACAGTTACAGAAGCAGCAACTGCTGTGGTTGGATGCTCTAATCATCCAGGTGCCAAGCGAAGATCTTTTACATGCTGAGTGGCCTGCCAGTCTTGAAGAGTCTTACAGGGTTTCAGCTTCCATGAGCTTCCACCTGTTCTGGATGGGATTCACAGTGAGGTGGCTACATTTTTGCCATCCCTGCTTTTGATAAAAACTGATTGGTTTGCAAGTTGGGTTTTGGTAGATCCATTAATTTGTTCTATCATGGGTTCTCTACACGGCACAAGTAGACATGTGAGTCTTTTGTCTGCTACAACAAACATGCAGTAAATTATCGATGGGTAGCTTCTCCTTTTTGTAAGTTGTGCACTCAGGAAACTGAGTCAGAGGGACTGTCCAAATTTCAGCTCAAAGTAGGCTGCATTGTACCAGGACAGTCTAGCCTACAATAAACAAATTAAATATAGCAAACAAATATTAATTTATTTATTGTTCAACTAACTTTAAAAGGTACTAGTATTGCATTCAGATTTTAAGGCTCTGTATAATTCTTTATAAAAGGGACAACTACCACTCCAGTTTTCCTACGGGTGTTTAGAAAGTAATTCTAGGGGCACCAGGTTGCTCTTGCTTATCCAACTAAAATAGCAACTAATAAAAATGTCTATACAGAACTAGTTTTTCTCAGTGTCTCTTTAAAATTACTCCATTTCATATGATAAACCAGAGAAAAATGTGTAATAAATGCTGTCAATAATTGGATAATTAACTGAACAACTATAAGTTCTTTACAGAATAGATTTTCTATTTTCTCTCTTTAATGTTTATTTGTAACTATATGTATATGGGGTAGTCTCTGTGTGTGAATGTGTTTCTAAGTGCAGGTGACTTGGGAGGCAAGATGTCAGATCTCTTGCAGTTACAAGAGATTGTAGCTCATTTATAGGGGTGCTGGGATCCGAACATGGATCCTCTGTGAGAGCAATGTGCTCTTAAGTATTGAGGGACTCAAAAAATAATAAAAAGCTTTCTGAATTAAAAAAAAAATCAGGATAGAGCATTTGAAAAATACTCCTGCAGGAGCAAGAGAGATGATTAAACAGTTAAGAACACTTGTTGCTCTTACAGAGGGCCAAAGTTGAGTTCCCAGTACCCATATGGTATCTCACAACCATCAATAAATTCTAGTTCCAATGTATCTAATGTTCTCTTCTGATGTCTAAAGGTGCACAAACATGATGCACACACATATATGACAGCAAAGTATTCATGCATAAAATAAATGAAAAAATACTTTAAAACTTAATAAATATTTTTAAAGACTTACCAAGTGGGTTGTGTGGTAGACTAGGATGGGTGCAAGTGTTGCAGGACTGTAACACGGCTAGGAGAACACCTCCTGTTTGCAGGAAAGAATGCCTCAGTACTCGGAGGGTTTAAGACCATGTCACTGACAGCATCTGGCCTGAAATTTAGATACAGGTGCAAGTGGTATGCTCAGCACCAGGAACCATTGCTCAGAGTTGGGCTAACCTTCTCCACTGGAGCTTCCAGAAATGTTATCTGTCTCTCTGACCCAGCCTGAGAGGGTTCCCCACATTAGCATGAGTTTTACTCCAAAAATTTCACAGTATTCTCACCATGAAAACCATAGAAACATCCCTTCATGCTTCTGGGTGTACAGAGGTCTCAAAATGAAGAAAACATATAATAAATTTAAGTAAAAACGGGGTCTTTTTTTTCTAAATGTAATACAAAGTCTGATAGAAAACAAAAAAAAAAGTGTTAACATAAAATTCTCAATGTTCCTAAAATGCCACAAAGAAGACTTTAAAAGGAGAATCACAACACATCAAGCACAACCTAGTTGTCTTACCAAGTAGTGATATGTTTCTTATCAAGGCTACATGAGGAGAAGGCATCCAAAGGAAACTCATGAGTCACTCAATCAACTTGGCATCTTGATGCAATCAAGAGATACAGACACAAGAGAGAAGTGACCATCGCCAGTGTGACACAGAGCGCCAGAAAGAGGTCAGCCTGCAACCACAGTGAATGGAACATTGACACAGTTATCACTGCAGACGTTATGTGTTCTACACTGCGGTTTGTCACATAGTTTTACACAGCTACCAACAGCAAGCTTCTTACAGACTGCTGAACAAACACCTGGGCAAATGACGGTATTACATCGCTATAACACCCACACTTCTGAGACAGGAATTTTCTTTAGCTCCATTGCAATCTTGAGAGATCACTGCTGTGTATGTAGACTATGCCTAGTCAAAATAGTACCTGACCTGTGTATCAATAACACTTGAAGCTCTGTGTGAAACAATATGATATCAACAGAAGTTGGACAAAAGGGAAAAATAAATGTTCTTAAATAAAAAAATGTATAGTATATAGTGTATTCTTGTTTCATGAGTGATGGGATTAGTGTTAATTTAAATAGAAGATAACTTTTTATAAGAAATTCTGAAAATATATAAAGGACTTGTTGGCAAAATCAAAATAAATGTCTATTACCATTCACTGTTACAACAGATAACTTGAAAATGCATTTTGCAGCCGGGCGGTGGTGGCACACGCCTTTAATCCCAGCACTCGGGAGGCAGAGGCAGGCGGATCTCTGGGAGTTCGAGGCCAGCCTGGTCTACAAGACTACAAGAGCTAGTCCAGGACAGGCTCCAAAACCACAGAGAAACCCTGTCTCGAAAAACCAAAAAAAAAAAAAAACAAAAACAAAAAAAAAAAGGAATTTTGCAAAGCCTCTCAGATTTGCCAAGAAATTGAATAAAAATTTCTCTAAGAGTTTAATCTAAAATATAGTAAAATATAGTCAAAAAATGCATAAAAATTATGAAAACTCACATCACTGTTTCAATAGTAACATTTCAGTGCATCTTTCCCTCCAATAGTAAGTGTTCATTTTGAAAAATGTGTCTTTATAAGCTGCATAACAAGGCAGCATTTAAAAGAAAGGCAGATCCTTTAGCCAGGTCACTTTTATGCTGCTCTGCTAATTGGGTTATCAGTCTATTTCCTCATCTTGAGCTTATTTGCAATTATTTTTAAATTTTGATATGGATTCCTCTTTCAAAATTATCATCTTAGAATACATTTTATGTTAAAGGTAAACTAATTAGATAAGTATGCATCATATAATGAACAATATATTTCAGGGAAAATAGATACAGAAAGCTTATCTGTATAAAGTAATTTCATTTTCATATTGCTGCTCTTTCCTGCATGGTGATCTTTCCTTTCTTCCATACTAAGGCAGGAACAAAGTGTGTGATAAAATGGATTTTTTTGAAACGAGTGTGAAATCCCCTTGCTAATTTTGTTTGTTTAGAAAAATTTGCTTCTTGACAGCTCTTACTGCTAATCTTTCTCAATTTGATTCTCCTGGCATGATGAGTGACTATGCCGATGTTATTCAGTGAGTGAGGCCCTGACTGGCAAACAGTGCAGCTTCTCTTGGGGTTTTTTAAAAATGTTCATCTAAGTGGGCAAACTGCACACCACCTTTTCATTTCTCCCTGAAGGTGTCTGCCCAGTTTCAACATTCCAGGCACTTGCAATCTACAGATCAAATATGTCCATAAAATAAAAATTTCTGATTGAGTATCCTAAAAATTTGAATATAATTTCTACAACAGAAAAGCAGTAACTTAAAAAGCAGCATTCATTCTAGAATGTCAGTCTCTTCTCTTTTTGTTTAACATAGATTAACTGGCAACCTTAATTAAATTTGAATTCACCAGTCTTAATGCAACTGGTGTATAGAAAATAATTATCTGTAAATGATTATTCCATGAGAGATAAAGCTAAAGCTTGATGTTTTAAAGTTGCAATTATAAACAACCTAGACAAAACAGCTTTTGACAGAATGTCTACGGCAATAGAAAGAGAAGAGGCCTCTCTGCTATGGCGTCTTTGGTTATTTCCAAGACAATTTTTCCCTAAATATTTTCATGCTCATCTTTATCCAATTTCTTCCAATGTCTGAACAGTGTCAAACAGTGTTTCCCCAAAGCTCTCATATTCTTTCAAAAGTTCTAATAACATTGATACTCCATGACTTATTGTTATGACTTGACTAACATGGAGAAGTCATTACACATGAAAACAAGAGCACTAAATACAGGACTTTCAGAAAAAAAAATGGCATCACATTCCCAACTTTCAATACTACTCACTGATGCACATCAAACCTCACTCTTGAGTTTCTCAGCATAATATTAATAGCCATGCTTGGATTATTATAATCATCATTGCTGTTTCATAGAAGACAAAACTGTATTCTCTTGCTTAAACCAGTTTATTCAAGCCAAAACTATAAGAATGTGCCAAGAACTCCATGGTCATTTATGAGTCTCTGCATTGACCACTGGTCACTATCAAAACCAGTTTCTGTGGTTAAGTCCAGGATTTACATGAATCTATTTGTATAAGAATAAATACTTTGAAATCGTGTCAATTTACAGTATCAAATGATAATAGGGCATGTGTCCACAATTATGGGTTCTTGACCAGCTATACAGTACCGAACATGAATCTCCTCCTGTGGCACAATCATAAAGCAATTGGTACTATTATGACATCCATGCCACTATTGCACCAATGGATTTATCTTGCCAGGCTGGTCATTATTCTGGCTTTCAGATGGATAAAGCTTAATAATGTCCTTCCTCAGAAGCCTGCATACATCTTGTCACTATGAAAGTTCAGCAGCAGGTAGGAAGCTTCTAGCTCAGTTTATAGTTTGATTTCTGTAGGTCCTGCAACCAAGTGTGTGCTGTCGTCATCAAAAGGGTATTATCATTAAATTCATGTGGGCAACCATGCAAGGCTTGGGAAACATGATGGAAGAGGGGGCAGAAAGATAATAAGAGTCAAAGGTTGGGAAGGATTCCTGTAACACAGTGTCTTCTGCATGTGACGTGGCCAAGGCACCCGTGAACTCAGGGCTGCTGAGGTCACCTGCCCAAGACTGAAACAAGACTGAGTCCCACGGCACTCCACTGGGAAGGAGAAAGGTTCAAAGGGCCCAGCTTCATCTCTGAAGTACTACTGACTGTTTAGTTGGGATGGGGAATTGGTATCACCTGCATTCCAGCAAAGAACTTCCTTCTCATACTCATTCAGGCAACCACATTTGAACTCATTTCTCTCTCCCCCCTCCAAACACAACACATATACCCCCCCACCCACGAGAGAGAGAGAGAGAGAGAGAGAGAGAGAGAGAGAGAGAGAGAGAGAGAGAGGGAGGGGGAGAGGGAGAGAGTTGGACATGAAAGTAAGAAGGGAGCTTTTTCACAGAGTGTCAGTGGGAAGAAATGGGACAAGACAGGATAACTGAGAATGGGAAGGACTAAAACTCATTATACACATGTATAAACTATCAGAGAATAAAATAATAATGAAGAGCAACAAAGAGGACTTAAAAATATCCCTTGCAAATATTCTTTATGTTTTGTGTTTTACAGAAATAAACAAAAGATAGTTGTGTATGACTGGGTAATTTCTCTTCAATTTTTAGGATTTACTTTATTTTTAACTACATGTTGTGTATGTACATAGATGTGTATGTTCAAATGACTAAAGTGTTCTTGAACTCCAAAAGAAGACACTGAATTCCATGGAGCTGGAGTTCCAGGTGCCTGTGAGCCACCCAGAATGGGAACTGGGAACTGACCTCTGGATTTCTGCAAGAGCAAGAAGTGGTCTTACTAGCTGACGCCACACACTAGCTGGTAGTTTTGCTTGTCACTCAGACTGTAAAGAGGAAGAATCTCATAAGAAAGAATATTGCACAAATAAGGATCTGAGTCACTGTGGCATTTTGTATCTAGTTGATTAATTTCTAGGACATATGCCATAGAGGAAGTAAAACATCACTTTTTAAAACCTAGAATGACTCTGTAATACAAATGTTTTCCCAAAGCAATGAAGGCATTCAGTGGTAGAATTGCGACAGTTCTGTGTTACTGTTTAAGGGGAATATGTTTTGACAGTTTTTTGTTTCTGTAAAGTTAAATGGTTATGACAAGAAGCATTAACATGACCATGGTTTCCAGTGTTACTATTATTATATTAAACAAAAGCAAACAATTTATAAACTTCAATAATTTATAATGTCTAGAAAGAAACTCAAATATTAAATGATAGGAGAATTACTAGATTGTAGCTCATATTCCCACCTACTAGAAACTCATATAATCAGTGAATAAATAATTTAAAATATTTTTAGTTTTCTAGAAAATGTCCTGTTAAAATCTTGAGTGAAAAAATAATGTGATCTATGATTTCAGTTCTCAAGAATAACACAATAAATACAGAATAAAGTACTTAAGTCTTAAATAAAGAAAATGTGTCCCTGTGTTAGTTCTCTTTTTTATAAAACCGAAGATATTTTAATATCATCAAAGGTTTCTATTCAATAAGTTAGGTAAGGTTTGCATCTTTCAAGTGTCTAATTTAAATTTTATTATCAGTTGGTCTCCATTCTTTGAGTTATCCAGCTATAATTACTGTGATCAGATTCTGAGCATTAAAAGCTATTAAAGTTTCAGTGTAACTTCCTCTCTGTGACATTTAAACAGATCCTTCCCTTTGAGCACTATCTGTGAGGTGTGATCTACCTTGTCTGGAGAACTAATCCAACTCTGACTGAAAATACTTCCGTTAATTAGTGTCTTCAAAGCCATATGCAATACAAAGAGATTGAGTTATTCTGTGACATATTAACACCTTCTAACCTGCTCTCAGTGGGTATGAAGACCTTGCTCTAATATTTTCTAAATTTTTGTGACATTATTTTATTTTTAAAAATAAACCTTCACTGACTGAACAAATGGAACTGATCTTGTTTCCGTTATGTCACCTCTGACCTCTGAACCCCAAGGCCCAAATGATTTTATTCCTTCTCCAAAAGAGGTGAGCAGGATAGTTGATTCTGGTTTAATACCTTTAAAAATCTATTATTTAAAATATATAACTATTGGTGAATTCTATGGACACTAAAAAGGAAGTAAAGCATGCAAGTAGTTTTTCCCAAGTGGTTATCAAGAAGAGATATGCAGTTGAGTCACACATGGGGCACCAGCGTGACAAGAGCAGCACTAAAGGAACCCTAAGGCCCCGTGACAGTGCAGAAGCAGGAACAAGTGTTTCTGGATCAAGATACATGGACCTCACTGACAGCCCAGACACATCACCGAAAAGGACAGACGCCTTACATTGAAGACTTGAGTCTTCACACACCAGTGCTGGTGGGACTGCGTTAGATTGTGCACTGATGAGTCAATTTGCCTGTGATCAGTGCCCTGCCATCTGTTGCCTACAGTACCCCAGCAAAAGACTTGGTAGCAACGATGAGACCATAATGACCTCTCCCTCATGGAAAACCAGGCATCCCCGTCTTCTGGAACTGGGCAGAATAGTTAGAGATGTCAGCATGAGAGACAGTGGTTTCTTCCTGGGTTGGTATTTTCCATTCTTCACACTCCATACACCCAGTTAAAGACACACATAACTATGCCTCATATTGTCATTGGGACTCAATGCATTTAAAGAATGTTGTCTTATTCAGTACTACCACTGCTGGATAGAGGATGTTTTTGTGCTATAAGCACATTTCAGACATCTAATTCCTCCGCTAAACAAGGGGACCTAAAGCTGGTGGCTATTTTCTAAGTGACTCAAATTAATTGACTTTTGAGTATAGATATAGATATAGATATATAGATATAGATATACCTTCCTATTTTACTTTATCAGTCTCACAGTCTCACAACTAAGTTTCACTGAGTGGTGCCTCTATTTGAGAGTATTGCCCATGCCTCCCAACTTCAGTGTAATCAGCTGGTATAACCCAGCCAGAGCTAACTAAACAAAAGTTCAACAAAAAAGGGAAAATGAGTTTCAGAAAATAGCTGACTCCAGGAAAGCTAAGCCTGAACAAGGTATATTTATTCTGAAAAGCATCCATTAATCAGGACTCTGTCTATTTGATTGAATGCTGTTTCAGTAAAAAGCAACAGAAATCCATTTAAACTAACTTATGTGTAAAGGAGAATTTATTATAAGAACAAGGAAGTATGCTACAGGGTAGAAAGTAAGACATATAGCTGATCACCCCAGGTTGATACCAGGAATGGAAAGTTCGGCACCAAGGTAAGACTTCTCGCACTGTGACTCTCCCTGCATATCTCCCCAGTCATTGCTGGCTGTTTGCCTTCCAGATTCAGGTGTGGTCTTTCATTTTGGCAAACATGATTAGATATCACCATATGAAAGTGATACTGAGATGGCAGGCTTGGTTATGAAGTTTTCTGAGCTTCTTTGAGATAAGTATGAAGGCTAACCTCATGGGAAAGTGGAGTTATTGAAAATGAATTTGTCAGAACCCTGCTGAAAACATAGCTTGGTCTATAGTCCCTGCCCAGATCCATGTTTTCCCGATCACTGTCCCAATTGATGGCTAAGCAAGGCAGATGAGGATGACAGCAGGAGGCTGTTCCTGAAGGAGTCAAGGTTATTTCTCAGGCTTATTTGGCTTGAAACAGCTGATCACCTGAAACATTCTAGCAATGAACTATAGATGTATACTCTTCTGGCTCAACACCATCTATTGATTCCAGGGAAGCGGTCAAACTGCATCACCTGAGGTACACAGCACATTGCCAACCACCTTCTTCATAGTTCCCCTCCGCAATACCTGAACTTGTCTTAGAGTGTTCTTATCAAGACATTGATAATGGGGAAACATAAATAGAGTTTATTAAAAAAGTGAAAGTAAGATGTTATATTAAGATAAAAGTGGATGAGTTTAAAAAGGGACTTGAAATAGGCTGATTTATTTACTTTGTTTACTGTTGAAGAATCTGCCTTGCTTTCATTTTATTTGTTTGTATTTTATTGTTTATATTTTGTTTATTATTTTCATTTAATTAGTATAGCTTATTCTCTTTACCTCCTTGGGAAAGCACCTATATAACATCTATTGTAGGAAGTTAAGGCCTACCAGACTGAAAGGAGCAAATTTGGAATATGGCAGGTGCTGTCAGAGCTCCTGATTATGCCTAGTCAAAGATGGGCAACCATGTGATGTCAACTGATCAGGACACCTGGGTGCTGGGAGGGTATATAAGGTTTTCCTGATGCTAAATTAATGACTTTGCTGTTTCTCTTTCACCAGACTCCTGAGGTCTATGTCACTGACTTCGTGCCTTCTCATCCTCTTCCTTGAGGAAGACGTTAGGACCCAGGTATGAGCTATGATGCATATATTAAAAGGATAAAATGCAGAAGTTAAAAGCAACAAAGTAAAACTAACTTCTTAAATCACCATTATTGTTATTATATATTTTCTAACCTTTAGATTGTGAATTTGAATATTTCCTAAATTAAATGAAATTAAATCAGTATTTGAATCATTTTCTTTCCACAAACTGCCATTTGTCTTATTTTTTTATTGCTGTTTTGTTTTATTTTAAGATAGGAACTTGTGCCATCCAGGCTGATAGTCTATGGTCTCCCTGCTCTATTCTTAAATAGTTTTTATGTCCTTTTTAATTTCATTCTTTAAAAAATATTCTTTCATTACATTGAAAGTATTTATTCATATTTATTTGATGTACATGTATTTTGTCTGCATGGTACATGTGGAGGACAGAGGAGGGTGTCAATTCCTTTGAAATAAAATTCCAAATGACTATTGTATGTGCCAGAACCAAACTTGGGTCCCTTGAAAAAGCAGATAGTGCTCTTAACTGCTGAGCAATTTTGCCAATCCCCTTTTAAATGTGTATTTGTTTTTCTATTTTTTAATTTTTTTTACAATTTTACATATTTCTACTATGAATGTCAGACATTTTCATTTCCCTCTGTTAGCCCCTTTCTCCTTTCGGCACCCCTTTTTCTTGAGTATACTCCTACGTTCATATCTTTTGTTTATGTGTGGCCCACCTAGTGAGTGCAGAGTCACTTGCCCAAGTATGGACCAGAAGTTATTTAGCATGACAAAGGCAAGTTCTCTGTGACTACAGCACTGAAGAAATTGACACTCTCATCTTTCAACAAGCTGTAATTTGAGGGAGTGATTGAATTTCATGGATCCCTTCCTCATCATGGTGAAATATTGCTGTATCCAATCTGGCAAATCTCATACACATAACCATGGCCAGAGTGAGATTGTGATTCCACAACTACCTCATGTTCTGAAAACATCTTTTCTTACACATTTTAGTAAACATATGTTTATCAAATAGTGGATTTCATTATGACTAACCCATTCAGGTATATCACACACTTTGATTTTATTTATTCTCTACTATCCTTTCCTGTACTTCCTGCCTGACACCTATTTGTTCCCATTCTCTTCCCAAGAGTACCCCATTTGCTTTCAACTCTTGATAGTTTTATGTCTATATTCTGTATGTGAGAGAAAACTGTATGTCATTTGTCCCTCTGAGTCTGGCTTATTTTATTTTAGCATGTTTATTTACAGTTGTATCTATTTTCTTACATGTGACGTAATTTCATTCTATATGGCTAAAAATGCTCCATTGGGTACACATACTTTATTTTCACTATCTGATCATCTATAAATAGTGACCTAGATTGATTCCCTAATTTGACTATTATTAACACTATTTTTATTTATCATAAATAATTTTCTATGTGGTTAGTTTAGGCTCTTTAAATTACATTTTATGTTCCTCTCTTCATTCCCATTTACCATATTGTACAATAATGGCATCTTAGGGTAATTGTAAAACAATGGGAAGATAAATATTCTAGAATAAAACTTGTCAGTGTTTATTTTTTATCTAACTGAAAGATAAAAACACAGTGTCAGGAGTTTGGGGGCAAAGGTGGAACTTGAACAGTGCATTTTCCTGGAATTTAGGAAGAAATGGTCCATTAAAGGCCTGATATGTCTTCTGAAGAAGGTGAGAACTAGGGGGAGGGGAAAAGCTAGGAAATGATGCTTTCTGGGCATAACACAGTAGCACATTCATGATCTCATAGCACCTTTGGTAACTACACAAGGTCAAACCACAAGGGATCCCAGCATAGATGTAGGAAGAGTTCAGGAAGCTTCATGCCCTCCTAAGAAACTATTGGCAGTTGCTGTAGCTAGAGGAGAGACAGAGAGTCATTCAGAAGTGGGCAGCATGTGATCATTGGTATGTTGTTCAGGCTGATGTTGGTGAACTCACATGAATATGCATATTGGGAATACTAATTAGATGAAGTAAGATATAAAATAAAAATAAATTAATTACAATTAAAATTGAAAAGGACATAAAATTGGAGGAAAAATTGAGATTTGGCAGCATGTAAAGGGGAAGATGGGATGATTATGTCTATTGTGACATGTAAAGAATTCTCAAGAAATACACTTAATAATAATAATAATACAACTTGGAGGATCAAACAACAGTTAATACAAATTAGAAACATATAAAATATACAGAGTCATACCTTGGGAAAGGTACACACCAATCAGTAGGAGAGTTGCAGTTCAAATTTTCAGATATCCTTAACAACTGTGATATGTGAAAACTGAGAAGCCTAGAAACACAAGGTCAACTTGATGCTCCATGAATAGGAAGTGATAGTGATGCTATAAATGCTATATTCTGTAAGAGTCATGATCTGTATCAAGTAACTTTCATGACATTAGTTTGTAAAGACAGAATAAACTAAGCTATGGCCTTCCAAAATTCATGTGGAAACTTGATTCTTAGTGAAATAATAGTAAGGAGTTGATGAGGTTATGGATAGAGTCCACATGGATATACTGATGTCTTAGTAATAGGGTCTAGAAAATCCTTTGGTACTTTAGCCTACTTGTTTTCTCCACTCTCTCTGCCATGGATGTGCACAGAAGAGATACTATCTTGGAAGTAGAATATAAGCTTATACCAAAGTTAACTTGTTGTTTTCTTCTCAGAATCCAGCTTGGTATACTGGGAGAAATAGTTTTTACTGTTAATAAACTACTCAGCCTAAGTAATTATAGCTATTCCTTTATTGTTTTTAGAAATGCATGAATGGGCCATACTTTACTTCTAAATGCAAAAAATAAAACCAAGAACAAAGGAAGAATAAATTTGGACAACTAATGCTTTCTGATAATTGCAAAACTAACAACCAGCTGCAAAATTCAATGTTGAAGTCCTCTTTTCAGCTGCCATATGATACTATAATGTAAGTCTAAAGTAGCAGCCTACATTTTTGTGTCTTGGTTTTTCACAAACTTACTGAGGTGGTTCAGAATGGAGAGATGCTTCTCTGAACATTGATGGTGAGAAAATGCTATATGCAAAGTAGAAAGAAGAACTACTCCAATCCATATTCAAATTCTAAACCAGAATGTCAAGGCAGGAAGTATGTGAGTATTGTAAGAGACTGCTTATCCATTTCCCAGCCACCCAGCAGCTCAGATACCCAAAATAACCACACAGAAACTTTATTATTTAAATCACTGTTTGGCCCATTATCTCTAGCTTATTATTGGCTAACTCTTATATCTTAATTTAACCCATCTACAGTAATCTGTGTGTCACCACAAGACTATGGCTTACCAGGTAATGTTCTGTATGGCATCTGTCTCAAGTCAGGAATACATGGTGAGAAGCCATGGGTGAACCTCACTCCAACTCCTTTCTCCCAGCATTCAATTTAGTTTTCCCCACCTACCTTTGTTATGCTCTGTGCAGGCCCAAGACAGTTTATTTACCAATAGTATTCACAGAATACAGAGGGTAATCCCACATCACCTCCCCTTTCTGTTTAAATAACAAAACAGGTATCAAGTAAGAATTATAGTTATAATATTTATATCTACTTTATAATTTATCATAACTAAAGAAAACTATAACTATCAATTCTTCAACTCCATCAAAGGCTCTAAAAGGATATAATATTACCTAAGTAAACAATAAGTTCATTGTAAGCAACTTCCAAAAATCTAGAAGTGACAGAGATATCTCACTGCCTGGACAGTCATCCAAAGTTCTTCTGTACCATTGAGGCCTACAGACCCATAGTATCCAGGAGACATTTCCGTAAAGCAGGAAATTTCTCTGTTGGTCCTGCATGTACAGTTCATTAGGCAGTCCAGGCAAGATAAGTATTTTGTCCAGATGGCTAAACAACTCTTTAAGGAGGCTCTTCAATGCCCATCATCCTGTTGAAGTAGATTGGTGTTGCCATATTCTGTAGTCTTTGAAAGGTTTGAAGAACGCCTATCCACCTGAAATACATCTCTGTACATCTAGAAAATCTAACTAACATGACTACAAGCTTGGCTATTATAGATAATTATCTATTAACCTATATTTTAAACTATAGATTACATTTTTAAAGGAGTTGCACAAACACAACACCTTAATCAAGAGTAGAAATATACATATAACAAAATTGTCCTTAAATTTGTATCAATAAACCAAGATCCACACCAATGAAAATCTCTATAGCATATCCCCCTTTAAATGTAAGCAAACATTTATAAACAATATTTGGGAATATGGGCATAGTTCTCTCCAAACTGCTTTCTGCTGTTTATTGAGCAAAGTAATTTTTGATGGGTGTTCAAGGCAACCTTTCATGGGGTTTTCATCCATCAAACCACATTAGTCTAGAGGAAATTCACTGGATTTTGTCTTCTGTGGAAACAAAAGAAGAACCTCTTTCTCAAAGCAACATATCTTTAGACTCAAATTCTGAAGTTAAGATGCCTTTAAAGTATATATGTTGTTTACATAGCTCCTTCACAGTCAAAAAAATCAAATAAAACACAATAGCAAACATAATGCAGACTCTGTGAATTTTCCATCTTTACATGGCTTGTTTTTCTCTATACTCTTTTTCTTCTCTTTCCCAAGCTTATGTACATTTTTCCAACACTGTGAACCATTTAGAGGCCTTTTCCAACTTGATTTGTCTTTATTGCATATCTGTAATTATTTTTTGACCAGAAATGCCTTTTTAAATGCTAAGCCCTTCTTATGAACATTAGCAGCCTCATTGCTAGGGGAAATATGGCAATGAATGCTTCACCCAGTCCAGTATGGTAGAGCTGTTTGCTGCCTCTGAGAGTCATGTATATTGCCCCATTTTTAGGCACACAGCTGGTCTATGTTGCCATTAAACAAATTGTAGTATGTTGCTCAGAAGCTCCATTTAAATGATCCATAGCCAGACCTCATCAGAGTTTATGCTAGCAGCATGGCCAAGGAAGCAGCAGTTTCAAAATAGCACAGCTTTTGTTCTGCTACTGCCAAATCAGGAAAACCTCTCTTAAAAGAGTCAGGCCTCTGTTTGCAAACAGATCCCACCATGTAAATGCTGCTACCAAGCCATGCTTAACTCTGTTCTTTTGTGTCTAGGATTCCTTTTTAATTTTTCTTGGGTTTTATATGGATTTAGTCAACCACATTGGAGTGCCAGTTTGTTGTAAGGTAGTCACTAGTTCATTTCCTGATTACCCAGACCACTGCCCAGGCCCAAGACAGTTTCTTTATTAACCAGCACTATTCACAGCATACAGAGGGGAATCCCACATCATGTGAGATCCTGGAGATACAATAAAGGGCTATAAGATGCTATTCTCAGAGACTAATACAATCTGTGTAATCATTATTTTACAATAGTTGGATAACCTGCAATGGACCCACACATGTCCAGTCTTATCAACAGTCAAAGATGGAGGAGAGATTCCTGGAACTCTGCTTTTACTCTCCTGCTGGCTATTTATAGAATCCTGGAGAAGGAGAATTACTCTCTTTAGTTGTGTTCTCACTGCTGAGGCCAGCAGGATCCAGTGAACAGCTCTAAATCCCTGATCACAAATATGGCTCAGGTTAATCTCTGTGGAACATAGAACAAAGTAAATCAGCCAGAACATGAGAGAAATGTGGGTGGCAGTGGTAGAGATATGGAAGTGAGAGTAGCCAGTATGTACAGTTTATATGTACAAAATTGCTAAAATAAATTGAATCCACATTATGAAACTCTTCAAAGTAAATAGAGAATTGCATTTTGTGACCTTGGGAGTTTCTATAAAGACAGCATTGAGAAAAGAAGACCAAACGACAAAAAACAACTCACTAAATAGGACCTTGCAAATCTAGTGAGCTATGAACCACTTGTTTACAACTAAAGAACTCTTGCAACTCAACCATAACAAGACCAAGAGCACAGTTCATCAATGGGACTGACATTATTCTAGGAAGGTAATTTTCCAGAAAGGTAAATTAATTTCCAATAAAGATATGAAAATGTGCTCAAAATCATTCACCTTCAGGGAAATTCAAAGCAATACCGCTTTGAAATACTTTTACACACACCTTGAACCAGTTACAGTTGAGAAGAAAGACAGTAAATGCTGATGGGCATGTGGACACATCAAACACTCATACACTGTGCATTAGAATGTGAAATAGTATAGCCCTTTTACAAATGATTTTAAGTTCCTCTGAATTTTTAATGTGAAGCTAACCATATGATGTAACAATTTCATAACTGTGTATATAAATGCATTAAAAATCAATTTACAATAAAATGCATTGATATTCATAGGCACATTTTGCAAGTAGAAACATCTCAAGTATTAACAAATTGATAAATGTATAAAATACAGTTTGTTCACAGTGAAATATAACTCACCTCTAAAAATAGTGAAATATTTATTCAGGTTACAGAAGAGATGCCACATGAAAAATACCTTAAAGGTCACATGCTGGTAATTCTTTTAAAAATAATATATCCTAAATCCATATTCAGAAGGTGCATTCTTGGCTGCCTTTGGCTACAGGTATAAGGTTCCCTTCTGGGGTGATAAAAATATTTCAGGATTAAACAGTATTGATGGTTATGCCTTCTTATGGAACACTTATTAAGTATATGCTTATGGGATATACAATATACGTGTGTATTATTACTTAATTTAATTAAAAATATAAACGCATTAATCAACCTATTTAAAGGCAGCATTTGTTAAACTCGATTTAAAAATAGACCCCAGTGTATATTCAGTACAGGTTATACTGAGAATATAAATAAGTCCAAAGTAAAGAAATAGAGAAAAGATTTTTATCTAAATACTATGCTATTCCAAAAATCTACATGTGGAAGCTACTTCACAGTTTTAAATAAAGAAGAAAAGGACTTAGAGGTGAAATTACACAGTGCACTGCTGGTTCCACAGGCAGAGAGGTACACCCAAGCACTATGGAGGATAAAAAGTGCTCATAAACTGATACCACAGTACTTGAAAATTAAGAGCATAGTGCCAGGCAAAATATGTATTTGTAATCTCAAGAATGGCATCAGTAAAGGGGCTGCTTAGTGATGCCCCTTAAAAGCAAGTCTCATTTTCCATCTGATGTATTACTCTCTGTTGGAATGTCTTTGGGTCAACCATTTAGTAGATTTTTCTCATATACAAAATTTAGTGAAAGCATTTCGTGGAAGTTTCCCATGGTTATGACTTTCTGTGAACTTGAACCAGGAGAAGAAATACACATGAAGACAGCTGTAACACCAGCTGCCAGGCTTTCAGTATACACACCGAGTGCACTTTTTGTCCTTACAAAACTCTTCTAAGGAAGATTTAGGATGAGATAAGAAGTACTACACTTACAAACTTGATTGTTTTACATGTGAAAATTGGAGGTTGTCTTTTTTATGAAGGAATTATAATCAAAATAGAGGAAATCATAAAAGAAAATAACTTACTAATTACATTTACTCGGATTTGAGATGCAAGTCTTGCCTCTACTCTATATTCTGTATTTAGGATTTTGCCTAGATTGAATAATTAATTCAAAATTTTAGTCATCATTTGTTTCATATTAGTATTACTTGGTAAGTATTAATATTATTATTGAACCACTGACTATGCTACTACCTGTGATAAGCATGCTTAAAAATCTCAATAACAATAACATTTTAATTTACTTATGATTTTTATGTTCACGTATAATATTCTGAGTACTTGTGTTCATTTAAAGTTTTGGTGTTTTGAAATATTTCCTTAAGACAGTTTAAAAATGTGAAACTAATCATCTTAAAATCATAATAGAGCACTCAATTTATATGACAAGATGTTTTCCTATAGTGAATGCATAGACTTAGACTGTTATTTGCAATTTATAAATTTTAATGCTCCAGAGATTATCTATATCTATGAAGTTTCACCATCCTGGCTGTTATGCATATGAACTTAATAAGGATGACACAAATATGTGTGCTAAAGTGGAGAAGGGGACGATGGGAGGAGCTTGAGGGATTGGGATGGTTAGGATATAGGAAAGATGGATACGGGAGCAGCGAAGTATATATCCTAACTAAGGGAGCCATCTTAGGGTAGGCAAGAGACTTGACTCTAGAGGGGCTTGCAGGTGTCCAGGGAGATGTCCCCAGCTGGTACCTTGGGCAACTGAGGAGAGGGAACCTGAAATGACCCTATCCTATACTGATGAATATCTTACATATCACCTTAGAACCTGTATCTGGTGATGGATCGAGATAGAGACAGAGACTCAATTTGGAGCAACGGTCTGAGCTCTTAAGGCCCAAATGAGGAGCAGAAGGAGGGAGAACATGAGCAAGGAAGTCAGGACCACGAGGGGTGTACCCACCCACTGTGACATTGGAACTGATTTATTGGGAGCCCACCAGGGCCAGCAGGACTGGGACTGAATAAGCATGGGTTGAAACTGGACTCTCTGAACATGGCGGACAATGACGGCTGATGAGAAGCCAAGGACAATGGCACTAGGTTTTGATCCTAATACATGAACTGGCTTTGTGGGAGCTTAGCCTGTTTGGACGATCACCTTCCTGGACCTAGATAGAAGTGGGAGGACCTTGGTCTTCCCGCAGGGCAGGGAATTTGTACTGCTCTTCAGTATCGAAAGGGAGGGGGAATGGAGTGGGGGGAGGAGAAGAGGAGTGGTGATGGGGGAGGGGATTGGGGGGAGGGGCAATATTTGGGAGGAGGGGGAGGGAAATGGGGAACGGGGACAGGTGGAAATTTTAATTAAAAAAGAATAAAAATAATTAAAAAAAAAAACCTCATCCCTACACAAATAGCTACAGATAAGTAAGGAATGCTGGAAATGGGAGAAATAGCCTTCTCCAGGGAAGAGAACATTGGTTATCCAATACCAAATGATTATCCCTGAAAATATATGAATTGAAAAAGTAATGCTTTGTCTTATTTTATCATTTATTGTTTACATATTTGATGACAAAGTCTGATCTGTACACCTGTATGACAATTTGTAGATGCTTTATTTTCATTCGATGTGCCATTATAGTGTGTGTATGTGTGTGTGTTTATGTGTGCGTGTGTTTACTGCTGGGGCTTGAACCTGCACATGCTAGGTCAATGCCCTCTCCCTGAATTATAACCACAGTCATCCCTTCACATTTTATTTTGATGAAGGACATCTTGTCTCATTCATTTATTCAGCTGAAGAAACAGTAGAGTATTTGATCATGAAGGCTACCATAATCTTCATGTTCCAAAATACCTACTGAAACTTGCTTCCTAAACTTTGGAACAAATCGTAATTACAAAATCCATTTTCCTGCACAAACCTTAGAAAAGGAATATTTGAGATATATCTTTATTATAATCTTCACAAAAGCTAAGAGTAAGCTATTAATCTTTTCTATATATAAAGCAATTAGTGAAGACACTGCTCAGTAGGAAAAGGCACAGTCTGTAGGGGGAGGTGAGTAACCACCATTGAATTTAATTACAGTCATTACCTAATACTTGCACATTTAGATCCAAACGTCTAGGACCTGATCTAGAGATAGAAGAAAAGTTATGATCTAAAACCACATAATCAAAAGTGATAGCGTTTATTGAACATCTTTTGACAAATGAATACTTTTCAGCAAAGTTATGATCAAATATATTTTGTTCTGCCCAGCTAATGAGAGAACATGAGGATCAGAGATGAGCAGAAAATCAGTACTGAATTGCAGGTGAAAAGATAATGCTGCAAAATTACCCCCAATTGAGACCTCCAGAGAATTAAAGATAGTAGCTCAGTCAGAAAAAAGCCAATATTATTCTTTTTTGGCTCTGGATTGCTTAGGCTATCTGGGGTCTTTCCTGGTTTCATATAAATTTTAAAATTTCTTTTATTTTTTGGAAGAATGTTGTGGGTATTTTGATTGGGATTGCATTGATTCTATAAATTGCTTTTGGGAAAAATGTCATTTTTACAATTAGTTTTCTGAATCCATGAGCACAGGTTGGTCATTTTTGTAATATTAGTTCGACCAGTCCATGAGCACAAGATGTCTTCCTATTTTCTTGGATCTGTATCAATCTCTTTCTTCAGAGATTTGAAGTTTTCATGGAGGCCGTTAACTGTCTTGGTTAGGTTTACACCAAGGAATTTTATTGTCTTTGATGCTGTTATTAACAGGAGCGTGACCAAGGTCTCTTTCTCTGTGTATTGCTTGTTGGTGTATAGAAATTCCACGGATTTATTAGTTGGTTTTGTACCTTGCCTCTTTGCTGTAATTTTCTAATATTTCTAAAAATTTTCTGGTAAAATTTTTGTAATCTTTTCTGTATAATATATCATCTACAAATTGGGATAATTTAACTTTGGGGACATTGCCATTCCATATTTCAAGACATATTATAAAGTTGTAGTAATAAAATAATATGATATTGGCACAAAACAAACATATAGATCAATGCAATAAAATAGCAAAGCCAACATAAGAACTACTCATAACTACATCAATCTGATATCTGACAATGATGCAGAAACATACACTGGAGAAAAGAGAGTGTCTTCAGCAAAATGGTAGTGGGAACACTTGATATCTATGAATAGAAGAACAAAATTATACCAAAATCTATCACTCTGCACACAAAAAAGCTTAAAGTGAATCAAATATCTCAATTTGAAACACGAAATGCTCAAGTTACTAGAATAAAATATAGGCAATACACTACGTCATATAGGACTTTCTGAATTGGGCTGCACTTGCCCAGAAAATTAAGGCTGAAAATTGACAAGGGGATCTCATAAAATTGAAATGGTTCTATACAGTTAAGGATACAACCTGTGAAGTGAAGAAGAAATCCAGAGAATGGAAGAAATCTTTTGCCAGCTATACATCTGAGAATTAGTATCCAAAATACATAAAGAACTGAATAAAGTCAAGAAATGAATGATGTAATTTAAAAATTTTACTACGAATCTAAGTTAGAATTCTCAATAGAAGAAATCATACTGCCTCAGAAATATCTCCAAAGCGTTTATCATCCCTAGTATTTAGGAAACTAAAAATTAAAGCACTTTTTAAATTTTCATTTTACCCCAATCAAAATGTCTATAATCAACAAAGCAACTGAAAAACTGCTGGTGATGTTGTGGGAATACAAATTGTTGCACACACTGTGGAAATCATTATGGAGAATCCTTAAAAATCTAAAATGAATCTACCATATAAATCACTCTATGGCATATATCCAAAGGTTTCAATGTTCTGCTCCACAGACTCTTGCTCAGTGATAGTCATTGCTGCTTTATTCCCAATAGCTAGAAAAGGCAAACAACCTACATATCTGTCTTAGTCACTTGTCTATTGTTGTAAAGAGACACCATGTTTAAGACAGTTCCTATAAAATAAAAAAAATATTAATTTGGAGTGAGCTTACAGTTTCAGACATTTAGTCTGTCACCAACATGTCAGGGACCATAGTGGCATGCAGGTAAGTGCTAGAAAAGTATCTGCGAACTACATGTTGATACACTGGCAGCCAAATGAGAGGAGACTGAGCCTTGTGTGGCATTTTGAAACCTCCAAGCCCATCTCAGTGAAACACTTCCTCCAACAAGGCCATATCTACTCCAGCACAGCCACACCTATATAAGCCTATGGGGGCCATTCTTATTCAAACCACCACAATGTCCTTCCATAGATAAATGGATAATTATCATGTGTTACATAAACACGGTGACTTCATGAAGTTTTTAGGTAAGTGGATGCTCTTAGAAAACATTCTATTGAATGAGGTAACCCAGATAAATAACACACTCTTTCTCATCTGTTGTTTTTTAGCTCCAATTCTTTATATCTGAATATACAGCAAAGACCAACCACAGAAATTAGAACAGTCTAAAGGGACTCTCAGGCTACAGGTGATGTGAGGCAGGAAACAGAAAATGGGAAGGGCCTCCACATGTGGGTAGAGGGAGGTACTGAAGGAGAGAGGAGGTACAATATACACCACAAGATTTAATAAAGCCTCATGGAACCTTATTGTTTTATATTTACCTAATATTATACACAATACATATGCATAATAATGTATACATCACATACAGACATATGTGAAGTTATGACACTTAGGATGACAATACTTCTCACAAGAATTGCACCCTAACAAATCTCCTGTACTAGGCAAAAGAATGTCCCCTTAAGTGATTGCTCAGTATTAGCCAAGCATTGCCCATGATTGCCTCTCAGAAGTTGAAGGTAAGTTCATGTTGCTGAAGATGCCGCATACTTAGGGCACAGGACTCAGATTATCTGAGGTAGATCTAACCCGAAAGACTCTTTTCTTCAGTCAACCTTCCATGGTACAAGGAAATACAGTGCAAGCTGTCAAGAGAGGTATAATTGATAATCCTACTCAGCAGTGACACTTTGAATCACAACAATGACGTGCACATAAAGGTTCAATAAGTGACACTCGCATGTTGGTAAAACCAACAGTTATGCAGTTGGTTTCAAGGCCCAGTCAACAGGAGGGGAATAATGTCTGCTATTAGAAATCTAAGCAATTTACTGCTGAGATCATGAATCTTAGAAAACAATCTGCTACCACCACTCTACTAAAGCCTCACTAGAGTACTAGAGCCTCAAAGTTCTCTACTAGTACTGCATGCTACACCTTATCCTTTTACCTATGCATGAGTATAGTTGCCACCCCTCATCAAAGAAGCTTATCTTTATAGCAAAGGAAGAATACCAGGACGTCCTCTGTGAAACAGTCTTCCCTGGAAATGACTATACAAATAAGACCTGAACTAGACAAAATCAATAAACATGGTAACTCAAAAGTGAGTGAATATCTAGAGGTGGTTCCATCCCTAGACAAAGAACTATAGGCAACTAATGACTTTGGAGAAAAGGAGAATTAGCCTCTAACCAGGGATGAATGGTCTAATTGGTTACCCAATACAAAGTAGTCATCCGTAAAAGCACATATTAAAATTAAATAGCAAAATCAAGCTCAGCATGTTGTATTTATCTATTGATGCACGTGTGTATATATGTGTGTTAGTGAAAATCATAATCAAAGAAAAAAGAGGCTATCAGTTTGAAAGTGGAGGGCACAGAAAAATACTTGGAAGGGGGAGGCATGGGAAGGGTTGGAGGAAATAAAATGAATGGGCAAATTGATGTAAATATATTTTAATTACGGTATGTAAAATTAAAATAATACTAAACAAAGGAAACTATTACGAGAGTATGGAAACACTCTCCAGAGTGTGGAAATACTTTTGCTAACCATATGGGAAATAGTAGATTAGCACCTAGAACATGTAAAGAATCACAAACCTTGTATACCTAAAAATAAATCTTTTACTCAACAAATTGATCAGTGAACTGAGTAAACAGAAAAAAGCCAATCAAAAGTCCAATCTCTGTGCTTCACTAAAAGAAGGCCCAATGATCAATTTGCTATGTACAAGTTTGGGGTACATGGCATTCTTGGATTCTGTAGCACAATATCTTCCAGTCCCTTGGAAGACAATACAGTGTCTAGAAAAGTATTTGATTATTATAATTTTGGTGTGGTGTACTGCCTGCTGGAATGTTTCTTAATACCCTACAATGTCTAAAATAATCCATCACAGCATGTCAATGACACTTTGAGACATTCTATCATAAAGAAAGAGGTCAACAGAAACATTTTCCAATATAGGTATAAAGAATTTTGTACCCATGGAAAATAGCAGGGGGAAAGGGCTAGTCTAGTACCCAACTGTATTTTACCTGGTCTTGTAACACTGCAATCTTTTCCTTATTTTTTATATGTCTCTATTTCTCTACCTCCTCAAAAATACTGACAACATTTTTTGCTGAAACTTTTATTTTTTTTAAAACCATCACACACGTTCATCTTAATTTATAATAAATTTAATGAGTATATTATTATTTTAAAAGTATATATTCTTTTTAAATTTTTGGAAAGTTTCATATTTGAAGTTAATGAACCATGGATCCTGAAAGGAAAGCAAGGTACCAAAGGGAGCTTTAGTCAGCATACGACTTTCATGGACTGTGTGCCTCAGTAGTCTCTTCTGCCACATCAGCAACATCACCTCAAAGTCAGTTTCGTGGTTCTCCAAGCCTGACTGAGCTCTCTTTCTACATAGTTAGTCATACCACAACGTACATTGTATAGCCCATTCCTTTGTAATGGTCTGTTTTCTAACTAAATATGCTCAATTAAAATGGAAGTATTTCTTTTTGCCCTCCTTTATTTTACCTTTTCAAGAAAAATAGTTTTTGCTAAAGATGCAAGATTCCTTCGGGTGTAAAATAAGGATTCAGTTTTTCCATGTCTTCACAGGCCGAAGAACTTCGAAGACGCTCTCTGAGTCTGCAGGATGAGTGTCGGTACACAATGGGCATTAATTAGCATGCAACTGGCAGAACTGAGAGCTGCTTGTACCTGAAAGCTGGAGCAATTTTATATTATAACATTAACAAAAGGAAACTGCAAAAATACATTTGGATATTTGAAGAAATGGAAAGCACTTGAATATGGAACCAAATTATTCCAAATCTCAGTTCACTCTTTATTAGTTATTGGAGATTAATAGGTTACAGAAGGTCTCTGCATCTCTTAACCCACGGTAACATTTCCAGCATGGATTCTGTGATAATAATGTCAAGTATGAATTTATGTTCAAATTATGCTTGCAATTCATGAAGAATAGTAAACACAGCATGCTGCAAACATAGCTATACTACTGTGTTCATGTTTTTGAACACTTGGTCCCCAGTCGGTGGTGCTATTTGGAAAGTTATGGAACCATTAGGAAGTAGAGCCTTGCTGGAGGAAATATATCATGGTAGCATGGAATATTTGTATCCTGTCACGACCTTCATTTTTGCTTTGTATTTGTACATCAAGATGGGGTTTCTAAGCTTTCTCTCTGGCTGCTTGCTATTGTGCCTCTCCTGCTAAGTATGGACTCAGGTTCTGAGATGGTAAGTCTGTGGTAATTTGAATAAGAATAACCGTCATAGAATCATATATGTGAATGCTTATTTTAAGGTTAGCAATTCAACCTTTCCTGGGCATAATTATATTATATGTACCACAGACTCCCTATTTTTAAATGACTACCACATTTATAAATTTTAGATGTTAAATAAGCACTGAATAACTTAGTTTGCAGCCAAATAAAATTTGAATGAAAATATTTTGTACAAAGAAAGAAATTGATTAGAAGTCAGTCTTAAGATTATTTGGTAGGTATGGATATTTTTGCTGGAAGATAACTTTGGAGGAATTACAAATATTGTATGAAGAGTTATGCCATCTTATCCCACAAAAATATACATTCAAGTCAAGAACTTGTGGGTGCTATCCCTCACGAAGTATAAACACGATTTTGAGCCAAAGGATTATATTAAGAGCCATACAGCCTGTTTTTTTTTTTTTTCTGATTTGGGAGTTGTAATAAGGTAAGAGTCAAGGAACACAGGCAATTTCTGAAACTGCAAAAGGACAAGTAGGTCACCTTTTTCCAGAACCTCCAAAAAAACCCACAAGTTTACTGTCACCTGAATTGCAGGCCATCAGGGTACATATTTGGACATTTTACCTCCAGGAAAAGTGTTATGATGTCTAAGCTAACAAATTTGTGATAATTTGTTAAGACATTGATGAGTGATAGAGAAGGCAGTATTATTTGTTAATATTATTTATCATGAGCTACCCAATGGTAGAAGAATTTCCTTTAGCCTCTTCAGGTTAAAAGAAAAAAAGAACCATTTCTACACAGCTATAGGCCTGCATTGAAGCATGGATGATTAGAAAGGCATTACAGGGATTAAGACAAAGAGCACACATAGGAAGAGTCAAGATGTATCACAGACACAAATATAGAGGAACTATTCTTTTGATGTGCTGTCAGGGATTAAGGCACTGCAGCTATTGTTTGATTGACTCAATCACATGATATGCTTAAGACTGCTCACAATTTTTCAAGGAACTTGCTAGAGATAAACACTGGACACAGTTCGCATCTTTGGGAACTCTGAATCCTCTAGAAAGAAAAGACAACCACTGGAAAAATACTGTGGGATATTGCTTAAATTAAGAATAAAATGCCATGGACAAGAACATGTGCTTGACACCTAAATTAGATTGAAAGAGTCAAAAGAAGCTTGCCTGGAGAAAAAATGTCATTTGTAATGGAGCACTAAGGACAGTAATGCTAGAGAAGCCAAAAGTCTAAGAAAAAACCTTAAGCATATAGATTCTGATAGATAGGATCAGTACTATGGACAGCTCATTGAACACCGACTTACTTAGACATACATGTCTGGGAAATAGTTTAGATTTCACATGGGGATTTTGGTCCTGTATTCTAGGACTCATGTACTCCAACTGTTACTTCTAGCATGTAATGTATAAACTTTTATTTTAAATGACAAAGCAATGAATGATTGGGAATGGAAATGTCTTTACTTTTCATCTAGTTTGCTTCAACATCCAGTAAGAATAACTAATCAGCAAAGTGACTTAGCAGTGATACCACTAAGTCAGTATAGAAGATACTTGAAAATCTGACCCGGGCAGCATTCGTAGCACTGCAAAGCAGGGAAAAGGCTCCTCCAGGGGAGGCTGAGATGCATTGGTGGGTCAAGCTTTTGCAGATACTATAATAGACAGACTCCTAAGAATCAGCATGGCTCTCTCTTCTAAAACATCCCACTTGTATATTTAATGAGCACCAATGTGTATCCCAGAGTTCTCACAGTGACTGTTACCACAATGAGCAAAGTTGACTATATTTCCAACCAACACAAAGTTTTAAGGTGCCACATTTTCCTGCTGTAGAAGACACCAAGAATGGCTGAAAGGTTATTTACCTGAATTCTAATATCCTTTGAGGCTGTGTGAATTGGGATAAAGTACAGATATATTATAAAAACTAATGTTCTTCCTTTAAAAAGTTTATCACTTAAGTAAGAAGCTGTGGGTGTTGCCTACATGGGATATAGTCACTGGAGTGATGGGCAGAAGATTTGATATGAGAGCACCCAACTGTCCATAGCTGCCTTTGGACGATGAGGAGAATGTTTAGAACTAAGAGATGAAGACAGCTTCTGGGGACTGGGAATGGGCAACATTTTCTTCCCATAGATTAACTGCAAACTTGGTTTTAGTATATTCATTATATTTATATAAATATATGTATTTATGCATTATATTTAGTATAATCCAGTTTGGCGTGCTAGAGATTTGGCTCAATGGTTAAGAGTAGGCACCAGTCCTCTGGTTTTCTAAAGGACCCAAGTTTGATTTCCAGGTCCCACATCAGGCAGCTTACGACCACCTTTAACACTAACCCTGGGGGAACTGAAGCACTTTTCTAGCATCAAAGGGTAACCACACACAAGTCGCATTCACTCTTACACATACATACACAGAAACAATAATTATTAAAGAAAATATACATATGGTTTGGTGCTTATAACTTTTAGATCTGTAGGGAAACTAGGTACTATTTAAGCCAGCAAATGTTTGGTAAATTATGTTCTTTAATTCTCCAGGTTCGTGATATTTTCCCACTAAGTAGAAATCAAGCATAACATGAAAGTAAATACTTTCATTTTGAAATAAGCTAATTTCTTACTTTGTGATCAATAGGTAATTTGGAAGCATTTGCAGCTTCCGTGGGTTTGCTACCATTTTGTTAGCTGGGAAGTCATTGTGTGAGTCGAGTGGTCTTTTCCCTCTCTGCTGAGTTTAGACATGAGTAATCCCACAAATACATGCTAAGGGAGCTGTTATTGTGCTATTTGGTTGCATTATGCAATTACTGTGTATTATGGAATTCTCTGATGCTCTATGTCTGAATGATAAAATGCAGACAATCAGAGCTGAAAGAGATGGAAGAATAGAATTTTTCCCCTTAAATTTTGATCTGAGTCACACAAAATTTTGTTGTATCAAAAAGTGCTGGAGCTAACAAACAACAAAAGGTTTTGCTTGTTATCCCCCTGACATCACTGCAGTCTACCAAGACCTGGAATCCTGTATGCAAACAATTACAGCCACAATGGCATCTTTCAGAACAGCAGGTCTCATAGTACTACTTCATGAGCATCCATCATATGCTTATCAGCAGCTACACTCTTCCAGTGCTCTGTGTACAAGAACCTGAAATCCAATGCAATGTTTTTTTTTCTCATTAATTATTGTAAAAATCTCTGTAGTGTGGCAGCTGAATTTCCAAATGAATTCTCTATTGTAGCCTCATCTTTCTGAACATTTAGCTTCCCACAGAAGACATCACTTTGGATGAGGAAGGTAATCATGGAGGTATGAAAGCCAGTAGCACACTTGCCAGAATCACCCACCTAGCCCCCAGGCTAGGACAAATTCACTTATTTAAACTTTTTTCCTTGTTTCAAATCACATGGCTCACAATAGGCCTAAAGATGAAATTGCTTAGAGAATGATATCATACCTTAAGTGGACAAGATCACGAGCTAAATCAGGATCAAGTACATTTTCTAGACTTAGGAAAGTGTCACCTGTAGCAAGAGAGCCCTTCCTCTTCCCCAAGGGCATCAGAAGACAGAAGGTTTTCATTCTTCGTGGATTAATTTTTCCATGCTTTTGTAAATGGAGGAGCTGTTTTACTTAGTTATTCTGAAGATCTACTTTTCAGAAAGTAGATCCCTTTAAATATTGTTTAATTTACATTCCCAATACAACACCTGAACATAACATTCATGGTTCGTTTTCATTTTAGCACTGGTTGTTGGCAAGCACGCTGACCTTGATAGATTCCTTTCCCAAGAGAAAAAGTACCAAAGCCAGTGTCTGGAGAAATGGTATTTTTACATTGCAGTCTCAAAACAACTACATTATACCCATCCTAAAAACATAATGGACTCCCAGCAAATAATACCACAGTGAGTGAATGGGTCATCCATGCCAGCGTGTAGAGCTCTAGGTTTGACCTGAGGCCACCAACCTTCAGAAATGGAGACAGGATTCAAACCTAAGTCTGAAATCTAACAGTTGCTCACACAGGTAGCTCTAAGATCCCCATGTTTAGAGAAATGCCAGCTGATCGATCCCCTTCTGTCTAGTCTTTAGCAAAGTTATAGCATGGTCTCCAAGGTTCCCACCCTTTTTGTTATCCTTTCCTTAACAACACCTTCCACTCCACTGCAGCTGTGGCAAGAACAGAGGATGGAGTATCATTCCTATGATTAGACTACCAATCTTCTGTCTGTGAGTTCATCAAAAGGCAGATTACTATGGGTGGGACTGACCTAATCAGAGGAACTCTTTAAAGGAAGATAAAATGTCATATGTTATGTCTGAAGGATTCATGATATCTGTAAAGATGCAGAATGCACGGCATCTGCAGCTAACAAGCAATGATTTCACATTAACAGCTATATGGTTGTGGGAGAGGTTAGGAGCCTCCTGAGGATGCAGTCAACTAGCAACCTGACTACAGCAACATGACTCTTTCAGTAGTATAGACAGATGGTTTGTGCTCAGGTTCGAGGTAACTTGTTATGTACAACAGAGAACTAGTACAGTTGCCCTTTTCTCACCCCTTTGATATATCATTCTAGCTCTAACCCCTCCATCTGTCTTCTCTGTCATTATCTACAATTGGTCATGACCCAAATCATCTGACGAGTGACCCAAACCCACAGGAATGAGGACGCTGAACTGTGAGGTATTGCAGGGGAGGCCTGGAAACGAGAAATAAAGAAGATGGAAAGTTTGGGACTAGGAGGTCTTGCATGAGGTGACAGCTTTTGCCAAGCAAGCTTATTAAGAAGAGCAACATACAGTATAGTACAGATTATTTTTTAGAGGGAAATGTCCCAAGGTCAGCAGAGAGCTAAATCAAACAATTCTGGAAAGAGAACACAGGATATCTTGGACATGGCTGTCTTAGGACCAATAATCATAGCCCTTCAGAGGAGAAAACCAGATTCCCAGGAACTAAAACCTTAACTCCTTTGTGGCTGTAGCTCCAGATTCAGACCAGATCTTGCCAAGTTGCCTCCTGGGCAAGGACACGGAGCTAACAGTCCCTATATCTTTTCATTGGGGCCTCTAAGAAATTGTTAAGTTGGTTTGTCTCCCAAAAGCATGGGCTCCCTCCCTTTCCATGTCTGTACCTGTAACTAATCCATGTCAATAAATATTTTCCACCATCCATATATACTTTAATCCTTAATTTAAGATACCTGCATGCCTAATGCCCATGCATATCTTGTTAATTATTTTGGCTTTTTATGTTTTCATCTCTCCCCATTTCTCACTAGATATATAAGCAAAATAACTGCTTAGAGTGCTGGTCTATTAGTCATAATAGACATAAGCTTCACAAAAACAGACATCACCAATATTATTTGCCACTGATTCTTTAGTATGTAGTACCCATCACACAGTACACTTAAAATTATATGTCAAATGAATACCTCTGGTATCATACAGAGAGAAATGAGCAGCGGCAAAAGATGTGCTAGTCAGCTGAGTGACTTTCAGTTCATGGCAGTGTGGTACTGCATCCTCACATGTCAGACAGATCCTTTTCTGCACTCGATGCTCACCCAGTGTTGCTGAAAGAAAGGAGCAGACACCATGCAGGCAGTAACAGACTCATTTATGTACACCACTGAGCAGCATCAAAATGAGCTGACTTAGCATGTGGCTTTGTTTTCAGACATCCATTTCCCTATATCTCTTCTAAGCACAAATCAGATGGAATGATTGTATTTCTCTGAATCTGTGCAAAATCAGGTGAAGTGAGCTAGCAGCTTTGACAGAGAAATGTGGTGTTTATCACGCCCATGTCAGCAATCCAGGCCATTTTGACCTCCAGAGAATGTCAGAAGTCAGCAGAACATACTGCATATGGCAGAATTTATAGTCGTGCTCAGCCCTGGAAGGTGTCACAGTTTCCTCCTCATCTGTTACAGAGTCAACACGCACAGTACCTTGTCCTGTCCTTCGCTTCTCCGAGATTCTTGCAACATGTCATCAGTGTAGAAAAATAATCCTAAGTGTTTTGGGGGATGTAGAAAGAACAAAATTCCCAAGGAACTAAGACTTCAACCAAGAATTATTGTACAAACCTTAGCATTACTTTTTATCCATTATCATTTGATTCACTTTTAAAACATGTTTATAACCTTTATCCAGCAACTGAAGGAAGCAGATGCAGAGATCCACAGCAAAGCACTGGACCAAGCTCCCAAAGTCCAGTTGACGAGAGGGAGGAGTGATAGTATGAGCAAAGGGGACACTCACTGAAACAGCTTACCTGAGTTCATGGGAGCCCACTGATTCTGGACTGACAGTAGAGAAAACCAGCATAAGACCAAAGTAGGTCCTCTGAATGTGGGTGACCATGGTATGGCTGGGACAGTCTGTGGGGCCACTGGCAGCAGGACTAGGTTTTATTCCTTGTGCTTGAACTGAACTGGCTTTTTGGAGGTGTAGCTTGCTCGGTCTAGATATAATGAGGAGGTTCTTGGTCCTGCCTCAAAGTGATGTGCTAGACTTTGTTGTCTCCCCATGGGAAGCCTTACCCTCTCTAGAGAGTGGATGGAGAGTGGGAGGGGAGAGGGTGAGAGGAGGAGAGGGCATGAGATTAGTATGTACAATGAGAAGATTGTTTCTTAAAAATAAATTAATTAAAAAACATATTATTTTCCCCATACTGAGAAAAATAAACATGTAAAGAAATTTACCAAACATACAACCAAACAGATTAAAAGGAACGGGAATTGGAACCCATGGCTATTCAGAGACCCAGCAATGCTGACTTCGCTTTACTAAAATGCACCCAGAATCCATCTGTGAGCCTGAGTCAGATGGCTTATCTGCTTTTTCAGCCTCTGAGAGATTCAAGATTGGCTCGGTTGCTGGAAATTCTTTGAAGGAGTGTCTCTGAGTGGTGTTCAAGGTTCAGGGAGTATACCCTCTCCAGAGAAGCACCCTTGCTTATGCGTAATGAAAGAACAACTTCTGGCATTTTTAAACATGCCTATATCCTGCCCACTCTTAAAACAAAATCTTCTATAATTGGATTGTGTGCCAAAGTATTCTTTCTGTCCTTGATGCCTTTAAGAGAAGACAATTGCAGTTCTATTTCCTAATGCTATTCACATTGTTCGTTAACTTACATAGAGCAACTATTTACTGTTTGATATTTATTCTAGGTGTAGGAAGAGTATCAAGCAGGTAATTGAAACTGTGAAGCAAATTGGCTTGCCAAAGAACAGTTGCACATTGTGCTACAAATGCCAAAAGGATATCTAAGACCTGTATTGATGAAAAAAACAAGTGTCACACGCAGCAATCGTGTGTCTCTGTGGGAAGAAAGGGGGAGAGGAAAGATGCTAATTGAGTTTATGTCCTTCCGAAGATGCCTAAGAATACCAGCAAAGAGGTAAAAAGACATAATAGAAGAGAACAGATCAAACAGAAATGTTTAGAGCTATGTGAACAGTGTTTGGGAGATAGCTAACTGTCTACATACAATGGAAATTATAAGCAGAGTAAACACGGAGCAGTGTGCCAGAGGCAGATCTTCAAAGGCTTTGTATAGAAATCTAAAATGACTGAGAATGTTTTTCACACTTTGAAGCTAAACAAAACATGATCCTTTTTCAACAGTTGAGTGACTGACCAGATTGTATCTGTGAAAAATCAGATCTTGGAAGCAGGAAGGAGAAAATATTAAGCAGAAGTAACATGGAGAAAAGTGGAGAAGTTTGTATATCAAAATAACTTTAAAAACCTTTAATGATCTCGTAAATGAGTGTTAATAGCAGCAAAGAGCCAGCTCTCAGCATTTGGAAAATGTGTTGATGGCTGTAGCCAGAGCTTGATAGTGGATAATAAGAGGCTAAGAAGAGGGAGAAAGAGATGATTCCAGAACTGCTATATAGGAAGCCTCAACAGAAAGGGCTTGGGGGAGGCAGACAGGGAGAAAGATCACTGCACTTTGTTTTACCCGTAATGTAATTCTGTCCACATAAATATCAAGTGCAAGGTTTCAGATCTCTTCAGTGGGGCCAGAGTGGCATATATTGTCTCAGGGAGTGTTTGTTGATTGTGGTGGGGGATATAATGAAAGTTGCTGGATTCTGATATGGTTCTATTTCCCCAACAGGTAGTTCTTCAGCTTGACTCACCTGCTGAAAAATCGTTGACCCACTTACTTATGTATACTCCCTATAATTTTCTCTGCCTAAGATATGATTCTGTAACATAGTTGAAGAGAGAATAGGTGGAGTGGAGGATATATATAAAGGAAACATATGTAACACAGTATCGTCTCTGTCCTTCATATAATAGTAATGTAGTTTCCTTGTTCTGTGGTCTTTCCTCCTTCATTGGCTGTTTCTTGTCATTCCTTAATATGTCTTACTTTCTATTATTCTATTTATAGTTTTATTCCCAAGTCCTAAATATTTGGTCTATTCAATAAAAGCAGTACTTTTCTGTCTTTTTTCCTTTTATTGAAAATGGATTTTTTTCTCACATCATATATCCATATTATGGTTCCCCTTCTACTTCCCTCAGCTCCTCTCCACCTCCCCTTCCATCAGATCCATTCATTTTCTGTTTCTCACTGCAAAACAAGCAGGCATCCATGGGATAATATAATATAACTAAATGAAATATAATATAAAAACAAAAACTAACATGTTAAAATTGAACAGAACAAACATAAAAAAAAAATCCAAGAAAAGGCATAAGACCTACTCATTCACACTCTCAGGAATACCATAAAACACAAAACTTGAAGCCATACTAAACATGCAAGGGATTTTCAGGGTAAAATGAGAAAAGAAAATATACAAATAAGATAAAGTAAAAATAAGCAATAGGATAAGATTTTTAAAAAAGCAAGATCTCTGTGATCATATCAACAGACAGGATCCTTCAAAGAGTCAATCAGCTCATTTTTTGTTGGCCATCTCCTGATTGGTACACAGCCTGCTCTTGAGACTTTGTCTCCCCAGTGAGATTCCCTTGCAGGAAACAAAGTTTTTATTTGCAAGTGATTATCCATTAGAGACTTCATGAACAGTTCTTTTCAAATAACTGTATTTATCTGAAATGCATGACATTGATAAAAATTTTAATTAAATATCTATTTAGTATCATGCACATAGGTATGCTTGAAATATGTATTTTTAAATATTTCATAGTGTGTTATGTGTTTATTTTACAACTCAAGAGATGTTTTCTCACAAGTAAACCCCAAAATAAATTGCTTCTACATAAAATTCTTAAAATAGAAAAATAAAAAGCAACATCAACTTAGTCTTACCAAAATGGAAGTCATTAAGCCTTTCATTGTATGCCTAATACTATTAAACTTAATTTTGAAAAACTTAGAAAAGAATAGATCAACCCTGTGTGATCTAGCTTAAAGAGTGATTTTTCTAATTCTAGATTCTAAATTAGGTTCTTCTTATTTTTCTCTTCCTTCTTCTATAACATTCTAAGCAAATATAATGAATATTTTTCTAACAAAGCTTACTAGGAATTTTTATTTATATTTTAAATTTGAATAAACACTTGAGTACAATCTGGGAAATGTGTAAGGAACCACACAGTTGTTCCAGCACTGTGTGACAGATCAAGTTTCTCTATAGTCTCATATGTATCTATCTATCTATCTATCTATCTATCTATCTATCTATCTCCTATTTATCTATCTATCTATTTATCTATCTATCTATCTATCTGATGTAAGCAATTTGGAAAAGTATATAGTAATACCCCATTGTAATCTGAATTTGAATTTTTAATAGTTAATAAGTTAATAATATGGAGTATATCTGATGTGATTTTATGCTTTTAGACTAGGAAAGTTTGGAAAACAAGGTTTTGATAAAATTTTGGTTCAGCGGGGCTAGAGAGATGGCTCAGAGATTAAGAGCATTGCCTGCTCTTCTAAAGGTCCTGAGTTCAATTCCCAGCAACCACATGGTGGCTCACAACCATCTGTAATGGGGTCTGATGCCCTCTTCTGGCCTGAAGGCATACACACAGACAGAATATTGTATACATAATAAATAAATAAATAAATATTAAAAAAATTTGGTTCAGCTACTGAAGATTTATTTATACCAGTATCAGAAAATTAGAGTACTTAATTTTTTGCATATGTAAATTCAAGAATCAGTGATCTACATGGAGGGGATGATTAGAAAAAACAAAATAAGTTATGGGAAAATGGAAATTATTTAAAAAGTTGGTTAACACATAGGAGAGAAACTTGGTCAAACCAGAACTTAAAGCTGTAGAGGAAAAAACAAAACACAACCCCAGTTTGTTTCTCTCTTGCTGTGCTAAATACAATGACCAAAAACAAGTTGGTGAGAAAAAAGGTGTAATTCAGCTACTATTTCAAGGTGTCAGCCTATCCTTATAGAAAATCAGGGCAGGGAGCAAAGCAGAAATCACTGAGTTCTGCTGACTAGCTTGGGCTCAGCCACATTTCCTGTACTACCACTCTGTCCACAGATGGCACCACACACAGTGGGGACTTCCCACATCAATCAACAATCAAGAAAATGCCTTAGTATGTGCCCACAGGTCAATCAGGTCAAAGCAATCTCCCAATTGCAATGCTATCAGATAGTTCTGTTTTGTGCCAATTTGACAGCTGAAATAACCTGGAGAAAGGCATATGTTAGCTTACTGGGACATAGGAGGACGTCCTTTTGGAATGAGAGAATCCCATGGTTCCAAAACTCTGGGAATCTAGGTGATGCCTGGACATGGCATACTTGGGAAATAATATTGTCATGGGAAGTGGAATCTTTGCACTTAGTTCACCATTTGCATTTTTCTCAAGGAGGGAATTGGATCAACTTAGATCTGCTTGCTAACCCTGCTGTGGTATCACCTGTCACTCTGGGACCAGAAGCTGTGCTGTAGGGGAAGAACATTGCCTGGACAGGGCAGCAGATGACAAGTTGAAGAAAGTTTGTTTCAAAGGCTTTGGTTCTCTCTGATCTAAACAATCCAAACCTCCTTCCTGATCTAAACACAACTTTCAGGAGACATGCAGCCTTTGTATCACCCGCAGGAAGATCCCAGAGATTCAGAGAAGCACTACCCACTGATCTCGCGTTCTTTCACTAGCTGGGTTATAGTTTAACATGGTCCCTTAAGATGAACTGGGATGGACTGGGGAGATAGCTCAGTGGGTAAGAACAGTTTCTATACAGGTGTAAGAGTTTGAATTTAAATCCCAACACCCATACATCAGAAAGACTTGACTGCAACACCAGTCATAGTTAGGGAAGAGACAGGAAGATGGCTGGAATTTTCTGGCCAGCAAATTTGCCTGAGAAAAAAATAAAATGACAAACCTCAGGCTCAGTGAGAGAGACTATCCAAGAGGACAAAGCAAAGAATGAGAGAGCCAGACTCCCGAATGAACATGGGAGGGTTCATCTGTATCCACACTGGCATCATATGAATATTCCACAAGAAAGCGCACACAAAAAAGTAATAAGAAATCATTTTTAAATTGAAAATTAACTAAAAAATAATTAGTCTTTTCTGGGCCCTTTATCCCCCAATTAATACAATTATTTTAATCAGAATGTATAAGATGAATACTGAATTCATTGCCCTGTGTTCTGAAAAGATTTGTTTTGATGTTAAAGCTGAATTAAGACTTAGGCAGAGAATACTGGGTGCAGGTGTTATATTTCTGTGCAGAGCATTTACCTCATGAAACTTCCGAGCAAACCTCAATATGAGAATGATTAAGATTGCCATTGAACTGCACTTATTGGTGTCAACCTGAAGTTCTTAAAATGTGGCTGATTCGGCTCCTTCTCCTTCCATTTGCTGGGTAAAAAATGTATTCCCAGGCAAACAACAAGCTTATAAGAAATTATCTGAATCGACAAATACCTTTGCTACAAACTGCTCACAGCAAGTGGTAGAGTGAACTTAGAATCAATTTCTCTGTCCTCAAGCCATAATAGACACAGATAACACATGGAGGCGCTGAGTTCCCTGAAGTTAATCTGGAAAAAAATGTCTTACCTGGAGAAAGCTTAATAGTGCTTAATGTGTAGAAACAAACTTCCTGTGAGGTGTTTCAAAGGACACCGTTTTGAATCTCTAAACATCCTTTACTGTGCAAAAGAAAAGCCAGAGCCTTTCTCCAGGTTTGGAGAGAGTCAAGTTTCTCGACATCTTCCCCGTTTCCTGTTTTACACTATTCACCACAAGCTGTTAAAAATGAAATTAGCTCACCCAGGGCTCAATTATTTTCTCTTCAATGGGCATCAATACTATTGGCAGCCTTACAGAGATGGTCTCTTGACAAATCAAATTGTTGTCTGAGGCATGATGCGTTAGATTATGGGGGAACCCGGAGACGCTGTGATTCATGGCTGCACTGTTACTGAGGGGAAGGGAGATTTCAGTTCTTAACAAGAATGAATTTCTCATGAGATAATGAATCCTTTTGTTCAACCTCAGGAATTCGTCTTTGGTATCTTAGCACAGAATTATTTCACAGATTCGAACATGAGCGGGCACAGAGGGATATTAAATAATGATGCAGGTATATTGAGGAAAAAAACCCTTTGGATTTCTCAGGTCCCAGGATGGACTAAGCCATTCAAATAAGTGATGTACCTATCCCTTTCCACTCTAGTTTTTTTTTTTTGTTTTGTTTTGTTTTGTTTTTTTTCTTGTTTCTATTTTTTTATTTATTAAAGATTTCTCCCTCCTCCCCGCCACCGCCTCCCATTTCCCTCCCCCTCCCCCAATCAGGTCTACCTCCCTCATCAGCCAGAGTTCCCTGCCCTGTGGGAAGTCCAAGGACCTCCCATTTCCTTCCAGGTCTAGTAAGGTGAACATTTTACTAGGCTAGTGTGTGTGTTTGTATTCTGTGTCTTAGGCTGCGGTCATTAGTCCATGGTAGCAATAATAATTTGTTAACAGGGATATCACAAATACCATTAGGGAAGAAAACATTTGATTAGCATGTTTTCAAAAATCAATGAGTATTCAATTTTTAATATTTTCCTAAATGATAAAACTATATATATATATATAATTATAAAATAAAATATCCATGATTAAAATATTTTAAGTACCAGGAAAGCATAGTGAATGAATTTCAAAGATCATTCACATTCTTGACATATTGATACACAAAGCACTTACATGAATCACTAGGGAATTATACTGAAAGGAAAAAGTTAATCCCAACATACTCTACTGTATGAATTTATTTACATACCATGCTTGATGAGATGAATGACATTATTACTGGTGGCCAAGACTCAAGACTACAGAGTGATGAGGAGGAGCTATAACAAGAAAGGCGAATCTGGCCTAGTGAACACACTCCATCATCTCAACTTTCTAAGCCTCAATGACCTGTTGGGATCAGGTACCGCAGATGGTCTCCAACCTTATGATAGTGCAAGTCAGTGACTTTTCAACCTCACAGGGATAGAAAAGCAAAGTGCATTTCCGTGGGAGCCTTGCCGCATATTTTGGATTTCCTCTTTACCTCTCACTAGATATGAAGTACAATGTTCTGAATATGCTGTGGAGCAGTACTGAACCAAGACTGTCGATCAGCAACATGATTACTGGAGTAACAGTCAGTTCTCATCAGAGCAAACACTTTGGTCTTGACGTTTCCTAAGTAAAGCATATTTAATGCTTTTTCTGTTTACAGTATTTCCAACTCATGATAGATTGATCTTAACATGACCCTGTCAAACTGAGGAGCACCTCTCGCCCCAGAAGATCGTATAATGGTGAAAATTGGGTGTAAGATATGGTTCCTTAGTATATATCTCATAATCACTTTGAATATGATCATCTCAAGTTGAATTAATTTTTTTTAAATTACCATATGATGTGGTAAAAATTTTAGAAGTATTTTAGTTCATTTATTCCTAGAGCTGCAAGATGCATAGCTTTGTGATTTTTATTTTATACAGCCTTATAATTCTAGATATTGTTTTACAAACTAAATTTTTCATATATAAGTTCATTTGAATGGAAAATATAAGAACATTTCCCATTTGCCGTCAATCTTAACGAAATGCTATTTTGGCTGCAAATTTATGTGTAGAAACTAAAGCTGAATATGTATATAAAGTTAAATATTTAAAAAACATTCAAATGTAATTTATGCTGCTAAATTATGTTTTCATAACAGTGGTAGGAGGCATTCCACCCCCTCCGTTTGTTCCCATCTCAGGGATGCAGTCTCTGACATTACTTCCCTATCTGCAATCTCCCCACATCTTGCCAGTGATTTTGTTATTTGTAGGCTAGTGGCCTGGGGCTATGATGAACTGGGGGTGACAACAAGAAGAGCTTCCTTAAGAAAGTGTAGATGAGGAACACAAGTTGCTGGACCCACACTTACGCTGTAGCACTGCCCCATTCTCCAAACACTTCATCAAGGCTGGGAAAATTCCTCAGGACAACCTCTCTCTTTCAATAAAAAGATAAGGAAACAAAAAAAGGTATATACAGAAAGTCTTTGCATTCATCACCCTATTCTTCTGCCTTGAGAAACCCATATTGCAGTTTTAGATTCAGCCTAAGTCACTACAAGAATTTGTCTTTATGTCTTCGGTATTGGACAACCAATTTGTGTTCTCTTCCCTCAAAAAGACTAGTCCTTCCACAGGCAGCATTCTTTAGCGGCCTATAGCTTTTTGTGTAGGGTTGAAGCCTGTGAGCTTTCATTACACACTTTGGCATGTCTAACTTTGTTGTCCTTGTTCAACTCACGCTTAAGCAATCCCATTTTTAATTTTCATGTGTGTGGTTTTTGACATTTCTCGGAGCCACACTTTCACAACTAAGTATTTGTACCTCTGACTTTAACCATCTTCGACCCAATACTTTCTTATTATAGTCCCTGTTTCTTAGATGCCTTAGGTGATGAAGATGTTTTGTAGGTATAGATGTTGGGACAGAGTTCTGTAACTCTGCATTTTGATTGGCTGTGGTTTTCTATAAAGGTCTCCATCTGTTGCTAAGAGAAATTTCTTAATGTGGAGTGAGGACTACACTTTTCTCTGGATGTAAGGGCAAGTATTTAGAATATAGAGTTTACAGTATGGCAATTGATTCTCCTTCAACATATATGACTTTAATAGTCCTGGGTAGTTGGCTGGGTTTCCAGCACCAGATATGATTTACATCGTTTGAGCAGGTCTTAATTCCCACTAAAGAGCTTTTGTTACCACCAAAATGTCTGTACCACTCTTGCAACCACAGACTTTTTATGTCAAACTAGCTCTTTTAATTCATAGGCATCTTAGATTTAAGCTTTCCTCCTTTGGAAGCTTTCATAGAACTTTCTGGTACCATAAAAGTTAGTCCTCAGGGCAGATGCTTTCAAGTCAGTTCCATGTCAGGAGTCTGTGGGCTCCGAAGGCAATTTTTTAAAATTGATTTTTATGAGTTCTACATTTTTCTCTGCTTCCCTTCCTGCCTCTCCCCTCCCCTTCAACCCTCTCCCAGGGTCCCCATGCTCCCAATTTACTCAAGAGATCTTGTCTTTTTCTACTTCCCATGTAGATTAGATCCATGTATATCTCCCTTTCAGTCCTCATTGTTGTTTAGTTTCTCTGGGATGGTGATTTGTATGCTGGTTTTCTTTGTATTATGTGTGAAAACCAATTATGAGTGAGTACACATGATAATTGTCTTTCTGGGTCTGGGTTACCTCACTCAAAATGATGTTTTCTAGCTTTATCCATTTGCCTGCAAATATCAAGATGTCGCTATTTTTTCTGCTGTGTAGTACTCCATTGTGTAAGTGTATAATATTTTCCTTATCCATTCTTCAGTAAAAGGGCATGTAGGCTGTTTCCAGGTTCGGGCTATGACAAACAATGCAGCTATGAACATAGTTGACCACATGTCCTTGTCGCACGGTTGAGCACCCTTTGGATATATCCCCAAAAGTTATATTGCTTAGTCTTGAGGAAGGTTGTTTCCCAATTTTCTGAGAAATTGCTACACTGATATCCAAAGGGGCTGTACCAGCTTGCATTCCCACCAGCAATGCAGGAGTGTTCCCTTTACCCCACATCCTCTCCAGCATAAGTTGTTATCAGTGTTTTGATCTTGGCCATTCTTACAGGTATAAGATGGAATCTCTGAGTTGTTTTGATTTGCATTTCTCTGATATAAGGATGTTGAGCATTTCCTTAAGTGTCTTTCAGCCATTTTAGATTCCTCTGTGGAGAGTTCTCTGCTTAGGTCTGTACTCTACTTTTTTTTATTGAAGTTTTTGTTCTTTTGATGACCAATTTCTTGAGTTCTTTGTATATTTTGGAGATGGGACCTCTGCCTGATGTAGGGTTGATGAAAATCTCTTCCCATTCTGTAGGCTGTCATTTTGTCTTGTTTACCATGTACTTTGCATTACAGAAGCTTTACAGTTTTAGAAGGTCCCATTTATTAATTGTTTCTCTCAGTGTCTGTGCTACTGGAGTTGTATTTAGGAAATGATCTCCTGTGCTGATGCATTGAAATGTATGTAGCAGCAGGCTGCTTGTTCATCCCAGCTGTCCAGAACTGAAATAATCACACAGAAACTATATTAATGAAAGAGCTGCTTAGCCCATTAGCTCTGACTACTTATTGGCTAACTCTTACATCTTAATTTAACCCATTTTTATTAATCTGCATATTGCCATGTGACAGTGACCTACTGGCTAAAGTTTCAGCATGTCTGTCTTCGGCAGCTCCATGGCATCTATATGACTCAGCCCTTTTTTTCCCCAGCATTCAGTCCAGTCCTCATTGCCTACCTCAGTTTTGTCCTATCCACAGACCAAGGCAGTTTCTTTATTCATTAATTGTAATCACAGCACACAGAGGGGAGGGGACTCCCACATGAACTGTACTTCCTACTTTCTCTTCTATGAGGTTCAGTGTGGCTGGCTTTATGTTGAGGTCTTTGACCCATTTGTACTTGAATTTTGTGCATTGTGGTAGACAAGGATCTATTTGCATTCTTTTACATGTTGATATCCAGTTATGCCAGCACCATTTGTTAAATATGCTTTCTTCTATCTATTTGATAATTTTTGCTTCTTTTTCAAAAATCAGGTGTTCAAAAGTGTGTGGATTAATATCTTGTTCTTTGATTTGGTTCCATTGGTCCTCCTGTCTGTTTTTATGTCAGTACCAGGCTGTTTTCAGTACTGTAGCTCTGTAGTAAAGTTTAAAGTCAGGGATTGTGATGTCTCCAGAAATTCTTTTATTGTACAGGATTGTTTTGGCTATCCTGGGTTTTTTTTTTTCTATATGAAGTTGTGAACCATTCTTTCTAGGTCTGTGAAGAATTTTGTTGGTATTTTGATAGGCATTGCATTGAATCTGTAGATTGCTTTTGGTAAGATTGCCAATTTACTATGTTAATTCTACCTACCCAAGAACATTGGATATCTTTCCACTTTCTGGTATCTTCTTCAATTTCTTTCTGAAGACAATTTTTAATCTATGTTTTAAAATGTATGTTTTTGTTTTTTTAATAAATTTTTAAAATCATGAATAGGGGACGTTGAGCTTATTATGCGTGATCCTAGAGAAGCTAATTAAGAAGGTGAACCCAAAGAAAAACATTTAGGCGATGAAAGGAGACAGAGACAAAGACCCACATTGGAGCACCGGACTGAAATCTCAAGGTCCAAATCAAGAGCAGGAGACAGAGCTCAGAGGGGGGCACCCACACACTGAGACAATGGGGATGTTCTATCAGGAACTCACCAAGGCCAGCTGGCCTGGTTCTGAAAAAGCATGGGATAAAACTGGACTTGCTGAACATAGGGGACAATGAGGACTACTGAGAACTCAAGAACAATGGCAATGGGTTTTTGATCCTACTTCACGTACTGGCTTTGTGGGAGCCTAGGCAGTTTGGATGCTCACCTTACTAGACCTGGATGGAGGTGGGTGGTCCTTGGACTTCCCACAGGGCAGGGAACCCAGATTAGTCTTAGGGATGATGAGGGAGGGGGGCTTGATAGGGGAGGGGGAGGGAAATGGGAGGTGGTGGTGGTGGGGAGAAGGCAGAAATCTTTAATAAATAAATAAGTAAATAAATAAAATAAATAAAATAAAATTATGTTCCTTCCTTTGAGCTACTCCCAAGTGCCCTTTCTCCCATCCCTCTCTTGTCTCCCACTCATATTGATAGCCTTTTTTTATTATTATGCTTACATATATATTAATATATATTATTATGTTATTGTAACACATATATGCATATATATGCATAAATATATGAATACTGTCTTCTTTTTTCAGTTATGAATTCTCAGCCTTAGCTTAGTCTTGTCCCACTAGCTCTTTTAACTTAATTTATCCTGTTTCTATCTATTCATCCACATTTTGCTTCAGGGCTTTTTACCATTCTTTTATTCTGAATGTCCCACTTCCCTGCTTCCCCTGTGTCTGATTGGCTGGCACCTGCCGTCTCCCTGGTGTCTCTTTTTCTCTCTCCCTCCAGCTTCAATTCCTCCTCTTTCTTACTCTCCCTGCTTGGAAGTTCTGCCTATAACTCCTCCCTCACTACTGACCATTCAGCTTTTTATTAGACCAATCAGGTGCCTTAGACCTGTAAGGTAAAATAGCAACACATCTTTATATAATTAAATAAATGTAGCACATCTTTACATAGTTAAGCAAATATTCTGCAACATAAACAAATGCAATCCATCTTTACATAGTTAGACAAATGCAGCACATCTTTGTGGAGTTAAACAAATTGGATATAATCCTCTGAGTCTATTTTTGTTGCTTATGTGTGTATTGTTTCAGGGCTTACAATTTTGTGTTGGATAACAAATTAAGGTGCTCATGCCTCAGAGCAGCTCATTCTTCCTCTCTCAGAAGGTGTGAATTGCCTGTAGTTGTTAGTCTATGGGTGTGAATATGTGGGATTTTTCTCCCCTTTGGAGTAGCATGTCTACTGATGTTGACTCTGCCTCAACAGGGTGAACAAGATTCAGGCAGTGGTGGCTCAGGCCTTTAAACCCAGTACTTGAGAGGCAGAGGCAAGAAGATCTCTGTGAGTTTGAGGGCAACCTAGTCTACAAAGTGAGTTCCAGGACAGCCAAGGTGGCAATAACACCTAAAAGTACACTAAGTTAGAAATGTGCATAGGATAAATAAATGCATTATATAACTTTTAATGTATAATATGTATGGGTAGAATTTACATAGGGTAATTTTGTTGAAGACTTATGTTTTAACTTTAAATTTTCTATTTAACATAGATAAAGATTACAAGGTAGTTTCAATTTGCAATGTGATGTCTTGCTACCACAAATATCTGAGTTGAATTTTGATAGAAAACATACAAAAAAGAGAGGGATCACTCTGGGGTTCCTAACCTATCACAATAGGAAAATATTTTATGTTTTTAGCCTTTAGAAATATTTTGTGGACTGGAGAGGTGGCTGATCAGTTGGGAGTACTTTCCATAATTCCGGAAGACCTGTTTCCATCACTCAAGTTGTTCATGTGACATTATCTATAACTCCAGATTCAGGGGATATGATTGCCCTCTACTGGCCTCCACAAGCATATGTACACATGTGACATACACATATATACACAGGAACAAAAAGTAAGATATATCTTTAAATATTAGTTTGATATCCATTACATAAATTAGTTTTAGTATGGCATTTGCACCTTCTGTGTGAACTTTGCTCAGCTCCCTAAGTCTCACACCCAAGCAGGGAGACCATCTGGTGTCAGAAAGCATGGCCACTATTTCTCTGATTCTGCCCACATGGGGATGCTGGTGTGAAATATCTCCATCTACAAAGGCAGTCAGTGTTCTTATACCCTGGCCCCATATCTAATTATTTAGAAAAGATCAGACAAGTTTCTTGCTGAAAACCACTGAATGTCCTTCACTGGTGTCTTAACAACTAATAGAGTGGTTTGAAAGATTCGCTGTGAATGTGAAACTCTGATGATGATTTATTAATATGTAAATTTCTGAGTTTTCACCCTAAATGTTTAGCATCAACAAATCTGGAATGCAAGTATGAGACGTAAGAGATGATGGCAATTTTGAAATTACATTGAAGTGTAAATTTAATGTTCATTTTATATTTATTTTCTTTCTTAAAAGAAACATACATTCAGGTCAAATAATATACTTAAACAACAATTAGTTTTCAGAGTATAAGCCCTCAATCCTTATTACGGTTATAATTTACAGCTTCCCACTCTGTTTCTATTTAGCTTGTGATCCAGTTAGATTCATCTCATGACACTTCATTTTAAAAGGTCTATTGATGCTATCTTCCAGCAAAGCAAAGTTACAAAGGACCCAGTAGAGCAAATGACCAAACAGTACATCCAATACTGAAATCTGCTAGTTGTCCCCACTGTTACAATATCCACATGTTTCATTTATATTTTATATAATCCATGAATTAATGTGGTAGACATATCTCTTCTAAAATTCCTTTAAAAATTACATTCACAGTGTAGATTTAAAATATATCAGTTGAAGATGAATTGTTGAAAAGAAAAACACAATCTGTGTGTTATCTAAATATAGAAAAGCAGAGTTATGTTTTTTCAATTGATTCTCTGTGAATTATGTTTTTTTTTTCCAGAGCTGTTTACAATGAATGGATTGCAAAAATCTCTGGCTTCATTTTAATTAAAAATCACTTCCATCTGACTCAAACTTTATATATCCAGAAAGGACATCAATGAAGAGCACACTCAACAAAGCAAACTCTAAAACAGTGGGGAGACAGAAAATTTCACATTGTTTTCCATTGGCCAGGATATGAAGATAGCTGTGGTATAAGAACATGAAGTAACTTCCAGTGACAGGTTAATTTCAGAGAACACCATGAATCATAGTGCTTCCTACTCCTTTACCCAAGGTCACAAGGTTCAAAGACATCATGTAGCCTCTTTGAGCTGTCAGATCAGACAGCCCATCCATCTCTAACGGACTTCTCTAGGCTTAGAACTGCAGTTACCAACAGTCTTTTCTATCTTTCCTCGACACTCTAAGACAGGTACACTCAAAGCTCTAGTTCATGATTAGATTTCAGAAATGGCATTGTCTGTTGTAGCCAGGAATTGATAGATTAATTCCATGCCCATCAGTGATTTTCCTGAGGATATGCACATTGGCTTTTTCTAGATTACAAGGGGCCAGAGGCAGCACTCAGTCAGTGTCATCAAAGAGGTGCAGGTTGCTCACTTAGCACATAAACCTGAAGCATATATTTCATCCAGCTGCCCAGAAGTAGACTGTGAATAAAGTATTACATACATCCAACTGTTGGGGGAGGCTGTTAGTTTTTTCCTGACCTCTTAGCCCCAAAATAATCACACAGAAAAACCCTGTCTCGAAAAACCAAAAAAAAAAAAAAAATAATAATAATAATAATCACACAGAAACTGTATTAATTAAATCACTGTTTGGCCCATTAGCTCTAGCTTCTTATTGGCTAACTCTTACATATTAATTTAACCAATTCTGTTAATCTATGTATCGCCACATGGCTGTGGCTTACTGGCTAAAGTTCCAGCATCTCTCTCCAGCAGGGCTACATAGCGTCTCTCTCTGACTCTGCCCTTCTTTCTCCCAGCATTCACTTTATTTTTTCCCCGCCTAGCTCTTTCTGCCCTGCTCTGCTATGGGCTCAAAGCAGTCATTTATTAACCACTGGTATTCACAGTATACAGAGCAGAATCCCACATCATTCAACCATATGGAATTTGGAGAGTGAGGCTCAGACAACTATGGACTATGTGATTTCCTAGATCAGCCTAAACCATTGAAACAGCTGATAGAAGCAGTGTCCCACACCTAACAAATTAGATCCATTAACTATGTCAGTTCAATTGAGTTGACTAAATTTTGATATCAAAATTTATTCTGATTTTTACTTTTAGATGACAGCCTTCATTTGAAGACTCTTAGAGATCTGTTTGGGGATGGCAATGAGAGAGGGTTAGGGCAAAGCAGATTACCACAACTTTCCTTGCTGCAGATTCTAGTCAGCATGTCATAACTGATACTCAATGTTGCACACTCAGAAAGCCTAATCTAAACCCATTGATACCAAGAACCAAAGAACCAGATGGCCACCTATGCTGTTAAGTCAGGACTCAGTATGGAAAGTTTTAGCTGACTGCATCAGTGTGTTGAGGAAGCTGGCCAGCGTTCCCCACAGACACTTCATCTTTTCAATCTACAGTAAATGATGATGACTGGGGAATGACAGGCATGTTCAGATGCTTCTAGACACATTTCAACAATAGCATACAACCCAAAATTTATTAGAATAAAGCATTTATAATTTTTTACTGATTTTGAAAGTGTAAGAATGCCCTCTGTAACCAACAAACTGTGTTCTTTTCCTAAGTATTGTCATAGATTTTTATTTCCTCATTTGGTTTTGCATTGTTCTCATTGGCAAATGGTATGCCATACCACCAAAGAACCTTGCAAACTTAAACATTCTGTGTGGTTGGTATTGGGACTTTGTCTACTTTTGGAGGTGATGGATATTTGGTGTTAAACAGCTTCATTGTCACTAGAAAATTCTGGGTGTTTTTCTGGTCTTTTTTTTTCTTTTTAAATTAACAAATATCTTAAAATATCGTGAAATCTTTCATTTTGGTCCCTGCTGGGTTTTGAAGAATAAAGTAAAATTAGAGAAAAAAATAATAGCTATAGTAAAACTATGGTAAAATAATGATATCAGAAAATATTGAAGTTAGAAGGGAGGGGCATCATGCTATTTTTGGTAATTATCTTTCCTTTGTGGAGTAGGAAACAGTGTGATTAAAGGCAGGACTCTGTAAATGATAGACAAGTGTTTTGTGATTTATTCCAGCCTTGTCTCCACTTTTAACAGCAATTTCTTTGCTCTTATTACATTTGTCTTCTATACTCTAAATTAGAAAATTAACCAGAAAAAAATGTATGTTTATTCAAATGTGAGTTAGTGAAATTTAGAAGTTTACTTACAAAATTTTAAAAATTGCAGCAGAAAAGTAAGAAGATATCAGAGATGCTTTAAAAAAAAACCACACTTAACCATGAATAGCTAAGAGAAGGAGAAAAAGATTAAGCTATCTGAGACCTAAGTGATTTCAAGTCTAAGGACAGGAAATATTAATGTATGAATGGGGCACTGGAATGTAGTACCTATTTCATGACAGGCTATAAACTAGGATTCAATCCATATCAAATTATTAATCAATATGGAAACAGATTCAGTGAATGGATAAGTTGAGAATAATAAGCTTAGAAACACTGTGCAGTGATGAGGTAAGAAATGTGTATTTGGGAGTCTTGTGGATAAACTGAACCGCTCATGGGTATACAGAGGGATGAATGGAGATCCTCTAAGCTTTAAGGAGGAACATCAGAGCTGCAGGCATAGTCCAGTGGGAGAGGGCGCGTCTGGCATGCACAACATTCCGCGTTCCATTCCCAGCACCCCAGGAGGAGAAAAAGGAGGAAGAGCAAAAAGACTAAGTCAAGTAAAGTAACTGGCAGGGAAAAAATGACCTTCAAGGTGAAGATGAAAATACATTAATAGGACCCCCACACACAGACATGCATGCACGCATGCATAAATTCAACATTTCTTCAAAACATCAGCCTCATTCAGAAAAACAGCATTAGGCTGTTAAAAGTAAAAGTCAGGTTGTAAAACCTTAAGGATATTTGGGATATAAATGGAAATCAGCAAAGGTGCTTGGATTTTCAAATACCCATCATTTCTGTTTCACATTAATGCAAAGGAAAATGTATAAAAGTAAAACAACTAATTAGACTGGGAGATTTCTTAGAGAAAATTCTGCATATTGGATTACTTGAATAAAAATATACATGCAAATCTATCTTGGTGTGCATAGATAGACAAAGAATAATGTAAAGTCACGCATGTGCTTTGTACTCTTTCTTGCTCTCATGCATGTCAAATTCTCCTAACATCAGAAAGTGTTTCTGGATGATGAGGTGCCCTAGAGTTTGGCTTTCATCATCTTCCCTGGGTAGCATGGCTTTTCCTCTTCTGCTTCTAGCACTTCCATAGGTCATGCACCCCATCTCATTACAGGTAGAATCCCATTTGAAATGTACTTCCAAAATACTAAGATCGTTTTTGCTACATAGCAACTTTTCCTTGAAGCATCTACACTAAAAAAAAAAAGAAAGAAAGAAAGAAAAAGAAAAAAAACTATAATGAGGTTCTTTCCAGGGAAAACTTTTCCCATTTAGTGGATTTCGCCTAGCATCTGAAGTTTCTCAGGGTTTAATGACATTTTCTTCTGAAGTCGTAAAAATTGATCTCTTCGAGTTCTCTTTTAAAATCTTGGCAAAAGTGAGCCATTTCTTAAGGATAAGAAGAGCAAATCCATCGGTGCTGTGTAATTCATAAGGAGGGGATGCGATCTCCAGGTTATGAGAATTACTTCCTTTGAGTAACTGACTTCAATACATGGCAGTTTTTGCTTCTTAACTAAAGGAAAACTTTGCTGTATTTTACCTTCTTTAAATTAAAATTTAAGGTTCAAAATATAGAGTGAAATTCTGATTAAGGGTCAAGAAAAAAGTGCCTTATTTTTTTAAACCACAACAATAGTTTAGATTGTTGTATCTGCTTGCATCTTTGGGGATTTTTGCTTTCATTCCCTTCAAGGTGGTACACTCACATTTCCTTAGCACTCTGCAAGTTTCTCAAGGTCGGGGGCAAGAACTACTCAAACTAAAATTGTCTGGCATTCTTTGTGAGCAAATTAATGAGGCTTCTGTGTCTGTAATAGGAAACTGTAAGAGATGAGTATGAACTAACATTTGAGAAGTTTCCTAGGAATGAAAGTAAATTAAAAAGCCCTGTTGTTGTTTTTTGTTGTTGTTGTTTTTTGTTGTTGTTGTTGTTGGGAGGCTGCCTGTTGGTTCCTGGTTGCCCGACAGCTCAGACCCGAAATATTCACACAGAAGATGTATTAATTAAATCACTGCTTGGCTTATTAGCTCTAACTTCTTGTTGGCTAACTCTTACATCTTAATTGAATCCATCTCTATTATCTGTGCATCACCACAAGGTCATGGCCTAGCAGCAAAGTTTCAGAGTGTCTGTCTCTGGTGGCTCCATGGCTTCTCTCTAACTCCTCCTTTTTTCTCCCTGCATTCAGTTTAGTTTTTCCCACCTACTTCTATTCCCTGCACAGATCCAAGACGGTTTCTTTATTAACCAATGGTATTCACAGTATAAGAGGGGTTTCCCACAAAGCCCTCTTCTTCATGCGTGACACAACATGCATTTTCTAGTACATGATAAAATACCTACTGAAGACTGGCAGATTTCTTTGTACATTCACTGAAATGTGGGCAAACATGAGACTCTGAAAGCAATTAATTGGTCATTGACAGGTAGAATGTGTGGCAGTGACAAGCCAGGCCCCACAGTTTCAGGACAGACAAACTCTTCTTGGGACTTCCCTGAGGCACCATACTTGGCATTCTGTTTCTTCTACCTTCACAATGAAGCTTTAGGGGTACATTTAGAAACTTTTGGGTCCATGTCTAATTTTCTAATACTTTGGAAAACAATTTTCACCAATATTTGGATTTTTCTCACATAGAAAAACTAATGGATTAGACTTTAGGATGTGGAAGCACAGCTTAACTCTGACACTTTAAATCACTCTACCATCTTCACATCCAGGACTCAAATATTGGGAGTTAGGGAAGGAACTGAGATACCCAGTGACAGTTTGAAGACACAATTACAAAATACAGAAGCAGACTTGGTGGAGCTCAAGAGATCAGAGCTGTTACTACAGAGAAAATCAGCCTTTTTTGTTTGTTTTTTCGAGACAGGGATTCTCTGTGGTTTGTTGCTTTTCATGTTCCTATTGGATACTTGCCATTTCACTGTGAAGCAATTTACAGATATCATCTAATTTGATCACTACAAATTTTTTCTTTTAATATGAGTGTAATAATTTATATGTTACACTCCAACAAATACAGCTTAGGAAAAGAAAACACTTATCCTTGGTGCCGAGTATGTAAGACAAACTCAGGGAAGAACTCCCAGGTTGAACTTCAGAAGATAACTTTGAACTATAAAGGAGAAGACCAGAAAGAAGTCAAAATAGAACATATTTGAGGAAGAAAACAGTTTCATATGAGCCCAAGCCCATTGTCCATTTGGAACTTGCTGATTTCCCACAAAAGCTCAGTGACTTATTTGCTCTAACTTTTTATTGAACTTTCTGTTTGCTGCTGTCTTTGATAGACTGCATTATCATACATACCTGAAGGAGCCCAGTGTCTAGAAGCATCTGAGCAATAGCTTGGAGGGCTCCTTGTGGGAAAGAAGTTTAATTAGCATAACTGCAGAGAGACTTCTCCATTTTACCACACATGGTTGTGTGATGATGTGTCCCTCACCATTGGTCAGCATCATGGTTTTTTGTTTTTTTTGTTTTTTTTTTCATTTTCTGCCATATTAACCACCAAATCTTTATCTCTTACTCACTCTCAGCCTTCGTTTTCAAGGATCAGTTCATCACAAATAAATCTAAAATAAACATTTCAAATGAGAACATAGCAGATCTCATTCACCTGAGCTGTGTTTCATGAGTATATTATAGATCATATACACAGCTGCATCGCAGCATACATAGTGAAAACATAACTCACTCCATGACTTAGTGTGATTAAAATCTAATAAGCATATTTACAGTGGATTCATTTTTTTAAAGAAGCAAAATAATTGCATTCCCAAACCTAACTTCATCAACAAAGCAAAATTACTCCAGTCCATCCACAATTTACTTGTAGTTTCAAAGTATTTCCAATTAAAAAAAACCAAACAACCAAAATGTTATTATGATAATCTCCACTTAAAAATCTCTCTGATCTAGATTTTTAATTATGCAAGTGTATTTTTTCTCTCACATTTCTCTCCCTTATTATTATAAATTGATTAGTTAAATCAGACTATAATTAAAAAATCATAGACTGAATCGCTCTTTTCAACAAAGATTTTTATTTTACTCTATGAGCATAGTATGTCCAAGACCAAGTGTCTACATAATGGATGTCTTGCATGGTTCCAAGACAGAAAGAAAGGATGGGAGAAAGGGACAAAATGAAAGAATTGAATACAGAAAAATGAGTAAAGAGGGGAGACGGACAGGGGAAGGCAAAAAGGGGGAGAGAAAGTGGGTGAGAGATTATTATATTTTAGTTCTAATAGCGTATCCTGTTTTTATGTAGTACTAACCACATTCTAGGCAGATCCCATACCATTTCATTCAAACTAAATAACCTTGTAAATCCCTGCCTTCAAACGTCATCACACTAGGGTTTCAGGCTTGAATATATGTGTTTGGTGGAGATACATATTCAGTCTTTGACCTGTAATTACCTTTTCTTTGTACAACTCCGTATAAACATCTTCCTTTATTCTTACTAAATTATTGCTAGCTCTGGGTGAATATAGAAGCTTTATTTGCTACATTAATTTCAATCTTATTAAAGAGAATGAGAAAATGGATAGTCATTTACTCTCCTCTAGAAGATCTAACAGAACATTTTCCACCTGTAATATTTGGTAGTAGTTTCTTCTTGGAATGTTATTCAAAGTATAAATAAGTCCTGTCAGCATTGTTTAAAGAAAGAGAAAGAAGGACTATTTCCTGGATAGAACTTAGGATAACCCAAATTTTCTATCTGGCATCTAAAATCTGTAATTTGATGGATTTTAGTGCTTTGTGTTTTGCTTACAATACGATGGATCATCACCATCCACAGGCACATTGAGTGGTTTTATGGCATGTAAGTTAGAGTCCAAACTACTACATCCCACTACATATGGATATCCAGTTCTACTACTCATTTGTTTAAAAGTTTCTTTTTTCTCTTTGACATTCTTGGTGCTTTCATTAAAATTCATCTGGTCAAATCTATATTGTCTTATTTATAGAATTTTAATTCTAATCTAGAGATATATAATAATAGGATGCAAATAAAATGATGAACAATGTAACTAATTGTTATAGCAGCACAAGAGAACAAACAGAGTGATATTATATCAGCAGTATTAACTTCCATCCAGAAACAATGGAGGCTTCCTTAGTTTTGTATATTCTTAATCTCTCTCAGTGTTGTTGGGGGATTTTCAATGTACAAGTCAGATACTGTTTTTATCATCTTTGATACAATTTTAAGTAGGTATATTCATTAATTTAGTGTCCATGTTGCCCATGTTGGTGTGAAGGAACACACCAATTTTACACGCTGATTTTATCTTACACAATAGAAAATTAATTTATCCTGACATTTTTACAAATTAAAAAAGATTATGTGTATGTGTGAGTGTTTGCTTGTATATAAGTGCATTATGTGTGTATCTGATGCCCATGGAATCCAGAAGAGGACATTGGATACCCTGGAAATGGAGTTACAGATGATTGTCAGCTACCATGTGGGTGGTAGGAACCAAAGTGGGCTCTCTGCAAGATTGACAAAAGCAGTCCCTCCTCAGGTTTAACACAGATATTAATCCAGGACCTGGACTCAAGTAAACAGACCTGCATCCACAGCTTCACTTCTTCCACGTGGACTGCAGCTCTATCGATCCATCTGCCCAACGTCAGCACCCCTTGATATTTGTGCCTGGCAAGATTTGTTCTTCTGTACATTCTTCAAGTATGTGTGTTTTAAGCATTGCATTTCCTTATGCTCTGAAGTATTACGCGATCAATTTTAACCGCTACATGCTTTAGTTCCATGACTTAGCACTTTTCCCACATGCACAGAACTAAAATCCTGGGTTTTCTTTTGTGACAGTCAAAGACCAACAAGACATCTAACATGTAGATTTTTATTTTGGTGATAATCTACCAAGGACCCTCTTCAAAACAATAAAGAAGTAAAGCTTGGATCCAAGCGAGTATCAGCTGGAGTTCTACCCTTTTCCACACACCTTGCCATGCCGCTGGCTGTGTACAACAGTCAGTATATGAATTCTCACTGTTGAATTGGTTCAGCATATTTGTATATTTCAGTTTTCACACAAAAATAGTTTTAAAAGTTAATGCCTCCCATAAGTCTAGTTTAGGTTGTTCGACTTCTTCTCTGGCCATTCATAAATTTCTTAGGAAAATTAACCAGGAAGGCTGTAAACACTGATATTCCTTGGAAATCGGGTGCTCAAGTGACAAGTGAACGCCCGGAAGCTGGTCTTCTCTCTGTGTTTTTTGGAGGACATGAGCATTAGAGACAATTGAGCTAAGAGCTAAGGAGTAGGGTCTCCTTATATTCCAAGACAGGCTGTCTGAAGACTTTGCATATGTTCATTACGGTCACAGAAACCTGAGCAATTCACACCTTGGCAGAGTTATTGGGTGCTGTACTGTCTTTGAATTCTAATTTTCATGCTGACAGAAACATGAGAAGTGAAATCACTGCACAGCAGCAGAGAGAAAAGCTTTTGCACTGGTTGTTTTCTGCAATCACATCTGATGGGAATTCAGGAAAAAGCATACATGGACAAGCATTAGGTTGTATTAGGTTTAATGAAAACTGTTTCACCAAATAATGGCAGATGTAAGTTCCAAATCGCCCACATTTGGAACCCTTCCATTAGCAAGCGCCCCCTGAGACTTGGATCTAAGTTGTTTACTGACAGCCTCCTATATTTCTGATTATAAAAATAGTCAATCTTCTAGGAGTTCAGTGTTCGGGATTTCAGCATATGTTAGAGAATGTGCTAAAAAACATATGGAGAAGTCTACTTAAACTCACTGTGAAAATTTATATTAATAAATTAACAAATTAATAAAAGGAGTTGAGGAAAGGCACACTCTCAGAGAGTTTCCTTAAAAGACCACATTTAAGGGGAAAATGCCCTTTTGCAGGTCATTTATATTTTATTCAGGAGCTAAATATGAGGGTATGATTTTGGAAAAGTAATTTCTCAGATGCATGTCACATTGAAATTTTACCTTGTAATCAAATTGGGCTGTTAAAAACAGTTATCGTGTGATTCAATTGATTGATGATTGATAAACATCCACGTGTTTAAAGAAAGTCAGATAAAATGTTCACGGCAGTGTACAGTGTAGATGAATGTTCAACAGAAAACACTTCCACCTCACTTGCACATTGGAAGTTTTCCTAACCAAATGCTTTAAAAGTGACTGCATAGCACAGCCAGTTTTGACTGGTCTAAAGGAACCACCAGAACCTTGCCACAGTGATGCAGAGTTAGCCACAGAGACAGTGATGTTTTTCTGTTTGTGAACTTACACATTCAAAATGGTTTCAGCCATGGCAGGAAATGAATACAAATTATGAATTTCAGCTCTTTCGATGAACTAGTTTTCAGGCAATTCCAGCCCCCGCATTTACTGATGATATGCCAGCGATGTGATAATAGATGATTCTCAGATTAAAATGACCATCAGGGAGAAAGCCCTCTGTAATCCTCATGGGCCTTCCAGAAGCCGCTGAAGTTGCATAGCATAGGCAGCACTTTGTATTGAAGACAGCAGGGAAAGGCATCTTCAGTGTGGGTGAGGAAGGTACAGCATGGTGCAGCTGTGATTTCTGCTGCACCTGAAAGTGGGATTTTCTAGCTGATGAGACGTAATTTATTGATGAGGCAAAATATCTCATCTCTCACCGCCACTCAGTCACTGTTTTCTCTCTTTGCCTCCCTCCGGTCATCTTCCTGTTCATATTGTGATTTGCATGGTTCACATTCCTTTTTGTTCTTGCGGTGTATGTGTTTCAAGAACTATATTCTTTAAAGATATATTTTATAGCTTAATTGTGTGTGTGTGAATGTGCACACACATGTTAGGGGGTTGTGGGTGTATGAGGGGGTGTACACATGGGTGCAGATTCCCATGGAGGCCTGAAGAGGGCACTGTAGGGGCACACCTAACTTGGGTCTTAGCTAAGAAGATAACTTTAGTTCCCTAAGAGGGTAGTAAGCGCTCTTAACTGCTGAGTCATCTCCACTAAACTCTCCTGGTATTCCATTTTCTCACAAGAATGATGATCCTCATATTATAGTCTTTGTGGTGAAACACTTTGTCACGTTGTTTGTGAGAGTCATTCGTTTTGTTTCTACAGCTGTTTTTTCTTATTTTAGTTGATGCATCCTATTTCATTATGTGAATTAACCTCTTTATTCATCTTAATGTGAACTGAAATTAGATTATATTCCTTCATTTGGGAGTTAGCAAGAAATTTTTTGTAGTGCTCATTCTTTATTTGTGGGTATGTGTCAAGGGATAACCTAGGGCACATTCTTATTAATACCTCTTTAGTACACATATAAATAGATTTTTTTTACATATATTGTTAAAGATTTTGGGTGGGGTCTTTTTCACTTACATTAAACATTCTACGGAGCTGATGGATTGATTAGAATTTTATTTGAAGTGGAGAGTTGGAATATTCCACTCTCCTGCCTAATTACCCTGGGTTATCTTAGTTCTCCAATAGCCGTTTACTGCCTAATTCTGTGCATAACTTAACATCCTTGGAACTATTGAGGAAACCTTTTTAGAGTATACAGACTAGCCTCCACCAAGCCAAAGCTAAGAATGACATCAGATAATGGCTAAGCTTATATCTGACTTTACTGTTTGCCATTTCCTGTTCAACAGATTTTTCCACCAATGCATTTGAAAGACATCTTGTTTTATGTTATTTTTGTTCAGTTATTATTTTTCAACAGAATGGGCCATAACAGGAGAAATGACTGGCTATTTCTGTTTGCCTTCCTTTCTAAATCTATTGCTTCAGATTGTTTCAGAGGAATAGTTTAATATGTGATGCCTTTAAAACCTAAATTTTTCAGTCTTCTTTGCTTTCCCTCTTCTGCCTCCCATTTTTTTCAGGGGATTTTAAATTAAATGAATATGTAATGCTATTGCATCTGCTGAAATATGCGATATGATGGTTATTTGTTATATTTTCCTATTTTTATTTCTTCTGTGCATGTCAACTTTATTTACCTGATATTTAGATGGCAACTTTGTATGCATTTGTGTCTATTTTATTTGTTTGTTTTGTTTTGTAATTGCTTGAGCCTATTTGTGACTTTGAAAATGAATAGTTAATTGTTCACAGAGTAAGTCGAGTTTGCAGGTGAATTTACTTTTTCTTTTCTTTCTTTGTTTTTTGTTCACTCTGTTATCCATATTTTTTGCACTCTGATATTTATATCCATCTAATATAAATGTTATTCTGGGTGTGGAATATGGTTATCATATGTTGACTTTATCTTTATCATAATTTCAGAACTATGTCCTCATTAGAGCTAACCAGTGAGAAGTTTCTTCCATAAGATTTTTAATGGTAAGCTCAATTTCTTTAACACTTATGAGATACCTATTTTGTTTCATATTATCAACTGCTATGGGATAATGCTCTTGTATGCTGTAAAGATTTGTCATTTGCATTGGCTTAATGAAATATTGATTGGTCAGTAACCAGGCAGGAAGTATAGGCAGGGTGACCAGACTAGCAGAATTCTTGGAAGAGGAAAGGTTCAGTCTGTGATAGCCACCCAGATACAGAGGAAGCAAGATGAAAATGCTGCACTGAGAAAAGGTACCAAGTCACGTGGCTAAACATAGATAAGAATTATGGGTTAATTTAAGTTGTAAGAGTTCATTAATAATAAGCCTGAGCTAATAGGTCAAACAGTTTGTAATTAATATAAGCCTCTGTATGTTTCTTTGGGACTGAATGGCTGGCAGGATGAGGCTGACAGAAACTTCAGTCTACAACCAACTGTTTGTATGAGTTGAGACTTTTGTTTATAACCATTTAAAACTTTTGTGCATTTTACCCTCCTTTCTGCTATCGACAATATTTCTTATGATATATCTTTTTAAATTTTTTTTGTATTGTGCTTCTTTTAAAAAACAGTTTTTTTTCTCTCTTCTATTTTCTAAAACATTTTCTTCAAATTTTCTTGCTTCATTCACTCAAGAAAGTCTTCAAGGTGCAATGGAGCTGGTGGGGAAGGCAGAAGGTTTAATGAGAATACAGGGCAGGAAGTTTTTTCATCTAATTGTTTCCATTATATCTCAGCAAACTACCAATGATGTGAGTTCAGATTTTCTTAGATAGGATAGAGAAATTCATAGTGTTTCAAATTCATCCATAAACATAGCACAATAATAAGGAACATGATCTGTAATTGTCATAATGGAAAGGATAGGTGGGAAACTCATTTCATAAAGATCATTTACTTTTAAGTAAGTTACTAAATGTCTTTCAGTATGTGAGAATCTCAGTGAATAAAAGTTCATTATATGTTTATAACTCCCAACCCAAATAAATACTCGCATCTGAACCATGAGGAAAGTGAACAAAGTTAGTTTTATATGGAGCTATGTTTGACAGGATTTAATGAGATCACAGGTTAGCTGTCTAAGGAATTACACCAGAAAGGTTCTTGAGAAAATAAATGTTAGAGTGGTCAATACCTAAAGAGAATGGGTAAGAGAACAGGCTGGGGTCTGTAGAATTGAGTTGTTATGGAATTTGCAGTAGATGCTTGAGCTAAGTTTACAGACAGTTCTGGAGTGGGAATAGCTTTCACGGGTACACTGTGATAGTTAGGAAGGCTAGATCTTAACAGCCCTTGAAGAGTTGGGGACACTTCCAGAATTTTACAATACCTGTCTCTATATAAGTGTTTTTTAATTGATGGCAAAATTAGCAAGTTCATATGACTCATGGTTGTATTCAGTGAAAATTTAGCATAACTTTTTTATCATCTAATAAGATGATCAGGTGGGGTTTTTTCTTTCAGTTTGTTTATATGGTAGACTACTTTGAGGTATGTTGAACCAACCCTGCATCTCTAGGATGACGCCTGCTTGATCATGGTAGATGATTTTTTGATGTGTTCTTGGATTTGATTTGCAAATATTTTATTGAGTATTTTTGCATCAAGGCTCATGAGGGAGATTGGTCTGTAATTCTCTCTCTCTTTCTCTCTCTCTCTTTCTCTCTCTCTCTTTTTGTTGCATCTTTGGGTGGATTTGGTATAAAATAATTTCGGCCTTATAAGAAGAATTTGTCAGTGTCCTTCCATGTCTATTGTGTAACAATTTGAGGAGTATTGGAATTAGCTCTTCTTTGAATTTCTGGTAAAATTCTATGCTGAAATCATCCGATCCTGGGCTTTCATGGTTGGGAGGATTTAATGACTGCTTCTATTTCCTTGGTGGTTATAGTCTATTTAAATTGTTTTTTTCTAGTCTTGATTTAATTTTGGTATGTGATACCTAACAAGAAAGCAAAATACCAAATAATACAATTAATAATGGGGTTTAAACAGAGAATTCTCAACAGAAAAATCTCAAAAGACAAAGATCCACTTAAAGAATTGTTAAACATCCTTAGTCATGAGGGAAATGAAAATCAAAATGACTCTGAGATACCATCTTGCACCTGTTAGAATGGCAAAGATCAAAAACATTAATTACAGCCTTTATTGGAGAGGATGTGGAGCAAGGGAACACTCATCCACTGTGGGTGGGAGTGCAAACTTGTACAGCTACTTTTGAAATCAATAGGGCAGATTCTCAGAAAAATTAGAATCAATCTACTTCAAGACCCAGCTATATCAATCTTAGATATATATCCAAAAGATACTCAGTCATACCACAAGGACATTTTCTCAACTTTGTTAAAAACAGTGTTGTTCATAATACCTTGAACCTGGAAAAAACCTAGATGCTCCTCAACTGAAGAATGGATTTTTTTTAAAAAAAAAAAAATGTGGTATATTTACACAATGTATTATTACTCAGCAGTAAGAACAAAAACAAAAACCAATAACTTCAGGTGCAACTAGAAAAAAATCATACTGAAGTAGGTATCCCAGACTCAGAAAGACAAGGAATGTACTCATTCGTAAACTAAAGAATAACAAGGCTACAATTTACAGCCCCAAAGAAGCGTGGTAACAAGGAGGGCCCACAAAGGGACACAAAGATTTCCCTGGGAAGCAGAAATGGAAGTGATCTTCTGGGTAAACTGGAGGCATTGGGCATGGGTGGAATGATGGATGGGAATATAAAGAATTGGGTTGGGAAAGTTGAGGACAGCATGGAGGGGGAGAGCAATGAAAGTGATGTCTTGATGAGGGGTGGTATTTCAGGTTAGGGAGAAACCTTATGCAAAAAAAAAAGAAAGAAATCTCTGAAGAATCCACAAGGATGATCTCAGCTAAGACTCCTACTAATAGTGGAGAGGGTGCCTGGATTGGCCTCTCGCTGTAATTAAATTGGTGACTACCTTTATTATCATCAATTTATCATCAGGGAACCTTCATCTAGTAACTGATGGAAGCAGATGCAGAGATCCATAGGCAAACACTGGACCCGGCTTAGGGAATCCTACTACAGAGAGTGAGGAGGGATTGAATGAGCCAGGGGGCAATGGTCTTAACAGAGACAGCTGACCTGAGCTCATGGGAATAATTTTTTTCAATACCACTTAGAATAATTTTTTTCAATACCATACATTTTCCTGCAAACTGAGTAATTTCATTTTTGCTATAGTTGATAATATTCCACTGTTTATGCATCACATCTTCATTACTCATACACCGGTTGATGGACGTCTAAGATTTCTTCAACTCCTAGTTATTGTGAATAGTCTAGTAATGAAGATAGATCTACACAGGACATGGAGGAAAAACTCTTTGGGTATGTATCAAGAAAGGCATAGCTGAGTCAAATGCACTATTATTTTTCAGTACTTGAGAAACTTTCAGAGTGATATCTCAAGTCTCACTTGAATATTGTGATTAAAAATACAATCCAACCAATGGCATAATCAAGAAGGTGCAAGCATCAATGCAAAAACAGAAAAACAAGGTACTATGACTCATGAAAACACTGATAATCACACAAAAATTATGTCTGTTGAATGTTAATTAGATTTTATCTTAAAGAATTCCAAGAAAAGTATAAAGGTGTTCAGAGAAATAAAACAGGGCCCACGCTAGACTGACTGGACTCTGAGGGAACTGAAATAATAAGCTGAACCAAATGAGGAAGACAAAGCACTGTATGAGAGTTGAATTCAGTAAAGTGAAACCATGAAAAAAATCCTGAAATGTCAAAAATGAGAAAGTAACAATTCAATTGAAAGGCGGCTCCATGGAGATTTTCACCAATAGGATGCATAAAGTAAAAGACAGACTACCAGATCTGAAGACAGACAGGAAAATTGGAGTGTATAGAATGGGACAAGGGAAACTAATTACAACGTACAAATAGAAATTTGTGCTATCTGGGACATAAGAAAACTCCAAATGTGTGAATCATGGATAGAGATGGAGAGCTGCATACCACAATCACAGAAAAAATTCAATAACATCGAAACAGAAAATTTCCCAAACCTAGGGAAAGATGTTTCAAGCCAAGCTAAGCAGGCATTTAGAACATTGAAATGACCAGGCCAGGAGATGATCTTACCATATCATTTTGTAGCTAAAACAATAAATAGACATAGCAAAGAAAACATATTAAGAGCATTAAGGGGGAAAACAAAACTCAAATAAATACAAGCTTTTTGGGGAAATACATTTCTCAAAAGAAAAAAATAAAAGAGTTTGGAATAGTAAAATTCAAATTTTGACAACTAAACTAACTTTCCTTTGAGTTCCTTTGATTCAAATTGTATTAATTCTAGGGATTCAGAAATTAATGAGCGCAATAAATATAGTAGAAGTAAATAAAAAAGGTATAGATGGAAAATGAATGAGAATCCAAATATCCTTATCTGCTGAAGATTTGTTTATGCATTAAGAAAAAATGAAGACTCTATCAAAAAACTCTTACATCTGATATAGTTTCAGTAAAGTGGAAGGATACAAACTTAACACAAAAAAATCTGCAGTATTCACTACATACTAATAATAAAAGTGTTGAGAAAAACATTGTGGAATTAATTACATTCACAATTGCCTCAGGAATATAAAATATCATGGAATAAATCTAACCAAAAAAAAATGGGAGATCTTTAGAAACAATAGCTTTAAAACAAAGAAGAAAATGTAAAGATCATGGAAACACTTCCTAAGCTTATGGATTGCAAGAATGAGCAGACAAATAGATGGAACTAGTAAAAATCATTCTGAGTGAGGTAACCCAGAACCAGACAAACATGATATATACTCACTCATAAGTGAATATTGTGTGTAAGTAAATGATAACGAGGCTACAATCCACAACCCCAGAGAGGCTAGGTAACAAGAAGGGCCCAAAGAGGGAGGCTTCGTTTTTCCTGGGAGGGGGACATATAAGAGATCTCCTGGGTAAACTTGGGGCAGGAGTTGGGGCACTTGGGGAGTGAAAACATAAAACATAAGAATAGGTTGGGCAGACTGGGTGTGGGGGAGGGATAATAAAAGATGGTGATGGAGGATCCATTTTGGGATTAGGGAGAAACCTGGTGCCAAGAAAATTCCCAGGAATCCACAAGGATGACCCCAGCTAAGGCTCCTAGCAATAGTGGAGAGGATGCCAAAACTGCCTTTCCTACAATCAAACTGGTGACTAGTCTAGATATTCTTAATCCCTATTAGATGTATAGCTAACAAAGATTTCTGGAAGAGGGGGAGTTTGTTTTCCTTAAGAGTCCCTAGTAGAAGGACCTAGCTCCAGTGGATTGTCACATGTCCAGGGAGGCACAAATTGGACCAGATGGGGGCTAACAACAAAATTTGGGCATAAAATTGGATTGGTACAGAAGAGGGTGTGGATTTAGGAAGAGTTAGAGGAAAGGGTGAATATTAGCAAACTACAATGTATAAAAAAAAAGTCTCGAAAAATTAAAAAAATTAAAGACAGATATTAAACTACCAGTTGGTGGTTCTTAGTATTTTTAATCAGATATGTTTTTCTTAGACAGCATAAAGGATCATTCTTAGATGGTGAGTAGCTTATATTTGTGGATCTAAGATAAAGTTGCTTACAGTGAATCCATCATGGGGGTGTATAATACACTGACAGTGAAACTTCTAATTTAGCCTGTGACTTAATTTAGTCGAGTGATTTTTCAGTTTCTTAGATTATTGAAATCAGTGTAATCCAAGTACTTCACCATGTGTTAGAGCCATAAATGGGGAGACAGAGCAGATGTCTGGGCACACTCAGAGTATTTTCTGGAAGAACTCAGACAACAGTGCCTCTCTGTAGCTTTAGAAAGATCTCTTTGCAAACAATTAGGAAGATCTTGCTCAGGGGATAATATTTTCTTATTCATTAAACCTAAATTATCATGTTTCCTTGATCTCCAATTTTCTGTTTCAAACCAAGCTAGTTCTAAACAACCAAATCATTTACAAATCAGTATTCTCATTGTCAACCAAGATTACAAAAGACGTGAGGAATTAGTTCTCTTTGGTATCATGACAAACCACACCATTCAGCCTTGGAAAGGCCATCAGTCATTTTTTTCTAATATTTAGTTGGTTCTGTACCCCAATTCCTGGAGCATATGGGGTCCACCATTTTTATGCTTCTCAAGCTCATTCATCTCACCAGCAGTCAACATCCTTCTGCTCCTCTGAGATCCTACAGCTTTTGTGCTGTCCAACTGCATTTAGACACCCAGTCTCTCTGCATTGTTCCATCCATTGTACATTTGAAAAACAAATGGATAGTAAAACGATAAGCAATTTGTTCCAGGTGATAACACTCAGCAGGTAAGAGTTATAGCCAGATCCAGAAATACAGTTACCAGAATGCAAACATACGCTTTACACTCATCACACAGCTCTTTCATAGAGATGAGTAATTTTCTATAATAAAATAAATAACTTCAGGATGGGAGGAAAATCTTCCAATGAATTGTTAAAACTAGACAGCTGAGTATAGTTTATAGCCTTGTGTTACCTTTTTCCTTTCAGCTTAAAGATTTAAAATATATCATCACTTTTCTTGAATATTGTTTTAGTTATTTCCTTTTCGAGATTAAATATAATTGTATAATGTTTCTCTTAAAAAAACTCCCTTATGCCCTTCCTTTCTTTTTTCCAATTCATAGTAGCTTTTCTCATTAAATGCTGTTACATACAAAAACATATAATACAAATATGTTATATATATATACATATATATGTGTGTGTGTATCTCAATACATAAATACAACCAGCTCAGTCTATATAATGTTACTTTTGTCTATGTTTTAGGAATAACCATGCATTATTAGATAATCAGTTAATATGCTCTTCCCTGGTTGATAACTATTTATTATACTTTGGGCATTTCTTGGGTGTCTGTAGTTCTTGGTTTAGGACTGTGGCCTCATAGTTTTTCTGCTGTCCACTTTGGCATGTCTAATGGTACTATTCTTGTTCAGTTCATATTTAGACAGTGATATTGGTGACTTCATAAGCATAGTTACTGATTTACTAGAAGACACAAGCTCACAGTGAACTCACTGATTCTATGACTCATATTCTTCTGCCCACTCTTCTACAAAGTTTCCTGAGATTTAGGTGCAGGAGTTGTTTTGTAAATGTATCCATTGGGACTGGACTACACACCTGCGTATTTTGATTTGTTGTAGTTTTCTGTAAGGGTCTCCATCTGTTGCTAAGAGAAGTTTCCATGACAAAGGTTAATAACACACTTATCTATGGATATAAGGACAAATATTTAGAATGTAAATAAAGATTTTGCTACTTTGGTTAAGTGACAGATGTAGACTCTCCTCAAAGATCCATGAGTGAGGTGAGCCAGACCCAAAAAGAGGAACATGGGATGTACTCACTCATATTTGGACTTGCTGAACATAATGGACAATGAGGACTACTGAGAACTCAAGAACAATGGCAATGGGTTTTTGATCCTACTGCACGTACTGGCTTGTGGGAGCCTAGGCAGTTTGGGTGCTCATCTTACTAGACCTGGATGGAGGTGGGTGGTCCTTGGACTTCCCACAGGGCAGGGAACCCGGATTACTCTTAGGGATGATGAGGGAGGGGGACTTGATGGGGGAGGGGGAGGGAAATGGGAGGTGGTGGCAGGAAGAAGGCAGAAATCTTAAATAAATAAATAAATAAATAAATAAATAAATAAATAAATAATCCATGACTTTACTAGCCTTGCACAGTTGGCTATATTTTCAGTACCAGCTATGGTCTCCTTCTTGTTGAGCCGATCTTAAGTTCAATTAGAAAGCTGTAGTGCAAATTCTAATTGGTTTTAATAATAAAAACCCTGAGTCAGAATTAGGGGCAAATGCTGAAAGATCAAAGAAGCAGAGCCATCAGCTGCTAGTTTTTACCTCTACTCTCCTAAGGCCAAATACGCGATCCTGTGTCTAGGAATCAGACTGAATTGCAATGAGCTCCTGTCTCTTCCCACCTTATATTCCTCTCTCTATACAGCCATGTCCCTTCCTGTTTGTACCTCCCTAGTACTGTAATTAAAAGGATGTGACTCAAAAGTGCTGGGATTAAAGGCATGAGCGACCATGGCTTGGACTTTTTCTCTTTTAGACTGGATGAATTTTGTGTATTCCAGAATAGCCTTCAACTGGCAGAAATTTGTCTACCTGTCTCCCGAGTGCTGGGATTTAAGGTGTGTGCCACCACTGCCTGACTTATGGCTAACTAGTGTGGCTAGCTCTGCACTCAGAATTGAGGTAAGCTTTATTAGTCACAGCACAAACAAAATATTCATAGAAAGCTGTTGGTTGCCACCACCAAGATATGTGGGTCACTATTCTACCCTTAGGGCTATCATGACTTGCTAGTTGTTGATGTCGTTCATAGACATCATAGTTAGGCAGCACTTTCGGTAGTTTCCTTCTTTGATAGCTTGCATGGGGCCTTCTGGTATCATGGGAGATTTTCCTCAGAGAAGAAACACTGAGATCAGTTCCAACCCATAGGCTTATACATATTGTCCTTATTTGCATAGTGCCTTCAACTATAGGGTCTTAACCTCCTGCCAATGGAGGGCAACTAAAAGCAATAGCAGGAAGCTCTAATACTTTGGGAGTCTCCTGGACAACATTGACCAAAACCCAAAAGACGGTTCCTTATGCCTTGTACTGGAGTTGTGTTAGATGGTTTCTGGCTCTTAGAGAAAACATTGTCAGCCACAATAGGAACTTTTTATTTTACATATGTGTGCATGATTATGCACAGGCTTATATAGGTTATTAGCATCTTCAGGTAGATAATTAATAGTATTATTCATTGTAGTCTTTTTAGACACCCTTTCTGTTAATTTACCCTGTCAGTTTTTCCTTCTAAATTTAAATACCCTTCCATCTCTAATTAGAAGCATCACTCTTTTTTTCTCATTTCCATTCCTCAAATCACTTGTGCCCCATTATTCCCTTTATTTTTAAACCATTTCTGGGGTTACAGTGAAGCATCTAGTAAGAATAGGATTTTCCAAAACACTTCACAAGAGCCAGGTTTTTTTTTTGACTGTTTATTTGGGATTTCTAGAAGCAACCAAATTACTTACATTACCTCCTCTTTTATTGTACCCTGGTAAATGAGGAGATCTGACGTAGCAAAGTGCTAACTAATAAAATGAATGTGTGATGTATTGGTGTGGGAAGTCCTTCTGTATATGTGTTGGTTTTATTTGTTAATGAAAAAAACTGCTTTGGGTCAATGGCTTAACAGAGTAAAGCCAGGCGGGAAATCTGAACAGAGATATAGAGAGTAGGTGGAGTCAGGAAGAAGCTATGTAGCCTCCACTAGAGACAGAGACTTCTGCCCACTAAAACTTTGCCAGTAGGCCAAAACCTCGTGGTGATGCACAAATTAATGGAGATGGGTTAGTTTAGGGTGTAAGAGCTATCAAAAAACAAAACAAAACAAAAAACTCTTAAGATATAGGCCAAATAGTATTGCAAATAATATGGTTTCTGTGTGATTATTTCACATCTGAGAGGCTGGGATCGAAAGAACAACCTCTGACTTCAAAGCACCCCCTATCTAGGACCCTGATGGTTCCCATCTCCCCACATTTGCAGCTCAGTGAAGCTGCTGCCCCAGAGTGTAGACTTTGTAAGCACAATTCTCAAAAATAAAGCAGTGTGTAGAATATGATGCTGCTTTCAAAATTCAGTAGTAAGAAGTGAACCTTGCTCTTCCAAGACTTTTTGGCTCTGGCATGCTCTCTCTGTCTCTTAGCAATTCTCCTGTATCTTCTCTTATCCATTGTTCTGGCATCCAAGTGCTTCATGTCTAAGCCACGATGTTCTCCTCCAGGAATAATTTTCTTTTTCTTGTTCTTTCTACCAAATCAATTGTGATTTCTTTAGATAATATTTATCTAACACTGTCTAGTTAGTTTTACTTGACACTGATTAAGTATTAAATCATGATCTTAGAATCGGTGATGCATTTTGTATTCTTTGGTCAGAACATATTTATTGAACAAATCACTATTTGATATCATTTCCTCTATTCCTCTATAAACTTCCATCAATGTGTATATAAGACACCACTTACAAATCAGCAACTTTCAAGGATAATGTTTTAGTAACATTCCAGAAAGTACTGAGAATAGGAACATCTATTCCCATGACGACACAATTTCCTTGTATTAAATGATCTATAAATACACGAATTTGTTTTCAACAAATATTCCATTGAAACAACTTTCACAATACCATTAAAAAACCTCAATCCCCAAGCAATTGCTATGGTTTTAGAAAACCCTATTTCTTGCAATATCATTAATAGCTAGGAACAGAAAGTTTATAACCCCCGGGTGACATGACTAAAAGTCTCATATAAAGGTTGCCATAAAAGATTTCAGTTTATTTAACAGAAAAGATCTCTGACTCTATCTCTTTTCTGTTTGTTTTCAATTTTAACAATTAATGTGGCACAAGGAAATTTTTATGCTAATATTATAGCTTCTTGGTTGAGCTCTAATGCCATTATCTGAATTAATGAATAATTCATTCCTTGTTGAAAATTTAGTTGTATCATTTTTACTGGATATGAATGAAACTTTGAAGTGCAATTTAAGTTAAAAGAATTTCAGATCGTGAACATTCCCATAACCATCAAAAAAAGTGCTGTGCTAGCAAAATTACCTAGCTCTCAAGGCTTTCCAGAAGGCTCATGTGAGAATCTAAATTCAGAGGTATTCATTGTGTGCTGAATTGTCACAATGTGTTGTATGTTCTTTGGCCTTTAAATATCTAGAATGACATGCTCTTTGCTTCTGTTTGAAGACTGGGAACCAAAGCGTCACCACCGTGACAGCTGATGGCTAGTTGTTCTTCCAGACTTATGTCTGTTACTATGGTAAACCTCAGCTAGGAAAATTTACATACAGTTCCATTGCATCCTGAAATCTCAGTTGGATAAATGGTTGCAACAGAACACCAACTCAGAATTTGCTTCAGAGTCTTAGGATTTCCAAGAAGGAGGTTAACTGCCCCTTCTCCAGGGATGGTCTAAGGCACGGTCTGGAACCACAGTATGTGGACTGCATGGCCTCAAGGATAATTACGAATGAACCCAACAAAATTTATGAGCATACTTAAAACATTAAGAGATTGTTTTGTGATTTGCTCTTTTATAACTCAGTTGTGATTCTCAATCATGAATTTTGTTGATAGTATCTCTTATAATTGATACTAAAGTTCAAGGTGCCATACATTAGAATCACCTGAGCAGAGACCTTCAAATAGAAAATTGTTTCAATTAGGTATTTTTTATCATTTTTAAAAATTTTTATTGAGCTCTACATTTTTTCTGCCCCCTCTCTACTTCTCCCCTTCCCTTCAACCCTCTCCCAAAGTCCCCATGCTCCCAGTTTACTCAGGAGATCTTGTCTTTTTCTATTGTTTTGACTGATGTGAAAATACCCAGCCCAAATGTAGGTAGAACCTACTGGTAGCAGCCATAACGAAATACAGCAAGGCACAAGAGATAATTCTGCTGTTGTTAATGATGACTCCTTCTCTAACATCCTAACCCATGTTACCAGGTTTCCATTGTTCACTGAGAGCTATTGGCTCTCCGGGCCTCTTACAGGCTGAGACATCTGAAACATCCATTCCTGGAGACTAAGCAAATTCTAGGTCATCAGCCTCACCTACATTAACTTGTTTGGGATTCAGAGGACTTCACTTGTAAATAATATGTTTACATTTTTAAAGGCATCTGTCATGGCATTAATAATATAGAACTTGGGTAGGTCCTAGCCTTACTGATTCATCTCCCAAATTTCCTTTTCTCTCTTCAATCTTCTTTTCTTTTGTTTCTTTGATAACAAAATTCCTAAAGATAATTAAATATTTCCCCCATTTTATGAAAAACAATTTTTGCACTCTTAGGCATGGCAGAAGCTGACCAGAGAGCTCCCTCCATAAACACATAAATCTTTCTCATTTTAAAAAGGGGAATCCTTTGCCAGTTATTATATATTAACATAATACATATGTATAATATATGATATATGATATATTAACATATATACATTAATAAAAATATGTGTGTTTATGAATAGTGGGGAAGGAAGAAGAAAAGAACAAGGGGAAAGAAATATGATATAAAGGAAAAAAGGAGAGGAGAGATAAAAGGATGGAAGGCAGGAAAGATGTAGGGAAGTGGGAGGGAGACAAGAGATGCCAGGCAAAGAACCACAATGAAAATCTAGATACTGCAGCACTGAAAAATTAGAGAGACAGAATGTTAGAGTGGTAACAATCATGGCTGAATTCAAATTTTAATTTACCTACACACTAGCTTTGGGACTTAGAGTATATCACTGCAGTTTGCTATGCTTCCATTCCTCGTCTGTGAAATTGGATTGCTAAGAATAGCATCCCATTCATGGAGCATTACAGATCTTAAGGAAGACAGTGTGGAAATGCTTTGAAAGATTCCTAAGTCATGGGGAAGTGTTAGAACTTATTAAGTGTGATCATTTTGCAAGTCGCACTAGGGTTGCCAGAAAAGTTTTTGCTGAGATAGGGTACAAATGATATCAATGAAATAAAATTCTTATAAGCAGTCCATGTTTTAGTCATGTTTCTTAGATAATTAGGCATGCACGTGAACACACATGCACATATGGTGAACCCACAATCTTGAAGGCTCTTTACTAAACCATAGTCTAACTAGTTGCCTTGACATCTGTGTTTCTGCAAAGTCTCAACCCCACAGGAGTTCGAGAGAGTATCTTCGTGCTAAAATTCCAACCAGAATTAGAGGAAAATAAAACACTAAGACAGTGTTATCTTTAAATGCTCCAGTTTAGGTGGAGAGAAAAACAGGCTTGATAGCAACTGCCTCATTCACGACCTTACATGTTCAGAAACCTGAGATCTGGAAAATGACTGAGACTCTGTCCAGTATCAGTTGACCTTTCTATGTTCTTGGGGGCAAGTGTGAGAGATTTATATTCCACCCAAGTGCAATTTCCGTTCAAAATATCATAATAGACCCTACTTACACTGTCTAGGCTATAGCAAGAAGACATCAATATGATATTATATCCTTTGGGGTTACCAGTATTTGCTCAGCCATCATGTAATAAATGATTATGTATGGAATCCTACAAACAAAACATGGTAAACACATGCCTACCAATCCTTGCTGCCTAGGTAATTTTTTTCTTCTAAAACTTAACATAATAATGGATTATACAAGATCAGCACATCATTCAAATATGAAATTCCATTTTTAATTCATCCCTAGGAGCAGGAAGTATGTAGGCCAATACTTCTTTGGATTTAGAAGTCGGAACTCTGATGATCTGTGAAAAAATGATTTATTGTACAAATTCACAACATTCTGAGAATGTGGGGCTGTATACCTGGGCAGAAAGATTGAAGTTAGGGTGATAGTATTCAACAGAGTTTCCCATGTGTTTAAAACTGCAATATAAGGGAAATAAACACTGTGAACAATTCTTCCTGGGAAATGATAAGGAGACTCAATTCCATATACAGCACTTTTCTTGAAGCAGAATTTAAAAGTCCTGAGATAGACAAAAACGGGAGAGATGTGGAGGGAATATAAACAAGGCAATACCTGGTATTATAAAATATCTCTATGAGGGAAAATGCAGTGCTATGTCCAAACACAGAGGCTAAGGACTGCCCCTCCTGTTTCCTAAGAGAAAGACTGGCATGCCAGAAACCTGACGATAGATGTGCTGCACAGTTCTGCACTTTTGTCTTGAAGCTAACACTTCAGATAAATGGAAATCCCAGTTTTATAAAAGCCATTGCCCAAAGCTAAATTCAGAAGATCATTGCTTGCTATTCCTCCGCTGACCCCTCTGTTGGTTTTAAATACTTCTACTGCCTTATCTACCATTTTCCTTTATGACTAAGAATACTGAATAGGTAACAACTTCAGAGCTCCTGACGACAATTATAAAGTATCAATAGCAAAATTTTGATGGGGCTTGATTGTAAATTAAAGCAATTGTGATTACCGTAAAGAAGATAAAATAAATCCGTAGTACTCATGGGGTATAATATCGTATTGATGTCTTCTTGCTATAGCCTAGACAGTGTAAGTAGGGCCTATGATGATATTTTGAATTCAAACTGCATTTAAAATTCTTAATATAAATTTGTCATTGAATTTTTAAAAATTTTGAATTTTATATCTCTAAAAGTGAACATTTCTTTGAATTTCAAAGTGCCCCCATTAAAAAACCTTCAGTGTATTTTAATACACTTACACTATGTCACCATTAAGTTTAATAAGGTGGGGAGGATCAGGAAGAAGTTGGGGGAGGTTAAATTGTGATCAGAATATATTTTATGAAAATCTATTTTCAATAAAATAACATGCATATTTAAAAAGCAAGCAAACCAAAGAGACTATCACCCTCTGCAATATACAGTACTTCTTTTATAAAGTGAGAAAAAGTTCAAGTTATTATAATCCATTATTTTTCGTGATTTTAAACATATGTAGCTGGGCCTGTGTTACCAGCCTGTGATCTCACTACTGTAGGACTAGGAGAATGTAAGTTTAAGGCTCAAGTAGGTAACTTATCAAGACTTTGTATCATATTAAAAAGGGAAAAGAAGTCTGGGGATATACCGTCACAAGGGAGTGTTTACTTACTTTGTACAAATCCCTAGGTTCAATTCCACACAAAAAGCTAACCTTTAGTACTTATTCATGTATGTATACAGTTAAACATATGTTACACACACAAATATATATAATTTATATATAATATATGTATTTGATTTTAACAGTGAGTGTTTTTCATTGCAATAAACTATTCTAAAGTAAAAAATGGATATAAGATATACATATTTTCTATAACGTATATATATTATTTTTATGTGTGTATGCTTTTGTATATATATACATATATATGTATGTTCTCGTTAAATGTGTGTGTGCACACATGCACTTGCACAAGTGCAGGCAAACAACCACACATGTGCTACTTGAGAGCAAGCGTTCAATGAGGCCAGAAGAAGGCACTGGATCTCCTGGAGCTGAAGTTACAGGAGACTGTGTGCTGCCTAACACTGATGCTGAGGACTGAACTTGCATTTCCTGGAAGAGCAGCAAACATATAATTTCTCTGCCATGTCTCCAGCCCTTTGCCATATTTTTAAATTTTTTGCAAAGAGTTTCTCAAGCTAACTAATAAAAGTTTTATTGGTCTAAACTAGTTATCAACTTATATAATAAATGGAATTAGGTAGTTATTACAAGTCCTACACAATATATAGATAGATAGATAGATAGATAGATAGATAGATAGATAGATAGATAGATAGATAGATGATAGATATAGATGTTTATCATGGGAATTGAAAAAATGAAAAAAATTACTCATAGTTCCTCTTTGGTTCTTTGAAATTACCTTTGATGATAGAGAATAGAAAAATACATGGGAAAAGAGAGTCATTAATGAAGAGATTTGAACACAAGTGGAGTTGGAAGGCACAAACTGACTTGTTTTCAAGGCTAGTCACCTGATCTTGTACTGAGACTCAAACTATCAATGCTTATATGTGGTGTAGAAAGTCCTTCTGTTTAGGTGTTGCTTTAATTGGTTATAGAATAAATAAACTGCCTTGGCCTTTTGATAGGGCAGAACTTAGGTGCCGCGCACCACGTCCCCGTATCTGCACTCTGTGCGCTGACACCCAGTTACTGGGCTTCGGGCAAGGGGGCTGGAGGTTAAAATACACAGACACACACTGACAGAGAGATAGCGAAACGGGTCATCCTTGAATTCCCCAAGAATGCCCCCTTTATTGTGTTCAGGGGCAGATTATATAGAGATAGCCACGCCCCAGCCAAACCCACCAGAAACCACTCTCCTGCCATCAGGAACTCCTGAAGGCCCCGTGCTCAAAGCAGCTGTAGACACTCAGGTTAGGGGATTACAAGAAATTCAGAATCTGGGGTCTCACTGCTCCCAACACTTAGGTAGGTGGGGAAAACAGAACTGAATGATGGGAGGAAGAAGGACAGAGTCAGAGAAGCCATGGATCCTCCACTGGAGATGGATGCCAGTTAGAATCTCCAGTAAGCCACTGCCTCGTGGTAATACACATATTAATGAGTTAGGTTTAAACTAATATGGAAGATTTAGCCAATAAGAAGTTAGAGCTAATGTCCAAGCAGTGTTTTAATTAGTAAAATTTTTATGTGATTATTTCGGGGCTTAGTTAGCCGGGTGGCTGGGACAAACAAGCAGTCCCCTCCTTGCAACATATATGAAAAGCATGAATCCTCTAGGAATTGTTAGAAGAAACATGTCAAAGAAAAGGCTCTATTGAACTGTCTATGGCTTTTGATAACCAGTGGGAATAGTGTAGGGTAGGAATTTCCAGATACTAGTTGATCCAAGGTTCAGATGGTTGCCCCTCATGGTGCAGTCAGGACCACAGATCTGGTCATCCTGTTAGTCACTTTGTGTTCCTCGAGATTGCTTGGAGCTCACAAGGTTCATGCTGCAATACCAGGAGTCTTTTGGGCCTGCTCCCACAGAGATTGCTTGATTTGGGATCTTTCTGTTGAGGTTTCTGCCTTGGGCCTGCTTTGGTAGAGGTCCTGGCTCAGTCCTACTACCTCAGACGTCCCAGACTCATGTGCGGACCACAGAGGACTCTGAATCCAGTCTACTCCTTGAGAGGTTGCTCCCTTGTACCTGCTTCTGTGCAGTTTGCTGTCTCAGGCTTGCTTCAGCCTAGGTTGCTAGCTTAGACCTGTTTCTGTAAATTGACCAGATATGTTTTTAAAGGATATGCCTACTTCCTGCAACCAGATCATTCATTTGCATCAATGAATAATAATGTCATCAAATTATAACACCTTAAATGGATTAGTCCACTGATTTGACCATAACCTTCCAGAGCCAATCACTTCCCACAGCAACACTGAGGATTCTGCTGGGAGAATAAACCTTCAACACCAGAGGCAGAGCAGTGGGCACTGCATATCTGAATCGCAACACATGCACATCCAAGCAATGAACTAAAATTATTTCTTTTCACAACCTTCAGCTGCCTCTGAGCAATCCAGAGACTTCCTGTTAAGGGACTGTGAGACAGTGAAAAGGAGGTACAGAAATTTAATAAACTGATCTGGTCGTTTCAGATTCCTGCTTCAGTGCCATGGTCTGTTTCTGTGTTGTATCTCTCTTTATTCATGGGGTTCTTCAGTTATAAAGAGCAATGCTTTAGGAAAAGAATATGATACCAACAAACATCTCATTTATTTTCAGAGGCAGGAGATCATTATTATTTTCTGAGCCTTTTTAGGACTTCTTTGAAATAATACAAGTTAGCAGATATAAAGGAGATTGCTGTGCCAAAGGTTTTGATGATGCAGTGCCTTTGGAATGTTGATGCCTTGGGGGTGCTTTGTGCTCACAACAAGTCCTTCAAGGTCTGTCATGTTACATGCCTTGAGTTCTGTCAACTTCATTTCCTTTCTCCCAAAGCATGTACACTTGTTTATAACACTCAGTCTTATTTGTGCTTATACAATTCACTGTTTTTTCTCTGTTTTGTTTTTACAACATGCTTATAAATTCCTGGCAGAAGAGAATCATATGCATTTTAATTACATATCATGACTATGACAGGCAAGCAGCAGTGCTCATGAAACACATTTTGAAATTTAACTCCCCAGTGTGAAAACAAAACCCAGCCTTTAGCTTATGGGATTCCAAAATAGAAAAAGAAATATAATTTCCTAGATTACATGTTTTTAAGCACAGAAGTATGTCCAGAATGATCATCGGTGGGATGATATGTCTCTTTCTATTCCTGCCAGCTTCTTCCTATAGCTACATGTAGGTTTATCTTCTAAAATGATAAAACATATTGTTTTTAATTTATAAGGATCATGTTCCTATCTAAAGGGAAACTGAATAATCTCCAAGCAGAATTCAAAAATAAATCCCATGTGAGGAGCCAGTACTGAATATGAACTTTTGTTCCTGAGTGAGTTGTTAAAAGAACTGTGCTTAAGAGGACTGCATGAATGTAAAAAAAAAAAAAAAATGATCTTTGGACAAATTCAGTGTGGTAAAAACTTGCTTATATAAGCAGGTCTACAATCTCTTTCTCCAAACTATAGTGAGCCAAGAGGCAAATATACCACTTTCTTGCAGAATAAGTTGTGTGTGTGTGTGTGTATGTAATATAGTCTCTGTGTGTTGTAATTTGGACAGAGTTTCTCCAGCTGTACTCCAACTTAGATTCCTCATTTATGAGCCTTCTATGTGCTATCCAACTATTATTACAGGCATGAGTCATGATGTCTGGTATGCGTATGCATATAGTATATATGTATATATGTATCAGTATGTATCAGTATATGTGTATGATGTACAGTCTGACAATGTCTCTGTGCTTGTGGTGCCTGGCATAGAGTAAGCACTCATTTAGTTATTGATAAACAACAAGCACACTTTCTGAACACAGGAGTATTCCATGTTTTAAAGTATCACAGAATTATCTTTTATATATTTTTAGTGATCTGCTTGAACAAACACACACACACACACACACACTCAAACACACATGCGCACCATTTCTCAGACTAAAGTAATTTTTCTGTTTATACCTTCTGTGTTTTTTTCTTCAGCCAGCACCTGACAGGGTATAAATGCTTGTTTCTGGGCTCAGCATGGGTAGGGTAAAGCGCAGTATCCTGCGCACCTGTGTAACTGTATAGATTGTTATTGTTGGGTTTCTTTGTTCTTTGGGGGACCTACCACCAAGCTTCCAAATAAATAAGAAACTTATTCTTACTTATGAATGCCTGACCTTAGCTCAGCTTGTTTCTAGCCAGCTTTTCTAATTTAATTTATCCTGTTTCTCTTTAACTATATTTTTGCCTTTGGGCTCTTTAACTTTCTTTATTACTTACATCTTACTTTACTACATACTCTGTGGCCGGCTGTGCAGCTGAGTGGCTGGCCCCTGGCATCCTCCTCTTCTTCTCCTTTCTTGTTCCTAGTGCCTGTCTCTGGGTCTCTCCTCCTATTCATTTTCTCTACATGCCTGTCCCGCCTATCCTTTCTCTTGCCTAGCTATTGGCTGCTCACCTCTTTATTAGGCCAATCACATATTTTAAAGAGGCAAAGTAGCACAACTTTACAGAGTTAGGTGAATACAACACATCTTTGCATCAGCAAACAAATATTCCACAGCATAAACAAATGTACCACACCATGAACTAATATTCCACCACAGACTGTAGTACACATAGGCTGAGAATAACGGAGGCTGGATCTCAGGGACTTTCCAAGTAAACTTTGTGCTGTCCTGTCATCAAGTCAGGACTGCATTCAGACAGAGACAATATTTGATTCCCATGCTCATAGAGTCATGCAGTGAGACCTGAGAACATCAGACACAAAGCAGAGTGCAGTAATCCCGGGTTGCCAAGGAACTAAGGGAATTCTAGAAAGGACAGATAAGAATGGATTCAGATTGGGTTCTCTTAGGAATTTAGAAAAAAAACATAACCTTCTCTGATAAAACTTAGTAATTGTCATTCAAAATGGTAAAAAAAAAAGTGAGGGGGGTTATGAGGTAGAACAAATTTAATTAACCAAGTTGAACATATAATATCTATGAGTTTATATTTTGAAAGTGTTTTAAATCCTGAGAAAGACTGTGTTAACACTAGAATCAAACAGATAAGATTTTCCAATACAGACAAATTTAAATGGATGTTCTCCTGAGAGAAAACCAATCCTCTCCGATAGGATTTGAGTCAGTTTACCAACCATGATGCATACAGATGCAGATAGGACTGCAAAGGACATTCATATGTCAGGGAACGGCAGAAACAGACTTCCCCTGCTGATGCTCCTCTGATACCCAGCATCACAACCCTGGCAAAACAAAGAGTAATCCCTCACTCTAAAGACGACTAATGATTTAAAGTCAGTGTTATCTAATCTACATACTATAGTAGCAATGGGAACTCAGCCCACTGCACAGAACACCGCCGAAAATTGCACAAGCAAGTATAATGATACCTCATTTAAGATCTTTATTTTGCTAATTTTATCCCATACTGAAGTAAGAAAAGTCATACTCATCAATGTTGCTTACTTGGTTTATGTTCTAACACGTGCAGAGAAATTTGACACCCCAAGATGACTGTTGTTATTTTAATATTTCATTGGTAAATTAATAACTATATTTTTATGTTATTATAAATTTCAAAGCTAAATTTAAGACTCCAAATGTTATTAAGTATTTTTTTTTTAAAAAAGGAAGCAAACACAAAAACAAAATTAGAAATGTTAGGAATATTTGGAATTTTCTGTTTGGAAAATACTACTTTGGAATTAGTAGGACAATCTTCAAACTTGGCACATACCCTTCACTTTGACCAAAACAAGCAAGATTGTGCTGCAATCATAGTTTCGGATAATGTGACCTATTTTAGCTTATTAGGATCCCTTATGTAAAGGATTCCAGTGCAGAAAATGCATACATGTTATAATACAGCAGCAGTGTAGCTTGTAATTGAAGTTCAGCTAGTTTTGCTGAGTTTAAGATGGCCTACCTTATAGGCATTTGTATTTCACATCTCATTAGTGTGAGCTTTGCACAAATGTATTTGGAGTAAATAAAGTTGATTTAATTTAAATTTTTATGACGGAGAATTGAATGTAGAAAAGGTTGAAAAAGTTATAATTGGCCATTTCCCACTGTTGTAGCATTCATTTGTTTGATGATGTCAGTTACAAGGACAGACATTATTGTGAGATGGGTTATTATTGTTTGATCTTATTTCATTCTAATGAATTGGAAATAGCTACATGTCCTCTTAAAGGCAATAGGACTGTAATAATTTCCTCTCTCCTGTGAGGAAAGTTGTCACTGGGTTTTAACTTGGTGAAGACATATTAAAAACATTAGCCACGGGGAATGTCAGAGGCATTTGTTCTCTGAACGTATTCATGTTTCTGAGGAAAGTGCTTATTTTCGGTCAATATATAGGCACCGGCAACTTATTTTCCCATCTAAAATTAAATGGATATTTGTTGGCATCCTAAAAGTAAGTTCACCAGGAGTCAGAATGCCTGGAAATAAACTCACAAGGCATGGAACTTGACCAATGAGCTCAGGAGAATTGAATGGACTTGAAAAACGAGTACAGGAAAATGAACTTTGAAGTCACTCAGATGAGCCTACTTCTGCGGGGTCAACAGAGAGGTTTGGTAGATCATTTAAGTTGCAATATTCTTAAGTTCAGTATTTTCTGTCAGTTGTGTGGGTCTGTGTAATCAACAACTAAACATCTCAGAAGTTCCGAATGTTTATTTCCAGAAAATGTCATACCTTACTACACTCAAGGCATTCCGTTTTCTATTCTTTATTATCTTCCCTCTTGCCCTCCTCCTCATCATCATCTTGGAGCTGGGGACCAAACTGGAGACTTAAACCTGCTACAAAAGCACTTTAACACGGAAATGTTCTTTTCTTTCATGGACTGTGGCATCTGTCATAGGATGTTGTGAAATGGAGCCATATTATAATACATGGTTTTTCTTGTGTCTATTTATGTGATGTCTTGGATTCAACATAATGACTTGTGATTCATCCAAGCTGCTGAGAACATGGTCAGTCTTTTCTGATTACATTGTAATTTGTGTACATTTTTATTTATGAGCATTTGGGTTGCTCCTAGCTTTTGGCTGCCATACATAAAGCTGTTGTAAACATATCTTTCATTTCTCTTGGATAAAATGCCTAAGAGAGGAATTTCTAGACCATAGAATAAATCATGTCTTACTTTAAGAACAAAAGCAGCACGTACATTTTTGGCTGCTTTCCTATTTTGTGGTTACTTTATTCACTGTTGTTTTTATGGCTTAAAAATTAATGTGCTAGCAAGATTTATTTTAATACTAAATTCCACATGATTATACATTACTTAGTATGTAATAAGTTTAAAATAGTTTGGTGAATAAAAAGCAGGTGAGTAATTAACTGACCTTGTGACAGAGATTATTTTAGACTGTACAGAGTCAGTGTGTTCATTCACAAGTTCATAAGAGAACAGGGGGAAGGACCAGAGACATGGCAGGAGATAAACTGCTTCCAATTATGCAGTTTTTAGAGACTAAGGAATAGTTACAAAAGGTAGATGTCTCTAGAACAGAAAGCTATGAAAGTCAAGGGAAGGCATGTTTCCCCACACTTCCCTAGAGCATCAAGGAACATATCCCTCACCTCCTTCCTGCTCTGACGTCTTCTTAAGAGCAACAGAATTTCACTGTGACACATTGTTTCACAATCCACTACAAATGGGACATGTAACACATCACAAGGAGATGCAGATGAAGATGATGAGACCAAAGGTTTCCATGTGGCATTGCAGCTTCAAATTAAGCACTGAAGACTCTATTGCGTTATAAGATCATACTGTCCCAGTGTGTGGAGATGGGTCCACATACTTCTCATGTATTTAACAGGTAGCTTCTCGCTCCTTGTTCCCAGTGTACCCTTTACTTCACTTAAAGATATTCTATATATATCTTGGTAAGAATGATGTCATTTGGACTTTTTGTAATCCCTTGCTGAATCTTGAGTTCTAACTTGACAGATTTTTTTTCCTGAACACATTGAAGTCATCATTTCACCTGTTTGCTCCGGTTTTCAATGTTGCTGTGGAGATCTCAGCTGTCAATGACATAGTATTCCTTTTGACTGCTTTTAGGACTTTCTTGTCTGTTTGATGGTCTTCAGTTTCTCTACTGTGTTTATATGGGAGGATTTTAAAAACTGCCACACAGAACTCTGAGGAATTATGTAATCTTCACACAGTATTGGTGATTTTGGCCAATGAAAGAAATACCTCCATCAATTTCTTTGAACATCATCTCTCTCTCCATCTCTCCCTTCCTCCCTGCTTTCACCCATGAGCAACTCCCTAAAACTCAGTTGTGAAAGGGCTTTTTGAGACTCCGCTATTATAGAAAAATCACTTATACTAGGACTTCATTTCTTGAATATCAAAAATGTTTTTCTCTCAAGCAGTTGCTTCAGTGTCAAAGACCTCATTTGGAAATCATTCAATGAACATTGACTTCTGCTATGCTGTTTTCACCTTACAATAAGAATTCTTCTTGAGACAAAACATAATTCTGCGGGAGTAGTGTGAATGCCACACATGAAGAAAGCTCAAGAATGGGAATTATGTGATAGGGTTTACCAATCTCTTACTGAATTGTTTTATTAACTTATATTTTTTCATTATACATATGAGAAATAAGTATTCATTTTATCCCAAGCACTGTTCAGGTGCTAAAGACAATGCTCAACTAGAGACACTGTCGTGTTTGAAGGATGATCAACATGTGGGAAGTTATCAGGCCTGTTAATAAAGCAGTATCCATTGACTTTCCTCTGTTTGAAATGAGGTCTCAGATTATGAATGCACTGGTTGCTCCCTGGCCTTTGTTTAGTGGGAAAACTTTACTTACATTCTCACCTATGCTTTTGCAGTGCAGTGGTGTTTTATTCATTTCTTTTAAATTAGGATGCTGTGGAACTAGTGGCTGTGCGTGCAAGTGTTAACTCTGACCTTTAACATGGATGTGACTTAGCCCTATTAACACAGTGCTTCTTAGCCCCGGATCCCTCATCGCTATGAAACAGAAATGATGGTGTGTTTACAAGGAATTAGTGGAGATGATGGAAGTCAAAACATTTGAAGGGTCTGACATAAAGTAAGAGTTCAATTAATGTAACATTTTGGTAGTGAGTCCAGTAAATAAGACTATCCCCACAGGCTAAGGTCACTTTCTTTGGGTGGTCCTCACTGTTTCATAAGTCCCCTGATTCAGAAGAATGCTTAAGCAGATGGACTAGTTATAGGTGATGGACATGGGCATTTGATCTTACAGCTGTTTCACAGATTGAGTCTGTCAATCCCTAACAGCTCTTGAGCATTCAGCAGAAAAATGATATATTAGTCGTGTACATTTCGGTACCCGAGCATAGAGCAAACCGTGTTATGTCCACATGCAATATGAGTATGATTGCCTTTTAATTGACTTAGCACTGGTGACACTAAATCCTTCACCTCTCTTCCTCCTAATTAAAACATTATTTTTGCTTTCTTGTATGCTTTCCACAACTTTGAACTTTGAAGGAAGGGACTTAGTCTACAGGTGAATATTTGTTTCAGAATATCATGAATTGATATTGGCCAAAGAAACATTCTGAATGTAGGAGTAGCATTATCCAAATATGAAAAAAATGGAGAAGAGATCATTGTTATCTGAATCCATGACAAAATCAAGATCTATGCTATATTATTGAGGATGAAACTTAAGAACAAATAAGCGACGTAAGGACTCAGACCTAATGCTGCTGTACTTTTCTTAATTCATTATTTGGTTATTATTATGCTTTACTTTGGCAGAGAGCCGGTCTTTAACACACCATACTGTCATTGATTTAAGACTCTGATATCACACCAAATATGACCATTTCATTAGAATTAGACTGTTGTCAAATACCAACTAAGAATGAAAAGAGGACTTAGACCAAGGATAAAGTTCAAAAGAGAATTCCACATTCTTTCTTAAACTTGGTATTTATAATTATTGATCAGCATAATTTGGTTAATCACAATTACAATTAAGCATTGGTATAATTCTTCACAATAAAAGATAAAGAGAATTATTAGAGGGAATTAAACAGAGATTTAAGATAAGTATCACTGGGGAAGTAACATAGATGTTGCCTCCAAAGCTCAGAAGGCTTAGTCATTGCTAAATAATTAAAGGTGGATGTTGAAAAAAATTGTTCTGGGCAATCAGAAACCACTGAAGGAAATGCTTTTATCTTCAACTCTAATCAGTAAACATTAAGTCTAGTTTTTATTGTAGGGTTTCAATCTGTGGTGCTTTTTTTCTTGTGTTCCACTTACTTGAGTTTTATATATGTTCACATCCACTATTAGAGAGAGTTCTCCTTCAGCTTTATTGATCTTAAAACATATTTAAAATGTCCTAGATTTATTTATTTATGTATATGAGTGTTTTGCCTGCTTGTGTATATAAGTGTACCTCTTAAATAGCTGGTGCTCTCAATAAGCACATTTGTAAGCTGCCATGTGTGTGCTTGGGACTGAATTCACATCGCTTATTGACAAGAATAAGTGCTTTTCACTGCTGAGCCATCTATCCATCCTTACGTATTTCTAAATTTAGGTCCCATCACCTATACTCTGAGACTCAGAGCAATAACTTGTTTGCATATTGATGTTTCAGTGATTGTTAATATTTGCCACAGTAAATTGTTAATATTTAAATATTAATAGTTAAATAAATAGCAAATAATAATAATAAATAAATAGTTGAATAGTTAAATTAATAGTTAATAGTTAAAATTGTTATCTCTTACACATACACTATGAACTTTCAGTATCTACCAAGATGACATCACTCAACTGAATTCTTGCTATTTTGTGTGTTTTTTACACCTGGTGTCCCAGGTTAAGCTTCCTGGAAGTTGCTACTGAGATTTGAACAGTGTGGTTTTGGGAGGATGATCTCAGCATCAACTTCATTGATGAAGTAATGGAAATAGTAGTGTCAGAAGGAGAAGGTGGACTACAGATCAGCTATGGGCCAAGGTGTTAGGTATTCCTACAAAGTCTATAGGTGGAGAAGACCTTCACCTTTGCCTCACCTTACATCAGAATAGTCAGGCATTTATTTGGTCTTCCACGTTGTCCTTTAAAGAGGTGGCATGACCTTGGATGACTTGGTTCTTTTACAGAAAGAACAATAAAATGAGTTCTGCAATTGAGAGTTATAGGTTGTCAGCTTTTCCAGAACTTGGGTGATAAGAATTGAAGCTGGAGGAAGAGCAGGAGTGATACAGACATAGCTGGTATGCGATCCCTGGGGCTCATTGCCATTTCTCCTTAGTGTTTCCTGTTTTGAAGGCACCACTTCTTTCATCATTTCTTTGTTTTGCCTCTCTCCAGATATCCTTTTAATTCAATGTCAGATGCTTGGATGATGTAATCCATGAACAATTTGCCTTCTAAAATATTTGTGGCCAGTTTCAGAATGTGGTGGAACACATTTAATCCTAGCACTTGGGAAGCTGAAGCAGGAAGATCATGACTTTGAGGCCATCCTGGGCTGCATTGTAATAACTCTGTTTCAAAAAACATGCAATAAATTATGTGCATAATGTTATTGTCCGTTGCTGAAAATTATCTTCTGCCAAATCTAAGAGTTTCAGTGGAAGGATTACTGGTAGAACGTATAGTTTCTGCTTTCATTTCAGGTTCAACATAAGGAAAAATTCTTTCTTAACAGCCTTCTCCCTTTCCCAGTCTGAAATATTGGAAAGAAAATGGACCATGCAGATTCCCATTTGCAGTTCAATCCTCAAGAATTCAAACAAGGGTGGAAAGCATTGGTTATATAACAGAGAAAGTTTCTTTCCCAGTATAGTCAAATGTTATTTGCTTGCTTTTTAGTTCATTGCAGTTGCTATGAACAAGGGTTCTGTGGTTAATGTCAGACAGCCATTGTCAGCTGAGAGGGACTGGTATCTATACGCTTATGAGGTGCTGTTGCATATGAAATTATTCATTTTTTTCATACCAACTTTACAATGTAAAGACTATCATATCTGAACTTTTAGGTAAGGAAACTACACTCTGGTGAGGTAAGGTGGATTTCACAAAGCGTACAGAATTCAATTATCAATTTTTACTACTTTCAAGGTATGAAGTCTGAATTTAGACCCTGACTCTGAATACTCCTGATTGTCTAACTCATTAGCCCTTTGAGTGGAGGCAGGAAAGTGGTCATAACTGCTATCCATGAAATACAATGCCATGTGTCCACTTAAGTAGAGGCCAAATTTCAACTTCTGGTATCACTCCTCAGGAGCTGTCCACCTTGTTGGTTGACAAAGGGTCTCTCATGGTTTTAGAGCTTACATAATTAATTAGATGGCCGGCCAGAGGGCCCCAGAGAGCCATCTGTGTTTACCTCCTGAGCTCTGAGGATAGCAAGCATGCTGCACCGTGTCCAACAGTTTTCAAATGGGTTATGGGGAACTCAGGTCAGCATTGTGAGGCATTAAACACTTCACTGGTTGAGAACTCTCTTTAGCCCCCCAAAACAAAATTTTTGTTGTTGTCATTTTAAAGACTCTACACGAAACATTGTATTCTTAAATGATTTAAGACTGCATGAGTTCATGAAATTTTTAGCTTTATTCTTCCTTGGGACAGAACTCTGACTTCTGTCTTTTCTCTTCACAGATGACCACATCCTGCTCATATACACTCACCATCTAGTACAACTCTAAGGACTTCATCTTGACCTCCATTTCACGTTACTATTAAGATTCTTTTGATTTATGATAGTCACTTCAATTTTTCAATGTCTAGTAAATTTTTGAAACATTTTATGCCTGGGAAATGATAAATATTCAAATACTTTCAAAAAGCCTGACCTAAGACAGGTGGTATCATAATGGAGTGTGGCTGTTGACTGGCGGTTATTAATGTGAAATTCTTCAGGTTTGTGCTCGATGGTTAGTGAGCAAAAAGAACACACTGATATGTAAAACGTCACTTAGGAGCATGTGCATTACTTAGAACTAGTTATTTGAAGTTTGTCTCCCTCAGAATCAGAATTCATGGCTTGATTCCTATTTAAAAAAAATTATTTAGAAGATTCTTATGGAAGAAACTCTAAGAGAAATGAAGAAATTATATTAGGAGACCAGAAACTGATAAAAATTCAATTTCGAGTTCCAGCTCACTTTTGCACAGTCTTCGAATTGTGCAGTCTACCTACAAACACACAGGAGGACCATGGCAAGTCTAGATAAGTTACAGAGCAGGTAACTATAGGTGATGATACGCTGCTCTTGGCGTCACTATTGTGTTTCCTTGGAAGACCCGTGTAAGTCCAGAACAAGACTAGATATCCCAGTCACCACTACCTCCCACCTATCACACACCAACACTGGTCACTACTTTCTGACAATTTCAGATCTCACAGCCAATGAAATCTTCTAGATAAGGCTGTAGGTGTGAACAGTTAACAGAAAAATGACAAGCATTTAATGGTGGCTGAAGGGTCCTGCTCAATACTCTTGGTTCTTAGAGGGATCTTCTGAGAAAGCTTTTCTTTACTGAGGCTGCCAGCTGTTTAATTGTGGACACAGGAACTAAGAACAGTGACAGACATACCGTCTCCTTCCTTGCTGTATATGCTTCTTCATGAGTTTCCGGACTTTCTTACACCTCTACTCTGAAAGACCTTACTGCTTTTCATCAGTTACTCAGTTACAAATTAGCTTAGTCTTTTACTTAACATTGTAACCACATGTGTGTACAAACACATGATAGCACATGCGCACTCACATGCACAAGTTCAGGAGTTGGAGATCATTACACGGCCTTTTGTTTCTTCTATGAAATTGATTTCCAAGTTGTCACAGTGGGTTCTTCTAAGTAAGTTACAGAGCAAGTAAGAGGCTCAAGTAATTAAGTTAGTTGAGGTGTTAATTTTTTAGAATCATGGTGTTTACTTAAAGTCATGTAAATCAATAAGATTTATTTATTTCCTTTTCATTGTCACCAAAGAGATACCACAAAAGCCCAAAAGAATGATGCTCTCTGATGGAATTTTCCATTATACATGAGGAAAGAAAAATATGGAAGAAACAATAGCTTTGGTCTAGGTTGAAAGTAAGGGCCTAAGATAAGAAGATGCCCTACATCGCAGTTCTATCTTTCTGCTTCCATTATTTTAAATGTGAAATGTAAAAGGTTATGAAGAAACATGATTAGATGACTTTAGCCAGAAAACCCTCAATTGCAGTTTTTCCAGGTAGCATGATCAGGCTCTTCTATCTCCGGGAACTTTTCATGAATCACAAGAAGACTTACTCTAGGACCTAGTCAGGAGGAAATCCCTGCAGGGCTGTCTGCCCTGGGCTGCCTAAGTGTCTCATTTGTACCTGAAAACAAGAGGTGTCATTTTTCCCTGTTGAGGATGTCACAAGCCCAATTTTCTTTTGCTAAGGATCACAGCTATTAGTCTCTGAAGGTGCTGGTACGTCAGGCCCCAGTTGCGGTGATTAAAATCCTTTCGCACTTTGAGGACGGGTGCCCCTCCATCACTTCTCATCTCCAGCTGCTCCTCTGTATGACTTTCCTTCTGTTGCTCATTATGATCCATCATTACCCATTGCGGGGTCTGCATAAGTCATGTGAATAGGGAAAATTGAGAACCTTAGGGAAGTATATTTCTACAGACATGCACCACTAGTAAAGCCATAGCAACAGAAACCCACGCCAATTTGTGTATCCAAAACAATGACAGGTTTTACTCATTCAAAGCACCCAACCCTCTCTCCCTTATACACACACACAAACACACGCACAAACACAACACAGACCTGTAAACACATAATATAAAATCTCTTACATATGATTCATTTTCTAATAAATTAAAAGAAAATATTTGTAATATAAAACCAATAGTCACAGCAACTGAAAATAAAAGCAGCTGACCAAGACAAATGTTAAGAGTCAATAATTAAGGTTTATAAAAGCAGATTAACCCAGATTTCAGATGAGTCCAAATGACTGAGATAATAAATTGCTGAATTCACAAAAGTGAAGAAAATATCTTCCCTTCATAGCTAAGAATGCAGGCAGTGGTTTTAATGGCTGCTGCCCAAGCCCTCTGCAGCCCCGACAGAGAACAGTATTTAGCATGCATGGAAGCCAAAATGGAATTTCTGAGACGCAATCCTTCCTGCTCCTGCTTCCCATGTGGCATTGAAATGTCAACAGAAAAAGCAGCAACAGCTCTTGGTCTACAAGCCGTTAATCTATTGTTTATATGCACAGCTTCCTAATTAGCAGCCCGGTTAATAGAAACAGAAAGGGCTGGAACGAGGTGGGTGCAGTGAAGGTGTGGAAACTGGAAATGATGGACGCACAAGTCTGCAGAAGGTGCTTCCATTCCTGCTGCCTGCGAGGTAGCAACCTGGGGAGCAATTGAAGCTAAACACAAGGCTTTTGTGCCAATAATACCCACACTTTTGGAATTGTTTCTGCTTCCTAAACAGGGTGCAGCATAACATCTGCACATTTTTTCATTTACTCATCATTGTAACAACTCAGAAATCAAATATTAAAATATGAAAGTCACATGGTTTCCTAATGCATTTACCTCACGCGGAGGATTGAAATAATCAGGAATAATCAGGGCTGATCTGCTTCTCATTCTGACTCAGCTGTCCCATTCTTCCCCAGCTCTAAATCACACACACACACAAACACACACACACACGCACGCACGCACGCACTCATGCACACGCATGCTGATCTGGTTCTCATTCTGACTCAGCTGTTCCATTCTTCCCCAGCTCTAAATCACACGCGCGCGCACACACACACATACACACACGCATGCACGCATGCATGCATGCACACTTTTACCTTGGATAAAGTAATCAACAAGCATCACTATTATCATCACAGAAAATTAGTGGTATTATTAAGGGACATAATCTGCTCTGCACTTTTTCTCATCAAGCAGCATTTATGTGAGGAAAATGTAGAAGCATAATTCCACAGCCCAGGAATTATAAAGAATGAGATTACTGAAACAGAGCCAGACAGGGAGAAATGACTTATGTGGTTACTCTTGAGTACAGCTTCTTGAAGGAAGAGCTGGAATTGATCCAGGAAAGGAACTGTCCTCAAGAAACTTTCTGCTTCTTTTTATGCCAATAGTTCTGAGCACGGTCTAATGGCCACCCATCTCTTATTCCAAACCCACACATGAGGAATAGTATCTACTTGACCTAGAAGAACATAAAATCTCTCGTTTGAGGTAAAATACTACAAAGTTCTACAGTCCTCCTGGTTGTAGTTGAGGTCCTTGATTGATTCTGCTCAGTTTGTGAATTTATATATTACTAAAGCTAATAGTTTTTGCTTTGAAGCATTGAATTTTGCTCAATTCCCACACATAACACAGGTAAACATGATAGTGGAAAACAAAACAATCAAAGAAACATCAGGGTCATTGTAGAGATACTGACAGGAATTATCACTGGGTTCGGGAGGTCAAAGAGGACCATCATGCTTACATGTGGGTGCAGTTAAAGGTAAGAAATGGATATTTCTCAATCAGCAGTTACAGAAATATATACACAGGATAATAAGTGAATGGGTAAAGGGTCTTGAAAAAGATCTTTACAGTGACAAATAGTTGAAGCCATTAAAATTACAGCAAAGAAATATAGGTATGTAGAAACAATCTTTATGCCCATAGATTGATTCCTTCAGTTACACAAATTCCTTTGGAGGATTATCTTGAGTTCATTCAAAATGTGTTAGATATATTTGTGGTGCACTCTGCAATAGTGAGATGAGTCAAAACCACTGTTACCCTCGTGGAACTTATAGTTTAATAGGGTAGACATAATTTAAAAATACAACAAATGGACATTAAACTGGGGTTATAATAAATGCTATAAGATGAGGAACTTCTGAAAGAGAGGGATTCACACACACACACACCACACACACACACACACATCAGAGGAATTGTGTAATCTAGCATAGAAATAATTTAGCCCTTGGCAAGGAAGACAGGCTTTCCCTACCTCTCTTTCTTTCTTCACTTGTGAGGGTAGAATGGTTGTGACTCAAAAAGGAATGACAAACATTCAGAGAGCTTCCATGTATTTTAGAGCAAACAGGGAAAAAAGAATTGTAAATGAACCTGGGGAAAATTGGTGTAACCAGATGTCCAGAAGGAGACAAAACTGGAAGGATATGAAACTTGACCTATACTGGGTAAATAGTTCTGCCAGACCAGACACAGCCTTTGCTTAAGACTAAAGGAGATGGGTATCCAAATTGTTTGTAAGCTCAGTATCATAACATGATTTGCATTGTAAAAGATGGCTCAATACAAAGTGTTCAAAGAGACATGGAATTAAAATAAGAAAGATAAAAGGGGTAAGCTGAGTGAACAAAACCCTGTCTAGAGCACCACATGAGGTAGGAAAGGTAGGAGGCACTGGCTGGCAGAGCTTGTGAGGGGATGTGAGAGTCTAGCTGAGATGTTTCTGCAGTGAAGATCAATAGACATGTGGTGGAGGATATAAGTAGGCCCTCCATCACTTCACCAGGCTCTCGTGCCATTGGCAGGGCAGAACAAGTCTTAGGTGTTGTGGGACAATGGTCTGTTATCCTGGCACTTGTATTATTTTTAATTTTATTAAAATATTAAATTTTAATAAAATGTTGATTGGCCAGTGGCCAGGCAAGAAGTATAGGTGGGGCAACCAGGCAGGAAGTAGAGGCCAGGCAATGAGAATACTGGGAAGAGGAAAAAGCAGTCTTCAGTCATGACCCTGTCACAGAAGAGCCAAGATGTGACTGCCTTGCTGAATAAGGTACCAAGCCACATGGCTAACATAGACAAGAAACATGGGCTAATATAAGTTACAAGAATTAGTTAATAAGAAGAGACTGAGATACTGGGCCAATCAGTTTATAATTAATGTAAACCTCTGTGTGATTTCTTTGGGACTTAACGACTGCAGGAACCAGGCAGGACAGAAACTCAGACAGCACTCAGGAAATGGGAAAGTGGAACATACATTAAGGAAGAGAATGGCTAGATATAGTGATTAACTGTCACAAATGATTTTCATAATAAAAATTTCAGTGGATTGGTAGTGATGAAATCCAGATGAGAGTTCAAAGGAAAAAAAATGAAGAAGGGTTCTGAGTATAGTGTCATCCTAACTATAACCATTTTATTGAGAAAAAATACTAAATTTTGTCTCATATTATAAGAATTCTACAATACCACATTAAGTACAAAGAAGGAAAAAGTGACATATAATTGATGTCCTGTAGTTTATTAGATAGAACACCATTAAAGAACTCTTACTGTATGATGGTCATATAATTAGTGTGTTTATATTTAATTTTTAATGTAATTAATTTGCCTAAGTTCATTCAGTTAAATAGTCTAATACTGAAATAACAACTCAACCCACCTGGTGTCAGAACCATAGTCTACATGCTTTGCTGGGTGGAAGGTGCTAAGGCAATGATTCTCAGCCTTCCTACAATAAAAAATGGGGTGCAAAATAAACAGAGAACTCTCAACAGACAGTTCTTAAATGGCTGAAAGACACTTAAGGAAATGCTCAACATTCTTAGCCATCAGAGAAATGTAAATCAAAACAACTCTGAGATTCCATCTTACACCTGTAAGAATGGCCAAGATCAAAATCACTGATGACAGCTTATGCTGAGGACTCTTGATCTGTCCCTTGTTCACAACAGCGTGTTTGTTGGCATCAACTTTGTTCAGGTCCTTTCTAGGCACACATGTTGGTGAGAGATCAAGAGTATCATTTCTCACATTCCTGGTAGACACAGTCTCTGAGAACCCCATGTCCTCAGGCTATTACAATCCCTCTTCTTCTACCACAATGATCCCTGAGCTTTAGGTATAAGAGCTATGTTGTAGCTGGGAATGGTCCCTACGACTCTGAATTTTTTTTTTTTTGGTTGTGTATTTTTACTCTGAATTTTGTTTTCTGTAGTGATGTCTATCGGTGGCAAAGAGAAATTTCCTTGACAAAGGTGAGGACTACACTTGGCTATAATGTAGTAAGGGGTTCATGCTGATTTAGTAAGTAGCAGTTGTGGATCTGTCCCCCAGATACATGATTTCTCTCTTTTTAAGCAGTTCTTACATCCAATTAGAAAGCTGTTGGTTACCTCCAACATATGTGTGCCACTACTACCCCTTTAGGATTATTTTTATTTGCTTTTGTGGTGGTGGCTTATAGGAGACATAACTGTGTAGAACTGATGGTTGTTTCTGTCCTTTGAAAGCTTGAATGAAGCCTTCTAGTTTGATGAACGCTAGTCTTCAGGGAAAAGGCACTCACATCAATTTCACCACAGGGGTGTCTGGGCCCTGAAACTTAATTCCAGCACATCTTCATCAATAGGAACTTACATTACCCCTTGGGAACAAGAAAGGACAATAGTAACAGCCTATAATGTTTGGGGAGTCTCTTGGACAACCTGACAAATAATTCAAAAGTGGCTTCTCTTTCATGGTGTTGCGATTTTCTTAGTTGGTCTATGGTTCTTGGGGTGTGCACTCTCAGCCCAATAAGAAATACACGCACACACACACACACACGCACACACACACAAAATACATACGCAAATATATCTGACTTATATGCATTATATATATATATTGGCAGTTAGTTAATACTATGATTTCTTATGACTTTTTCAGATATCCTGTTATTTTTCCCTCCTCCCTCCTTTCCATAACAGCTGTGGTGAGTGTAAAGTTGTTATTAGTTCAACCAATTTGTCTTTTGACTAATGTTTATGTTCTGTGAATTTGTGGCTATAACTCAAGTTAATATGTAAATATATGTATATATAAAAATACACACACATATATACATATATATCTTTCTTTACTTTTTAACCATGTTTTTACTTTAAAGAGAAAGAAGAGAATTCTGTCTCTCACTAATAGCATGCCAGAAATGCTTCCATAGTTAGCAATATAATATTAAATTTAAAAAATTAAATTAACAAATTAACATTAGAAACAAGAGGGTGAGGAATGGAGCACATTGCAAGTCTCATGGCCCATGATGGCCATCATCCCCGGTAATGTAGCCTCTATACTCCAGGTACTGGCCAGGAGTGATGCTTATTTATTGGTATTGGTCACAGGAGAGAACCAGATCTCTCAAACTCTGGGACCCAAACTCTCATTTCTTTCTAAGCTTCCAGATGTTGGGGAAAAAAAGACTTGGCTCCTCACATTTTCAGTGTCAGTAAGAAAATTCACCATCATGCTCTTTTATGTTAATTAAAAATAGGCTATTTTAATGTAGTTATTTTTGGCTTGGTTTATTTTAAAACCCGTAGGAAAAGAAAAAAAATAAAAATTCAAATTCTCTTTTTCTTTATGCCTATAATTATGCTTAATTTGTTGGTTTGAATAGCATTTCCTTCCTGTACACATTTTAGATGAAAAAGTTCATACTACAGGGAAATATAGATCCTTGGTTCACTATTTAAAATTATCATTGGTGTTTTTTATTTTAGCCATTCTGACAGGTGTAAGATGGTATCTTAAAGTTGTCTTGATTTACATTTCCCTGATTGCTAAGGAAGTTGAGCATGACCTTAAGTGTCTTTTGGCCATTTGAACTTCTTCTGTTGAGAATTCTCTGTTCAGTTCAGTGCCCCATTTTTTAATTGGGTTAATTAGCCTTTTACGGTCTAGTTTCTTGAGTTCTTTATATATTTTGGAGATCAGACCCTTGTCAGTTGCGGGGTTGGTGAAGATCTTCTCCCAGTCAGTGGGTTGCCTTTTTGTCTTAGTGACAGTGTCCTTTGCTTTACAGAAGCTTCTCAGGCTCAGGAGGTCCCATTTATTCAATGATGCCCTTAATGTCTGTGCTGCTGGGGTTGTACGTAGGAAGTGTTCTCCTATGCCCATGTGTTGTAGAGTACTTCCCACTTTCTCTTCTATCAGGTTCAGTGTGTTCGGACTGATACTGAGGTCTTTAATCCATTTGGACTTGAGTTTTGTGCATGGTGATAGATATGGATCTATTTTCATTCTTCTACAGATTGACATCCAGTTTGCCAGCACAATTTGCTGAAGATGCTCTCTTTATTCCATTGTATACTTTTAGTTCCTTTATTGAAAATCAGGTGTTCATAGGTTTGTGGGTTAACGTCCGGGTCTTCTATTGGATTCCTTTGGTCGACTTCTCTGTTTTTATGCCAATACCAAGCTGTTTTCAATACTGTAGCTCCATAATAGAGTTTGAAGTCAGGGATGGTAATGCCTCCAGACGATTCTTTATTGTATAAGATTGCTTTGGCTATCCTGGGTTTTTTGGTTTTTCCCTATATAGTTGATTATTGTCTTCTCCTTATCTGTGAAGAATTTTGATGGGATTTTGATGGGGATTGCGTTGAATCTATAGATTGCTTTTGGTAGAATTGCCATTTTTACTATGTTGATCCTCCCAATCCAAGAGCAAGGGAGATCCTTCCATTTTCTGGTGTTCTCTTCAATTTATTTCTTCAAAGACTTAAAGTTCTTATCAAATAGATCTTTCACTTCCTTGGTCAGAGTTACCCTAAGATATTTTATGGTATTTGTGGCTATCGTGAAAGGTGATGCTTCTCTGATTTCCCTCTCTGCTTCCTTATCCTTAGTGTGTAGGAAGGCAACTGATTTTTTGGAGTTGATCTTGTAAAAAACACCAATGATAGCCTTTGCTGGAGAGGTTGTGGAGAAAGGGGTACACTCATCCATTGCTGGTGGGAATGCAAACTTGTGCAACCACTTTGGAAAGCAGTGTGGTAGTTTCTCAGGAAATTCGGGATCAACCTACCCCTGGACCCAGCAATACCACTCTTGGGAATATACCCAAGATATGCCCTATCATACAACAAAAGTATATGCTCAACTATGTTCATAGCAGCATTGTTTTTAATAGCCAGAACCTGGAAACAACCTCGATGCCCTTCAATGGAAGAATGGATGAAGAAAGTATGGAATATATACATATTAGAGTACTACTCAGCAGTAAAAAACAATGACTTCTTGAATTTTGCATGCAAATGGATGGAAATAGAAAACACTATCCTGAGTGAGGTAAGCCAGACCCAAAAAGAGGAACATGGGATGTACTCACACATATTTGGTTTCTAGCCATAAATAAAGGACATTGAGCCTATAATTCGTGATCCTAGAGAAGCTAAATAAGAAGGTGAACCCAAAGAAAAACATATAGGCATCCTCCTGAATATTAACCTTCATCAGGCGATGAAAGGAGACAGAGACAGAGACCCACATTGGAGCACCGGACTGAAATCTAAAGGTCCAAATCAGGAGCAGAAGGAGAGAGAGCACGAGCAAGGAACTCAGGACCACGAGGGGTGCACCCACACACTGAGACAATTGGGATGTTCTATCGGGAACTCACCAAGGCCAGCTGGCTTGGGTCTGAAAAGGCATGATACAAAACTGGACTTGCTGAACATAGGGGACAATGAGGACTACTGAGAACTTAAGAACAATGGCAATGGGTTTTTGATCCTACTGCACTTACTGGCTTTGTGGGAGCCTAGGCAGTTTGGATGCTCGCCTTACTAGACCTGGATGGAGGTGGGTGGTCCTTGGACTTCCCACAGGGCGGGGAACCCTGATTGCTCTTAGGGCTGACGAGGGAGGGGGACTTGATCGGGGGGGGGGGGGGGATGGGAGGCGGTGGCGGGGAGGAGGCAGAAATCTTTAATAAAGAAATAAATAAATTAAAAAAAATAAAATTATCTTGAAGCAGTTCAATGCACTAGTCTAGTTCCTATATCACAGGGAGGAACTCAAGATTCACGCCTGGCGATTTTAGCAGAAAGATTGGAAAGGAAAGCCAGGCAGTGGGGTTGGTGCACTCCCCTCCCTCCCCCGCAGCCCCATATGAATGTTCTTCATGTTGTTTTGCCCAGAAACTAAAGTGTCTATATCTCCTTTCTTCCCAACACTGCCCTTTACAAACTTGTGTTGTGAGGAAATGGAACACTGAAACTTGCCTTAGTACCAAATACCAGCTTCACACTCCAAGGTATGTGTACGGAAGAGGTAAATATTCAAATTTTCAAAAAGGACCATAAACTACTTTATTCTTGAAATAGGTGGATCTTTCAAGCTTTGAAGCAAAGAAAATAATTATATAAAAATTTTCATTTTTTTTATATAATGAACAATAGAAATCATGTTGACAACTCTTTGATATGGCTGTTAACTTATGCAGAGAAGAACTCTGTTAATGAATACAAGCCATTGGCAAACAGTGCACCATAAAGATATTCATACTCTTTGACCCTGTAATATAACTTCGGGGATTTTATTTTAAAGAAATAATTCAACAGAAATAAGGCTCAAATCAACAAAAGTGTTTGTCTTATTACTATATAAACACATGAAATAATGAAAACTTTCAAAATATTCAGGAATTAAAGGATAGCTTATTAATTATGTAACAGCGACAAGAGGTAATGTAATGAGCCATTAAAATTATACTACAATGGCTGCAGAGCCACATGGAAATGCAATGCATAATCATTTCGTGGCAGTATTTCTCTGGTTATATGATAGCAATGTTGTATAAGCTGGGATGTGACTACATACCTGGATGGCTATGAAAGTTGAAGAAAAGTAAATAGAGGAAATATCAAGATATTCTCCATAGTTGAGGAAACTGAACCAAATGCTCCCATGAGGATTCAGATGCTGCGGACCACTTACGAAGGTAAGTGGTGCATGCGCGTAAGAGCAGAAGAAGGAAATAGACTGGAAGTGATGAGAATGCCCTGAGAAGAGACAACAGCTATCACTTGTGCTTAGCTGATTTACTACTGGTTAGCAGTGTGGACTCCTCTGCCTTCCTGTTAAGAAAGCTACTGTTCCTCAATGACTTGTGTGAATAGATTCTCCAGGAGAACTCCCAGGAATGTCAGTCTGGCTTACTGAGAACTGGCTGGTACAAGGCTGTAAAGCTACTGTATACTTCATATCCATGTGGCCTTTTGCAGCTCCCTTTGGGATTCAGGCCTTCGTCTGTCAGTAGTAGAGTGTATGTTTGCACGTCGTAGTTGTGGGCATTACATGAGTGCCACTAAATGCCCTGTCACATAGCAAGTTTTATGAACTTACGTTATTACCAATGGTCTTTCTCTTCCTCCTCCTCCTCTTGTCCCTCCTCCTTCTCACCCCCTCCTCCTCCTCATCACATCACTACTGTTAAGGAAGATGACTCATGAGGATGTTTAGATCCAAGTATTACAAGTTGTATTAAGGTCTGTGGACTAATTTTATTATGTATTTTTTTCAAAATTTGGGTCATTGTGTCTGGTTACATCAATTTAACTTTCTTAACATAAAGAAAATATAAATTAGTGGTTATATAAATATTTAGACATTACTTACAGATATTTAGTTGGTGACAATTAAGAATTAAGGACAAAATAACTATCACATTTGAGCTGCAAAGAAAAAGATACATTGAATACAATGCTAAAATAATGACAAACAGTGAAGTAGACAAAATATTCTTTGATCAGAAAAATAGTCAGAACTAGAGCAGAACAGGAGTAATACAGCTGGGGTTCATTAAAATTTATCTCAATTCAAATGCTTCTTATTATGGAAAAATAATTCAGCATTGATTTGATAATTCAGAATATCGGCAAGAAAGTTTCCCTGAAATTTTGAGAGGAAAACCAGGAATATAAAGATAAAATATATAGCTCTCTCTTCTTGTCCCACCCAGCTTGCATCCAGAACCCTTCTTCCTTCTGTCCCCTTTCCTCTTTGGGCACATAACACCATCCAGCTCAGTCTGTCTGGCGCTGGGGGCAAACCCTCAGGGCAAGTAGGCAGGCGAGACCTCCTTTGTCTCACTGGCCCGCCTGCACCAACCAAGGTAGGCGCTTTGTTTACGAACTACCCAACCTGCACGGAGATCTGATCTCGGCACCAGGAGAGACAGCAGGGCGGTGAGTTTGTGACCAGTGGCGGCGGAAGCAGCCCTGGACAGGGAACTCTGAAGTCCCTCATCCCCCTCCCTATACTCCCCGGGCTCCCTGCAGGGGCTCTACCCCCCCATACTGCCTCTCTCTTCTTGTCCCACCCAGCTTGCATCCAGAACCCTTCTTCCTTCTGTCCCCTTTCCTCTTTGGGCACATAACACCATCCAGCTCAGTCTGTCTGGCGCTGGGGGCAAACCCTCAGGGCAAGTAGGCAGGCGAGACCTCCTTTGTCTCACTGGCCCGCCTGCACCAACCAAGGTAGGCGCTTTGTTTACGAACTACCCAACCTGCACGGAGATCTGATCTCGGCACCAGGAGAGACAGCAGGGCGGTGAGTTTGTGACCAGTGGCGGCGGAAGCAGCCCTGGACAGGGAACTCTGAAGTTCCTCATCCCCTCCCTATACTCCCCGGGCTCCCTGCAGGGGCTCTACCCCCCCATACTGCCTCTCTCTTCTTGTCCCACCCAGCTTGCATCCAGAACCCTTCTTCCTTCTGTCCCCTTTCCTCTTTGGGCACATAACACCATCCAGCTCAGTCTGTCTGGCGCTGGGGGCAAACCCTCAGGGCAAGTAGGCAGGCGAGACCTCCTTTGTCTCACTGGCCCGCCTGCACCAACCAAGGTAGGCGCTTTGTTTACGAACTACCCAACCTGCACGGAGATCTGATCTCGGCACCAGGAGAGACAGCAGGGCGGTGAGTTTGTGACCAGTGGCGGCGGAAGCAGCCCTGGACAGGGAACTCTGAAGTTCCTCATCCCCTCCCTATACTCCCCGGGCTCCCTGCAGGGGCTCTACCCCCCCATACTGCCTCTCTCTTCTTGTCCCACCCAGCTTGCATCCAGAACCCTTCTTCCTTCTGTCCCCTTTCCTCTTTGGGCACATAACACCATCCAGCTCAGTCTGTCTGGCGCTGGGGGCAAACCCTCAGGGCAAGTAGGCAGGCGAGACCTCCTTTGTCTCACTGGCCCGCCTGCACCAACCAAGGTAGGCGCTTTGTTTACGAACTACCCAACCTGCACGGAGATCTGATCTCGGCACCAGGAGAGACAGCAGGGCGGTGAGTTTGTGACCAGTGGCGGCGGAAGCAGCCCTGGACAGGGAACTCTGAAGTCCCTCATCCCCCTCCCTATACTCCCCGGGCTCCCTGCAGGGGCTCTACCCCCCCATACTGCCTCTCTCTTCTTGTCCCACCCAGCTTGCATCCAGAACCCCTCTTCCTTCTGTCCCCTTTCCTCTTTGGGCACATAACACCATCCAGCTCAGTCTGTCTGGCGCTGGGGGCAAACCCTCAGGGCAAGTAGGCAGGCGAGACCTCCTTTGTCTCACTGGCCCGCCTGCAACAAGCAAGGAGAGACGTCACTATAACACCAGGAGACTAGCACTGCAGAGAGCCATCACTGGGAAGGTACATCAGTAGGCAAGGAGACCTGATCCGGTAAAAGAAGATCCAGAGGGGAGCATTCAGAGAAAGAGATGGGCAGGCGCCAATGCAAGAATTCACCTAACAATCTGAAAAACTATATGAAACCACCAGAACCCAGCGACCTCCCAACAGGTGGACATGAACACCTTAATCATGAAGAAGTAGATAAAATTGACTTTATGAAAGTGATTGACGCCCTTAAACAACATGTAAAAAATGCCCTTATAGAAATGGATGAGAAGTATAACAGAAAGTTTGAAGAATTGAGTAAATCAGTGAATGATACCCTAGGAAACCAAGGAAAAACAATCAAACAGATAATGGAAACAGTTCAAGACTTAAAAACTGAAATGGAGGAAAAGAAGAAAACACAAACAGAAGGTCAGCTGGACAGGGAAAATCTAGGTAAACGAATAGAGACTACAGAAGCAAGCATAACCAACAGAATACAAGAGATAGAAGAAAGAATCTCAGATTCTGAAGATACCATAGAGAAAATAAACACGCTGATCAAAGAAAACAGCAAGGCCAACAAATTCTCATCACAAAACATTCAGGAAATATGGGACACAATAAAAAGACCAAACCTAAGAATAATAGGAATAGAAGAAGGAGAAGAAGCGCAGCTCAACGGTCCAGAAAATATATTTAATAAAATTATAGAAGAAAACTTTCCCAACCTAAAGAAAGATATACCTATGAAGATTCAAGAAGCATACAGAACACCGAATAGGCTGGATCAAAAAAAAACATCCTCTCGCCATATAATAATCAAAACACAAAGCATACAGAATAAAGAAAGAATACTAAGAGCAGCAAAGGAAAAAGGCCAAGTTACTTATAAAGGTAAACCTATCAGACTTACACCTGACTTCTCTATGGAAACCATGAAAGCCAGAAGGTCCTGGATAGATGTACTGCAGAAACTAAGAGACCATGGATGCAAGCCCAGACTACTATACCCAGCCAAGCTTTCGTTCACTATAAATGGAGAAAACAAAATTTTCCAGGATAAAAACAAATTTAAACAATACGTAGCCACAAATCCAGCCTTACAGAAAGTAATAGAAGGAAAATCACTAACCAAGGAGTCCAACAATGACCACAATATCTCAGACAACTAGAGACCCTTCACCAGCGCAACACAAAGAAGGGGAACACACAAAATTTCCAACTTAAAAAATGACCGGAGTTAACAACCACTGGTCATTAATATCACTTAATGTCAATGGACTCAACTCTCCTATAAAAAGGCACAGACTAAGAGATTGGATACGAAAACAGGATCCAACATTCTGCTGTTTACAAGAAACACACCTCAACCACAAAGACAGGCACCTACTCAGAATAAAGGGTTGGGATAAGGCTTATCAAGTAAATGGACCTAAGAAACAAGCAGGGGTGGCCATACTAATTTCTAACAAAGTTGACTTCAAACTTAAATCAATCAGGAGAGATGGAGAGGGACATTTTCTACTCATAACAGGAACAATTCATCAGGATGAAGTCTCAATCCTGAATATCTATGCCCCTAATATAAAAGCACCCACGTACGTAAAAGAAACATTGTTAAAACTCAAGGCAGCCATCAAACCGCACACATTAATAGTAGGAGACTTTAATACTCCTCTCTCACCAATGGACAGGTCAAGTAGACAGAAACCTAACAGAGAAATAAGAGAATTAATGGAGGTAATGAATCAAATGGACTTAACAGACATCTATAGAATATTCCACCCAAATAGGAAAGAATATACCTTCTTCTCTGCAGCTCATGGAACCTTCTCAAAAATCGACCACATACTCGGTAACAAAGCAAACATCCACAGTTACAAAAAAATATTAATAACCACCTGTATCTTATCAGATCACCATGGATTAAAGCTAGAATTCTGCAACAATGCTACCCCCAGAAAGCCTACAAACTCATGGAAACTGAATAGTCAACTACTGAACCATTCCTGGATTAAGGAAGAAATAAAGAAAGAAATTAAACTCTTCCTTGAAGACAATGAAAATAAAGAAACAACATACTCAAACCTATGGGACACTATGAAAGCAGTTCTGAGAGGAAAGTTCATAGCACTAACTGCCCACTTAAAGAAAACAGAGAAAGCACACATTGGAGACTTAACAGCCCACCTGAAAGCTCTAGAAAAAAAAAGAAGCAGACTCACCTAGAAGGGGTAGAAGACTGGAAATAATCAAACTGAGGGCTGAAATCAACAAAATAGAGACACAGAAAACAATTGAAAGAATCAATGAATCAAAAAGCTGGTTCCTGGAGAAAATCAACAAGATTGATAAACCCCTATCCAAACTAATCAAACGGCAGAGAGAGAATTTGCAAATTAATAAGATCAGAAATGAAAAGGGAGACATAACCACAGACACAGAGGAAATTCAGAGAATCATTAGATCTTACTACAAAGGCCTGTATGCCACAAAACTGGAAAATGTAAAAGAAATGGACGCTTTTTTAGATAAATACCATTTACCAAAGTTAAACCAGGACCAGGTGAACAACCTAAATAGACCGGTTAGTCGTGAAGAATTAGAAGCTGTTATCAAAAACCTCCCTTCCAAAAAAAGTCCAGGACCAGATGGTTTCAATGCAGAATTCTACCAGAACTTCCAAGAAGACCTAATACCTATTCTCCTTAATGTATTTCACAATATAGAAACAGAAGAGTCATTGCCAAATTCCTTTTATGAAGCTACAGTAACTCTGAAACCAAAACCACACAAAGACACAACCAAGAAAGAGAATTACAGGCCAATCTCACTCATGAACATCGACGCAAAAATCCTCAACAAAATTCTGGCAAACCGAATCCAAGAACACATTAGAAAAATTATCCATTATGATCAAGTAGGCTTCATACCAGAGATGCAGGGCTGGTTTAACATACGCAAATCTATCAATGTAATCCATCATATAAATAAACTGAAAGAAAAAAACCATATGATCGTTTCATTAGATGCTGAAAAAGCATTTGACAAAATTCAACATCCCTTTATGATAAAAGTCTTGGAGAGATTAGGGATACAAGGGTCATACCTAAATATAATTAAAGCTATATACAGCAAGCCGACAGCTAATATCAAATTAAATGGAGAGAAACTTAAAGCCATCCCACTAAAATCAGGAACACGCCAAGGCTGTCCACTCTCTCCATACCTCTTCAATATAGTTCTCGAAGTTTTAGCAATAGCAATAAGACAACATAAGGGGATAAAGGGGATTCAAATTGGAAAGGAAGAAGTTAAACTTGCATTATTTGCAGATGATATGATAGTGTACATGAGCGACCCCAAAAACTCCTCCAAAGAACTCCTACAGCTGATAAACGCCTTTAGTAATGTGGCAGGATACAAGATCAACTCCAAAAAATCAGTCGCCCTCTTATACACAAAGGATCTGGAAGCAGAGAGAGAAATAAGAGAATCATCACCTTTCACGATAGCCACAAACAGCATAAAATATCTTGGGGTAACTCTAACCAAGGAAGTGAAAGATCTATTTGACAAAAACTTTAAGGCATTGAAGAAAGAAATTGAAGAGGATACCAGAAAATGGAAGGATCTCCCTTGCTCTTGGATTGGGAGAATCAACATAGTAAAAATGGCAATTCTACCAAGGGCAATTTATAGATTCAATGCAATCCCCATTAAAATCCCATCAAAATTCTTCACAGATCTTGAAAGGACAATAATCAACTTTATATGGAGAAACAAAAAACCCAGGATAGCCAAAACAATCTTATACAATAAAGGAACTTCTGGAGGCATTACCATCCCTGACTTCAAACTCTATTACAGAGCTACAGTAATGAAAACAGCGTGGTACTGGCATAAAAACAGAGAAGTCGACCAATGGAATCGTATAGAAGACCCGGATTTTAACCCACAAACCTATGAACAACTGATTTTTGATAAAGGAGCTAAAAGTATACAATGGAAGAAAGAAAGCATCTTCAACAAATGGTGCTGGCACAATTGGATGTCAACCTGTAGAAGAATGAAAATAGACCCATATCTATCACCATGCACAAAACTCAAGTCCAAATGGATCAAAGACCTCAATATCAATCTGAACACACTGAACCTGATAGAAGAGAAAATGGGAAGTACCCTACAACATATGGGCACTGGAGATCGCTTCCTATGTATAACCCCAGCAGCACAGACATTAAGGACAACATTGAATAAATGGGACCTCCTGAAACTGAGAAGCTTCTGTAAAGCAAAGGACACTGTCATTAAGACAAAAAGGCAGCCTACTGACTGGGAGAAGATCTTCACCAACCCCGCAACAGACAAAGGTCTGATCTCCAAAATATATAAAGAACTCAAGAAACTAGACTTTAAAAGGATAATTAACCCAATTAAAAAATGGGGCACTGAACTGAACAGAGAATTCTCAACAGAAGAAGTTAAAATGGCCAAAAGATACTTAAGGTCATGCTCAACCTCCTTAGCGATCAGAGAAATGCAAATCAAAACAA